>NC_056660.1:9413750-10106666 GCF_018350195.1 Panthera tigris | reverse complement strand
TTGGGTAAAAATCTCCTGACTACCTAGGCTCAGAGAAATAGGTGTGGATTGAATTTTGAGCAGCAAAATTTATTCAGCACCAAGGTGAAGCTGAGTGAGGAAGACAGCCTGTTTGGGGGGAAGGATATATCTTCTAAACCCTCAGCTTTCAGGTTTCACTCAGTCTAACTAGTTTGAGTCTTGGAGTGGCTTTCTTTCTGCCCCATTCCTTGAGCAACCTTTGAATGAGAATCATCTGTCAAGGGAGATAAATGTCAGCTTTCATGACTGGTTGAGGTAAGTGCCTACCCCAAGGAGGGCTTCCTCTGGGGCAGGCTTTCTGGAGCCTGTACCCAAAGGCATGGTGGCGTGGGAGGAGAAATGCTTGAGGACAACACTCTGTCTCAGAACCACTGAATGTTCCTATTAATCTTCCACTTTGTAAAAGAAGCTATTCCATCGACATAGAGAAATTTCCAGGTCTCCAACCCAGAAACCAGAAGGCATCCTCTCACTGGTGTTGATTTAAATGCCTAAGAGCAGGTTTTTAGTAATGTACACTTTGCTTCCTGCCCCTCTGTCCTTTTACAATGCCAGGGCTCGTGGGGGTGGGAAGGAGGGTGGGGTGTGTCTATAGCTCCGGAGCATCCATTTGTTCCCCTTAATATTGCAATAGACCCTTAGCGTTACTGGGTATTACTTTAATTATTCCAACCTTTGCAAACATCCCGAAGTTTCACAACATGCGGTGACTTGTAATACGGTCAGTGTCCAGAAAGGAATGTGGTACCTGTTGGCATGGAAGAATGAGCAGAGGGCGCTGAGTGGGGCAGATAGCCCGGGATTGACACAGAGCAGAGGCAACCTCCCTGTGGACCTGCCTTCTGGTTAAGTGGTTAAACAGCCACACATTCGCTTCCTTAAAAAGAAATTCCCCCAACACCACCACCTGCTACTGCCGGTTACGGTTACGGGAGTGAAAAGATTGAAGTGAGCAATTACAATATCTTTAAAAATGACTTTAGGGTTCTATTTTTAGAATCAAGAAAAGTCTAGGGATGCCTGGGAGGCTCAGTTGGTTAAGCATCCAACTCTTGATCTCGGCTCAAGTCATGATCTCACGTTCATGGGATAGAGGCCTGTGTCGGGCTCTGTGCTGACAGTGCAGAGCCAGCTTGGGATTCTCCCTCTCCCTCTCTCTCTGGCTCTCCTGCTCTCTCTCTCACTCTTAAAATAAATAAATAAAAACTTAAAAAAAGAATCCAAAAAAGTCTAAAGGTGCTACTTACACTTTTTAGGTGCATTTTGTAGAGGGAATTTCAAGCCTTAGCTGGGCCTAAGAACTTCTTTGCCCCAAGTGATTCTTGCTTTTGGAGTTCCCATTCAATTAAACATATTAAACTGCAACCACATGCCAAATTAAATATAATTTTGCTATTAAATGTTAAAATCTTTGTAAAATATCTACAGTTTTAAGCTCGGTTGATAAAAAAATTCATTATTCGTAACAAGTAAACGTCCATATCACATATACCTGTATACGTGTAAGTTGCAGTTCCTATGTAACACATTGCAAACATTTAATTGAATATTTATTAGTTTACACTGTGCCATTTTCAAGCATTTTCAGAGGCATTGACAGTGGGTGGTCCCTAGCACTTTGCTACGCAACTCAATGAGTAATGTGTGGCATAGAGGTATTCATAACTTCAGGATCGTGAAAATCTTGGGCTATGTTCTCTCCTTCACAAATAAAGACTGCAGTGTGGCTTAGATGCTATGGATCGTGACAGTGGGCATAGATTTCACACAGATCTGCAGGATGAGCAAATACTCAGATCAATAATTCAATTCAGTAAGTGTCTGAGAGTTTATTACCAGCATGTGCTTAATACAGTAAGAGTTGACAGAGTATTTATATCTCAATTCAACATCTCCTTACCACCCACAGGCAGGGAAGATATGCATATCAAAAGTAATGCTATTGAAGGAGGCTGACTGTTAGCACAGAATTAGGAGCCCAAATGCTAATGGAGCCCTTCATTCTGCCTGGATGTGGGAGGGATCTAGAAACTTTTCTCAGAGGAGTTGATATCCGAGTTGTGCGTTGAAGAATAAGAAGGGTTTTGACAGATTAAGAGGAAAGAAGGGGGAAACATAGATGAGGTGCTAGTTGCCCTAACTGCCTGCTGAATTGTTAGAAAGGCAAGGCTCATGCCTGGGAAACAAAGCAGGACAGGTGAGGACTGAATCTACACCACATGGGAGGTAGTGACTGTGGGTGGTCAGAAAGAGGGAGATGCTTGTGTGAGTCCAGAGCAGTGAAGACACGTTTTGTGGAGGAGACAGGACTTGAGTTGGACCTTGAAGGGTTGCTAAGGTGTGTGTAGGAAAAGAGGAAGAAGCAGGAAATTCCAGGGTGGAGATGGGAAAAAGTTGGACAGAGCCAGGAACAGGCATGTGCAGGATGCTGAGACCAGAAGGTTGGCGTCCTTGAAGTCGCAGGTGATTCTGAAAGATCTGGAGGACAAATGCTTCTTTATAAGTATGAACCCAAATTAGACAAGAACCCACCCACCTTCTTTGAGATGAGTTGAGACTGAGTCATCATAAAAAATTTTTTGATCAACAGGCCAAGTAATCTGTTTCATTTAATACTTAATAAACCCATGGTGATGACTAATTTCTAGAGCAGGAACTGGCAAGAACACATGCAAAGACAACCGAGTCTCACTGGGAGAGAAGCCGAAGTGAGTGTGAACGCAAAGATGACACTACCAGACTGTGGTGCTCCCGAGGCTATAAATCCTAAAGACAGGGTGTGCCAGGCAATTGCAGGAAGAAGGAAAGAGGATGCTGCCAGATGGCCTGGGACACGGGCGTGTAATGCCAGAGCCTAGGCCAGTGGTTCATAAAGTGATTGAACTGATATTTAGGTGATTTCAGAACATTTAAAGTTGAGTGTAGTTGGGGTGTGTCCTCCCATTAGCTCAAGGGCAGGAGTACATGGATTATGGGATGTGTGCACTTCTCTACTCCCACTCTTTATGCAAGGAGCATTGGTTGTGTCCCTTCTGTGGGCCAGACACTGTGTCACGCATCCAGGACCGGGCCAGCATGATCCTCGAGAGCCCCAGTGAAAGAGGAAGTAGACATGGAATGCTCCATACCTTCATCCCCAGATTACACTATAGTAGAGTTCTATTAATCATCCTACACCATACAAGAGAACCACCATGAAATAATGCCATCCTTTAGTAGCAGATGGCCCTTCCAAAGAGCTCATACTACAAGCCACTGGGGCAACTGTGAGCTCTTCCAGTCAGCTTTCAAAGAAGAGTGTCCAAATAATACTTGATAAGTAGCAGAGTTGAAGAATTCTAGTAGAATTCTTAACTTCCAGGGACGGACTGTCCCCGGAACACTCCGCTCAGCTCCAAGGTGAGGACCATGGGGCTAGACTCACACTCACAAACACATCATTGCTAAAGAGAACCAAAGTTGATACTTACAGATGCTTCCGTGAAGCTGACCACTTGCCTGAAGGCCCGGTTGTAGCGGTAGCAAACCGCGGGCTCTTGGTGGGAAACCACCAGGGAAGGCTCCGGAGGAGACCTTATTCATGAAAAACAGAGAGAGGATGAGAACCTGAACCAAGTGTAGGACACGGATACCCGGGATGAGGCATCTATTGCCTTATGGAGAAAGGTTAAGAGGATAGAAATGGGTCTGTGACCTTGGACATGTTGTTTAACTGCTCAAAACTCTAACTTTCTTATCTCTTAAAAGGGGATAATGGCATCTACTTTAAAGGGCTGTTTTGAGAATTAGATGAGAAGATTCATATAATGTCCTTCCCAAAGACCCTCACATGGCATAATTGGTATTCAATGAGCAGCAGCCACTAATCATGAAAACTGACACCACATGTCTCCTCCTTGGGGCAGGAGGAATGTGATTTCATCTAACTATGGAGTGGACCTTCTTTGCTATTAATTTACACCTTCCCCGCCCCCCCCCCCCCCCGCAAATAAATACAAACTGTATTATCCCGTTCTGAATCTTCAAGCCTGAATAGCAGCACCTTTCATTCAAGCAGGGACAAGGCCCTGCGGGGTGCTTCCCATGGGCAACCAGGGGCCAAGGGCTTACCTGTGTCCTCCAGCCTTGCTCCGTGAGCAACCTCTGGGACAACAGCACATAGAACAGACACTTGTAGGGGTTAAGCAGTCCCACTGTTTAGCACTAATGTCCTCATCTGTAAAGGGGAATCTGGAATCCTTTGTAGAAATTTAGTGAGGAGTGGGGGTGCCTGGGTGGCTCAGTTGGTTAAGCACCTGACTCTAATTTTGGCTCAGGTCATGATCTTATGGTTCATGAGTTTGAGCCCTGCATCAGGCTCTGTGCTGGCAGTGTGGAGCCTGCTTGGTACTCTCTCTCTCTCTCTCTCTCTCTCTCTCTCTCTCTCTCTCTCAAAGTAAATAAATAAACTTTAAAAAAAAAAGAAATTTTGTGAGGAGTGAGGAAAAGGATGTAAAATGTCTGGAGAAGCCTGGCATGCAGTGAACACTCAATAAATGAATGTTGGTTCCCTGTACCACTGCTGCTCTGCCTTCTCTCTTGATTGTCCCTCCAATGCCCGGGTTCCAAGGCTGGGCCACTAGAAGAAGTTCAGTGGGTATGAAACCTCCAACTTAGTGCCAGACTATTCCCAGTGTGTGGAATCCTTTCCAAGGAAAAATAACATTTGACAGAAAGACGATTTGCACTTTCCCATGAATGGTCTCTGGACTCCTGTGATGCCAGAGTCTTGCCTGTGGGGGAGGAGGAGGGAAGGGTGTGTGGGGCACAGTCCCAGAGAGAAAGCGCCGGGCCTGTAGCCAGAGCCTACTTGCTTTACCTACATCCCTTCCCCAACGCGGGGTGGAAGGCGCTGAGTCTCCCCGCTTCGCGGGTGGAACCACCAGAAGGCTGAGAAGGACCAGGTCACTTGATCAAGATCACAAAGCTCTCAAGCGACAGAGCAGGGACCGGCAGACATTATCTGGCACCTAAGTGTTGGCGCTAGAGACTGAGTCTGTTTTTGCCACGAGGTGGAATTTCAGTCTCTTCGCTTAAAAAAAAAAAAATCCAACAGGCTGTTTTTCTACACACTGATACCATGTAGAACAAACAGCCGCCTGATTGATGGAAGTCCCGCTTTTCAGCCAGTTGCTCTGGCATCTTGAGCAAAGCGCCTGCTCTCCCAGGCCTGGCTGTGACGACGACCTGGTGGGAGTTCTGCCAGGCGCTCTGGATCCACGGGAGACTTCCCTGTGGCCTCAGGGGGGCAAATTAGGAAGGGTGGGTACAGACACGGGCAGCGGCCATACACACTGGACTTTTCAGTAGAGTGTTGGTGCTGTGAAATCTGATCGCTTTTCTGTAGAGTTAATTCTTGACCTGTGGTTTAGTCACTGAACACAATAAAGGTTCTTCCTAGACATATGTTCACAAATCAAAAAAACAGAACACTTTTCGAGACCGTATGCCATCATTTTTGGCTCAGGAAATCCATTCGCCATTTTCATATAGATGGGATGTGACACCTGCAAACCGCAGTAGCCAGCCTAAACCTTCCCTGCCTCCTTTCCTTGGTTTTCAAAGACTGCAGATTTGGGATTCGGAATCCTGCTGAACACCGAGGGGGAAACTGCAGGCAGAGAATGAGGGATGTATTCCTGGGTGGCAGGGTGGGGGGAATAGCCAGGGGCCAGGTTGGAACCACGAGAAGGCTCTAATGATGTTCCGACGGCCCGTCACTTCTCAAAGCACCGGCAGTGCACCTGTCCAGCCCTGCTGAGCCCGGGGAAGAGGTCTGATCTACCTCGAGACAACTGGGCCCAAGGAAGCTCTCTACCCCCCGACACGTGCCTCTTAGGAGCATCTGAGAGAAGCCTCCCTGCGGGCTCTGGAGAAGGAAGACTAGACAATGTGCTTCCCATTGTCTACTTAAAAAATAATAATAAGCACCGAGCTCTCCTTCCCCTTCGAAATCTCAGACAGACTTTTGCCCTTGCAGTGGGAGGAGCACCACACAGGGAGGAGGCCGGGTGCCAGGCATCTGGAGAGGCGGTCTAGTCCCGGCTCTGCTCCAGACTCCCAATTCATTCCCTTCTCCTGGCCTCCGTCGCTCATCTGTAAAACTGCGGCCTTGTGCTAGGTGACTCGTGGGTCTCCGGGAGGCGGGACTTAAACTCTTCAGGAAGACCAGGCAGTCTCAGCCTAGGCAGGCCAGGGGCGGGCCCTGGAGGGGACATTCGGCGCTAAGGGGAGGATTGTGTGAGTGACCTCCCTGACCGTGGAAAGGGCAGCCGGCACCCACTTTCCTGGCCGAGGAGGAAATGACAGGTGGCCTGGCAAAGGAGTGCCGAGGCAACCGAGGCGGCCTCATTTGTAGAGGAATCAGGGAGACAAGTCTTCAAGGCATTTAAGGGCCCTGGGCAGGAGAAGCCTGCTAGGGGATCCTCCATAAGGACCCCTCTCATCACCTGGGACTGAATGGCTACCCTGCTGTAGGGATGGGGTCTCAGATGTGGGCCTCCAGGGCTTCCTGGACAATTTCCTATAGACGTAGAGCCAGTGGGTCGATAAGGGCTCGAGAGGTAAATTCCAGACTTGTGGATAACATAGGGAGGTGGTGCTGGAGTGATTAATGGGAGCTGTTAAAGGGAGTTCACCAAACACATAGTGCAAGATAAAGATGTGGGGCATAGAGCTGAGGAGGTCACCCAGAGGCCTTAACTGTGGATCGTGATATAAAAGGTTGCAGGCAGCTGCACTGGGCTCGCCGTGCCCTCTAGACAGCTGACGGCTTGGGGCCAAGAGGGTAACCTCATACCTGAGTCACAGGTGCAGGGTGCGATTGTGTTGGTGGCCACACGCAGGGCTCTGGGGTGGGGGAGATAGAGGCAGGCCGCGCCCTCCCCCTGGATACCACTGGCTTTGGAGGAGGCCGTAAACGAGCGGCTGTCTGTTTCCAGATCCCAGATCTGAGGAGGAAATGAGGAAAAAGTCACCGGAGGTTGTGAACCGGCTGCTTTGCTGTTTGTCTGAAGCCGTCACCTGGGGCAGGGGTCTGGTCAGGACTGATGGAAGTTTACACGCTGCCCTGCCCCCACTCACCAAAAGGAAAAAGGGTGAAAGGGGCTTCTTGTCCCCTGTTGTTTGTAAAGGAAGCAGAAAGCGGGGCCCTTGTCCCTGAGCCCCTCTGCCATGCTGAAGCTGCCCACGGAGCAGGGATGCCAGAGGCCAAGCCACCATAGGAGCGACCAGTGGCTTCTCTTCCCGTGGACCGGCTGAAAGCAGGAGCTCGACATCGTGGGTCAGATTTGGGCACAGAGCTACCCCCGTCTCCCAGATACGTTCCCATTTCTTAACGCAGTTCTTTCATACCAGCCACTGGGGAGATATTTGGAGCACTCAGGGAACAGACCTCAGTGTGGTTATTGGTTAAGGGCATGGAGGTCCAGAACCCCCCTGCCTGGGGTGGCCTTGGGCAAATTACCACTCTCCCTTTCCCTCAGTTTCTTCATCTGTAAAATAGGGAGACTAATAATAGTGCCTATCTTATAGGACTTTAAAGTCTTAGGACTTCTTAAATATTAACAAAAACAGCTCATGGCTAGGATCTCATGGATCATGGCTAGGCCACAGTATAATGGTATGTGATTAGAACGCTAATATTATTGTTAATCCTTTATTACGATTATTGCATAAAGTCATGCCACAGCTCTTGTGTTATTTTAAGGTGATCTGATGAGAGCTTCAAGGGAGGGCTCACTCCCTGGGGAGGAGCAGATGGGCCAAGTGCAAAACTGGGAAGACAGAATCATCACGAAGGCAGCTGTTGCTTAGTGGGCTGGCATGCGCCAGGCATTGTGTTAAATGCTTTCCATGCGTCGTTTCATCTACTCTTTGTTAGGGGCTGAGTTGCGTCCCCCCAGAATTCGTATGTTGAACAACCCCCAGTATTTCAGAATGTGCCCTCATTTGGAAATAGGGCTGGAGTCTGGCGCGATGAGCAGAGATGAAGTCACGCCTCAGACAATTTGACTGCCGTCCTTGTAAGAAGGGGGAATTTGGAGAGAGATGCACCGAAGGGGAGAGTGTCATGTAAGATGAAGGCAAGTATCAGGGTGATGCTTCTATGAGGCAAAAACGCCAAAAGTTGCCAGCGAACCCCCAGCAGCGAGGAGGGAGGCAGTCTCTCCCTTCAGTCTCGGAAGGGACCAGACCTGCTAATACCTTGATTTTAGACTTCCGGCCTCTAGAACTGCGAGACGAACCTTTCCATTCTTCAAGCCACCCAGCTTGAGGTATTTTGTCACAAACTAATTCCATCCGAAACCAACTTTGGGAGGTGGGTATAATCCACCGGGTTCCGGCGAGGTTCAGTGACTCTCCTGACGCAGACCTAGTGAGCCGCTAAAGTAGGAAAGAGCCCATCTTAGGCTCATCTCCCACCAGAGCTGCGCTGGAAAATCTGAGGACTAAGCTGGGTGGGATGTACTTGGATGGGGCTTCTTTCCCCCACTTTGAGACTCCAGGAAGCAAATCAGCTATCAGGAAATTTGAAGCCTTTACCCCTTAAGGCAGACTCTTATTTGTTGTATTTATACTGTTAGTTTTCCTTAGTTCTCCCCAGCAGGTAGCAAACTCACTTTGAAAGTTCTAGCCTGCTTTTTTAGCTGTGATTTTTAGGTCATGGCATGAAAGGCAGGAAGCAATACACTTTGGGAGGTCAGTCTCGGGGTGACAATAGTGATCAAAGTAAAATAATCCCATGGAAAAGATGATCTCAGGCCCTTCTTGTTCAAGGGATGTCCCCCCTTCCTTTCTGGAGAACTAAATTGTTTGAAAACGCTCATTTTCCTGGATAAAAGGTAACACACGGTCACTTAAACCACAATAGGAATCCATTTATCTAGTAATTTCTTCTTACTTCATGAGATAATGTTACTGAGAGAGAGAAGGTTTTGATGAGGACAAAAATAAGGTAATTCTGGAGCCTGGCAGAGGGATCTTAGTTGGAATGCTATAGAGGGACCCCTACAAGGTCTGTGAAAGGGAAAGGTAGGAAGGAATTTTTCACACTGCTGTTGTCATTGATTCAGCAAGTTGGCATTAAATCCCCAAAGTAAAAGTAGCTACAACAAATTCGTATCACTGACCTATCCATGGTCTGTCCAGCACCCTCCTGTCTTCTGTTAGGAAAACTGCCTCTCTGATTATAAGCAGTAGACATGGGACGGACCCACGCCTGGTCAATCTGTGTCTTCCCTTAGATTTTTCTGTCTAGAGCTGATAGTGAATCTGGAATTGGGTTGTGGGTTTAGACTGGCCATCAATGGTCCCAGCCATTTGGAAGGAGAAAACCTTTCTGCAGTAGGAGTCAATATCAGTGTGCACCAAGGAGCAGAAATTCGTAGCGCAGGCAGAAAGTGTAGAAATAACAGTGCCGTGTTTGAACCCAGCTGCCTGTGAGGCCACCTGTCTGATGATCAGGTTTCAATAACCAATAAATTCTCCCTTTTTAGCTTAAACTGTTTGAATTAGATTTTTGTCTCTTTGGCCTAAAAGAGTCTTAACTGGTAAAACTACTCTGTGGTGAGCACAGTTCATACCTTATCTTTTATGAGCACAACTAACCTACGAGGTGGGTCATTTTGCAGAAGAGTGACCAATGACCAAGAGAATTAAGAGTGACCAATGTCCAAGAGAATTAAGAGTGACCAATGACCAAGAGAATTAAGAGTGACCAAAGTCCAAGAGAATTAAGAGTGACCAAAGTCCAAGAGAATTAAGAGTGACCAATGACCAAGAGAATTAAGAGTGACCAATGTCCAAGAGAATTGAGAGTGACCAATGACCAAGAGAATTAAGAGTGACCAAAGTCCAAGAGAATTAAGAGTGACCAATGTCCAAGAGAATTGAGAGTGACCAATGACCAAGAGAATTAAGAGTGACCAATGTCCAAGAGTTTAGCAAGATTGAATCCTTCACCCAAGGTCACTGAGTTTCTGGTAGTTTCAGAGTTTAAACTCAAGTCTGTATTTCTCCAAAGCATTCTGTACCCCACCCCCAAATGCACACTTCTCTGTCCACACTGGAAAGGTGTTTCTGGGGAATGGCCACCAAAATAAGGCATTTCCTGGTTTCCCTTCCACCAGAGTTATGAACTTCACAGTAGAGTCTGAAAGAAAGTGATGGGTCATTTATGGCTGGGGTTTTAAGAGGCAGATATGCGTTATCTGCTCTCATGCCCATCGCCCCAGGATGAAGAAGACTCTGGGAGTCTAGGACCCCACATGAAGACAGCCTAGTTCTTGAATGGGAGAAAAATGCCCCTCACTAGGAGCACTGGCCTTGGGTTATGAAAACAAACAGGAATAACCTTCTGTTGTCTCAACCTCTAGAAAATATGGGGTTTATTTGTTACAGTGGCAAGCCTTACCTCAGCTGATACACCGTGCTATCTTCCTTCCAAGAAATAACTTTCTTTCAAGAAATAACTTTTCTGTACTGATTCCTGTTAACACAAAACAGCCGTCTTTGTGGTGTGCAATGTTAAATTCACAGAAAATAACAAGTGAAAACAGAAAACCGAACCTGTCACTTTACTCTCCTTTAGAGTAATGCCAGAAACCAGCAGACTCCTGAAACGTTCCATGTGTCCCCATGATTTAGAGAAGTGAAATATTTGGGCTGAAAAATCAATTCAAAGAACGAAGACCATCTGATCAGGCATGCTAGAAATTTAGCTGTTTGGTTCCTGGTTGATTACTTTTTATTTGATAGGAATAATGTATTCTGAAATAAATTACACACCATATTTCCAAGATAGGATTTCAATATATTTTAAACACATTTTGGGAAGTGATTCAATATGCCTGAATCATCACAGGCAAGATGCTAATCTTGTAATCATGATTTTAGATTGGAAGAAAATGGAGAGGCACTAGGAAAAGAAAATAGGATAGGAGACGTGTTCTTACATACAGAATTATGATTATCTGATGGTGCCAAGTTTTGAGGAAAAAAAGCTCATTAAAAATATGAAGTCTCCAACTTTGTGGCTTTGAGGATGCCTTTGGATGGATTTGATTTTCAAAATAAATCAAAAACTGAAGTCCATAGGTTTTACCATTTTAATCACATTTTCTTGGAGGACTGAATTGAGTTTGGGTCCTGGTTGCATCACGACCTGTGATGTCAACAATTAATTTTATGTAAAATGTCCTCATTGGTGCCATGAGATGGACTCTAAGCTCACTATACAGGAGCCATATTGGATCCTATAAACATGGCAGCGTCCCTGTGCTCAGTCTTTGAGGCTTTTCTCCCCATTGCCCACTCTTGTTCTCTTCTCTATTTCATCCACTCCATGGCTTAAAATTTCATCTAAATGCTAATGAATTCCAAATTTATATCTCCAGTTCTGACATCGCCCATCAACTCAGGATGACTCTATCCAACACATCTACTACTGAGCTCCTGGTCAGGCTCCTTCTACCCACTATCTGCCCTGTCTCAGTTGGGTGGAGCCCAAAGCCTTGGTGTCCCCCTTGACTCCTCTTTCTCTCTCCTCTCCCCCTCCTTTAAAAAAAATAACGGTTTTATTGAGACCTAATTTACATCACACAAAATTCACATTTTTAAAGTGTATAATACAGGGGTTTTTAGCATATTCACAGAGTTGTGCAACCATCAGCATTGTTTCATTTCAAAAAATTTTCATTACTTCGAAAAGAACCCCCATACCCATTAGCGGCCACTCCCTATCCCTCCACCCTCCTCCCTGCAACTACTAAACAAGTTTCTGTCCCTGTGGATTTGCCAATTCTGGACATTTCATATAAATGGGATCATCCAATACATGGCCTTCTGTGACTGGCTTTCACTTAACATAAACTTTTCAAGTTTCATCCATGTTGTAACACATATTAGTACTTCATTTCTTTTTGTTTCTGAGGAAAAGTTCATCGTAATGATATGCCACATCTTGTTTATCCACTTATTAGTTCATGGGTATTTGGGTTATTTCTACTCTATGGCTTTTATGGATAATGTTTCCCTGAATATTCATATGTAAGTGTGTGAACATAAGTTTCCAATTTTCCTGGGTGTAAATCTAGGAGTAGAATTGGTGGGTCATAAGATAACTCTATGGCTAATGTTTGAAGAACTGCCAAAATGTTTTCCAAAGTGGCTGCACCATTTTAAATTCCCACTAACAATGTATGGAGGGCTCTGATTTCCCTGCATCCTTGCCAACGCTTGTTATTATCTATATTTTTATTTTAGCCATCTTAATGGGTATGAAGTGGTAACTCACGGTGGTTTTGTTTTGCATTTCCCTAATGACTAATGATGTGAAGCATCTTGTCATGTGTTTATTGGCCATTTGAATATTTCTTTGAGGAAATTTCTATTCAAGTCCTTTGCCCATTTTTAAATCAAGCCATTTGTGTTTTTATTATTGAGCATACAGATTTTTTGGTATTCTACGTGCAAGTCCCTTGTTAGATGTGTGATCGGCAAAATTCTTTCCCATTCTGTAGGCGGTCTAATCATTTTCTTAATGGTGTCTTCTGAAGTTTTTAATTTTGATGGCGTCCAACTCATTTATTTTCTCCTTCTTTCTGTCTCTTGTGTTTTTGATATCATATCTAAGAAATCATTCCCTAGTCCAAGGTCATGAGGACTTACTCCTATGTTTTCTCCCAAGAGTTTTGAAATTATAGCTCTTTTTACATTAGGTCTATGGCCTATTCTGAGTTAACTTTTATATATGGTGTGCGCTTAGGGATTAAACTCCTAGATTGAGGTGTCGGCAGGTTTGCTTTCTTCTGAGGGCTTGCTCCTCGGCTTGCAGATGCCCACCTTCTTGTGGTGTCTTCCCATGGTTGCTCTTCCTCTAAGTGTGCTGATTTCCTCTTCTTAGAAGGACACCCATCATATTGGATTAGGGCCCACCAATATAGCCTCACGTAACTTCAATTACTTCTTTATAGGCCCCGTCTCCAGACATACTCACATTGTAAGGCACTGGTGGTTAAGACCTCAACGTGTAGATTTTGAGGGGATATGATTCAGCCCAGAGCATCTGTAAATCATTTATTACGTGAGTGGTCAGTGAACTGGTTTATGTGTCTATACTGACCAGTCATACTGACTTGCCTGAGGCTCCAGGAGTTCTTTGACTCAGACTGCTCTAAACTCCCACCCTCTGGCCCCATGAGAGTAAAAAAAAAAGGGATGAAATCATGAAAACTTTTCATATTCTTTGGAAAAGCATACGAAATGATGGAAAAAGCAAATCAGTGAACTTTCTTTCTTTCTTTCTTTCTTTCTTTCTTTCTTTCTTTCAGTAGAAAAGCAACGCATTACAAAGATCACAGGGGCAACTGAATTTTAGAGGTAGATAGGACCCTAGGTATACAAGTACAAAAAGAGGTGTGAAGGCAAACAAAATGAAAATGGTAATATCACTGCTTCTAAAGGACTCTAAGTGTTTAAATCCTAAGCCTTACAGACAACATTTCAGAAAAGGCCCACCTGCCCTGTGTGTATCACACAATAAGATGACCAATAGTAGCAAGGGACTGCTGCCTCCCCCGTGTCCCCATTCTGTCCCCTGCTCCTCCTCTCCAACCTCCAACATACATTCTCCCGGGGGAATCAGGGCAGCATGCAAACGGGGGCTGAAATGCCATAAGGTTTACTCATCCCAACAAAACACCAGGTATAGAAAATTTTCTAAGAGACTACCCTTCCATTGCCCACGTATCTTCTTTTTCCAAAACAAATCCTGCTAATGTAACTACCATTTGAGTATCTGCTAATGCAGAGGCCTCTAAAGCTGAAGAGGGGAAAGAAAACAGGAAAAGAACACATTCTCTATCTGAAACTGTTGGACAATGTATCAAAACATAAAAGGGCAAAGACCTTAATAGTGTTGTCCGAGGACTTGGAAATATTTCATTATCCTCAGCAGATGCATGGATGTCGATCACTGGAGCTGTGTGGCTTTTCAGCGTACCTGTTGGTTTTCTAGAATGAAAAAAGAACAGATGAACACCAAGCAGTTCTAAGCGCTGTTTCTAAATAAAAATGCAAGACTAAACTTGGTCCGGATCTGGCAGTTCTATTCAGCCTGGAGGAGGGTTACGTCTCCTTCTGAAATCACGCAAGTATATATCTTGTGTGATAAAAGGACTGAAGCAAATAATACCCAGTTACAGCAACACAACTCAGTGCGAGTTGAAGCCCTGGGCTTTGTTTCACCAACTGCTGACAACATCACTATAAAAGGAATAACGAGGAATGGCACAGGGTGGGGCTGGAATAGATCCTGTGGCAAGTTGTTGCTTTATGCAGGCCAGAGTTAAAAGTATTCAGCTCTAGGGGGAATGTCTTTTTGATATAAGTTTATTTCAAGGAACTCTGAGGGATCAAGGTGTCCTCAGGGTCGCAGGGCTGGGTGTGTAGTGAAAGGGTGGGAGGTTGGGAGAAGGGAGGCAGGGCCGAAATGGAAAGGGAGAGCACACTATCGTTTTATAACCAAGTCCCTGGAAGGTAAGTGGATTGTTCCACGTCAGCCTACAAATGGGTGCCTAAGGTAATAGAAGTGGGTAGAAAATCATTTTTCTTTCTCTCTGATTAGGCATCTGACCTTGTGCTGGGCGCTATACGTGGATGACCCCATCAGTAATCTTTATTACTGCTGGAGGGGTAGGTACTCTTGGGATCATCATTATCGAGGAGGAAACCAGCAGAACCCCTTGAGGAGGATCACTTGGCTACCAAGTGACAGGGACAGAATCAGATCCCTCATGCCCACCTGCTCCTAGCGCTGCCTCCACCACTGCCTGTTGTTGCTGAGGGGCATGGGTCACCTTTCAGATCCTCCACTGACGCCTGATACAGAGGCTCGGGGAGGAAGCTTGGCGCGCCCTAGAGGACCTGTTCTTGTCCCCAAATCCCCACCATTAATGCACGAGAGGACTCCTCCCTATTTTCCACTCTCCTTCCATCTTCAACACTTACCAGTGGGAATGACATAGGCTTTTAGAATCAGCCAAAATGCATTTGAACCCAATTCCGGTGTTATTTCCAAAAAGTTAAACTCCTCTGAGCTTCCGTGTTACCCCGTTGGTAAATGGAGCCAGGGAGTGGCTGGGGCGCCTGGGTGGCTCAGTTGGTTAAGCATCCAACTCTTGGTCTTGGCTCAGGTCATGATCTCGCGGTTCGTGAGTTTGAGCTCCACATTAGGCTCTCTGCTCTCAGCACAGAGCAAGCTTCAGATCCTCTCTCTCTCTCTCTCTCTCTCTCTCTCTCTGCCTCGCTCAAAATAAATAAACTTAGAAAAACGGGCCCAATGATTTGCTTATTAATCCCCAAGAATGAGTCTCTAGTGGCCACAAACAGGAGTTTCCCAGGCTGTGTGTGTGCGAGATCAATGTCAGGCAGGGGTTCTTAAATTATCCTAAAGGGGAATTGGAGATCCCCTGTCCTGCTCTCAGGTACTTTACTAGATCAATGGCACTCTTGGTTGGAGAAAGAAAACAAACTCACCCAGGCAGATAAGGATTCCAGACTCGAATGATTTGATCCATCCCACCTGTCAGCAGCAAGTTCTTTCTCTTACAGAATGAAAATGCCTTGACTCCTCTGTAGATGCGAAAAAACGGTTTGATCACATTCTGCTCGCCTTTGGGGCAAACCAAGGAACGCTTGGTGTCTTCTTGCCTCAACATCTTTTCTAACATCCCTTATCCTTTCATCTTTTGCTTGACATTTGTTGTTCCCATAGTATGACCTAAAAATATTCACAGAAAAACAAAACACAGCCTCTTAATACGATCAATTTTCTGACAAGTTGCTGATTTTGAAAGTCCTGCTTTTGCTTCCAGTGAGGACTACTTTTTTCTTCCTCTTTCACCCTCTGGTGTTACACCATGGATCATCTGAAGAATGAAAATGATTTCTGTAAGAACGTCAAGATTCATTTCCCCTCCTTCTCTAGAGAGAGACAAGAAGGGTCACCTGGAGGAAGGAGGAAGCGTGAAGAAGACCAACTCGTTCTGAGGTGGGTAACCCAGCTTTTAATAAATCTCTGCTGAGCACCAGGCAGTATGCCAGGGTCTCGCCATCCATGATTTTATTTGAAACTCACAGAAACTCAGTGAGGCAAGCACCTTTACCTCCAGGGTACAGATAAGAAAACTTACACCTTTGGGATGTTAAGAAACTTGTCATTAAGAAAGCAATGAAACCAACATCTTAAACCCTAAATCAGAGCTCATTAAGGCAACCTACCCGTTTCATCCACCAACCAGCCAACTTTTTCCTACAATTATTTTGACATATTTTTAGTCAAATGACTTTTTGGCTTATGAATCTACTAAACAGTAAAATCAAAATAGTAGCATCATCCAGAAGCAATCAAAGGCCTTCATGTGGTGTCAGACATCAGTTTCACCGGGAGATCACGAAGGAACTCTCCATCGAGCTTACCCTGACCTCCGACCTCGGCTGTGTCCAAGGTGGCCGAGGGGCCTTGGATGAAGAAGGTCGAAGAATATTTCATCTTCAGTCTCCCCTTGCCCCCACGCCCAAGTTCATCTCGGAGGGCGGTGCTATTTCAGTCCAGCAGACTCTCCCGAAGTAGGACTCTGATGTAGGTCTGCTGAGTTTCGGGAGAAATGGGAAATCTTTATTCTCACTGGAAAACTTCCAGAATTTTAAATGCTGGTGCACAGTTTCAAAACATGTTTTAAATCTGTCTGTGGTTGCTTCGCTCATTGCTGTCTCTGAAGGCCTCCGGTTTAGGAACGTGTTGGTGTGGGGAAGACAGGAACGTATCTAGGAAGGGGAAGGGAGCCGCCATCTTTCCACTCCTTCTGAGCCCTTTTCCCTCAGAGTCACCTGGCCGCTCTTCAGTCCATGAACTCCATTTGCAAATGACCGGGGTATGTGATTTCCACCTTCTCTGGGGCTGCGGTCTGGGTGCCGGGACAGTTTTCTGATGGTGAGTTGAGGTCACAACCTTGCTGCCCATGGTTTCTCCCAGCGCTGGCAAAGAGCTGGCTTGGGTAGGGTACCTTGCTAGTCTCTCTGGCCCTGTCCTTCCCTTCCTCCTTTGGTAGGCAGCAGGAAGGTAAACAGTCTTGAACCCAGGGCTCTTTCATCTGCTAGACAGAGGGGAGGGGAGGGTGAGTGCTGAGCGCAGATAATTACTTAAGACAGGAGAGTGGACGTGCGTATCTGGATGAGCACCTGAAGTATCAAAGCCACGCAGCCAACCCCCCCTCAAACACCAGTTTGACACCTTCACCCTTCTTGTTATGAGCAAAGATCTGAAACTTCTAAGCAGGTGTGTCATTTTTTTTTTTAAGTAGAGGGAGAGCAGCCAGTTCATTTGCATGATCTCTAGCAGTTCTTTTCCAACACAGCCAGACAGAGATACATGTTTAAATGGTCGTCATGGAAACCAGAGAGCGTAGCTCTCCCCCAAGGTCTGAAGGAAGGATGATGAAAAGTTTAAAGCAATCACCATGGAAACCTAGAGCAGATTCAAGGCAGGTTCAGATCCCTAGCACACTAACTAGCAAATAAATCTTCAGGTGCTGGAATCCTACAGGAGGGTAGATTCTATGCTTCTAGCACCAGCGCTGACCCAGAAGCCAGGTCTACAGTTATGGGCTCCCAGCATCCTCTGGGGTTGACAGCAAGGTGTGTGTGTTCCCCCAAAGCTCAGACTTTGACTCTTCCTCTTTCGATATGGGTCTTGGAGCCTCTCCTGCACATCCTTCCTTTTATCTTATTCCTCCCTTCCATCAGTTTCCTCAGTATGGTAGGAACCCACAGAACTGCTGTGATAAGTGGATCCCTGCCCAGGTCTGCAGGAGGGAAGACATTCAAGGTCCAGCCTTGGTTTCTCCATAGCTGACCAAGATGTAACTCCCTTTCATGTTTATTAGTGACCAAAATGAGGGGCGCCTGGGTGGTTCAGTCAGTTAAGCATCCAGCTTCAGCTCAGGTCATGATCTCATGGTTCATGAGTTCAAGCCCCACTTCAAGCTCTATGCTGACAGCTCAGAGCCTGGAACCTGCTTCGGATTCTGTGTCTCCCTCTCTGTCTTCCTCTCCCCTGCTCGCACTCTGTCTCTCTCTCTCAAAAATAAATAAATATGAAAAAATTTTTTTAAATAACCAAAACGAAGTCAAGGATTTCTGTCTTCCATCACCTTAAGTAAATGAATGCACTTGAAAGCACTTCCTGTACTACAGAGCCCTCTCTGTAACCCCCATTTACAGGTGGGGAGCTGGTGCTGTAGCACCTTTTGGAGGAGTGTGTGTGTGTGCAAACATATGGATACCTGATTGAAGCAGTGATGTGACTGTAGGACACTGTGGGAACATGTTGGGGGGACATGTTGGATGGGTAGATGGAAAGAGAAAACATGTGAGGAATCTGTCACCACAGAATTCTACTTTTCCTGGAGGGCAAAGCTTCAGAGCACCACGTGGGGAGAGAGAGGTATGTGGTTTGAATTCTGACCACAAGTAAGTTCATTCAATAAATATTTACTGAGCACCTATTATGTACCAGGCACTAGTCCTAGCACTTGGGACATAACAATGAGCAACACAGATAGAAACCTCTACCTTTGTGGGGCTTACCTTCTGATGGGGGAGGGCAGACCATAAACAACAAACAAGAGATAAATTATATAGTCTAAAGGAAGGTGATGGGATATATAGAATTAGCGAAGGGTAGAGCAAAGTAAGGAAGATTGGAAATGCCAGGAGCAGGAGCTGGGCTGTTTCAGGATGTGTATAATAAAGTGGGCAAAGAGGACCTCCCCAAGAGGTGACATCTGAGCAAAGACTTCAAGGAGGCGAGGGAATGAGCAATGTAGACTTTTGCAGGGAGAACTTTCCAGGCAGAGGGAGGATCTGGTGAAAAGATCTTAAATATATCCCAGGAGATTGGTATGACTGGGAGGGAGTGGATGAGGGAGAGAAGTGGGAAACCAGGCCAGAGATGTAAGGGCTGGGTTGACACACAAGGCCCTGGAGGACTTTGGCTTTGACTGTGAAGGAGATGGGGGGCCTGATGGAAGATTTGGATGGATCTGACATCTAGTTTTCCAGGCTCTCTCTGGCTGCTTTGTGGAAAAGAGACCATAGGGGTGGGGTGGAAGCAGGGAGAGTTGCAAGGTTCTTGTCATAATCCAGGCGAGAGGAGAGAGTGACTCTCACTGGATAGTAGGAGAGGGATTGGGGCAAAGTGGCCAGATCCTGGGCGCAGTATGAAGATAAAGCCAATGGGCTGGCTGTGGGTGGCAGAGAGGGTCAAGGGTGACTACTAGGTTTTGACTGGAAGGATGGACTTAGAACCAACTGAGCCGGGGAAGATGGAGTGAGGGGAAGATGTGGATCTGGGTTTGGATTTAATTTTTATGTCTGTGAGACATCCAAAGGGAAAGGTCCTGTACAGAGAGACCCATGGCAACTGGAAATGCCAGACTGAAGTTTGGGGGGCAGAGCTGGGTTAGAGACATAAATTTGGGATCTGACAGCAATAGCGCCGGAGGGCATCACTGAGGGGCTGAAGGAGATCGAAGAGAGGAAGAGCAAGGACGGAATCCTGGGCTCCAGCCCAGGGAAGGAGAGAAGAGGGGCTGGGGGCCTGGAGCCCAGTGAGAGAAGCGCAGGAAGGGAGTGGGAGCCATCTGTTGCTTTGGGTGCTGAGAGGCCAGTGGGAGGAGCATCCACCCTGCATTTAGCAGCACGAGGGGCCCTGGTGGCCCTGACAAGAGTGAGTTTGGAGGTGTGGCAGGGACAAAGGCCAGCTTGCTGGGGGCTTGAGACAGACTGGGAAATGAGGCATGGGAAAGAGCTCTTCCTAGGAGTCTCGGTGCAAAGGCTCCCTAAGCCCCACTATTCTCCTCTTAGCACCACGCCAGAGCAAAAAAACACAGATGGTAACCGGGGTGAGGAGGGCGCCGACTCTTTTGGTCACAGACTTGTCTAGATCTCTAAAGACACTTGGCAGTTCAGGGTGTAAGGAGCTTTAGTGGCCCCTGCTTTCTGGAACGTGAGAAGAAAGAAGGGATGCACAGGAAACTCATGGCAAAATTAGGGATCTGGGAGTGTGAGCTGGATGAATCTTTACAACTCACATCCAGCATTTTTGTTGAACTAGAAAGGAAACTGAAGCCTGAGGTCACAGTTCTGTGAGTTGCAGGGCCGGGGGCTAGAACTCAGAGATCCTCATGACGGATTCTTTGCTTCTGTTCTGCACAAACACTCGATTTTGAGCTGCTTCAGTTTCTGAAGGCTGAGTGTTAGTTTCTTAGTATTCCTCTCCATTACAGTTCCAGAAAGCCACAATTTCCCAGTTCTAAGAACGTCTAATGAAAATTCCCAAGAAACTTCTTAACCATTGCACATCTCTTTCTAATGCTTTGGTGATTTAAATGTCAGTGAATCCGAAATGTATAAAGGAAGATTTCCTTGAAAGACAACGTGAGCTCGAAGGCTGTGAATCAGGGGTGGAAGAGGCCTCGGGGAAGCAAGGTGGTATTTCATAGGAGGCTGAGCTCTCAGGCATGACTCATTACTGATTTTCCATGATGTTCAGTGGCAACTGGAACAAGATTCTAAAGGAAAGGAGGAAAAATACCCCTAGGATTTCAGCTTTTCCAAAGCTAAGAAATGCTCAGGCAGAGCTAGGCTGAAAGGCATCATGAGAGAAATGGCTGTCGTCATTACGCAGGTGGACGGTTGACTTCTGAGTCATTTAAAAAGGTGTTAAATATTTTCTTCATTACAAATGCACTGACTGGTGAGTTCCAACCAGGCCCTTAAAATCGACGGGTGCAGGGAGAGAAAGGGAAGGTAAGGGCCAGCTAGAAAGGCCAAGAGAAAAAGGTGAAGATAATTCCAGCAAGTGAAATACCTGGAAAAGAACTTGGGTAGGAAGAGACCCCAAGTCATGACTATCCTCTTGGTGATGAGCACACAACTCCTGCCTCCCAGCCTTCCCCTTCTCTCTCTGCCCGTGAGCCTGGCTGGGCAGCGGACATGAGTGTCTGTGACAGGCTCTTCCAAAGATTCCTCTCTCAGGATGCTGCTGCTGCTAAGCAGCCCACCCAGACAGCACAAAATTGGTAGAAGGCGGCTTTTATTGGCTACAACTTTCTTACTATCCTAGGGTGAATGATAACATTTCTTTTCTCTGTGGTCAGAGATTTATTCTGCTCCAGGGTCAGAATCTTCCTTTTGAACCCAGCTTGTCCTAAAACAAGTCCCAGGATCAGAGAGATAGGCTTTCCCAGCCCAGCCCTAGGGGATGGCAGGTGGACTCCTGGCCTTGGGGTCAGAAAAACTGGACTTGGGTCCCCATTCCACTTCTTCTAGCTAAGTGCCCAGTGGGCAAATTTTAGCCTCCTGGTAAAATGGGGTGCACACAACTCATACCTCACCTGGCTACCATGAATATCAAATAAAAAATATCATGCATGTGAGTGATTCTTGAACTTGGCTGCAAATTAAAGCCACTGTGAAGTGTCCACAAAATACAGATGCCTGGGTCACACTGCCTTCAACAGTGGTTTTCGATCTTGGCCACATTAGAATCACAGGGGGAGCTTTTAAAGGTCCCGATGCCCAGTCTTTATCCCAGGCCGATTAGGTCAGAATTATCTGAGGATAAGACCCAGGCAACCAGTTTCTATAAAGTCTCCAGATGATTCCAATAGGTAGCCAAGACTGAGAATCACTAATGATATGAGAGTTCTTTATCAATTAGCAAGTGCCAAATACATGTAAGGAATCAACATCAGTATCAACTTGAACATTAAGTATGTTGATAGTGATTTTGAATTGGATGGGGCTTTCCCACATACTCCCAAGGGCTTCACAAAATGAGCAGGAAGTTTAACAAAGTAAATGTGAGGAATTGAGACTGGCCTTCAAAGGGCAATTTATTAGAAAAAAATATAAAAATATTAGTACAATTAGAAACATAGAAAAATTTGTGTTGTCGTGTTTAAAGGGTGCTTCTCAGACTTGACATGTATACAAGTCACCCTCGGTTCTTTTTCAAGCACAGACTCGGGTTCCATTGTTCCGAGGGAGGCCCGGGACTCTTCAATTCTAGCCCACACCCCGGGGAGGCCATCGCGGTGGGTCCCAGGATGACTAGCACAGATGACCTAGATTCAAGTCCTCGTTCTTTCATTTCTGAGTTGTGGGGCTGAGTGCAGGCACCATTCTTCACTTTTTTGTAATGGGTAAACCTCCTCTTCCCATCCCCACTTCTGGAAAGCATGCCTCCTCCTACGTCATGTAGTTGCATGGGTACGGTCAGCCTCTTACTGTCCCTGCCTTTCCCAGGTCAGTTGGCTTGCAATTGTCTCAAAGATGGGCCAGACTGGTGCAACGAGAACCTTCCCAGAGGTGGCTGTACCGGGGACCAAGAGTGGCAGCTAGTCTTTATCCGTGACCAAGCAGCATGAGAGGCAGGCCCATCACCATCTGAGGGAACTGATGTGCGGAGGAGAGAGAGAAACAGAGTCGGAGAAGCAGCCGAGTCCCTGCTTCCAGGACTTCCCCACACTGGGTTACACGTCTGCCCTTCTCACGTCATATGAGCCATCCACAAAATTTTCCTTTTGCTTCTTCATTTGGATGACATTTCTTTCAATACAGAAAACAACAACAACAACAACAACAAAAAACCCCGAACAAGACCCCAGGACAAGTTAATGAATTCTTCTGTGCTTCGCTTTACTCATCTGTAAGGTGGGACTAGTAGTGGGACCTAAACCACAAGGTTGTTACAGAGATTAAATGAAATAATACACGGAAGGAGCTTAGTATAGTATCGGATACTTAGTGTTCAGGGCCAGAGATTGCATCTAGTGCAGACCATGAGCTCATAGCCAGGGCATGATCCCTTATAAAGGGAGTGGATTCCTGGTTCCAATCTAGACCAGTCCCTCCCCCCGTACCAGGATGTATGTCCTCCATCTGGTCCCGACAAAATGATTCCCACATGAATAGCACAGACGGGCTCTGCCACCTTCCCTACTTCATGGACCCAAGATCAGCTTGGCCAAGCCCATGACCATACCAGGTGTGCATTTGGGGATGTGAGAGTAAGGGATGGGTTGGGCTCTTGGTTCTCCCTTGACCTTCCTCTGAGTTCACTTGGTCAGAGTCCAGCTTCCAGAAAAATGCAAACGTCTTCAGGTTCTGGTTCTTCCTGTTGCCATCACTTAAAACTGTTATTTTCAGCATGCCTTTTGAATTCACAGGAATGACCCCCTCCCATTTCACACCAACGCCCCAAGACCACTGTCCGATGTTGATATTACTGCATATTCAATAGCATGTAGCACATTAGGGGCGCTCATAGGGTGTGGCCTGAGGTTGCTTAAAGTAGATTTTGCTCTTATTTCAAATCAGCAAATATTGATAGAGCTCTCAGCATGTGTGACGCCCTGTGAAGCCCTCCCTCTGTCTCTCCAGCAGCCTAGTGTGAGGCTTCTAAAGCTAAAGGCGGACAGAAGAGTGGAGGATGTCACATTCTGAGCTGCAGAGTGTGGGATGCCTGTTGCAATGCAGAAATTATAAAGGTGGGAGACATCCAAGGATCTGGCACACAGAGAACATTACAAACGTAAGGGGAATGTAAGCAGTACCTATTACTAGAGCTGTAGGCTCGTGGTTGGAGCTTGAAATGACGGCTTTGATAGGATCGTAGTAGTTCAGCTGGAAATGACAAGAGAGAGAGAGAGAGAGAGAGAGAGAGAGAGAGAAGATGCTAATTAACGTTGAAGATCACATGTCAGGTCAAGGAAGAGTTTGTAGCAACATCTAAAGCATTCTTTTGACCCCCATTTCGAGAAGGAGAAAGGAACCTCTTGTTCAGAGGATGGGCACATTTTTTAAAACTGTACTTTTGGAGTGGGCAGATGTGTGTGGGTGGCCTGGCGGAGTGTGGAGTGCGTGGGGGTTCTCTCTCCTTGACGCTCGCTCAAGGCGAACACCAGAACCACAATTCCTGGGTATCCTGTCTGACAGACCGTGCTGAAGTTTCTACCACCTATTTTAGATATTTCTGAGAAAATCGAATGCTGCCTGCGTAGCCACAGGGGTTTCACGGAGAAAACAGCTTATCCTTTGCCATAAATCATATTTAAATTGGAAGCTATGCTGAGCGTCATACTGGGAAGGGTAAAAGACTCTCTTCCCCTGTCTTTGAAAATTGAGAGCCAGCCTCTGAAGCACACGTGCCAGGATCAGGGAAGCGTGCCTTTCAGGCAGGTGCCAGGGCTCATCTCAGGTGCGAGGAACAGGAGTCAGCGGGATCTGAGGAGTTTCTCTGCTCTTGGGACATTTCCTTCCTGGAGGAAGTCCTTATTAAGAAGATAAGCATGTAAAATGGATAAACCCGTAGTAGTGTTGAAAGAGCAGCATTAGCTACAAGGGATGACAGGTGTCTCTTTGAGACCTTGCAGGCACTATG
Organism: Panthera tigris; assembly: GCF_018350195.1. Lineage (NCBI taxonomy): Eukaryota > Metazoa > Chordata > Mammalia > Carnivora > Felidae > Panthera > Panthera tigris. The sequence goes on along the minus strand of NC_056660.1, from coordinate 10,082,098 downwards.
CTAGGCTCAGAGGGGGCATGCGCAGAAGATGACCCTTGGTTCTAACCCCCATGGAGGGCAGAAACCATAGAGCCAAAGACACAGGAAGAGGAAGGGGAAGTCTAGGGGAAGAGAGGGTTTCTGGAACTTGGGACCTGACCCAGCACAACAGGACTCGGTGCCCTGAACAATCTAACAGAGCTTAGAATTGTCTCTGTCTTTTCCCTATTAGAAAGGGCTCCCTGGAGACGGCCCACAAGGCAGAAGTCTCAGTGGAGAGATCATGAACACACCCCCCGAGGTGGTGGGAGGAGAAAAGGAGAGCAGACCCCTGGGGAATTCTCCTCTCATACAGCTCCTCTCTGTTAGCTCCCTTTCTATGCTGCCAAGGCCAATGCCAATGCCAATGCCCGGCTTTGTTTTCTCCCCACTCCGCCCCACCCCCTCCACGTGTGGTCATCTCTTGGATGGCACTAGTCCCAGATGTTGTTGGTTTTGGTTCCTACTGCCTTCCAAGGCAACAGGGGCTGATAATTCAGTGGGACAAAACGTCCACCCTCCAAGCATGGCTCCACTTTGCAAAGTGGCAGAAGCCGGGCACAACAGGCCACACAGTGTATGATTTCATTTCCATGGCATGGCCAGAAAAGGCAAATCAACAGAGACAGAAAGTAGATTAGCGGTTGCCTGGCACAGAGATCTTATTGGGGTGATGGAAATGCGCTTAAACTGCATTATGGTGATAGTTGCACAATTCAGTAAACTTAACAATCATTAACTGTAAGTTTAAAATGTAAAAAGTTAAGTGTAATTAGAATGCACGTTAAAATGTAAAAGTTGAAGAAAAGAAGGATCTTGTCCCAATCACCTTCAAGAAACATACCAGTATTACATATGGCAAATTTGCCTGTGCTTGTTAAGTTGGATTGTTTTCTTTTTGTATTACTTAATTCACCTTATCTTTCTTCTCCAGAATTGGTATTTTGTTTGCTTCTCTTTGTGTTTGAAATTTTGTTGGTCTTAATCTTTTAGACAAATGCTATTTTCCTGGTCCAATTTTCCTTCCCGTTGAATTTTCCTTTTTTACTTAGCAAATAAGTTTGGCTGTTTTCCTATTATTTCCTTTCGCCCAATAATATTTCCCGACTTTCTTGTCTTGCATAGGTCTTCTTTATTAAGAATCTTCCCCACCTATTGTAAGCCTAATGTGTTAGGAGGACACAAGAGATGTTTCCAGGAGTCTATGCTCCCCTAACAGTTCTCTGAAAAACCCCTGCTCTCTCTCTCTACTCAGGAGGACAGTGTGTCCAATCGGTATTTGGTTTCTGATCTGCCTCAACATAAAGAACAATGTCTTGTTTGTTTATGCACTTAAGAAATACTAATTTAGCTTCTCAGAGCCAGTAGAAATGGCAGGGAAAGGACTCTCATGTTCAAAGTCATATTATTGGTCCTAAGACACTCGGGTCACTTGAGTTGGCTCTCATTCCTACAAGAGGAAGGAAAACACACCAACTGTCTTTAGACCCAAAGGACAGTCAGTTGGGAACCCCCAACACAAGTATACCAGGAAGTTCAAATCAATTTCTCTAGCTTCTAGAAACCAGATGTTTATCATTCTTTGTACCATTCTTGGTATTTCATGCAGCATTTTTATTTGTTTTCAACTAGGCTAATAAAGTTATCTTGGGAACAGTGGTCACTCATTAAAGAATATATATATATATATATATATATATATATATATATATATATATATGTATGTATTTGATTGGCTGATACATCTAGAGAGAGACATCAGGTTGTCAAATTCCTATTTACTTTTACTTAAACATTTCTTTCTTTTCTTTTCCCTTACTTTTCTCTCCCTCCCCCCTTCCTCCTTCCTTCCTTCCTTCCTCCCTCCTGCTCTTCCTTCTTTGTTTCTCTCTCCCTCCTCTCTTTTTTCCCTCCCTCCCTCCCTTCCTCCTTCCTTCCTTCTTTTCTTTCTTTCTTTCTTTCTTTCTTTCTTTCTTTCTTCTCTGCCTTTCTTTCTTCTCTGCCTTTCTTTCTCCCTTCATTTCTCTCTCTCTCCTTTCTTTCTTTCTTTCTTTCTTTCTTTCTTTCTTTCTTTCTTCCTTTCTTTCTTTTCCTTCCTTCCTTCCTTCCTTCCTTCCTTCCTTCCTTCCTTCCTTCTTAGTTTTACCTGAGTAATCCAGTCTCCATGCACTTTCCAGCAGATATAGTTCACATTTGGAGAGGCCACAGCATTTTTAATGCTAATGTTTGGCATGTTTTCAATTTTGGGCAGTTTCTTCCAAGTTCTAAGGAAAAAGCTATAAAAATCTCAAAGGAATAAGAACGAATGTCCCTCCCACATCCTGCTCATTCCAACCAGGAACTTTTCTGAGATTATTCTTCTGGCCAGGAATCCCCTCCCGTCCTCTGAGACCTCACTAAATCCTCCACGGGACCCTCTCTGATTAAGCTAGACCATCTGATCACTTCCTTTCCTGGACTCCAGGATAGGCTTGACATGCCTGCCTTTATTTTCTTACTCAGATGTGTACAACCAGAAGGCTTTTAGAGCCCCAGGAAGCCCAGTAGAGAACAAGGACTCAACCAGTATTGAGTATCCTTGTGTGTCCCAGCTGAGGTTTGAGCAGCCTTTCAGAAGAAGATAGTGGGTTTTTGAAGTCAGTCTTACAAAGAAGCGGGCCTTGTTTATAGGCATCGTGTATGAAGTCAAATGGGAAGAACTTGGAGATGGCATCAGTGACCATGTTATAAACCCTCTTTAATTATTGAGTAATTCACATGAACGCTCTGGGAGATAGATTGTCCTTCCATGGCTGAAACAGGAACAAAGCGCTAGGAACGAAACAAAAGAATGATTCCTTGTGGAGGACCCGTGTCTGTCCAACAGGTACTCCCTTACTTGTTCCCTGCCAACAAAAGCAAGGCACAGATCCCTTGATTTCAGAGCGGTCATGTGACTCATTTCTGGCCAATTGGATAAGGTAAAATCAGCGAAGGGCTCTGGGAGAATATTTTGCTTCTTCCAAAAATGCGAAAATAGTGTGAAGCAGTCTCCCTCCCTCTTTCTCTCTCTCTCATTTTTCTTTCTCACTTTTCCTCTTCCCTGGCTGGCATTATTTCTGATTTTTAAACACAGTCAGTATGTGAAATGATGTCTAGAGCTATGGCAGCCACTGTGGGACCATGAGGCCATAGGCCGAAGGATAAAAAGCCAATGTGCTAAAAGATGGCGAAGTGACCTAATAGAGGTTGAAGGCTCTTCATGAAGCCATTGATCAGCTAAACCAGCACAGCAAACACCTATATCCTGACGTCTTTGTTAATGAAAGAAAGGTAAACTCTTCTATCCTTTGCTGGTCATTTTTCTGTCATTTAAAAATAGCAAACGTTTAACTTTTTCCTATGTGTCAGGCACTGTTGCAAGCACAGTGTACATATTAACCCGTTTACTCCTCAGCATAAACCTATAAGACAGGCACTGTTATTATTCCCTTTTTAAAGATGAGGAATGTGAGGCACGGGATTCGATAAGCTGCCAAAATCTGTAAGTGGAAGAGCTGGGACTCAAACCCAAGGAGCCCGGATTGCAACTTAAAGCGTTCTCAGTGGACAGACCAACTGTACACAATCGTCCGCAACTGATGCTCAGGTGGTGCAACTTGTCACAGGATTATGGATTGTTTTCGAGCTGCAGGCGATCCTTTGAGATGACCTTGAAAATAACCTGAGTTAGATAGAACCTGGAATGGTGGTCGATGTATCGCGGCAGCCTGTGAGTAAGCCATTTTTCTCCGTACCTCCAGCCATAGAAATGAGCTGACTTCCCGAGCAGTCCCAATGTTGGATTTTTTTCCATACTCCTTGTGTTTCATTTGGTTACTTCTATCATAATAAAGTTCTCTCACTCGGCACTCGTGATTTTACTTTTTATCTTCTAACTGATCCTTACTCTGTACTTCTCCACTGCTGGCATGGCAATGTATATTTTCTCACTTACATTGCTCGTTTGCTTTTGACTACTTTGAAGTACTAATTTTTCATGTTTCAATCCACTCAAAATTTATTTCTTGAGACGCTTCTGTGAACAGTGGTCCTATCAGACTGATAAGAGACCTTCTCAACTGGTAATCACTCAGCACTCCCTCTCAGTTTGGTTGTAACCCTTGCTGTATTGTCTCACATCGTAGAGGGGTGAGTGAGAGTCTATGGGAAGACTCACTTTCTCTCCAGATGAGTTTCCTGTCAGGTTACCTCATCTCTTGGACTTGCCCTTCCAGCCACCTTTGCCCGATGAAACTCTTTACTGCTGAATTTTCTCAAATTTTCCACCCAGGCCTCCTCCTCCCCTACCCACCTGAACCAAAGAGAAGGGGAAGTTATAGACTGAAAAGATCTCAATTCCCAAACTTCAGAACTCAAGGCCTAGTATTTGTCTTGTTTCTGCTTTCAAATTAGGACACCTCAGAAACCAATGCTGACTACCGGACGACCTCCATTTTACCTGTGGAATTGTCCTTTTAAGATTTATTTTATGGTCTAAATCGACTGGGCTTCCATAACAACACCCCAATGAATCTGATCTCACTGGTTAAATGGAACATCTTTCTTTAAAAAGCAATTTTCAAGAAGTAGTTTAAAACGTCTGATATTGTTACTTTATAAAGCGTCTCTTCTCCAACAATAGAGCAAATAACGAGTACATCTCCTCAGTCTGCATCTTCCTTTATGGTACTTCGAGAATCCCTCAACTTGCTCTTTCTGTCAATTAATCTCTTGCTTAAATTTCTCTTGAATAAAAATTTTGCTGACCTCGTTCCATTAACCTCTCCTTCATAATATCTTTCACCATCTCTGTTACTTTCCTCTGGATACATTTAATTTCTTGGAAGGAATTTTCATGACAGAAATGGGGCAGAAGAGAAAGACTGGCCAAGTTTAGAGATTTAGTGAGATTCAGGAGATGGTGATGGTGCTCAGTACTTGAAGGTAACTCATTTGAAACATGCATTCAAATCTCAAGATATAAAACTCTAAAAGAAAATCTTTAAATTCTGCTGGGAAACATGGATTCAGTCGCTTGTGCTGAATTACCTGATGGGGAGAAAGTCTCTAAAATAAGGAATAAGGACTTGATTGTAAGTTACATTTCATTCTGGTAATAGTTTCTGTATGATCCATCAATATATTTTTTTAATTCAGACAAGGTTCATAATCTTTTTTTTTAATGTCCACCATAATCTTTTTTTAATGTCTGCATAAAGCAGATAAATTTCCTGGGATATTTATGACAAAAGCTCTTCTTGTTTGAAGGTTTCTAGAGGAGAGACTTAAAGACAAGGTGTCTTTCTTGTATCAGCTTTTCATCTATTCTGAAATTGGTTTCATTACATCTGAGGAACTGTTCTCCACACTGCTAGCTTGCTGAGTTCAGGAATGTTTGTATCAGCAGCCAATTGTTCACCTTGAACTTTATCTTTCAGCTTGTCAAAAAAAACAACAACAAAAAACCTAACTAACAGTATTTAAGCACCACTGCGAATCTCCAAGGAAGCATAGATTGGCGGAGTCTGTCAATGCAACTGGAACCTCAAGTCTCCCCCCTCCCGACTCAAGACCCCTTAAGAAGGAGTGTGGGACTCTCCACAGTGGCCCATGAGAGCCCCTTCCCACATTTCAGAAGAGCAGGGCTTCTGGACATCCCACCTCAATGGCTGTGGAAGGCCAATATCACCTGGGACTCTGGTTCCCAGCAGATAACACTGAGAAATTGTTTCACTGTGTGTGTTGAGGGGGGCGAGGAGGGGAGACAAGAGTGCTTATCCATTACAGGGCAAAGCTCCAACAGATTTATTCTTTTTCACCCAGATGCAACTGAAGAATACCGTGACTCGTCTTGCTGTGACTCCAGGGAAACAAAAGTTCCTGGAATTGTTACTACCAGCACTGTTTATTTTCCACTCCTCTCCCAAAGGTGTCCTTGCATTGTAGCTTTTGAGCAATGAGTGAATGCCTCTAGTCAAAGCAAAATGAATAGTACCAGGTGAATCCCACCCTGAGGGGAGGTTTTAGTGACATGCCACAGGACTGTGTTCTCACTGTGCCCTGTTCAGCAGTCTCCTCTAGGACCTGGATGAATACACTATGTGTAGCACTGTGAAATGTGTCGACCGCACACAGCTGAGGGAAAGAGTGGATCTACTGGATGTCAATGACAGCATTTAAAATCATTTTAACCAAACAGATTAAGGATGCCAAAAATCAATAACGTGAAATTTAGCAAGAAGGCAAGCTCTGGATGTAGGTTCAAAGCATCAATTTATAAGAAAAGAATGAGGAATAAATACATGGCTTGAATGTGGGAGGTAATATGCCAGCAGGTAAAGCCCTGGTTGGCCATATGGTGCCTTGTGGTGTCCAGTCCCATGTACTCCAGACATTGCCTAGAAGAGAGGCTTCAAGACAAGACATCTTGAAATGAAGTCATATGAAGGACAGCTGAGAAAACTAGAAATGTTTATCTGGGAGAAAAGAAGATAAGAGTCATGCATTTTGGGGGGACTTATGTTTTGTTTTTCTTTTCCTTTAAGAAGCATTTTTTATTTTTATCTAAGCTATATGCACTTGCTTAAAGAGTGAAATCGTTCTGCAAATTTGAGAAACTCGACGCCTTTCCCCATTTCCGGCCCCGAGGGTCTCCACATTCCCTCCTTTTTAGATGATTATTTGGGTGTCTATTCGAGGTCTCTAAATAACATGCCTATCTTGCTTCTTGGTTTCTCGGGCTGGGGTGTTATCTCTTGACTCTCTACTTTCATTTGCTTGGACGTCTGAGTACTTAGCATTCTTTACCCAACATCTCAGTCTCCTCTCAAGACCTTCAGCTTTCGTTTCATTGGCCTCATCTTCTGAGTCACTCCGGCTGCCCGAAGCCTGGTCCACAGCTGTCATCTTGGGCCCTCTTTTTACTGTCCTCCTGGGGGGTGGGGGGATGGCATTGGATCTCCTTCCTATCTCCTGTTTGCTGTATCCTGTTTCTTCCACTTTTCAGTTTTCTCCCTCATTTTATAGAGAAAATCCTGGGGCGCCTGGGTGGCTCAGTCAGTTGAGCGACCGACTTCGGCTCAGGTCATGATCTCACGGTTTGTGAGTTCGAGCCCTGCATTGGGCTCTGTGCTGACAGCTCAGAGCCTGGAGCCTGCTTCTGATTCTGTGTCTCCCTCGCTCTCTGCCCCTCCCCCACTCATGCTCTGTCTCTGTCTCAGAAATAAACACTAAAAAAAAAATTAAAAAAAAAAAAGAAAATCCTTCCACATTATTCTGAGAAGCATACGTATATGGGAAGTACATTCTGAAACTTTGCATCTTTGAAAACGACTTTGTTCTACTCCTACATTGCAGTAATAGTTTGTCTCAGTATAGACTTCAACACTGGAGATAATGTTCTAACAGATTTTGTTTTTAAGATTGTATTTTTAAGTAATCTCCACATCCAACATGCGGCTGGAACTTACAATCCTGAGATCAAGAGTCCCTTGCTCTGCTGACTGACCCAGCCAGGTGTCCCTCCTTTAGACTTTTGAATGGATTTTCCATTACCTTCTGGTTTTCAGTACTGCTGTGGTAAAGTCCAAATCCACCGTAAGTACTAATCCTATGCATAACGAACTGACTTTTTCCTCCTCTGGACACCACTAGAATCTTCTCTTTGCTCTTAATGTTTTGGGAAGTGTTTTCAAACTATTTGTTTGATTATTTTCTCCACTTTCTTTTCTCTTTTTTTCTGGGCCCAATATTTGGATATTATACTTCTGGATTGGTCTTATGGTTTTATTATCTTTCCTCTTTTATTTCACATTTTTTGTCTTTTTGTCCTATGTTTTGGGAGAATATTATCTTCTAACCATTCTATCGAGGTAAAAAATATTGATCACAGTTTTAAATTCCAAGAACTTTTTATTCCTTCAGTTTTCCTCTATAATGATTCCTTCTTATTTAATGAATTTCATCTTGTTTCTCCAAAGATAATAATGACATCTGATTGTTATTTCCTGCCTAAAAGGAGAAAATATGGCATCAGTGATCTAGGGGGAAGTGTTGCCAATTCGGGGGCCCATGGGGGAGTGGGTTCTGCCTTGTGAAATGGTTTTTTTGGCTCTCTGCTATTCCCACAGCTGACCTAAGGATTTAGTTTTGGGGGGTTTCCTAAGTAACTTACCATATGTTTTTCTGTTTTCCAAATTCCACATTTTGCTGCTACTGTTTCTATTCATCCAATCCTTCATTCTATGCCTTCAGAGGGAAAAAAAAATCCTCTCCCTGTTGTTCAGATGAGTTTCGTTTAGGTGGGAATAAAAGTAGAGGCGTGTGTTCAAATTATCCTGTTTCCTGGAAGTACGGAGAGTCCATTTGAGTCATGTAGGGCTTGCTTTTGGATATTTAGAAATAATCCATGGGGTGCCCGGGTGTCTCAGTCAGTTAAGCGTCTGACTTCGGCTCAGGTCATAATCTTACAGTTCATGAGCAAAAATGAACATTAAAAAAATTTTTTTAAAAAAAATAATCCGCATTTTCAGGGGCTGCCTTGAGACAGAAGCTCCCCGTTCCCAGAAGGGCCACGCCGATTTGGAATGCCTGCTTCTCAGGGATGTGGCAGAGAGGTTTCTAGTTCCACTGGCTTGGCCACAAATTAGGTAAGATGTCTATCTGAGACCTCACTCAGAATCCTTCAAATCTATCGTTTCAATCTCTGATTACATTACGGTTATTCCAGGCTTGGAGTAATGTTCAAATGTCCAAATCTGAGCAAATGTGCTAGTGTTTTTGTTTCATTTTCCATACAGCTTACAGTATACTTCTGTGGAGGGATGGCCTTGGTGAAGAAAGGAGAGTTTGCTTTTTCTGGCTCTGTTCTCCAAAGGTTACAGGTGATGAGATGTATGTCTCTAGTCACCGTCAGGTTCTCCTCAGTATTTTCCCAAACATAAATCAATCATTTCAGTTGAATGATATACTTGACAGAGGCCGGTAGGGAAAGCTGAAGGTTAAGGAACATAAAGTTATAGTGTGAACCACTGCTAATTGAACAGCGTGTCAAGAAAATAAATTCTATTGGGTCAACGGGCAAGTAAGAGGTCGTTAATCAAAATTCCCTTTATATTCAACTCTCGAGCAAAACAGTTGTCATGTGCAGTTGATGAGTACACATGCTCACGAGTGGTTACCCGAGCACACTCCTTCAACCATCGCTTCAACAATGAAGATGTTAATGTCTTATAGTTATTTTTAAGCATTTTCTAATGATTAACTAATTTTAAACTAAAAATAAAATCCCTTGAATTAAAGACCTGATGAAGATCCAGCAACCAATCATCCATCCATCCATCCATCCATCCACCCATCCATCATCTATCCATCACCCATCCAACCATTTAATATCTACTAAGGACTCAGAAATAAGAGCTCTATTCCTACCGTTTAGGAGTTCCCAGTGTAATGAGAGAGACAGATTGTGGACAGAACTTTCTGTCTCAGAACTATAGTCCCAACCACTGAAGTATGTATGGTCTACTTTGGGATGCATGGTATGGGGAGGAAAGGCTTCCTGAGGACAAGAGGCTTAGTGAAGCCCGAGGGAGTCAGCTACACAGACTCATGGGACCATGAGAAAAGAGGATACTTGTTAAAAGCCCACCTGCTTTAGAATATGGGGGCCATTTCGGGGGGTGGGGTGGGGGTGAAAACACCGGGAAGAGATGAATCTGAAAAAATAAGCAGGGCCATACTGAAGAGCTCGGATTTTATCTGAAGGCTAAGGGAAGTCATTGAAGGCTTTTCTGCAGAATAGAGACATCACCAACTTGTCTCCTCTGCTTCCCCATGGTCTGAGTCCCCATCATCACTAGAACATAGTGAACTATGAGCTAGAACATCACTTCGACGTAGAAGTCAGAGCATGTCTCCCACTGCTTAAAACCCCACCACAGCTCAATCCTGCTATGAGGCCCCATGTGACTTCTCTCCATTCTCACCTCATGCCTCCCAATCTCACTCTGCACATTGCTGCTAACTCCCTCACCTCCTTTGAGCAAATACCAACCTTCCAATGAGGACTATCCTGGCTACCCTACTTTAACCCCTACCCACACACACACTCTACCCTGTTGATACCCTGTGCCCTGCTCTGTTTTTACTCTATCCGCAGCACTTATCACCTTCAAAGATCTCATATAATTTATTATGTTTACTGTTTTTCTTCTCCCACTAGATTCTGACTAAATAAAGACCTCTTTGTTGGGTTCATCGTTGTGTCCCAGGCAACTAGGATAAAAGACTGGCACATAGTAGATGCTCAATAAATGCTCGTTGAATGTGCGGAAGAATAGATTTGATGTTTTACCAAAACAAAAAACAAACAAACAAAAAAAACCCAAACCCCCCAAACAAACAAATACTCAAGAAAAATTTGGAAAATGATCTGCAGGGATTTGATATTGGAGGCTGGGGAGGAATTTGTTGCTGTGACGGTAATGATAGGTGGGAGGCGGGAAGTGACTGAGGGGAGAGAAAGGAGGGCACAGGTTAGAATTACTAAAGAGAGAGAATTGGTCACTAAGATGACCAATTATTTGGATGTGGGGCTGAGTGGCTGGGATGTCTGGCCTGGAGAGGGCACCTGGAGATAGTGGCCCCATTCCTGGAGGCAGCGGGAAGAGAAAAGAGACGCTAACTTTGGGTGAGCCATCCTTCAGTTCCCTGTGGGGCAGGTGAGTGGATACATATTATGGCGTACTTACGGGTTTTACGTTTTCTCTCCTCTGTGCACAGCCCCAATGCAAACACATACAATTTACCCTCAATTTTTAACAAAATCAAAATAACCGATTGTAATAACTTACTTCTCACCCTATAGCCAGTGGCGTTCCCTATGGTCTTACCTGAGGCTTTAAAGACAACCTCTGTATAAGGCACAATCAAGTATCTTTCCCGTTTCCCCAGTGTCCATTTTCACCCTGACATCCAGAGACTAAGTCTCGATTTCCCTACACCCTCAGACGCCCTCTAACTTTCCTGGACATGGTCATGCCCTTAGCCAGTTTATTTGAGACAGGAGCAAACTCACTGTAATCCAATCCTCAGGGAAACCATTAGATTGGGGTTTTTTTGGTTGTTGTTGTTGTTGTTGTTGTTGTTGTTTTTAATGGCTGGCAAGGCTCTGGCTTCTCTCCAGTTCCTCAAAGCAGTAACCTCGTCTCATGATAAAACTGTACCCACTTGCTAGAAACTCAACAACTTTGTTCTTCCCTTTCTTCATAGCTCCCAGATGGCCACCAGCTGGTCTGGGCTATTTCTTGCATTCGAATCCCTTTATCCGTCCTCCTGGTTTTCTTTGTGATCTTCGTGTCTTGCCCCTCCTCCTTCTAACAGCCACCATATACTCTTATAACCCTCTTTGGAAGCACCAAGAGAATTTGAGGACTTTTTGGAACATCACCTCTTTTTTTTTTCTTTTGTATCGTAAGGAAAACCAGCCGCGGCGGGGCAGGGAACTGTCTCCTAGAGGAGATCAACAGCCTCCTGCATGAAAGGAGTCAGAGCAGACTTTATGTTCCTGACAAGGCTATAGGGAGACAAATGAACCCGGCCTGTCCCAGAAACCACACCTCGGTCTTCCAGCTGTGCTCGGCCGGCACCCTTCATGGGCATGACGAGACGTCTGTTCCCCTCCCTGGCTTTCTCACCAGCCGGCCAGGGCGATGGAGAAATGTACCACGTGATCTCGTTTGATCGCTGTTCTGTTCCAACCCCCCCCCCCGCCCCCCACCGCGACCAGAGACTACTGCACCATATTCCCAGTTGTTTGCAATATAGACCTTTGATTTACACGGCTCTAGCTAGAAGACCGTCTGAAATAACAAACTGAAGAAGTGAAGCTAAGGTGTCTGTGTGTCTGTCTGCTGGGGTGGTGCTGCCTGTGCCGGGAGAGGGTGGATCTCTTTGCATGCTTGGCCTGTGTCCAGCTCCGTGCACGCACAAGGACCTGTGCAGGGCGACGGTGCGTGTGTGTGTACGTACAAGATCTGCGTGTGTGCACAGGATCCTTGCGTGTGACTGCACAGGGGATCGATGTGGGGCAACGACTGTGTGCCGTCCCTCTGGATCTGCAGATGGTGTTTGGGGGTGACCGGGCTGTGCCTGTGTGGGTGCCAGAGGGTAACGCGTGCTGTTTTGCAGGGCTATCTGCGAGTGTCTGTGCCGGGAGATTGTGGGGTGAAATTAGATGCATTTGGGCGAGTGTCGTCAAAAGAAACGTGTGGAAGATAGGTGGAGGGGTGTCTGCAAAAGTTTGGAGGGTATGTTTTGAGATGTTCGTGGAGGACGTCGGGGGTGTTAGTAAAAGTGTCGATGTGGTGGCAGTGGGGTGGGGGGGGGGGGTTGTGGGGCGTGACCGCAGAGCATCTATGCGGCGTCTATGGGGGGTGACTGTGGGTATGGAGGGTATTCCACTCGGGAGCACGTAGGGGCCTTTGTGGGTGAGCTTGCGAAGAGTCTACACCTGCTTTCGGGGATATTTGTGGGGGGGTTGCGGGCAAGTTTCTGGGGGGGGTGTGGCTGGCTGTGGGGGTGCCCGCAGACCTGTGTGCCTTTCTCCGTGAGTAGGTGTGTCTGTGGAGATGCAGTACACGAAGGAAAACGGCCTCAAAAACTTCCCACAGAAGCACAAACCGTTGCCTTGCCTTAGTGCCTCGTGGTCCCCAGAGTGTGACTGTGACAGGCCCAGTTTCCCGCAGCAGGCTGCTCTGTCCTTGGGGTCCCCCGGTCACCAGCGGTGATTTGCTCACCACTCTGCTGCACGCTGCCGGTCACTGAGGCCGCAAGCTGACTCGGGGGCCACCTCTCCTGCGAGGAGCAGGTGCGAGTTCCTGCTCTGTCCCGTGGGGTGGACACAGCCGTGCGGTCCTCACCCCGTTCCCCGGGGCACCCACCAACGCACCTGGGGCTGCCTCCGCCGGGGCAAGCACAACCTGTCATCTGGGGTACCGCCCGGAGAGACAGAAGAAGGGGCACGTCCGGCACCCGTCCCTCCAGCCAGCTCCCACACATGTCAAGGAGCACGGGCCGCTGGATTTCAATCCACTTTTCTCCAAGAGGGAATCACGGGTTCCGCCTAAAATGAGATGTCCTACAGAGATGGTGCTTTTCGCTTTATCCAGCCAGCTGCCAATTAACCGGCGCCACAACCGTTCGGAGGAATCCCGCGTCTCCTCATCAAGAGGCCGTGGTTGGCAAAGGGGTATTTAGGTTTCGCGTGTGTAGGGTTGGTGTTCGGCCTTAGCAATCAAGTCCTTTCGGCATCTCCACGATGCGGCTTGTATCCGCTCCCCGGTTGACAGATGGGGAAAGCAGAGCGGAAGGCGGCCACACTCCTGCTTGAGCCCCTGCAGGGCCCGGATCCAGAGACGCCCCGTTAGCCTGGGACTCACCGGGCCCTCCTTCAGGGAGCCTGCCAAGGCGCTCCTGGGGTCACTCCAGCTATGGTGGCCAACGTTCCGGGAGGGAACCCGGAGGGCCCAAGCAAGAGCAAACGCCCGCAAGGAGGCAGGTGGACGGATGTATTTACCTAGAGGTCCTGAGCAGGACTCCTGTGCTTATCACGAGGGGCGTTAAATGCTCTTTAAGTAAAGCTGTCAGGTGCCACACGGGGTGATTCTGGCCGGCTCTATCTTTTGTCTAAAGAAAGGTGTTTCCCTAACTTCAAAGCCAAAAGCTGGTGGTGTTCATTCCTGATGTACCGTTCCTGGTCACTTTATTTTTTTAATGTTTATGTATTTATTTATTTATGTTGAGAGAGAGAGAGAGAGAGCAGCAGCAGAGAGAGAGGGAGAGAGAAAGAACCCCAGGCAGGCTCCGCACTGTCAGCAAAGAGTCCAATGCGGGGCTGGAACTCCCAAAACTGTGAGATCGTGACCTGAGCCAAAATCAAGAGTCAGACACTGGACCGACTGAGCCATCCTGGTGCCCCCCACCCTCCCGTTCACTTTAGATAAAACTTCTCCGGTTTCCAAGAAGCACCACAGGTGGCCACTCCTTCACCTCTTTACCCAGCTGACACACAAGGGCTTTGTCTGCCCCTTGGCAGGTGCTGAGACACCACCTGAGCCCCGTCCCCAGGACACCCTCCTGTGTTGCCTCTCGGTCAGATGAACCCGGTGAATGATCTTCCTTGTCCTCCTTCTGGATACACATGAATCACCTCATTCAGATCTCAAAGCCCCTCTGGGAGGGAAGTTGAGTGGGGGGGGGGGTTAGGTATTGCTGTCTTCAGGTTATGAGTGAGGACATGGGAGCCGAGGTAAGCATCTGGCGACAGCCACACTGCAGGGAGCACACGGACAGAGCTGCGGGCCGGCATCGCCATGACCTCAGTCTCCTTCCCCAGCTACCACCTCTAGGTGACAGGTGCTGTCCTCCCTAACAGCATCCATTCTACTGAAAGGTGAGGCATCGCTGTAAAGCCTCACCACCAGGTGGTGAGTGAGAAAGCCCCAGGGGCGGTGCAGACCATGAATATTACAGGAGGGCTGTGTGCGGCGATCAGGCAGACTGTGGAAGACACAGGGTGGGACCCAAACACTGGAGGTGGGAGAGGAATTTGACAAGCCAGGACAGAGGGGAGGGCACATTCCAAATGTGCAGTTTGTAAGCCAAGATGCAGAGGAAGGCAGGGTTCTGAAGACGGCCCACCCTAGAGCCTGTGGGGACACGGATTCAGCAGGCCGGGCAGAGAGGAATGGAAAGAAGGGGCAGATGGGAGAGGGGAGAGGAAGAGGGAATTCCCCGGGAGGGACGGGGATGCCATGCCACCAGATCATATGTCACGGATCCTATGTCACGGGAGACCTAGGATGTGTTGGGTTTGGGTGCTTTTTTTTTTTCAATATTTGTGGTAAAGACTGGCTCGTCGTTCGCTGTAGGCACTTCCCTCCTGATGACTTGTTCACCTGTCCCAGCTGCCGCTGCAATTAAGCTGACTATGTGACTGACTACTGACTTCTGGAATATGGGCAGAAATGACCCATAACACTTCCAGGCGCGGTCCCCAAATCCTCCCGTGTGACCATCCACTCAACTACCTTCCTTAATTTGCCGCTTGGACGCAGAGGTCTGGACATTGTATGTTTCGTTGACATGTTCAGACTGACTTTGTCTGTGATGATTTTGGTTTCCCTGCTCTCTGCCCTGAACCAGGCAGAACGGCGGGATATGCCCTCAGAAAACATTTCTCGAGTGAAGGAACAAACGTCCCAACTTTGGAGGTCCATAGTGGTATTGTAGCCACTCCAGGGGAGGGTTGGAATGGGAAAATGAGTCTGTCAGGGGGCGGGAGAGGAGAAGAAAAAGCTAGTTCAACCCCTAAGCTGTCTTGAGAACATTATTATTTTACCCCATGGCAATCGTTACGTAAAGAGGCTACGTCCTTGCTTCAAAATGTATTACTCCCTTCTTTTGAAATTAGATTTAAAACTTCAATATTTACCTTCATAGTTCACCTACGGAAGCCAAAGACAGAATGTTCACACATCCCTGCAACACGGTTTTAAACAGAAAAGAAAAATAAATCCCCTTCAGAAAAGCCAACACATTCCATGTATTTCCCAGCCTCTAATAGCTTGTGCACTCTTGGCAGAAACAACAAGCAATGTTTTTTCCAGTTAAAAGGGAGCAGATAGTTTTCCAGGCCTTTCTGTTTCTCTCAGAGCAGATGGGCCTTTCTGTTTAGCAGGTGGAGCTGCCGCCACCTTGAATGGGACGTGAGCTCGGTCAGACCGCACTGTCCCCATGCCCGGACCTAGGTCACAGGGGGAGCTCCCTGTGGTGTGTGACTGCAAGCAGGGGACCCCGATCATTCCAGGACGTGTCTCATAGTGACCCGTACTTGGAACTGCGGTTGCTACAGCGGAAATCACCGGCACAATAGCAGGCGGGGACAGTAGTAGCGAAAGGTGCCCTCTGGGGTGTGAACTAAATGCTGCTAGTTTGTCGATGGGAGCTTGCTACGGTATTTTCCCGTACAGCGGGACTCAGGAAACCTCCAATAAGCAGCCAGTGCCACACTACCTGCTTCGCACGCGTTCTCTCATTACATCCTCACGACAATCCCGCGGGGTAGGCGCTTTGATTATTTCATTATATAGACCGAGGCAGAAAGAGGTTGAATGGCATATTTAGGGGACCAGAGGTCCTAGGTAGCATAGGCACTGGACTCGCTACATTTCGTGCGGCCTCCGAGCTCAGGAGACTCAGCAGTGGAACCAGCTACGGTCTTCATCGGGTTCGCAGTGTGTGGAGTGCATGGTAGGGAATGTCATTTTTTGCTCAGCCTGGCTCCGAATCTCTAGAATTAATCTCTGGTCAACCGCTGTGCTGTTCTTTTAGCCTTTCTGTGACATCCACCCAAAATTCTGTGACGTGTGTCTTATGTAATATTTTTCCAGCGCAAAATCTATTAATGAGAATTACATCCGCGTCCTTGGGTTCTGTCACTTTCCATGCAATTACAGTACCGTTTAGAACCTCATCTTATTTCAAGAAGCCACCGTATGCTGTTCCCCTCTCTCCACATTTCGCCAGTTAATATGTCATTTCTGTCTCCGCACCCCCCCTTAGAGCCCTGCAATCTGTCTCCCTGTCCCTCCGCTCACAGTTTTCTCACCACTGTTTCCGTTTCTAATAAATTAAATGGAATTTTCCCCGTCTCTCATCTTCCTCGATCTCCTGGATGTTCAGCTGCTAATCAGCTCTTGCCTCTTGGACATTCCCCCTCCCTCGCCTCCTGCGGGTACCTTGTCCCTCTCAGCAGCTTCTTTGCACCTGCTGGGACCCCAAGCTCGCACCTTCACAATTGCACTGTGCTGAATACTCCTGTGTTTGTTTCTTTTTCTCCCCGCAAAGATCATTTATTATGCTATTTCGTTGGTCTTCCAATGGGCCTAGCTGAGGGCTGAGCAGATGATATTTAATTTAATTAACACTCCCTTATTCTGGCTTCTGGCTTCCAGACTTAATGATACCGTGACCCCAATTAAGTTAAGCAGTTGATGAAGCCAGTGGTCATATCAGGATTATTTGCCTGATAAATAACAGATCATAATCAGTACCAGGCCAAAGTGACCAGTGACATCCTACAATAAACTGCTTCACCTAAAAAAAGGTAAAAAAAAGTTGTTTTGTTTTTTTTTTTTTACCATTTCCTTTAGGAAAAAGAAGAAGGAAACCAAGGTAAAAACCCTGAGAGCTCGTGGCTGGTCTGCAGTCATTTTGCTTGAGTCTTATCAAATCATCTCAGAGGCTTTGTTGACATTATCTGCTAACGACTGTAATCCATCTTTCCAAATGGAGAGAGGCAACCGGGCTGCCATACGGCACCCTCAGTCCAGAGATCTGAGGTCTGAGGTCAGCCCCCGACTGTCACCTAGAGCACCCACCACCCGGCCAGCTGCCCGCGCAGGGCCTCTGGACCCGTTTCTAAAGGGTAATATTTACAGTGTTGGAGAGCTGGGCGCTGCGGAGCTTAATGGGATTCTTAATAAAGGCAGCTTTCATTAAGAGAGGGAGCATAGACAAGGTGCCCTTGCTTTTGAGGAAAGGACGACCCAGCACAAGACGGATGCTCCTTCTCAGTTTGGAAATCATGTGGGTCAAGTGCCTTGTCATGCATTAACAGCCTTTTTAAGTTCCTGGCAGATTGAGAGGAACGGCTTAGATAAATGAAGGCAGAGGAATCACGCGATCTGTCTTGGTAGCATAAACGCTGAGACACAGCAGCTGCATTTAAACAGAGCAATTTGCTAAATGAGTGGTTGGCTACTTTCCAGATGGCCAATGTGACACAGGGCTTGGATGAATCCTTTATTCAATCATGCATCTGTCTAGACTGAAGCAGGAAAGGCCAGGTTATCGCCCCTGCACCAGCCGTCCGCAGCCGCAGCCCCGGCAGCTCAGAACCCCCACAGAAACCCCGCTCGGCCTGGCTGGGGAGGCAGCTTGGCCGGAGACCAGCTGGGGAGGACGGGGCAGCCCGGCATGCCGAAGCCTCAGGAAAAGCCAGCTTCTCGGCTGAAGGATGGCCCGCTCGGAACCTCACCTCGCCCGCCTGCCTACCGGGGACACACAGCCAGGTGACCCTAATAGGACGAAGCGACAAAGCCTAGGAAGCAGAAATATTGGTCGCGTTCTGTGTGCGTTTCCTTTATGGGCACTTGAAAATCCTTTCACACGTGGTTCGTCTGGATTCTTCTGGTTCGGTTGTAAAATTCCCAAGGCCGCCGGAAGAATATTCTTAGCTTGGCCCCATGACCCCACTCTGCTTCCCTTTCTCTCTGCCTCTGACACTTAATTCAATCCTGACTCAAGCATTTCTTTAGAGACGATATCAGGGATATTGGCTGGGGAGGCCAAGGGGTAGACCAGATGACCACTCAGTCCTGGGGCCTCCGGGTCTATGACATGCGTTGACCGACTGATGTAAAGCAGGTCAGGTAAAATGGGGCCACTTGATGGGCAGTTTGCCCAACTTTAATAGGCAAGCATCGAACTTCATTGGGCTGTAATGGGGACCTACAGGAAGGCAGCTCCACTAACCTATTTCTCTCTGGTAAGTTATACCGCAAGCCTATTTAATTTTTATTATTGCATCGAAAGTTTCCACAGTGAGGGTTTCATTTCCCTGTGTTCTTTAGCAAGCTATTCGAGTTTCCTGGCTAGAATGTGCTGACCAGTTAGTCAACAAGCCTCCCCACCCCGCCTCCCCTCCGCCCCAAGCCGCTGGGCCTCCACCCTCGACAGCAGCTTCCTCTTACTTCTGACTCAGGAGGAAAAGTTTAACCTGGTGAATCACCAGCAGCGCTTTCTGTGACATTCTGAGGAAAACTACAGTTTGCCGAGGAAGAACTCCGAAACGCTTCACTTCCTGCTGTTTCTGAGCTACACGGGGTGGAAAAATTTGACTCCTGCCCTGTGCCCATCCACCAAAGCTTTCTCACCAACATTTTTCTCTCTTGGAAGTTTCCGATCATCAGGGCTGTGTTGACCCTACAGTCAGCCTGAAATGAATGAGTCAAGTGAACAAGGCTGTCCTACAGGAGGGTCTAGCGTTATCCCTCTGCCCGTCTCACCCACATGCTACTTCTTTTGTAACCGTTTGAGCCCGGTTTCCTCATCTGTACCACAAAGTACAGCAAATGCTTTGTGGGACAATTTTTTTTTTTTTCCATTCTCCAACCAACATCGCTCTAGATGCGTAAGTGAGAAGCTAATCCATACACAAGGATGCACTTGGGCATGGTTGGCCTAGACTATACCCATGGAGGTCTTTATGGCCAGAGTCCGGGCTATGGAAAGGGAGTTATTCTAGTATCTCGAATATTCCAGTAGTAGGTATGCCAAAAGTTCAGAGCAATGAAGTCACTGAACTCAGAGATAATTACAAGGCTGTTCAAGTCCTTGCAATGAGGAAACAGCTCAGAAAGGGTATAAAAGTAGATTATTAATTTTAAGAAGCAGGTTTCTTAATTTGCTGCATGCAAATAACACTGATGAATGTTATCAAATGATCCTTAAGCCATAAGCCCGGGCCAGATGCAGCAATCGAAAGAAGTCCAAGGACAATCACGAGAGACTTGGTAATATGACGTTAGCCAACCAAGCTCTCCTTGCCTTTGTCAGCAGATTGCAAATGTGGCTTCCCTTATGCTGAGTGTGACTGGGTCCTCAACGCTAGGTCCTCAATAGGTGACCTCCAGAGGACGGTTGGGTGAAAAGTCAGGTGCGTGCTTCTGCTTTGTAATAACCACCCTTCTCTCTCAGGTACAACTGATGGCTTTGCTGGATGACAGCACGAACTCTTTAATGCTACATTCACTGTAAGCCTTTTTTTTTTTTTTAGCCTAAAGAAAATTTGATTTTTTTTTTAAATAAACATCAAACGAGGACTCAAACATTTTTTGAAAACGTCGTGGCTTTTTAACATTCAAATATAGCTCCACGAAGAGTCCTCCACCACCGACATTTTATCTTATTAGAGTGCTGTTAATTAAGACCCTGAGCCACCAGCAGCAACAGCGACGAAATCAACAGACTCCGGCCAACTCTTCCTGCCATAAAATGCAACTCTGATTTGCAGAGAAGCTCAAAGGACCGCAGCGAATTGGCTCATTCGCATCTAGTCCACTAGGGGGCAGTGAATGATCGGGTTTCCCGCAGGCGGGCTGCGCCGCGGGTTGGTTGCTATATATACACCTGAAGTGTGGCAGGCCTTTTACACAAAGTGAGCAGCGCCGCGGCAGTGACAGGTGTAGGGAAGCAGCCAGCTATTGCTACCAGCACAGTCTGTCAGAAGGATGAAGTGAAATGAATCATTTGCATTTTTGCCAATGAACCTGCATTCTAATGAACAGGCAGTGTCGCCCGGATCGGCCCCGGCTTCGCCTTCCTGGCTTCTGCTGGACCGTCGCCACAGGCGCCGGGCTGGACCGCACCCAGGACTGCAGCAAGGAGACAGGCAGAGCCACGGAGCCCGATTTCCCAGGCGCCTGGGGCTCGGGACCACAGGGGCACGACTGACCCCGCGGCCGGGAGTGGGGGTGGGGGTGGGGGTGGGGGTGGGGTGCTTCCCTCTTGCACTCCGTCCCGGTGTCCGCGTCCCTTTGAGGAATGTCAGGCCCGGGAGAGGCCGTGCAGCATAAACCCAGGGACACCATCCACCTCCTAGTCTGTGTGAATGGCGCCCCCTACAGTTGCGCGGCGCGCAGATCACTCCCCGCTCCCGCCACGTGGGGGCCTGTGGGCTGGAGGTCTCCGCACCAGGGCCGGTCTGCTCTCTCACCCGCTCCTCGTTTTTGAAAAAAACAGCATGAAAAGGCGTTAGGGGAAAGTCGAGAGTAAGGCAACTCCTGGGCACAATGAGAAATTGGGAGCTCTTGGATTTCGGTGTCCGCGATGGTCCCATCTGCCTTCTTCCTCTCTCCGGCTTGCTCGGTTTCGGTTCAGGACCTAAAGCCCTGGTGGTGGTCCCCTGGCCCTTGCTAACACTTCTTCAGAAAGATCCTGGGATACGGGACCCTTCGACCTAGCTGTGTTTACAGCACTCTGCCTCCTCTCCCACGGGAATCTGCCTTTAAACCCTATCTCTGACTGTCAAACAAAACACACACAGAAGGGCATCCTCCCTCCCGGCCCCCGATTAGCAAGAGCCCCCCGGTGCCCAACGGGAGGCAAACCCGATGTGCCCCTGTCCCCCTGCGCTCCGACAGCAATGCTTTCGGAGCGACTGCTCCATTCCAGGGCCGTTCCTTCACCCCATTACCTGGAGCATCCCTTCCGTTTTACACGAGAGGCAGTAAAGCATAGGGGTTAAACGCACAGACTTGGTTCACACCGAGTGGGTTCGAATCCCAGTCTGTCACCTCCCGGGAGCAGGTACGCGTGAAACATTCTCACAAACGGCAACCGTAGCATGAGCTGATCGGATCCGGTGGAAAGCCCTGAGGACAACCCCGGGCATGTAAGTGAGCACTTCGTGTATGTCACCTCTTAGGCTTTTATGTATTCGACCTACGGCTGGGTCTCCTCGTCTGTTTTCCTCTGCATTTTGTCTCAGCTTCCAGACAGAGATGCTCCCACCCTCCTTTCCCCCGCCCCTCGCTTCTCCCCGAGAGAAAGGCAGACGGTTTTCTGGCCTCTAAGTGTCTCCTGCCCTCCTTCCACCCTCCACACCTACCTGATCGTCGCCGTAGAGAATCGACTTGTCAGAGTCCTCGTAACTGAAGCAGAGAACGTAAAGAGAAAACATCTTCAGACACCAAGAACAACAAGCTCGGGGATGGGGGTGGGGTGGGGTGGGGAGGGTAGAATCTGACAAATGTCCTTTATGTCATGCCCGTGTTCTATTTGTAGAACCTTCTTGGAAATAGGCACTTGGCGACTTTGCCTAGATCAGAAGTGATTTCAGATTCTCTTCATGTAATCGCCTGCTTCCACCATGCAGCTTCATAATTAAAATGAGAGACTTATTTATAAAGCCGGTGGCGGAGCTGAGCGAGGACTGTGGGGAGGTGCTCCTCGGTGATGCCGACTCTAAACCATGTCGGCCAGCCTGGAAGGAGTGGCAGGGACCTCTCGGATGGGAGGGATCCCTCCTGTCAGGTGAGAGCTGGAGGGAGCGTGGGGGGACGACTGGCTCCCCAGCCCAAGTGCGTAAAGAGAGGCCAGATTCTTACGGGGGAATGTGACAAGTCCCGCTTTGGGTAGATGGCCGGCTCCAAGGATTTGGGCGAGCGCTGGCAGGTGCCAGGACCAGCAGAGGGAAATGACTGCCCGGTGGAGGACGGCTTGAGCACAGGGGGCTTATGGCAGGAGGAGCGGGCGCGCGGCAGGGAGGAGGGATGAAGAGGCCAAGTAGGAGGAGGTGGTGAGGACGGAGGGCGGGACCTTTCCCCGTGACCCCTCGAATCTTCAGTTTTGTCGGCAAACATCACAAAATGCGTGGTGCGGTTGGATTTCTTATCCAAACCAGTGACGTGGCCGTGTGGCTGCAAGAGGTGGACGCCCACCCGTATCTGGGAAACATCGACGTCCCCACTGCAAGGCTTGTTTGACATGATGTGGTCACGTTAAATCTGGCGAACAGTTCATCAGTTTATATCGGGTTTATTTACTGTTCTTGTATTTCCAAAGGCAGGAAGGGACCTACTAGAGACCTTTCTCTCTGCGTCAGTACCAGAAATCTGCGCGTCTCGTAAACACCTTCATTGTTATCTGACAGATACTATGAAGCTGCCAATGGATGTTGTTTCCCTCTTTTTTCTGGCTTCTGGGAAGTTTAAAAAGAAATGTATTATTCGGGGATATTGTGGTGGATATTTTCTTCACTGACTTTATCTTTCTATATGTGTTTTTTGTCTTCACCCCATTCACATATACACATGTGTATTATCTTCTATTCTATATTCATTGCTAGAAGCGTTCCCAAATCCTCTTTTAGATAATGTGGTTATTAATACACAACACCAATGAGGGCATTTTTGTCTCTCCTGGAAGTTTTTAGTAAAAGAAATGGTCTTCGAGCTTTGAAGTCAAATCCGTTTTTTTTCATCTTTTCTCGACTGCTATCTCTTGAGTCCTGCTTTTGCAAAAGACTTTTTTCACCCCAATTATTATTAAGATGTTCACTTATATTTTCCTCTACTACCCACTTCAAAAATATTTAGATCTTTATCTGGCATTTATTTTTATGTATACCGTGATACGAAGACTTAAGTTTTTTCCCCTAAATATATAGCCAAGAGTTATTTGTTACATTGTTCTCCCACTAATTTGAAATGCTTGGTTTATCAAATACTACTTTCCATATAAACATAGGTCTATTATCAATCTATTTGTCTCTTTACAACAGTATCTTATCTCTTTCATTTACTGTAACTTAATAGCATCCTTTAATATCAGATGGCTCAAGTCCCTCCCCATCGTCCTTTTCCAACATTTCTTGGCCATTTTCCCATGTTTACCCTTCCAGATGAAATTCAGAATCAACCTCTTGAGCTCCAAAACAATCTCATAGAGATTTTGATCGGCATTCCATTGAATTTGACATTTAATTCGGAGAGAGGTGACATCTTCACAATATTGAATTTTCCCATCCAGGAACATAGTCACTTCCCATTTATTTGGGCTTTCTTTCACGTTTTTAGAAAGGTTCGTTCTCTCTCTATCTTAACATTTCTTGTTAAGGTTATTTCTGCAAATATTCAATTATGTACCAATTTTCGACTCAGAGAAGAAGTGACAAAGATAGTAAGGAGTCAAGTTCTCCTTGGCCAAGGGATTCCTGTTATGCAGCCATATTCACCTGCAGAGACTTGACGTACCTTTTCCTAGCAATCAGCCCACATACAACACTGAAAATACTAGAAACAGTTGGCGAGTTAAGTAAATTATAAAAAAAAGAAAGGAAGAAGGTCATACATATCCCTCAAGAAGACGAAGATCTGAGGCTCTCTGCTAGGCTCTCAAAAAGACCTGTTTGGACCAAAAGAAAATTTCTCTCTACCTCACAGAAGATTTAAAGGGTAGAATTTAGCCTCCTTCCGTATCGTCATCCTCCCCAACACTGCTCTTTCCATAATTCTTGTGAGATAATATCAATCATAACTCATCCATCCAGTCTACTGATTTCTCATTTCCTTACAACGGTTCTGTCTTCTACCGTGCTGCGGCCACTCACTGGCACGGTCATACCCTTCCTTGATTTAGGCATTCGTAACAACTGCGACCCTCCGGAATCACAACATCAAACATCACGACTCCGCCCAACGTGCAGGCACGTGACCACCCTGAATGTCTGATGTCCTTATCTGATGTCCAGTCTTTTCAGCCTGTTCACACAGGCTAACTCCAGGACTTCCGGTGCGTTGATCCCAACACATTTTCACCGTCCACTGTCCACTGACCCTTTTGTGCCTCATTTTCTGTCATGTGTGGCTTAGATTCCATGGTCAGCCACAACCGCTTCCTCACGTGGGTGCCCTCAACTTTCTCTTCTATTGTTCTTTTTTGGCACAAGCACACCCCTGATTCAGTTTGACTTTCCACCCACCCCGTGCATGAAAATGTGGCTGGAGACAAACCACACAACTGTGCTGCGTGGGCTGGCTTCAGCTTCATGACCACAAACCACAAATAAGTTCTCAGAGCTTCCTGGCAGCCATCCTTCATCTCCCACTCTCCAGGACCATTTCCCTACTTCCTCCTCTGTCTGAAAATCTCTGACACCTCCTCCCAATTCCCATTCTCAGATCACGATCTTGCTTTCTAAGTCACTGAGAAAATGGAACCCCCTACAAGAGGCCTCTACCGGATCCCATCACATACGCACACGTTCACCTGCACCCCGACCCACCCCCTCGGCCTTCTCTTGGGTCCCGCTGATGAATTCCAGCTCCTCCCTGAAGTCAGCCCCTCACGTGTGCCCTGGACCCCATCCTTTCTTG
Source organism: Panthera tigris (assembly GCF_018350195.1). NCBI lineage: Eukaryota > Metazoa > Chordata > Mammalia > Carnivora > Felidae > Panthera > Panthera tigris. Next base: position 10,057,058 of record NC_056660.1, on the reverse strand, counting down.
CCCACCCAAGGCTGTCACTCAGCATTTCCCCTCTTTTCTCTCCTTCTTTATCCATGTTCTGGATCATTCCCATCAGCACACGGACATGTTCTTATTTCTCTCATTGGGGGAAATTATAAAAAAAAAAATTGTCCTGATCCCCTGGCGCCTCCAACTATCACCCCAGGTTTTTCCTTCCCTTTACAGAAGAGTTACTTGAGACAGGGGTTCATACTGGTGCCTCAGTTTCTCTTCCAGTTCCCATGTGAAGGCATTCCCATCAGGCTTTCATCCCACCTCACACAAAAGTGCAGTGACCTCCGGTGGAAATTCGGGGTCCTCATCTTTCCAGCAGCTGCACTTGACAGTGGTCACCCCAGGTTTGAGTGCCCCAGACTCAGGCCCGGCCACCTGCTTGTGTGCCTGCGGCAAACGCTTATCAGCGTCAGGGCTTTACCCCCATCTCTTCAGGCTGATGATCCCGACTCCGCCCAACGTGCAGGCACGTGACCACCCTGAATTTCTGATGTCCTTATCTGATCTTTTTTTCTTCACAGCACTTACCACTTGGGCGCGTCCTACGTAATCAGATATTGGCTGTTTATTGTCTCAAAGCCAGGCTCTGCCAGGGCGAGGGTTCTGGCCTGTTTTCTTCACTAACGTGCCCTAATTGCCCCGAACTGCGTTGGGCCCATAAGGAGCCACACCGATCTTTGTGGTTAATGCCTTCATATACTTCCAGGCATGTCCCACCACACAGCCGCCGGCCTGGCCTGGAAACTTCGTGGCTCATGGCTGTTCTCCCTTCAGGTCCTTCCTCCACTGGCGCCTGGTGAGCTCTGCCCTTCCAGCCCCTTCTGTGCTACACTTCATCTCTTCAGTCCTTATTCGCTAACATACTACCCACTGATTTTGCATATTGCTATCTCTTCCGCTAGAATGGAAGTTCCTTGAGAACATAGCTTTCACCTGTCTCTTTCACTCCCCTATCCCCAGCACCCGAACAGTGCCTGGCATATGTCTTTGGAAGTACTTACTTAGAAAGCATCCTTTATAAAGTTCTCTGTGGTCCGCTCATCGTCACGAGTATGGACGGGAGGACAGTCCGGCACTAGCCGGGTGCACTAGGTCTGGCCTGCACACCACCCTGATTCCTCGGTGGCCCTCGTTCACCTTTGGCTGCTTGGCCTCCAAGCCCCATGCCGTGACCAGCCTCGGCCAATACCACAGCCTGTCCTGGAGGCCACAGGACTTCTTTTCTCAGTCCCAGGTTTCCCATGACGTGTGTCCTCTCTGCTTTCTGAGCCTCAGCCAAACTCAGAGGCCACCTCGCCCACTCTGGGATTTGTCTTCCAGTTGAATGCATGATGATGTCAAACACAGTGTCTGTGATAGTCTAGGTACTCCCCTGAACCCACTCATTCCTTCATTCTTCAAATATAAATATATATTAAATATACGCCACATTCTCAGCACTGTTCTAGACCAGTGAGATATAATAGATAAAGTTCTTGCCACTAAGATGCTCGTATTCTGATAAGGAGACAGATAATAAATAAATACAGCCTATGGCAGGTAATGATAATTGCCATGAAGATAAATAAAGCAGGGTAAGGACAATAAGGGATTCTGGGTCTGGGGGTGGGGTGATGTGGTGAGTGCATTTGCACGTAGGGTGATTCAGAGAGGCCTCTCCTAGTGGGTGACACTGGACTGAGCCACACAGATTTCAGGAGGGAAGGATGCCCCTGGAGGAGATAATGGAGAATGCAAAGGCCCTGAGGCACACACCCAAAGTTACGGACTGAGATTCACACTTGCTAGTTATCCCAAGTACATTAAAATAAACATACTGTGGGTGCGTCCCTGGCTTCTCCTTCACAAATCTTTGCCCCTGAATATTGGCCTATTGTTCTTACAACAATAAGACCTTTGGAAAAAAAAAAAAATGGAAAGAGTTGCCTGGAGATCTCTGGTCTGCTGTGGCTCACTCTGGAAGGAGCCCCGGGGCCTGCCTCGAGGAATCAAATCGCTGACTTCTCTAAGAGAGCTAGACTCCAGCGGTATTTCTGCCAAAAAAAAAAAAAAAAAAAAAAAAAATCCCAGAAACACATCCATCCTGAGTATCAGAGCCCAGAAATTAATCATCTCACTCCGCAGCTCTGGCAAGAGACCAGATTTCCTGGAATTCAAGGCATCTGAAGCATTTCATTGAGGCAGTAACAGCAGCAGCCACGGGTGATAACAATCTAGAAGGATTGAGTTTTTCAAAGAGGCTATCTTTGGTTTCTTTTTAAGATGCAGAGAGGTCCAATTTAAGACTGATAATTTCCTTCCTGCTTCAGAAATTTCTCTGGCTAATCGGTGGGTGTATTTTAGTCTCCGTAAAAGAAACCTCTCCTTTGGGAGTTAGGGGTAGCAGAGAAGAGCGGTAGCCAACTGGCTTCAGCTGAAAGATTCACGAGAGCGTTTTTGTCACATCTAATAACCTGCAGTTTTCAGACAGTGCTTAGGACGGGGCCCCAGAGCTGGGGAAACTCAGCATATGCCCCTGGAAAGAACAGGGGAGCCAGGAAATTAGAAGTACCCCGCAGCGTTTGGATTGGCTCCAGGTTTTGTTTCTTTGAACTTCCTAAATTGCCAAGTATTATGTATGATAAGTGAGTCCACGTCTGACAAGTCTTGGTATTCTAAATCCTAATGATCTTACCAACTCCATACATTTTTCTGTCTGGAATACATAAAGCCTAGACGCAAATCCAGTTTTCCGCCTTAAAATGGTGAGAATCATCAACTCCCAGTTATGAAAGGTGTTCCGGGAGACTGGAACCGATGACAGCTGTCCACAAGGGGCCAAGCAGTGCCTTCCTTTAGGTGGCAGAGTATGTCTCTAGTTATGATGTTGGTTTCTTCTCTAGACATCAGCCTTCCAGAAATGGAGTGATTGGACCCGCAGTGCTCCCACTTCATAACCCAGCTAAGGGGAGCAGGCAGGTCATTTTTATTTAGCACGTGCTTGACCTGAAGCAAACGGAGTGTGTTAAGGCGTTGAAGGGTGGCTGGGATTCTGTCACTTCTGTGAGAAGTTTCACCCGGAGCATCGTGGAGACTGCTGTTATGGGATGAACCATGTCTTGCGAGAGCCATCTTGGATGAAAACCAGAAAGCGATAGTGATGTTCATCACGTTCATACCTCGAGGAAGCTGGAGCGAGTTCAGATCACATGGCAAGTGTCCGTGTCCCAAAAAGGCCTTGACCATTGAGATTTGTTCAAGACCGAGCAGAGCAGAGCCCAATCAAATCCGCCCAGAGCTTGTGGGCCAACGTGCAAAGGGGAGAGACTGCAGGCAGTGGGCCAATTAACTAGAACATGTGAGAAACTGTGAGGACTCAGTCGGGGCAGTGACTGCGCAAATGAGAGGAGAGAAGGGACAAGAACCGGTCCGCGACTGGAAGTGGAAGGTGAGGAAGAGAAAGAGCAACCACAGGGAGCTCCGAGGTTCTCAATTTGAATGACGAAGGCTGAAATCAAGACAGGAAAACACTGCAGAATTTGAAGGCAGCGCAGTTGTAATTTTGACGCTTCAAGTTCGAAAGGCCCGTAGCTTATCCCCAAGGAAATGAATGTAGCATTTAGAGAGCAGGTGTCGAGAAGTAGATTTTAAATCATGGCCGAACCCACTGAAGAAAAGACAATACTTAATGAGGGAATGTGGTATAAGGAGAAGGCCGAGGGTAGCCCTTGAGGGGCTCTCAGCATGGGCGGGGGGCGGTGGTGAGGAGGAAGAAGGAGAGGGAGGAGCAGTGAGGGTAGGCGAACCAGAGACAGAGCACTATAGCAGAAGCCAAGGGAGGAGAAATGGCATACATCACAGAGTTGGATACGGTGAAGACTCCAAAGAGGGAAAAGATTTGCCTCTTAGGAGGTCACTGCATGGAGACCAGTGAGAAATAGTCACGGGAAGCCTGGCAGGCGATGGTCTCATGGGCACGTAGCAGAGGACCAGGGACAGGATGCTGTGAGTCCTTGAACATGCAGAGCGAGGGGGCACGTCTCACTCCAGACCTTTGCTTCACTCTTCCATGGTCTGGGCTGCTGTCTCCCAGGTATCCCCCTGGCTTCCTCGGCTCACTCCCTCGCTTCCTCTGGGTCTCAGTTCGAAGGTCCCCTTCTCATTGAAGCCGCTTCTGACCACCTTACCTGAGGCTGCAACTGACGGCCCCCTCCGTTCCCATCGATACACACACATATATCCTGGGCGTTACCTTTTCTTTGTCCATAGCACTTACCACCTTCTAACAACACTGTATCACTTGCTTATTTACAGTATTTATTTTTTATTGTCAATCGTCCCCCCCCACCCCCCCCACCGCCACTCGAATGGAAACATCTTTTAAGGGCAGAAAATCTTACTTATTTTGTACACTGATGGGTTCCCTGAACCCAGAATAGCGTCTGGCCTACAGACACTACTGCTTAAATTTTCACTGTAAGGTAAGAAACAGGTCACGAGCGAAGGTGAGGATAAGGGAGGGATTGATGGGGATTTGACGAGGAAGGAGAAAGAATGAAATTATAGGCTTGGAACAAGGTTGGAATGAGTGTGCCTGGGGCTTGTAGATGCCTGCCTGGGATCTCAAGGGACCACTTGAGCTTCAGAGTCATGAATTGAGAGTGAGCTCCGCTGGCGTGGCGTCGTGTTTTTCTTCAGCTGTACTCACCTCTCTCTCCTTCCATTCCTTTAATCTTCATCCCTTACTCATCATTTGACTTCTGTAAGGACCGCTGCATACGACAGGCTTACCAAATGTTTGCTCTTTGGAGCTGAGGTCTTCAGTCCTTCGGGAAAGGACTTAGAGGAGAACCCAACGGGCAAAGGCAGCGGATCTGAGATTCCCAAGTGGGCTCAGAGGTCAAGCAGGCGGCGCTTTTGAGATCCTTTCCTCCGTGCCTCTCCTTTATCCTGGTTCTTGTCCTTTATGGCGACAGATGTGATGTTGGAGAGGGGGTGAGGAGGAAAGAATGGAAGGCACCTTAATGATTATCTCCCCCAAACTGAGCAAAACCAAATGCCTGTGTTAGTCCCTGAGTGGTGGCGAAAGGCTCCATCAGCTACCCAGACTTGGAGTGGCCTCTGCTCAGGGGCCCTCGGGCCTGCACCTCCAACCAGTAGCAAGCCCAGTTTACGTGGCCTTCTGCAAAACTCGAGTCGTTTTCTTCTCCATCTCATCTGTTGGTTACCTTTGCCATTTGTCATATGGATGATAATAATAATTCCAACTACTTATTGAGTACTTATTATATGCTAGTCACTAGTTCAAGGGCTTTATATTTATTCATTCATTGAATCCTCAGAAGAAACCCATTTTACAGACGATGAACTCGAGGCACCTGAATTTCTGCAATACTCTATCAGTCTCTCTGAACCCAATCTAATCCATCCCTCGTTTCTCTACCAGAGTGAGTCTCCTTCAACATGTATTTAAAATATGCATTGTGAGGCCCCTGGGTAGTTCAGTCGGTTAAGTGTCCAACTTCGGCTCAGGTCATGATCGCTTGGTTCGTGAGTTCAAGCCCCACGTCCGGCTCTGTGCTGAAAGCTCAAAGCCTGGAGGCTGCTTCACATTCTGTGTCTCCCTCTCTCTCTTCCTCTCCCCCACTTGCACTCTGTCTCTCTCTCTTTCTCTCTCTCTCTCTCAAAAATAAACAAAATTAAATAAATAAATAAATAAATAAATAAATAGTAAAATAAATACGCACTGAAGCGATGTCAACAAAATGGTGGCGTACAAAGCCCTGGGCCCTCCTTCCCCCCAACAGACACACTAGTTCAGCAACAATCCGCAGACGGATTTCCCTTGTGAGAAATCCAGAAACTAACTGAAAGCCTCTGGCATCCTGGATGAGTATGAAAGCAGGCTCACTGAAGCCGGTAAGGAGGCTTAAAACATCTCACAAGAAATCTCTGCCTGTGGCTCAACACCATATGACCAGGAAGAGCTGGTCCCCCTTGTTCCCAGCTTCATCCAGGGGAGGAAAGGGTTGGTTTGTGTGTCCAGCATCCCAACTTTTCAACTCTCAGCTTCCCTCTACAGAATGAAAAACTCAGAATCCCTGGCTGAGCTGATTAATGGGGATCTTCTCCTGTGAAGGCAGTCTGTAAAGGCTGGAAAAGATGCCTGCTTTGTCTAACGAGCAGACACCAACCCCAAAATCCAAGGAAAATAAAGAGTCAGTCAAATATGTTCCAAACAAAGGAACAAGATACATGTCCGGAAACCAACCCTAATAAAGTGGAATTATAGGATTTACCTGATAGGGAACTCAAAATAACTGTCATAAAGATGCTCATCAAGGTCAAGAGACCAATGTGAGAATCTCAAAAAAGAGACAGAAGATATATTTTTTTAAATACCTAGGAGAAATCATGGAGCTGAAGAGAACCAAACCGACCTGAAAAATTTACTAGTGGTGTTCAAAAACAGACTAGCTCAAGCCGAAGAAAAGATCAGGAAACTCAAAGACAGGTCATTGGAAATAATTCAGTCAGAGGAGCAAAAATAAAAAAGAATGAAGAAAACTTAAGGGACTTATGAGATACCATCCAGTGGGCCAATATACAAGTTATAGGCGTTCCAGAAAGAGAAGAGAGACAAAGGAAGAAAGTTCATTTAAAGAATTAATGGCTGGAGCGACTGGGTGGCTCAGTTGGTTAAGTGTCTGACTTTGGCTCCATCATGACCTCATGGTTTATGAGTTGGAGTTCTGTGCCGACAGCTCAAAGCCTGGAGCCTGCTCTGGATCTGTGTGTCCCTCTCTCTCTGCCCCTCCCCTGCTCACTCTCTGTCTCTTTCTCTTTCAAAAATAAGTAAATAAATAAATAAACATTAAAATTTTTTTGTTTGTTTTTTAAGGAACAATGGCTAAAATCTGGAGAAGTGAATGTACATCCAGATCCCGGAAATGGAAATTTGTTGAGAAAGGTAAATATGTAGACAAATGCAGAATGCTGAGTTACTATAATAGTGGTGAGTACATCACTTTTCATTCTATCGTAAAAGTAAAGGACAAAAGTATTCTAAATAACTATAACTAAACTGCATTAAGTTAAACAACATGAATAAAAATAAATTGTGACAACAATAACATAACGTGTGTTTGTGGGACTATGTTAAAGTGTAGAGTTTTTGTGTGTAATTGAACTTGACTTGTTATCTGCTAAAAGGTAACTGTTATCATTATAAGATATTTTATGTAAGCCCCATGGTAACCACACATAAAAATTACCTATTGAAGTTACACAAAAGAAAAATAGAAAAGAATCAAGGGATATCAATACCAAAAAGCAACAAAACACAAAGGAAGACAGCAAGAGAAGAAAAGACAGGCAAGACTAACAAAACAATAAAATGGCAATAGTAAATCCCTCCTATCAATAATTACTTTAAATTTTAGTGGATTAAACTCCCCCATCAATGAATAAAAAAATGATACCCGTAAAAAAAATAAATAAATAAATAAAAATGATACCCGTTATATGCTGTTTACTAGAAACTCACTGTAGATTTAAAGACACACATGGGCTTAAATGAAGGACTAGAAAAAGATATTCTGTGCAAATGGCCAACAAACGAGAGCAGGGATGGCCATACTTGTATTAAAAAAGTATACAGTAGGTCAAAAACTGTCACAAGAGACAAAGAAATATATTATATAATGATAAAAGGGTCAATCCACTAGGAAGATATTTGCAATAATAAGTTTATAGGTCCCCAACATTAAAGCACCTAAATGTATAAAACAAATATTGACAGAATTGAAGGGAGAAATAGATAAAAATACAATTATAGTAAAAAAGTCAATACTTTCCTTTCAATAATGAATAGAATATTCAAACAGAAGATCAATAAAGACACACAGGACTTGAATTACACTGCAGACTAAATGGGCCCAACAGACATATACAGAACATCTAACACAAGAGCAGCAAAATACATCTTCTTAAGCACACACAGATCTTTCTCCAGGATAGATCACATGTTATGTCACAGAACAAGTCTTAACAACTTACGAAGATTGAAATCATACAAAATATTTTTTTTCTGAACACAGTAGAATGAAAGTAGAAATCAATAGCAGAAGGAAAATTGTGAAATATGCAAATATTTGGAAAATAAGCAACACATTCTTGAAAAACCATTTGGTAAAAAAACAAAAAAAATTAGAAAATAAAATTAGAAAGTACCGCAAGACAAATGAAAATGAAAATACAACATACCAAAACTTATAGAATGCAGTAAAAGCAGTCCTAAAAGGGACGTTCATACTGACAAATATATACATTAAAAAAAGAAAGATCTCAAATCGCCAACTTAACCTGATACTTTAAGCAGCTAAAAAAAGAAGGACAAACAAAGTGCAAAGTTAGCAGAAGGAAGGAAATGAGATATATTAGAATAGAAATAAACCAAACAAAACAACACCAAGAGCTAGTGTTTCAAAAATAGTAACAAAATTTACAAGCCTTTAGCTAGATTAACCAAGAAAAAAGAGAAAACACTCAAATAAATAACATTAGAAATGAAAGAAGGGACATGACAATCGATACACTAGAAATGAAAAAGATCATAAAAGACTATGATGAACAAATACATGCCAAAAAACCTGGATAACCTAGAAAAGAAAATGAACAAATTCCTACAAACACAAAACCTACCAGGACTAAAATCATGGATGAATAGAACATCAGACTTATAACTAGTATGGAGGTTGAATCAGTAATTAAAAACCTCCCATAAAGAAAAGTCCAGGACCAGATAACTTCAAAGGTTCAAAGGTGAATACTACCAAACCCCAAACACCAAACAAACAAAAAAAAGAAAGAAAGAAAGAAAGAAAGAAAGAAAGAAGATTTACCACTCTTTCTACAGGGCCAGCATTATGCTGATATCACAGGCAGCCAGATACTACCAGAAAAGGAAAATTACAGGGTATTATCCCTGATGAATGTAGACACAAAAATCCTCAACAAAATACTAGCAAACCAAATCCAACAGCACAGTGAAAGGATCATCCACCATGACCAAGTGAGATTCATCCCTGGGATGGAGTGATGGTTTAACATACAGAAATCAATTAATGTGATATGCCACATTAACAGAATAAAGGATAAAAATTACACGATTGTCTCAATACATGCAGAAGAGGCATTTGACAAAATTCAACATCCTTTCGTGTTAAGAACTCTGAACGAACTAGAAATAGAAAGTACTTCAATGTAACAAAGGTCATATTTGAAGAACCCGATGCTAACACATCATACTCACAATGAAAAACTCAATAGTTTTCCTCTAAGATCAGCAACAAGGCAAGGGTGCCTGCTTTTGCCACTTCTATTCAACACAATATTGGAAGTCCTGCCCAGAGCAATTAGGCAATAAAAATAAGAAGGAAAGAAAGAAAGAAAGAAAGAAAGAAAGAAAGAAAGAAAGAAAGGACATCCAAATCAGAGAAGAAGAATTAAAATTGTTCCTGTTTGCAGACATTATGATCTTATATATAGTAAGCCCTATAAACTGCATTAAAGAAGAAAGTCAGAAATAATAAGCAAATTCAGTAAAGTTGCAGGATACAAAATCAATGTGCAGAAATCAGCTGTGTGTCTATACAGTAAAAATGAACTATCTGAAAAGGAAATTAGGAAAACAATCTCATTTAAAAATAGCACCAAAAAGAATAAAATACTTAGGAATAAGATTAAATAAGGAGGTGAAAGATTTACATACTGAAAACTATAATGCATTGATGAAAGAAACTGAACAAGACACAAACAAATGGAAAGATATCTGTGTGCATGGATTAGAAGGCTTAACACCCAAAGCCATCTACAGATTCAATGTAATCCCTATCAAAATCCCAATGTCACTTTTACAGAAATAGAAAAAACAATTTAAAACTTCATATGGAATCACAAATTACCAAATAAATCTCAATAAAGAAGAACAAAGCTGGAGACATCACTCTTCTTAATTTTAAACTATATCACAAAGCTGTAATAATCAAAACAGTATGGTACTGGCATGAAGAGAGATGTCTTCAGACGGCATGAAGACCAATGGAACAGAATAGAGAGCCCAGAAATGAGTCCACACATATATGGTCAACTGATCTTCAAAAAAGGGCCCCTGGGTGGCTCAGTCAGTTAAGCATCTGACTTTGGCTCAGGTCATGATCTCACGGTCCATGAGTTCAAGTCCCGCATCAGATGATCTCAAGCCCCACTTTGGATGAGCATGAGCCCTACTTCGGGAAACAAAACAAAACAAACATGGGCACCACTTCAGGTGAGCCTCACTTCTATCTCTCTCTCTCTCTCTCTCTCTCTCTCTCTCTCTCTCTCTCAGTTTCTCTCTGTCTCTCTTTCCCTATCTCCCTCTCTCTGCCCCTCATGGAATTCTCTCTCTCTCTCTGCTCCTCACTCACTTGTGCTCTCTCTCTCTCAAAACAAGCAAACAAAAACAGAGTATCAAGACTGTACAATAGGGGAAAGGTAATCCATTCATTGGTGTTGGTAAAACTGGATATCCACCTGCAAAAGAATTAAACTGAACCCCTATTTTACATCATACACAAATCCACCCAAAATAGATTAAAGACTTACATAAGACCTGAAACTATAAATCTCCTAGAAGAAAATATAGAAGAAAATCTTCATGACCTTGATCTTAGCAAAGATTTCATGGATGTGATACCAAAATGAAAGGCAAGAAAAGCTTTATGCTAAGATAAATCAGCTAGGCACAGAGAGACACTGCATGATCCCACTTATATGAGGCATCTAAAGTAGTCAAATTCACAGAATCAGAGAAAGGAATGGTGGTTGCCAGGAGTTAGGGAGAGGGGGAAATGGGGAGTTACTAGTCAATGGCTATAGCGTTTCACTTAAGCAAGATGAATAGAGCCCTAGAGATCTTGCTGTATAACATTGCACCTATAATCAACCTTAAAAAATTTGTTAAGAGGGTAGATTTCATGTTAAGTGTTCTTATAACAATAAAATAGAATAGAATAGAATAGAATAGAATAGAATAGAATAGAATATATATATAATCCAAGCCTTCTAAAAAGGACACCCAAATTATCCCCAAAGAGTATTTCTAATCAGTCAAACAATGTTGTCTTTAAATAAAAAGTCAGAAATATATTTGAGGTAATATATTTCTTGCAGCCAAATCTATAATCTACCAAAATTCTGTTTTGTGAGCTTCATGTGTATTTCATTTATTTATTTATTTAAAAATACTTAATCATTTTTGAGAAAGAGAGCATGAGCTGGGGGAGGGACAGAGAGAGAGGGGGCAGAGGATCCAAAGTGGGCTCTGTGAGCTGACATCAGTGAGCCCAACATGTAACTGGAACTCATGAACCGTGAGGTCATGACCTGGGCCTAAGTTGGACACTCAGCCAACTGAGCCACCCAAGCACCCTGCTTCATGTGTATTTTATAGAACAAGTTGAATTAGAAGAAATTGCCGTTATTTGACCATGTTGGACCTATACAAATGAAAATACATTGCTGGCTGTAGTATACAATATAATGTTCTATTTCCTTTTCTAAGACTGAATACAAGGAGGCTACGAAATATTTATTAAGATAAAATCCACACAGAATTGATGATGCAAGACAAAGTGCTTAGCAGGGCAGAGATGACCCTCCATTAGCAAATCTCGTCTTTTCCTGATGTTTCCTTTCCCTCTTTCCTTAAAAGATGTTTTCATTCCAAAGTACATTGGTTTCTGCAAAAACTTCAATATCTCTCACTCCTCCCTCTCCCCACCTATACTCATACTGTTGCCACGGATTGGAATGTCCTTTCTGTCCCTGGGCCGACCATGACCTATTTGTTCTCCAGTTCAAAGGTCACTCCCCCGCAAAGACTTTGCTGTTGGCTTCCAGTCAAACAGGTGGGACCCCTGCCTTCACACCTCACACAGGTCTCTGTCCAGCACTTAACTCTCATGTTGTAAAGACAGATTGGTTGGCTTGTCTACCTCCCTCACTGGGGTGCAAACATGAAAAAATAGTGTTTTTTTAATTCTACATTTCAGGGCTCATTTTGTGAGTAGTATTCAAAATACAAACATCTTTTTTTACATATACTGAGCGGAATGTCTCTAATTTTGGAAGTGAAGTCAATCTCTACTTGGTCTTCTACTGACATGTTGTTCTAATAAAAGGCTCTAAAAACTTAAGTTTTTCTTCCAAGAAATCTCCTGAGGTAGGTTGATGTTACATCCCTTAGTAAAGTGGGTTTTTCCCCCTTCTTCTTCTTCTGTTGTTGTTGGTTTCTTTTTTTTTTTTAACGTTTATTTATTTTTGAGACAGAGAGAGACACAGCATGAACGGGGGAGGGGCAGAGAGAGAGGGAGACACAGAATTGGAAGCAAGCTCCAGGCTCTGAGCCATCAGCCCAGAGCCCGACGCGGGGCTCGAACTCGCGGACCGCGAGATTGTGACCTGAGCTGAAGTCGGACGCCCAACCGACTGAGCCACCCAGGCGCCCCTGTTGTTGGTTTCTTTTATGTGTAAGGAGGGCAATGTCTTGCCCTAGGTTAGCAGACAAATTAGCAGTAGATCAAGCTGGGATTAAAAAATACTGATTTTTTTTCCTGTATTTATTTGCTTCGTCAAAAAATAGTCATTGAATGTCTTTTATGATTCAAAGGTCCTGTTAGGCTCATACATTTATCATTCATCAAACATGTTTCTCTTGGCTTTCTGCTTTACTTTTATATCTAAACTTTTTAAGGCTGAAGCATACCTTAGAGTGTGTCTACAGTGGTGTGAAAGCAACAAAATAGAAGTTGTATTGTATGCGAAATTGTATATTAAAGGTAATGATAGAGTGAGCTCCATACATGGCAATTAGTTTACAATGTGCTCCCACAAATGCACTTAGACACCATGATTAATGCTCCCTGGAGCATTCAGTCCCTGTAACTAGCTCTCATTGTACTTACCAGAACCCTACTCTCCCAGGATATTATGATAAATACCATGTTGGTTCTAATATTGCTCTAAGTGATTAGGTCTGGGTGTGAGGGGGTGGTGAGATGAAATGGAGATAAAATACAAAGTTTATGTGCTGGTTGCTTAGCAAGGAATCAGTAAGGAATCAAGACAGCAACTCTTAAGTGAGGTTTTAGGGTGACATAGGGTCATCTCCATCCAACACACCCCCATGCCCGGTCTGTGGGGGTTATAATGGGTTATAAGTGCTGTTTCAAATTGGCTTTTTGTTGGGTGTGTCTGAAAGCTAAACACCAGAGGGAGAATGAAAGAAAAAAAAAAAAACTAGTCTTCACCTCACAGGAGCAGAGAAGTATCTGGAACCTCACTCCTAGTCCCCTGGGACAGCCCTACAACAGAGGAGGGGCTGTGAGAGGATGACATCATCGACAGACAGCCCCATTCATTGATGCGACTTGTGTGTGGCCAATACCACTGACTCCATCCTCTCAGCAGGAGACAGATGCCATGATTAGAGTGCACACCCATGTCAGTCAATTTCCCTGTTGTGAACTGCATATTTGTGTTTCCAGAATTCATACGGTGAAGCCCTAATTCCCAATGTGATGGTATTTGGGGATGGGGCCTTCGGGAGGCAATTAGGATTAGATGAACTCATGAAGGTAGGACTCTCATGATAGTATTAGTGCCCTTAACCACACATCTCTCTCTTTCCCATGTATCTACACCACGGGAAGGCCATGTGAGGACACAGTGAGAAGGTAGCCATCTGCAAGTCAGGAGGAGAGCCCTCACAAGAAACAGAACGAGCTCACACCTTGATCTTGGATTTTCCATCCAGAACTGTGAGGAAATTAGTTTCTGTTGTCAAAGCTGCTGACTCTGATATTTTGTTATGGCAGCCCAAGCCAACTAACATATTCAGATCCACTGGACTGTACTCCTCTTGAGGCCAGGTGTCCTATGTGTTCAGCTCCTGAATCCCTAGCCCATAGCAAAGGACCCCCTTCCCCCCCCCACACACACACACACACTTCCAAGCCCCAGGAGTGATGAGGCATAACAAGGTCCTCATGACTAGAGTCTTTATTAATTTAGGGTGCTCTCCATTTAGCCCTCTCTTGTCAAGAGTTCATCTAATCATGATAATGATGGAAACCAGAATTTAAAGAGCCCTTTCTGTGTGCCAGACATGTACTTGACAAGTCCTGTCTCATGAAATCTTCCCAAAAACCCAATGAAGTGGATACTACTTTTATTTACCAATTTTATGGACATGGAAACTAAGGCACAAAGAGTTTAGACAACCTAACATGAATCTTAGCGACATGTGATTTAAGAGACTAAAGTTTTGATTGCTTATTCAATTTTTAAAAAAAAATACTGAACAGCTATCATGTATCATACCCTGCAATAGGCATGGGCTTCCAGGGGGGACAAGACAGATGTGGTCCTGCTCTCCCAATCTAGTGACAGTAGACAAAGAATTCACCATCTATACTCATAGCCCATAATATGTGCAATAAAGAAAATGAACAAGGTCAGTGGGGACATAGTTTGGTAAGGCCATTAGGAAAGGATGGTCAGAGGAGATGAGATTTAAATTCAGATCTGAAGGGAAAGGTGGGAGTGGAGGTCTTTCAGGCAAAGGGAACAGCATGTGCAAAGGCCCTGAAGGGGGAAAGGATTGAGCAAGGCTGAGGAGCTGAATGAGGCCAGAGAGGCTAGCCTGAGAGTTGAGAGAGAGTGCAGAGTGTAATGAGAGGAGTCTGAAGAGCTCTAAGGGGACAGAAGCCCTGGGGGCCATCAAGCATTGTTCTCATGGCTCACGCACATCGGGTGAGAAGAAGAAGGGAGTAGGTGCTCTGTTGGGCACTGTGCTAAGGCCTTTATCTGCAGTGTGCCCTTCTGACTTCACCACACTGCCCGGAGGCACAACTACCATCTCTGTTTTGCACATGAGCCACCCGACCTCAAGACTGAACACATGACTTGGCCAGGTCCCCAGAGATAACTAAGAGGGCTGACTTCTGGATCCATCACCCTGTCCTGCCTTCTCCAGGGTCCCCAATCCATCCCAGGAGAAGCCCAGCTTCCTGAGCTGGGCTGATGGGCGTTGATGTCTTGTTAGGGGACCAGGGGAGCAAGAGACAAGCATAGCCTGCTAAGCTGCACTCTCTTTGCCTGGACGAATGAGTTCCCTCAAGATGTCATCTTTCTTTGCTCATCAAAGTGTCCTTCCTTGAAAGCAGTGACAACTCAGGCTTTCATTTTCGAGGAAACTGTGTGATGTCTTCGGTAAAAGGCAATGAATCACTGCACAACTCAATGAGGTGCCACGGTCATCTGGGCCCCTTAGTGCAGGGAAAGTCTCCAAGCCCTCATCATGAACTATGGGCAGAGGCCACCTTTGGCACAGGAATGGGGCTTCTGATAAGGATGGAGAAGGGCAGTCCAACAGCTGGGGCTCCGTGGCCTTCCGGGGGATGGCTCTGCCTTACACAAAAGGGAGTCCAGGCGAGTCTGGTTTTCTCTCCCTTCTTTGTTCTATGAGAACCCACTTGGCCACAAGTTTGCTTTCCAACCACTTCTTCTAAATCCATCAACATTTTAGGGGTGCCTGGGTGGCTCAGTCGGTAAAGCGTCCGACTTCAGCTCAGGTCATGATCTCATGGCTTGTGAGTTCAAGCCCCGCGTCAGGCTCTGTGCTGACAGCTCAGAGCCTGGAGCCTGCTTCAGATTCTGTGTCCCTCTCTCCCTCTGCCCCTCCCCTGCTTGTGCTCTGTCTCTCTCTCTCTCTCTCTCTCTCTCTCAAGAATAAATAAAACATTAAAAACATTTTTTTTAATGCATCAAGTTTTCTCCCTATTTCTCAAAAATACAAAATGACTGGTAGAAGAGAACTGAATGAAAGACATATTTTATTGAAATCGTTGAGCATCTAAAAGGCTTCTATCTCATAAGAAGAAGAAAAAGAAAGAGGGGGAAGTGAAAGGCAAAATAAAACTGGAGCCTCCTTTCATCCACTTAAATAAGAGTTTTCTGACTTGGTCACTCAACAAACATTTCTTGGGAACCTGCTACGTGCCTGCCGGTCACTGGGCAGGGGTCAGAGAGCACACAGCAGACGAAGGCACTGGTGCCACTTGAGAGTTACTTGGGACCTGTGCCCCAGCGACATGCAGGACCACCACATCCGAAGGATGGGGAAGCTTCCAGGGGACATTGGTTTTTGGGTACAGAGGAGAATCAGGGGAATCCACGAAGGTTAGTTAGGACCATGAAGAATGGTAGGATTTCAGTAGGAACCACCCACTCTGCGACACTGGGAATCTCATCTCATTCACGCACATGTCCCTACATCCAACAACGAGTATGTGCAGTAGGTGCTCAAGAAACATGACGGGATGGGTGGTTGGGGAAGAGGGAAGCATTGGGAGCAGCGTGGTGGTGACGATGCCTGACCCAACTTGAGAGGTCTCTATTTAGCTATGTTGGTGGTTGGGAGGCCTGAGGCTTCAGGGGGGCTGAAGGCCGGAAAGGCAGAGGGGGGTTTGGATGCTCTCTTAAGGGTGTGGATATTTTTGGAGAGAGAATTGGCAACCATTAAACAGCAGACTAACATGGTCCGAGTCGAGTTTCAGGAAAGTTAATCCAGTCACATTGAAGACACAGATTAATTCATAATTGCATGCCTCTAAGAATCATTTCACATCTCTAGACTTCCCTTTCCTTATTAGACGCGAGAAGGTCCCTCCTTCCTGGGCAGTACTGTGATGTGTGATGTGGTCACCACAGGCTGCATGGAAACCCTGACATTTACTGAAACTGATACTGACATTTACTGATTCAATATTGATTGAACACAACTGAACATAACTGCCCAAGGGGAGAGGAGGGAAGGCCCCGCTGACCAGGTGAGAGCGCCCCCTTGAGGCCCACCTGGCTCTGGAGATGCTCTTACCAGTAGTCCAGTCTCAGAGGGACAGCCTCCAGGCCGCCGATGTGACAGTAAGGCTCCAGGTTGTTGGAGAGTTCATAGAGCTGGATTTCACAGTTTCTGTTCAAAGATCAAGCACAGCTGGAGTAAACTTACACTCCTCACTTCACTTTTGTAAAACATATTTTATATTCCATGGATTCCACAAAACGGAGACCCCTGATCAGTAAAACACCTGTCATACCAAGCAACCCCTCTAGCTGAACCTGAGGCCTCCCTCTGCTATCCTACCGTTTGGGGGCATGTCTTCTGCCTGCTTCCAAACCGGCCTGGCCTGTCCTTGACCATCAGGAGGCTGGCACAGGCCAGTAGTTGGGGCATTACATCCCAGCTCACCACTCGGCCCCTTACCTGTAAAAATGGGGATCCTACCAGTTCCTGTCTTTCCGGAGAGTTAAATGGGAGGACGTGTGCGAAAGTGATTAGTCCAGGACTTGGGATTTCCTAAGGGCTCAAAATGTGGGCTGTTATTTACTGCATATAATAAAGATCTGCAAAGTGGAGGGCCAAGCCTCTTTCTGTAGACTAAGGGGTTAACTCGGTGCTCCCCTAATTTCCCACCTTTCCAGCCTGCACCCTTGACCCCTTCCTTCCTCTGTTAGCCTGTCTACTTTGGAGCTGACTGTGGATGTTAGAAAAACAACTTACTGCTTTGACCTGTTGGCATGGAACAAACAGGGGTCACTCTCTAAATTCCAAAGCCTTGTCTTTCCCTCAGCGTGAAATGTCCTTTTTTCCACCTCCTTTTCACCTGCCCTGCAGCTCAAGTGGCTTCCTGCTGTCATAAGCCTTGCCTCATCTTCTGAATTGTCAGCTCAGAATCTCTAGTAGGTGACTGCCATCTCTGAACTGCTACGTGTGCAAAACACATGATAATTACATTATCAAGCATGGCTTTTAAAATCAAACTGGGACGGATGAAAGCATACACCCAGGTCTATTGTTTTTTAGTAGTTAATATTAATTATATGAATACATTTTAATATATTAACAAATATATTTTCATTATTAAATTTAATTGTATTTAGTAGCCTCGATGATCTGAGGTTGGATTAACTGTTCATTAAAATGGTTGAAGCCTAGGAAACCAGGGGCCTCTGGAGGAGATCAGGTGGAGAAGAGAGAACCCCCAGCTTGCGGGGTGTCAGGGGGAGTCCCAGTAGGCGGGGCTGTGGGAATTCCTTTCAAGCTCCGCCCCTTCCCTTAGTCTTGCCCCCAGAGCCAGAGCCCTCGGTCTCTCCGCCCTGGATCACATTTCCCATCCCCGACCCTGTACCCCTAACCCTCCTGTTAAACTTGCTTTTGTTTCCCCGTTGATTTGGAATTTTCCCAATTTCCTTCCCACCAGGCCACACCCCCTTCGCCCAGGCCATGACTGAGGTTAACCAAGCAGCCCAGGGTGGTGCCCATTCATTTTCCTTACATTGCCATGAGCAAAACCTTCGGGATCTTCCTTCCCAGCCCCAGCCCCATTCTTCTGAGGCTCTTCAGCAACGAGCATCATTTTTTACTGGGGATATGACTTTTTTGAATCTGTCCAGAGCACTTTGGACTGAATTTTGGTGGATAATAAAATAGGAATATTATGTTGAATCTCAAATAAGATGTGCTAAAAGGTCACAAGACTGATATTTCCCCATCTGGCCCATACTTTCACTCTGGAAGTATTCCAAAAGAGGGCCTCTTGCTCGTGTTTGAGGCAATGACATCATTGCAATGGGCCACCCAAGGCCATAACTTTGCAAAGTAGCTTTGATTGATATTATGAGTGCCAGCATTTTTTAAAAAGGGCTTCAGGGGGCGCCTGGGTGGCTCAGTCGGTTAAGCGTCCGACTTCGACTCAGGTCATGATCTCGCAGTCCGTGAGTTCAAGCCCCGCGTCAGGCTCTGTGCTGACAGCTCAGAGCCTGGAGCCTGTTTCAGATTCTGTATCTCCCTCTCTCTGACCCTCCCCCATTCATGCTCTGTCTCTCTCTGTCTCAAAAATAAATAAAGGTTAAAAAAAAATTTTTTTTAAATAAATAAATAAATAAAAAGGGCTTCAGGACTTTTAAATACCACAAATGTGTACGTGGCTGTGTAAACACACATGGAAATGGATGTCATACCACAACTGTTTCCTTCCAACTGAAGAGCTGCAGACACTCACCCAGTCGCTATGATCAGTTTGTTGTACTGTGGCATGCTGCTGACATCTGTCACTCACCTGGGCTTCCGGCTGATGGACTTATCCTAATGTGCGGAAGAGTGGAAATAAACAAAAATATGCCTTTTTAAATAGGACAATTTCATAAGACAGTAGGTGTGCTTAAAATTAAAGTTTTTGGGGCGCCTGGGTGGCTCAGTCGGTTAAGCGTCTGACTTCAGCTCAGGTCATGATCTCGCAGTCCGTGAGTTCGAGCCCCGCGTCGGGCTCTGGGCTGATGGCTCAGAGCCTGGAGCTTGCTTCCGATTCTGTGTCTCCCTCTCTCTCTGCCCCTCCCCCGTTCATGCTGTGTCTCTCTCTGTCTCAAAAATAAATAAACGTTAAAAAAAAAATTTAATAAAATTAAAGTTTTTTAGGGGCACCTGGGTGACTCAGTTGGTTAAACGTCCGACTTCAGCACAGGTCATGATCTCACAGTCCATGAGTTCGAGCCCCGCGTCGAGCCCCGAGCTGCTGACAGCTCGGAGCCCGGAGCCTGCTTTGGATTCGGTGTCTCCCTCTCTTTCTGCCCCTCCCCTGCTCATGCTCTGTCTCTCTCTGTCTCAAAAATAAATAAAACTTTTAAAAAAATGATAGTTTTTAAAACTTTGATGTTCTCCTTCATGTAGAAAGAACTTACTACATAGATTCAAAGAGCCACCTTTATTCCCTCTCTCTAGGGCAGGCTTATTTCACAGCCTAAGGGGTTTAAGATCGCAAGGAACTTCTAGTGTAGATGATAAGTTTCCAGAGGGCAAAGGTGAGTTTCTATACCCCCAGCACCCAGCAGAGAGCCTAGGCTATGTCGGAGACTCAACTATTTGTTGAATGAGATAACAATAATAGTAAAGACTTTAAAGAGAGCATATATTCTGAAATAGGTCAGGCATTTTTATTCCTATCCTAAGTCTACTTCCCAGATGCTTTTTGCCTTCTGAATTTCTGATTCTGTGATTCAATAAGTTCTCTGAAGACAAACCCTAGGATAGCTAGCTACCTAAACTGAAATAACCATTTAACAGGAAAAAAAAAAAAAAAGAAGAAGGAAAATTCTTTTCTATTTGTCATTCATTAAGACATACGACAAATTCCATGATGGAATCATGTGTAATTCATTACTGCATCTGATTTTAGAAGCAAAATGAAGCATTATCTTGTACTACATATAGAGATCATATTTTATTTGCATTCTATAGACTAGCAAAAGACAACGTGAATATATTACATTCAAGGACACAATTTCTGTAATCATGCCACTTGAAGAGCAGTTTAAAATAGCAAATAAAATCAAACTGGAGCACTCAGCATCCTTATCAAATGAAAATCACATACAGAAACTCTCTTTCTTCTTTTCAACTTCAGCAGCACAGCAGGCAGATGGAAGGAAACCTCTTTCTGTCGGGCCAAAGCATCCGCTTGCTCTGAATACTCGAGCTGCAGATATGTGCAGAAGCCATCCTGGAGGGTAAAGGGAGGTTCATTAAACATCTACTACGCTTCTTCCTTTCGAAAGTTCTCTTTACCATCAGGGTATGGATAATTCCTTTCTTGGACACGACCTAATTATTTGTAGAGACTAGTTCATTTGTATGCCAAAAACTCAAGAGTGATAATTGGGTGTGCCTGTTCAGCTGGGGCTGGAGGTCTGTCACCCAGCTTGGGCTCCCTTCCCCACCTCCAGTCTCTTTCTCTGTCTCTCTAAAGAAGATGGTGGCGGTGGTGATTGAAACTATGCAATGTCCCACGCAAACTAGACCTTCCTCACAATTCTCATGATAACTGTATGAGATAGGTACCACTGTTCTTCCCATTTACAAATTTGGAAACCCAAGCTTTGAAAAGCTACATAGCTTGCCTAAGATCAAACGACTAGTAAGTGGCTGGCCAGAGACTCGAGTCCGTACTGATCTCACTGCCCAGTTCCCACCCACCAGGATATATGCCGCATTTAGAATCTCAGCGGTATACCTAGGGGAAAGAACTAGGGTCATAGGCACAGGGCGGGCGGACCTGTAGGGCCTGGGAACATCTCTTTTCTCTCCACTGCCCCCAAAGCCCCACTGCGCTAGAGCTTTCTCTTCTCTGGAAGCCTGATTTCCTATTCAAATCAGATGACAATGTAAACACTTGTATTGATTTGGTTGGAGAATTGGCCCCAGGTCTGAATAGAGGAGTCATTTTAGAACTTAATTCATCCTGGAACAATAGAAGGGCACTGGCAGACACAAAGGCAGAGAATGTTTAAAGCAGATGTCTCAGCTCCTTATTCTTATACAATCAAAATTAGGTAACATTAATAATAATGATGATGATGATATTTGTTGAGAATTTACTTTGTGACTGTCCCTGTTCTAAACACTTGACATGTATTAACTGATCCAATTACGTCACAGAATTTCTTGCTCAGATGTTTCACTTTTGCTTTGGGGTAAGGTGACAAATGTATCCTTTATTCTCCGGTTTTAGGACACTCTTCTTGAAACTTGCTTTAGCTACTGAAATCCCCAGTTAAACTATCCCGAGTTTAACCTGACATTATGAAATTTGAAAATTGTGAACAAGCATATCCTCTCAGATCAGTTTCAAGTAGATGAAGGCACTGAGGGACGTATCATACTCGGCACCAACAGTTTTTGTGTTTTCCTTACTAATCTTCAATTTGACTATGAAGCATAACCCAACTTACCCATTCAGTTCTGCCCACTGATTCACAGTCTATTTTCATGAAAAGCTGTTCTATTTGTTCAATCCTCTGGAAAGGAAGGAAAAAAAAAAAACCCGTTTATAGATGGCACAGGAGTAAACACTTTATTACGTTGTTGGGGGAGAGGATGAAGGAGAGGAAATCTTAATTTTTCCAATTTATAAATTTCATATTAAAATGCACCATACTCAAAGATCTCTGGGATGCCTGCTCCAAAACATGAATAGGGTGGTTAGTTGGAGTTCAGTGTGCTGACCCTAAAACTCTCCCCATGAAATACTGGAGCTCCTAGAACTTCTATCTTGGTATTCATGGCCTATGTGATCCCCTTCCCTTGAGCAGCTGGCTTGTGGCCAATAGAATACCTTAATGTAGAGGGTAATGTCATTTCTGTGATTAGATTACATGAGAACCTAACTTGGGCCTTGCTCACAGGCTCTCTTCCTGGCTAGCTTTGATGAGGCCAGCTGCTCTGTTGTCAGCTGCCCTAATGAGAGGCCCACATGGCAAGGAACTGAGGGCAGCCTCTGGGCAACAGCCAGCAAGGAAATGAAGCCTGGCAACAACCATGTGTCCTCGGAAGTGGATCCTTCCCCAGTCGAGCTTTCAGATGAGACGCCGATCAGAGCTACCACCTTGATTGCAGCCTCATGAGACGCTCATGAGACGCCCTACTGCAGAGAACCCAGCTAAGCCATGACTAGATTCCTAACTCACAAAAAATGTGAGATAATAAATACGGATTGTTGGGGGCACCTGGGTGGCTCCATCCGTCAAATGTCCGACTCTCGACTTTGGCTCAGGGCATGATCTCACGGTTCGTGGGACTGAGCCCACAGCACAGAGCCTGCTTGGGATTCTCTCTCTCCCTTTCTCTCTGTCCTTTCTCCTCCCCACCCCCTCTTAAAATAAATAAATAAATAAATAAGTATTGTTTTAAACTTCTAAGTTTGTAGTAATTTGTTATGGTGGCTCAAAAGAACTGAGCTAATGGGTAAAATGTCAAGAAAGACCGATTTCAGTTCATAAAAGGGAAAGAGTTTCTAAGGTCAGAGCTCTCTAACCTTGAAATGGGCTGCCTTGTAAAGCACTGTGTTTTCTTTAGCTGAAGGTATTCAGGCATATGCTGACTCATGGCTTCTCAGAGAAGAAAATTTGAGCATGGAAGGGGTTATATACTCGGTAACCTCTAAAGTCGTTTCAAACCCCAAGCTTCTGTAATTTCAGGAATGTATGCAGAAGGTAGCTTCAACAGAAATGGAAAGGTTATACGTCTATCTGGGGGAGTGAGATGCTGCCTTTTCTCTTACAAGTCCCGGGTGTGTTTGCCTTTGTGTAGTAATGGCAGTAAAAGGGTAAAAATAAGATAATGCCTGGGTGTTCAAGACACCAAGGCATTGCCCCTTGGTGAATCAACACTCAGTGCCAGTGTAGAGGTTGTGAGCAAAGACCCTGGCTGTGGAACTCAGCGCGGCCCCAGTTCCTTCTAAGTCATGCTCCAATGGAGACGTATCGTCCTCCCGGATGCGGCTGACAGTGCAGACTTCACCATGGCAACTAGACAATACCATGCACATAATATGGAACAAGTGTTTTTGAAATGGATGTCCAAACAAACCAAAACACCCAGAAGGATGGACTCAAGAAGAGCCTAGGGCCAGAGATGGAACTGGAAACAGAAAAGCTCAGGATGGGGGCGCCTGGGTGGCGCAGTCGGTTAAGCGTCCGACTTCAGCCAGGTCACGATCTCGCGGTCCGTGAGTTCGAGCCCCGCGTCAGGCTCTGGGCTGATGGCTCGGAGCCTGGAGCCTGTTTCAGATTCTGCGTCTCCCTCTCTCTCTGCCCCTCCCCCGTTCATGCTCTGTCTCTCTCTGTCGCAAAAATAAATAAAAAACGTTGAAAAAAAATTAAAAAAAAAAAAAAAAAAAAAAGAAAAGCTCAGGATGGGAGAAATCGCTGCCTGGGCTCAGGCTGCCCACCTCGACCACCTTGTCACCACAAGGCAGAGTGGAGGAGAGCTGTGGGTACACCGGGGCATCTTGGAGCTCCAGACAAGGTGTACCCGGCAAGGGTCACCCATCATCACAAGCCCCGGCAGGAGCTGGCCCTCGGGCAGGACGTGGGCCATCAGATGGTCTCTCTCTTCCAGTCCAGAGCTGGGGTGGGGATATGTCTATGCATATGGATTTTGCCCAAGGCTCTGCCTTCTCAGTGTGATTATGCGGGATTCTGACAGACACTTGCCTGCTTCCTCCACAAGTTGACTCACGCATAGAAGAAACACAGGTTGAGCACCAGTGGTATACCAAGGGCGGTGCCAGATGCTGAGGCCTCAAGAGCTGAAAGGTATGTTACCTTGCCCTCACAGCATTCGCTGTTTAGCGGGGTCACAAACAAGCAAATGAGGTGATGCAAAATGATTAGTTCTCCGCTCCAGGTAACCATAGACCGCTGTCAGGTTAAAAGAAGGACCTCTTAATTTCTAGGAAAGCTAGGACAGACCCCTTCAAGTCCACGGTGGCCACACTGCCTTCATGTCATCCGTTCATTCAACAACATTTATTTGGCACCTGCACGTGTCATGCACATGGTACTAGATTCTAAGAATATTAAAAAAAAAAATCATGGGGGGCCTGGGTGGCTCAGTCGGTTGAGCGTCCGACTTCGGCTCAGGTCATGATCTCACGGTCCGTGAGTTCGAGCCCCGCGTCGGGCTCTGTGCTGACAACTCAGAGCCTGGAGCCTGTTTCAGATTCTATGTCTCCCTCTCTCTCTGCCCCTCCCCCATTGATTCTCTCTCTCTCTCTCTCTCTCTCTCTGTCTGAAAAATAAATAAAACGTTAAAAAAAAATCAGAATTCAGAGAGTCATTTC
This sequence comes from Panthera tigris, assembly GCF_018350195.1. NCBI lineage: Eukaryota > Metazoa > Chordata > Mammalia > Carnivora > Felidae > Panthera > Panthera tigris. Next base: position 10,032,285 of record NC_056660.1, on the reverse strand, counting down.
TTAAGCAAAAAATGGGAAGAGAGCATTGTAGGCAAAGGGAACAGTGCATGCAAAGATAATAGAAATAAGAAAATAGGGTATCACCTCCTCTACTCCCCCAAAACCCAAGGGCTTGGTGGACTTTGGAACTAAGACTCCCGTTCCTACAGATGCCACCTACGTCTGAAATGCTCACCCTGTGCACTGTGCCCTCCCTAAATGTTATTCTTCAGTGCCCTTGCCCTTTTCTGGCATTAAATTTTGACTAAGTCAACATTTCCTAGAAAGAGCGAAGGAGATACTTCCTGGTTTTTAGCAGGGACTAGACTATGAAACCCTAGAACAGTGGAGAGGACGTGGGGGTGTTAGCCATCCTTCCTTACTAAGAGAACGCACAACTTTTAACAGGATACATGCTTCCTCGGAAAAAAGATGACTTTTACCCGCCTCCTTTACAGCTATATATGACACGTGATTCATTTCTGATGGAAAAGTTAAAAACGTTACAGGCAGCTTCTGGGAACTGTCCTTAAAGGAAAGGAGTGCATCCTTTTTTGCCCCTTCTCTCTGCCTGCCGCCTGGAATGAGAGCATGTCCACTAGAGTCTGAGCAGCCATCGTGAGCGGAAGGTGGGAGAGCAGCAAAGCAGGACAGGCTCGCCCTGATGACTTCATGAAGCCCCTTGACTGCCTGACTTTTTACGTGAGAGAGGAAAGAATTTTTATCTTGCTTCCGTCTTGGTGGCTTAGCATTTTCTGTCACCCTGTAGGTGAACGTAATCTTAACCGATATATTGAGCATTAGTTTCAGACCAGAGTTTGAATCCCGAAGGCTTTCCTGAGTAGCTGAGGGGCTTCAGGTAACTTACTCAGATTCTCCAACCCTCTGTCTTTTCAGCTACAAAATAAGAATAGGAATGCTTTCCGACAAAGCTATTCTGCTGTTCAGAGACAAATGAAATGAAATATGTAAAGATTCTAAGAAGGTATGGTCACACGGTCAAAAATCAATTAATTGTTTGATTAAATAAGAAAGACACAGTTTCATGGCTCCTCGGTGATAGACTGGATAAAATTAACCTTAGTACAAATGGCCCCAAATAATCTGATCCTTGTCCTACATTTTGTTGCCCAGATTCCCCTAGAGGTGTACCAGCAGCATGCTGGCTCTTGCCTATGTGCTTCTGGAAATGCGGTTCCCTCTTCTGGAAGACCTTGCCTGTCTGTCCCTCCTTTATGAAGCAATTCCCTTCATCCCTCAAAACTTAGCCCAAGGTTTGTCTCTTCCAGGCCCAACTGCCTGGTCTGGATGATATGCCCCCACGGCCCCCATGCTGAATTAAAAAAAAAAATTTTTTTTTTAGTGTTTATTTATTTTTGAGAGAGAGAGAGAGAGAGACAGAGTGCAAACAGGGGAGGGGCAGAGAGAGAGGGAGACACAGAATCCGAAGCAGGCTCCAGGCTCTGAGCTGTCAGCACAGAGCCTGACACGGGGCTCAAGCCCACAAACTGTGAGATCATGACCCAAGCCGAAGTCAGATGCTTAACAGACTGAGCCACCAAGCACCCCTGAATTTTAGAGTGGCTCTGATCTCTCTGAAGGCGGAGACTATATCTTGACTGACTGTGTGCCACAGGGACTAAAACAAAGCCTTAGTAAATATTCAGTAAGTAAATACTGGCCCACTAAATATACAGTGAATGAATGAATGAGAGGATAAGGGAGGGAATGGCTGACTAGGCGACCAGGCATTCTTAGAATATAAGTAATTAGACTGCTTTGGTTAAAAAGATCTGGAATGTTGGTAAATCACCCAATAATTTATCCATTTAAAACACTCTCTCCTCCAAACAGAAGTTCTTTGTATAGTATTGCACAAATAGAGGAGAGATTGTTTAAAAATAGGTTCCATTTAATGATCATTTCTCATTGTAGGAGAAATTTTAGACACACCTAAACTTCTACTGTAGCCATTAAAACTGTGGACTTATACTTAGAAGGGGCATGTTTTGCTCAAATTCCAAGGACAAAATCAAAGAGCTTTACCTTGAATTTGCTTTTATACATGATTTATGATGTAACCAGGAAACCTCAGTCACTAGAGCTTAAAGAGCCCCTTCTATCATAATATGATTATATACACATAATAATTATATAAATATAATTATCTATTGCTATGGACTGAATGTTTGTGTCCTGACCCCACTCCCAAATTCATATGTTGAAATCCTAAAGCCTGATGTGATGGTATTAGGAGGTGGGGCCTTTGGGAGGTGCTTAGGTCATGAGGAGGGAGCCTTTATGAATGATATTTGTGCTTTTATGAAAGAGACCCCACACAGCTCCCAAGTCCCTTCTGCCACATGAGGACATAAGGAGAAGTCTACAACCTGGAAGACAGCCCTCACCTGACACGGATCTCAGACTTCCAACCTCTAGAACTGTGGAGAATAAATGTTGGTTATTTATAAGCCACCCAGGTCGTGGTAATTTGCTAAAGGAGACTGAATGGCCATTCATTAAGATTTCATATTCTTTTTTTCTTTTTTTTTCTTTTTGAGAGACAGAGCGACAGAGAGGAGAGAGTGTGAGCAGGGGCAGGGAAGGGGAGAGAGAGAGGGAGACACAGAATCCGAAGCAGGCTCCAGGCTCCAAGCTGTTAGCACAGAGCCCGACTTGGGCCTGGAACCCATGAACCGCGACATCATGACCTGAGCTGAAGTCAGACGCTCAACCGACTGAGCCACCCAGGCGCCCCAAGATTTCATATTCTGAGCTAACAACTGAGCTAACCAAGATGGCAGAGGGAATGTTTAAACTTTTTAATTCCAGCAGATTGGGGGTAGAATTGATGTCCACACTCTTTGGAAACAACAGATAGATCTTCCACCACTTAGGAGTATCAGGGTAGGTCCTGATAATCCTACTGTAAATTGAAAATATTTTAAGTGGACAATGCATTTAATATACCTAACCTATCAAACATCATAGCTTAGCCTAGCCTACCTTAAACGTGATCAGAGCACTTACATTAGCCTCCAGTTGGGCAAAATTATCTAACACAAAGTCTCTTTTATAATAAAGCATTGAATACTATACTGAGGGTTGTCTGGGTACAGAATGGTTGTCATTGTATTGTCAGCTTGACCCTCATGAACGCGTGGTTGACTAGGCACTGTGGCTGTGCCCAGCGTTGCAAGAGAGGATCAGACCACATCGCTAACTCTGGAGAAAAAATAAAAATTCAAAATATGGCTTCTACTGACTGTATATGACTTTCACATACATCTTAGAGTCAAACTATCATCTGTCGGGGACCGTCTACAGACATAATTAGTGATCCAACAAGAGCCTTTCCCTTCTTTTCAATAAAAATCTCTAAATACCTTGTTGGTCTAGTATTTTTTAAATAATTTAAAAATATTTTCCCCGGGGCGCCCGGGTGGCTCAATCGGTTGAGCATCCGACTTCGGCTCAGGTCATTATCTTGCAGTTCGTGAGTTCGAGGCCCACGTCGGGCTCTGTGCTGACAGCTCAGAGCCTATGGACCCTGCTTCAGATTCTGTCTCCCTCCTTCTGCCCCTTCCCCGCTCATGTTCTGTCTCTCTCTGTCTCTCAAAAATGAATAAATGTTAAAGAAAAAAATTTTTTAAATATTTTCCCAAATAAACTGTTCTGTGAATCAGGTAGATACTAGCAGAAATCACAGTTTAGAGTTGAGAGTGATCTTACAGATGGAACATCAAGCCTAATTAGTTCATACAGGTGAAGTTTTAACTGTGATTTCCATAACCCAACATTTATAAAATCCATTTACTTTACTCTGTGACCTCATACTCTGCTTCATTATGCATTTGAATGTTTCCATGTCCAGCAGCTGTCTTCCTCTCTTTTCATACTTCTTAGAAGGGAAAAAGAATAATTAGTGATGAACATAGTTGCATTTTTGTTTAGTCTAGGAGCAAGAACCCAAAGGATCGAATGTCTAATTAGACTTACCTAAACCTTGTCAACTTCTAACATTCTATCCCCCCTTGTTCATTTCTCTCATGCATTTGCAATTTGTTTCTAATTCCATTAAGAAATGACAACTAAGGAGAATTTCTTTTTCATTGTTATTTTATAGGAATTTAAGAAGATTGTACTTTTCACCAAAAAATTAACCATGGAAGAGAGAATCAAGTTACCCAATGAATATCTAGAAAGCTTACCTGGTCAAGTCTTACCTCAAAGAGTGCTTTTATGTTCTGTAGCCCTTCTAGAGTCATTAGATGTTCAATCTCATCAAAACAGAAAAAAAGTTAAAAACATATAATACTAATGGTAATGCCCATAAAATGCAACTTCTGGAAACCCACAATTTCTCCCTTTATGAGAAGCCAATGAGACAGCTAAGCCTCCGAATAACACTTAGGATAGCCCAACCCTCATTTTTCTAGCCTCTATTCCAATTCAACTGACCTCTTAGTTCCCAGTTCTGGGGGAAGATTGGCTGGATGGGCTTGGAAGGACGGAAGAAGTAGCGAGGTAGGAGGAGGAGAGGAGAGGCCAGTTGAAGACCTGTCAGGACCTAGACAGAAATGGGAAAAGGGAGACTGAAAATGTTTTGCTACATCATATTACAGAGACTCTCTTTCTTTCCTGTCAGATGTCCTGTTCAGTAGTAGTCCTGTCCTGCCTTCTGCCACATCCTCTGGCCCCAGTTCCATCTCAACCCAGGCTGAACCAAGAGGAAGTCTTGGGAGAAGTGACCCGGAAACATTTTCTGAAGCTATGGCTAGAGGGCCCTTGGTACACTGGGTGTGAGGGAAACCAGCTGTCTTTTGGTCATCTGTCCTTAGTTCCATAAACAGACCACCAGCGTTTGCCTCCTCTCACCCCCAGCCTCTGAGCTACTATCTCAACGATTTGGCTTTTATAAATGAAAATGTCTAAACTTCCGGCTTAGAATGAATGAATAAACCGTGCCCAGTGAGTAAAGCCAAGTTAAGCTCCGGTGTCCTTGCACCATGTCACGAGACTTGAGGAAGATACCAAGGGGTGAAAGTGGCTATTTCCCCAATAGAATCATCCTCTGAGATCACTACGTCCAGCCTCCAAGCTTCCAAGGTGGTAGCCTTTACCATAAAACTCAGACCGACACCCAAGCTATTGAGAGACACATCATTTCATAAAATTGAAGTACCTTTCAAATTCTATCTTGAATGATCCCATAATTACTTTTTAAATTTGCTTTCATCAAGGAACCAAATTGGAAACCCGGCTCCAGAAGGGAAAACACTCCACCCGAAGTTTCTAGTTAAAATTTCCCTGTAGAGCTTTTCTGGTAAGGCCTGAACTCAAAAGGTAGTATTAAAAAGCTGACTGGGGGAATCATCTCCATCGTATCAAAGATGATTCCATCCCACTGAGGGACCACTTCCCTTACCCAACAAGACCTATTACCACCGAATGAAAAATTCCTTGGACCAAACCTCTCTAGATCCAAAAAAAGCAGATGAGAGTTTACGAGGCTTACATGCAACACATACAGAAAAAAGTACGTGAATCTGAGGTCTACCGACATGGCACCTCTCAGAGCATATGACTTCTCACCCTGCACCCTAGATGTGAATTCCAGGGGGTAAAACAATTGTTGAAAGAATTTGAAAATTATTTCCCTTAAGATTGAAAAATGATGGGGAAGACATGCTATCATTCCAATTGTTTTACATCATATCTTTCTGTGTCTTTATGATTTTAAACATACAACATACTTTACGGGCCTATATGTTACATAAGACATGTATTCCTAAACTCACAAAGCGGCTCTAGGTTTGTACCAGGCAATAAAAACATGTCGCATGTATGTTATCCTTCCTTCTGTCTTTTCACTGCCCCGAAACCTTTTCTTTCCTCTTAACTTCAAAACTTCCTGAAATTTTACGCTGTGCAATTATTTGTCCACTAACTCCCTGATTATGTGAAATTGGCCTCTGACCTTGCTCTATTTCCATTACTGGAAGAGAATAAACAACAAAAAAATTGCCCTACCTCCCAGGAGGGGGCTCCCCAATCCAGAAAGAGACTAACTCATCTTCTCTCAATAAATTTACTAGAAATGCTGCTGAAAGAGGAGTGTGAACGCCATCACAAATAGTAGCAGTGAGGGGCACGAAATCTACAGCCGGTGTGATTACATGATGTATAAGGGGCTTTACAGGAATCTTCATTAAAGTATAAATGTAACCAAAAAGCCTCATTTCCTCCCCAGAGCCATCTCTCCATCCCCAGGAAATATCCTATCCGTCCCTGCTTCCTCCTACATTCATGACACTCCCACAGTCTTCCAGTCTTCCAGGGTCCACTCTTTGTTATCCTAATCATTCTGTTCCATCCTGGCTACAAAAACAATTTTTCCTGCATCCCCTTCCCCCACCTTCCACCAAAAATAATAATAATAATAACAATAACAATAATAATAATAATGAAATGGATGAAAGGTAAGTATTTTTCAGGCTTGCAGTACAAAACGCTGTTAACTAAATTTCCACTGCACTTAAGAAACAGTTCTTAAATCTCTCAGACCTCATCAAATTTTCATATGTCATGACAGAAATCGAAAATCCAATGATCATTAGCCAACTTCTTTTGAAAAGGCAGCAATATAAATCCGTTTTGGAGAAACACGGCTACAAAACAGAGCCATTATTGTGCTTTTCCTTGAAAATATAAATCAGGCCTTCACATAATTGCATGTTTTTTAAGGCAAATTTGGAACACAAAGCAGAGAAAACATATGTCCCTTCTGGGTACTCCTGTGCTTGGCAGAGCTTGAAAATTCGTAACTGCCATCGACAGCAAGTCACATTGTATCACTAAAAAGCTTGAATGACTTGTTTTCCTACAAATAAAAACAGGGAGAAAAGCCTGACTATTTTATTTCCAAACTATCATAGCTATAGTGACAACCATAAATAATTCAGTCTACAATTGTGGAGTCACATTTTAAAGATACTATCTATTGCCCGGCAATGCATTTTGCTTTACTCAAATGCAATTTCATAGAAAATTACCTGGATAATTCTCTAATATCCTATATTAGAGGGGAATTCATGGAGCTATGATTCTGCTTGTCCTTACACTGCAGTCTCCCCAAAGCAAGTGGTTTTTATGATTAGAGTGGTTTTCCCATAAGGATTCATTTGCCTGCTGGTTGCTCATTTGCATTGCAAATGAGCTCTCCTATTGTTACAACCCAACATCTCCGTGCTGCTCACTGTAAGAGTCTCCTCAGTCAGGATGGTTTAGGGGTAATTTCACATCTCCGACAAGGGAATTGACTAATTAATCGAATAAAGTATCCTTTTGAAAATCTGTTCCTTGAGCGGCTGTCTCTATAGCTTCAGAAAATAGATATGATCCTGTGGTCTTAAGGTTCTCAAAGAGAAAATAACTCCAGAGGGTTTGGGGAGTTCTACGGGTTGAAATTTAGGAGATTCCGTGGCAGATCGTCCCGATGAAGAGGAAAAGAGGCAGGCTGCGGGGAGTTGTGCAATGAACCTACATGGTGAAAGCATCTGTGTGCCAAAAGATCATAGCATAACCTAGGGAAGAAGATGAAAAAAAAAAAAAAAAAGGGAGAGGGGGGGTATTCTGGGTGACTGTTCCGGGAACTCTCAAAGCCACCATCAGCCACGGCTCTAAAGAAAGACGGTCGTCTTAGCCATGTTCGGAGCAGGAAGATCAAAAGAGTAGCTTCAGTTTTGAAATAATGACTGCAGCCTAATGCAACACTGCCACACCCTCTAACCTTGATCGAGTGTACCGTGAGCTGGCCACTGGGCACTTTATCTGCATGTTTCCATCAACCTTCACAACTCTGTAAAGGAGATTATGTTCCCTATTTTAGATGTCAGGAAACAGGGGCGCCTGACCGTCTCGGTCAGGCAAGCGTCCGACGCTTGATTTCGGTTCAGGTCGTGATCTCACGGTTGCCGGGATCGAGCCCTATGTCGGGCTCCATGCTGACAGCACTGAGCCTGCTTGGGATTGTCTCTCTCCCCTCTCCCCTCTAAACAAACAAACAAACAAGCAAATAAATATAGGGAAACTGAGGCACAGAGAGGCCAATGAACTTTCCCAGCTTCGCACAATTCACACAACTACTAACTACTGGAACCAGGATCCCCACACAGGCTGTCTGCGCCGCTGACCAGGTCATTGATCGCCCAGCTCAATGTTTTGGTGCCCAGCCTCTGCCCGAGGTCCTGGGCCAGCTCCCAGGGGAACACAGACAGACGAATAGACTGTGGAGATATATGGACTTCAAGATCTATACTGTTCAATATCACTCCCGTCCCTCCTCTGGACAGTCTAAAAATCGGAGTGGATTGTTTTAGCTCAGGTGACTGGTACCCTAAAGGTGGCCTTCAAATTCCCCCTTACTTGGAGGTATTCTTACTTTCTTATTTTGGTTATGGTCATATGTTGTGTGGTTAAAAGTGTGGAGACATTGGAAGAGGCAAATCCTCTCCCTTTCCTCAGCGAGTATTCAAGACTTCCCACCACAGGGAGATTTTACAGCTTGTGTAAGCTCTTAGGATCCAAATTCGTTGCAAGGAGCAGCCCAAGCATTTCCCAGCTTGCTTCTCTAAATTAGTCTAAAATGAATACATTGCTGCTTTTCCAGCTGCTTGGGTAGATTCCATGGCCTCCTAGTGGTTTAAAGAGAGAAAGAGAGAGAGAGAGAGAGAGAGAGATGCTTCCTCCAGCCTCACCAAATAAGTAGGACAAAGCTGACCTTGCATGTGTATTCTGATCAACAGTAGTGATCAAGTACTATGTCGAGGAGAATTCTGAGGCAATATTCACTCTTGGCAGAAAAAGGCCAGGGTGGATTTGCTCTGCCACGAGCACTGGAGGGACGAGTGAGTACAGGAACAACAGATCTGTACCACGAGCAAGGCAACCAGGGAAAGAACCAGAGAAAGACTGAGCTGGAAGTGATCTTAGGACCCGTATGGTCACCCCCCCCTTCCTTTACCGTGGGGAAACTGAGGACCAAAGAAGATAAGTAACTTGCCCAAGGTCACAGTAAGATCACGTCTGGTTTCCTTCCACAACAGAAATGGGATGAAGCCTTCCCCTTGCTGGAACGGTTGACTGGAACTTTCCCCTGGAACCAAATGCAGAGTTAGAGGGACAAGGATGTTCCTGCAAAGGGAAGAGAGGCTCCTGTCCTACCTTCCAGAATTCTAGGCACCAGCTGTTGAAAGGCAAGATCAGAGAAGGGAAGACCAATAGCCTGGGGACAGAATCAATCAAAGCAAATCCAAGTTCATTGCTCATTGTTCTGGCAAACTGTGAAGATGGCCCTTGTTACCTGCCAGGTTACAATGTCTTTCCACCTTGTTTCTGGATTTGGCGTGGAAACTTGCTGCTTTGGTCAATGGAAAATTAGAAAACGTGCCGCAAACAGAGGCGTAAAAAGTGTTTGCACAACTGGCATAAGGACACGCCAGGTCTAGCCTGCTAGAAGATGAGGGACACTCATCTCAGATTGTCCCAGGCGTCCCGGCCACTCAGGTCTTAGATCAGCTGACAACCTGCTGGTTTCCACACGTAAGCCAGCCAGGCGTGATGAGCGCAGCTGACTCCGCGGGCACGTGAGAAACCAGCGGGGAGTGTTGGATGCCACTGAGGTTTTGTGATGTTTGTTAGGCAGGGTCACTGTGGCACTGGATAACTGCCATGCCGTCGCTCACGGATTGGCCGGGGTCCCACCACTGGCACGTATGCCTGAAATATCAGCCCTTGCAATGTTAGGTACTGTGAACCACGACTTCTAAACTCTCTTTTATATCACAATCCTCGGTGAGAATCTGTTAAACATATACATGCATGCATGCTATAAATTACATATGTGTAAATACACATACACAAGCTCAGAAAACATTGTGAGCATGTATATATATATGTATATATATATACACACTCATGCACACATATGATTTATAGCATGCATACATGTGTGTGTTTAACACGTTCTCAGGGAGGATTTTGATATAAAAGAAAGTTTGAAAGTCCTGATTTTGTGAAATGCTATTTCCCTTTAATGTATTTGATGCACGCTCCTTCTTATTCTATTCTCTTTTATTTCCTTTTTTTTTTTTTTCTCCCCCTGAGTCGTGCTTATTATCATCCGCTAGGCCGATTTCATGACCCGCTGGCGGGCCGGGACCTGCGGTTTGAAAACCACAGCAGACCGTGTCACAGACTTTCTCACGTTAGCAAACGGGCCTCATTCGTTTTTGTGTTCTCGGTATCCTTGTCGGTCACGGGCACAAACAGTCACTCAACAAATATTTGTTGAATTCGGTTGAATTAAGAGAAGCTTATAGTCAGTTTGCATTTTTAATCCCTGCCTGCTGGATCTTCCCTTATCTCCCAAGACTTCAGAGTCACGACAATTACTCTTCCCCCAGCTCCGTTCCTAGACTCGACAGAAACCATTTATGAGTCACTGTTCACACACAGCTCCATCCGGGCAAAGAATCTGGTGCCCTATCTGTCCACTCTCAGTGACAGACCAGCCGCAGAAGTGACAATCCCACTCTGAGTCTGCGCAGGTGGGTGTATGATGGTGGAGAGATGAAGGTAAGAACTGGATCACGTTAACCATTGCTTCCCTGCGTCGAGCATGATGTCCAGCACAGAGTAGGTGCTCAAAAAATACCTATACAGTTGAACTTAGCTTACTTCAATCCTCTGGGTCTTGGTTTCTTTACAGAAAAGACAGGACGTTTGGTCCGGTTCTTTCCAGCCTTAAAAGCCAAGCTGTACGTGGTGCCAGCCAAATTTGAGTGTATGCACACGTGGGATGAGAAACTACCTACATACTGTGCTTTAACTGTGTCAAGAAGGACCCCACGTCCCCGACAGATGCTCTGCTCAGTGACCAACGTCAGAGTCCAGCTAGAGCTTTCTTCTTCACATTAAGGTACCCAGCCTCGCTGAAGTACAAAATCTTCTGCAAGGGTCAATTCAAGCTATTATCAGTCTCGTACACCCAAAAGAGAAAGAAACTTCTGGGTCTTGCCTTGGGAGGGCATTCAGAGAGGGAGGGGTATCTGTGAAGGAGCAGGTGGAACTGGAGGAAGGCTAGAGCCCTCGAAGATGGAATAAGTCTGGAGACGGTGATGATAAACTCGAACGAGCCCACAATGGGCTGACTGTGCTGTCTGCTGTCTTTCCTCGGCTCCTTCCCCCTGGCTGTCGGCACAGAAGTTAGGGTAGAGCTGAAAAAGTCTTCCTCTCCTACATCCAAACCCAGTACTCTATGAGCAACTCTGCCTTTTCCAGTTTCTAATACAAACTAAAAATAACTGCTGTGTGCCTGTTTTCCCACAGCTGACTTAAATATGTGCCACACAGGCCAGCCCTTTTGCTTTGAAGTGCCTTCAACCCACAGCCTCCTGCACCGCCTGGATTCCACACCATCCCACACCCGCTTCGTGCCAGGAGATCCAGATCCTGTCACCATTCGGGACGGCAATGGGGAGCCCCCTGCCAGGCACAGCCCAGTCACCGTGTGGCCAGGGCAAGTGCAATTAACAAAGGATCAGACCCCAGGCTGGCCACAAGCAGCTAAAAACTCACCCTCAACTACAAAATGCGCCCCCCCCCCCCGTAGCTCGGCCATCCTCTGACGATGGTGGAAGCTTCCTTCAATCGTGGGCGAGCGAACAAGAATCTAATGGGTAAAGCAAAGGCTCCCTACACGGAGCCACTGGTTTCAGACTTTTAGAGCCGCCTCCCACTTTCCATCATGACGCAGCGCCCACTCAGAAAACAAAGGCTTCGCCAACCACCACTTGCGCGTCTTCTGGAAGAACTCTGGTGTTAACGACCGTCCGTCTTTCCTTTAGATGCCAATCATATTCCGGGAAATCACTTTCCATTAGTTGATCTCACCCACAGTGTGCAGATCCTGTCCCCAGGAAAGCTCCTTTTGATAGTTGGGTCGCGTGGGTCACAACGGCGAAAAGAACAAAGCCCAGTTCTTCGCTCCTCATGATCCACTTCTAACCTCATTGTCCCGCAGTCATCGTATATCGGCCCCTCAGGCCCTGTGTGCCTCAATCGCTTGACTTGGCGTGTGCTGTTTCCTCCATGTGGATGGCCTCTACTGCACACAGTCTTGGAAAAACTCCTACTCATCCTTGGAGACCCGTCTCTAATGCCACGTCCTCCATGAAGCCTTTCTTGCCCCCTCCCCGTCTCTTCATTAGGAGCATGTCTTTGATCTGCAAATCTTCCTCTTTTAGCGAGCTCCTCCTCCGAAAAGCAGCCACGAATCCGTCATCCCCTGCCCAGCTTGTCATTTCTGTTATTTACTTACTATGTTTTTTTAAATAGACTTGTTTGTTTTACATGCTACCTTCTTTAGCCTCATCCTAAATAATAGTAATTATGAAATCAAGGCTTTGACGTACTTGCTAGAGTTCTAGCACACATTTACCTGAATACTTCACTGTTACTAAAATTTTAAAAATCTCAGCCTACTACCATGTCCTGTGAGGAAAAGCCGTGCTCGTTGTATAAAGTCTCGAGAGGCTGTATTTTACTTAAGTTTGAGTTTTCTCTGGGGCTCCGTACACGGTATTGCCCCATAAATGTTTGCTGAATTGAAATCAAATAAAACGGATTAATTGGAACGTATTCACACCCTCGACACGTTAGCATGAATCTGATTTATGTGAGGAGGCAATTGTGACCTTGAAAAGCAAAGAATGATACTGGAAAGCAGCCGGCCGTGTAAAAAAAAGGTTGCAAGACATGGAAAGGAGGGAGAACAAGAAGCATGGCGAAGCTGGCCACGTTGGTTAGACGGGAGGGTCTGGGAGGTGCGTGCCTTAGGGGAGAGGTGGTTAAGGAGCAGCAAGGACAGGGAGGACCTTACGCGGGAGGAGACTACCGCGCACCCAGTAGGATCTCTGGCTTTAAATTGGGTTATTGGGCCTGGACCCTAGGGGATTCCAGCCAAGCCCCAGAGCTCTGCCCAAGAGACCGCATAGCCCAGGACGTTGTGGTCCCGCTTCCTGCCCCCTTACCTTTTCCGCCCTCAGGCTCCAAGCCAGGCCCGCGGGGTGCGGTGGCGTCTTCCCCTGAGCCAGACCCTCCATCCCGATGGAGTGGCTGCGCACCCTCTGCCTGGCAAAGCAGGCCCGAAGCAGCCAGGCCGGGGGCGGGCGGGGGGGGGGGGGGTTGGCTCTCAGCAGCCCCTACTCCCCTGCAGGCTGAGGTCCAGTGGGGCAAGTCTGGGCTCTGAGCGTTACCGGCTCTCCCAGGATGGCTGCGGCGTCCAGGATGCTGTCCAGATCCCAGCCCGGAACATGGTCACGTTAGGGGTCTCAGTTAGAAGACCGGGTCCCACTCCACCGCCATTGCCCTCGAGCCCACATGCAACTCCCTTGGGAGCAGACTAAGCAGCCGCCTTCTCAGAAGTGGCACCAGAAGTAGGAAAGGACTTTGGGGTGGGGGTGTGTGGGGGCAGGATCTCTGCCTTCACTGACCAAGACGAAAGACAGCAAGCTGAGCTCTTCCCGCCCTGCTTTAAGGAAAAAAGGATAAAGGAAGAAAAAGACACCCCAATATAAGCCTAGAACTACTAATTTCTCAAATATTTTTCAGTTCTGGACAGACAATGTAACAAGTAAGCAGGAAACTATTAAGACAAAATCCACAGAAGTTAAGGATTGTAATTAAATAAGGGCTACACCAAAGTGAATCTGTCATAATTTTTATTGTAGTGCATGGTAATTAGATATAAATGACAAGTTGTTTAAGCAATAATCCTAATTACTATTAATTTTACAAGAGTGTTATGGGGGTTGCTCGGGAAAATCCCCAAAGGTGCCTGAGATTGCTGCTTTTTCAACGTAAGTATTTCCATCTTAAAGAAACAGAGGCAATAATAGATCCTAGACTTTTTTCATAGGTACGTGCCCTTTTGTATTTGTGCTCAGAGAGAGTAACAGTTGCTAGTCCCTTGCCTAAATTTCTTGCTCACTGGGATTTTTTTGAAATATAGAGACTCAGAAGAAACTCATCTCTTTGGCTGCCAAGTCAGGCAAAAGAAGTTTGTAATCTCATTTCATGTTATCGGGCTCATAATCTGGGCTCTCGGGAAAGGAACAAACAGGTAGACCAGTTATGCTGCTCAGAGGCTCAGCTGTAAGCTATAGGGTAGACTGTGGGTCCTCCTGAAGGTTCAGGATTATTGAGTGATTAAGAGGGCACCTTTCGGAGCATCGTGGATATTATTACTCGAATGCTGGATGTAGAAACTGAATCTACAGAGCCTGTGAAAACCTCTGAGTAGAGTCTCTGACTCTTGGTGCCCTGGAATTTTATTTCATGTGACCCAAAGGACATAGAGTCTGTCCTGGAACAAAACCTCCCTGACAATGGTGGGTCTTAAACCACAAACAGCCAAACCAGGCTTTTCCCGGATATGAGGAGGGGAGGGGAAAGACAGCCAGAGGCGAACTGAGTTGAGTAGGATTTGGATGAGTAGTGGAGGGGAGAAGGAGTAGGGATCCTATGGGAACATGGGCATTTAAATGAAGTACCTTGGATAACTGAAGTGAGGGCACTGGACCTCTGCAGGAAGAGGCCAAAGGGAAGAGAGTAGGCCAGGATATGGAAACATTGCAAAAGTATAATCCTTTTTTTTTTTAAAGGATGATAGAGTTTAGAGATACAGCTACATGGCTTACGAAGCTTAATTTCCCCAACTGTGAAATGATCATAATCATAGTACCTAACCCCCTGGGTAAAAAGTAAACGTGAGATGGAAAAGTGTATGTCAAGTATTTAGAGCAGTGCAAGACGTAGAGTAGGTGCTCTGCTCATATTAGCTATTGTTATTATTGCGTTATTATTGTTATTAAGGCTTGCCCTACCCCCTCCTATCCTACATGAGATGGACCAAGGGCCCCTGACCCTCTTGCCCACGGCTGGTTGGGTGAGGTAGAAAAGATGTCCAGCAGCCCATCATTATCCAGTCATGTCCCCTAAAATGAGAAAGTGGGCTAAGGAATCTCTAGGTTCCGTTTGGGTTCTAAACATTATTGTTAATCTACTTATTATCCAGCTTAGCAGAATCTATACTCCCCAAACCTGCAGCTCGTCTACCAGCTCCTGAGTTCTGGAAGCAGTGACCCTTCAGAATGAGGGTGGGTGTGGGTGGCACAGCGTCGCTGAAACTCTCTGTTCATTTCTTCATTCATTCTCTTACTGAGATCAGCATTTGTTGAGCGCATGACTGACACCGGACATTGTGTCAGATCTTGGTGCTATAAAGACAAAAGAGATTACAGACAGGTGAGCCAATAATTTGAACACTGCAATAAATGCCATGTTGCGGGGCAGCACTATAACAACAGAGAGGAAGCACTTAACTCTGGCTGGACAGGTCCGGGTGGGGAGGTGCTTCCCAAAAGAGAAGCCATGGGAGAGAGAAGTATTCGTTCCAGGAAGACCAGAAGGGCAGTGCCTTCCAGGAAGAGCCAGAGCAAGTAGACCAGTGCAGAGGCCAGAGCGAGCTGGATGCTGGATGTCGTCAGGGAGCTCCAAGCAGTTGAGCAGGGAGATGAAAGATACAAGGGCAAAAAAATTAGTGGGGGTCAGATCCTGAAGGAGCGTGTATGTCACACTAAGGAGATTTCATCCTCAAACAACGGAGAGCCAATGCCAGCAAGATATTTTAGAAAGACCCTTCTCTCTGTAGCAAGAGGAGAGATTAGAAGGGACAGAACGTGTTTGCAGGAGTCCACAGAAAACTGTAGAGGGCCTGAACCACAGCAGTAGCGGGAGTGGAGATGATGGTAGATGTCTGAAGTAACAGACTTCCATGACTTTGTTGTGGGGCAGGTGAAGGATGGCTCCGGGTTTTGGACGAGATACGTGGGGAGAGGCTATTAGAAAACCATGGCGAAAGGAAAAAGACGTGCCGCTCAAGATCATACTGAATCAAAGCTCCTGTTGAGATAGCCAGGAACAGAGCTCCACCAGACGATCAGAAGTAGAGGTTTGGAGCGCTGGAGACCCGCCTGGGACACCGCCCCACGGTGGTCACTGCAGCGTGAGTGGAGGCAGGGAAAGCTGTGTGGAGAGTGTCTTGTTCTCACTCAGAAATGTCAGCGTCACTGTTGATCGCGTGCCCAGGGAGCCAAGCCCCTAATGGTGATGCTCAAGGTCGGCAATTCAGAGGAGCTAATGCACACACGTTAATAAAAAAGGATCAGGTTTGGGGGACAGATCTTGGGCGATCGGAAGCCTGAAGACTTGAGCACAAGGGAGAGAAGAGCCAGAGGCAAAGCCTGGAGCCAGAGACATTGGTGCACGAAGTTTGGGAGGTGGAGGTGGGGGTTCCACTGTTCCCAGAATCCCGGGCAGCCTTCACTTCCCGGGCCGCAGGGTCTCTCCTTTTGGAGAGATGGATTCCATCCTTATGGCTCCTGGATCCCAGCATGCTGAGAGCTGTTCTAGTCTCATTTCCCTGGGATGGCCCCACCGTTGAACCAGCTGCCTGGTCCCCGAGTCTGAGACCTTTTTAATTCTTCCTTCTCACTTTCCTGGAAGCAGAACCACCGTTTGAATAGCCACCCAAACGCGGGAGGGTAGTCATCTTGTGCCCCCTTTCTGGCCATCTGTCCTCTTGACCGACCCACCAAGTCATCCAATCCTGTTATTCTCTGTTCCCATCCCCCCCACCCTGGTGGTTTCTGGGTCTCCCTGACTTTTGAAGCTCCCATCCCTGATTCTTCTCGAGCCCAGATCCACTTTCCTGCAGACCCTTTCCTCACGCCACCCTCTGCTCGAAGCTCCCCACTGCCCTACGGAGCTGCCCACCTGCCACTCTCTGGTTTTCCGCCCACGGGCAAATTATGTAACTTCTGTGACCTTAATTTTCTTGTCTGTCTTTCTCGGATCAGCTGGTGTCCCAAGGACTTTTTGTGATTTCTCTGCTGCATTTTAAAGATTCCCATCACCTCAGACCTGTTAGGATGTCTTGTTATAAAGAGATAAGAGATGACAAATGTGGACAAGGATGTGAAGAAAAGGGACCCTCGTGCCCCACTGGTGGGAATATAAACTGACACAACCACTATGGAAAACGGTATGGAGGTTCCTCAAGAAATTAAAAATAAAAATATCATGTGATCCAGCAATCCCACTTCTGGATGTTTCTCCAAAAGAAAAAAGAAACAAAAAAGGAAATCCTGTCTTTGGCAATAACACAGATGAACCTGGAGAGCATCATGCTCCGTGAAATAAGCCAGACAGAGAAAGACAAATACTGCCGGGTACCAATTAAATGTGGAATCTAAAAAAAAAATTTAAAAAAAAGTCAAACTCGTAGAAATAGAGGAGACAGCAGTGGTTGTCAGGAGATGGAGGTGGGGAAAACAGGGAGAGCTTGGTAAAAGGATACCAACTTTCAGTTACAAGGTCTGAGGATCTAATGTATAACGTGGTGACGACAGTTGATGACATTGTATTGTATAATTGAAATTTGTTGAGAGAGTAGAACCTAAATGTTCTCACTTAAAGAAAGGGGGGGGCGGGGAAGAAAAGAATCTCCTGATGGGTTTCCACACCAACTCACACAAACCCTCTGGCTTACAGGTCTCCCCCCCAGCCGCGGGATGCACAGTGCTCGTCTCCTCAAAGACCTTCTGCTCATGTGGTTGTCACCTGAGGCGCCTCTTCAGTGTCGCCGGTGTATAAACTGAGGTAGAACAAGTCCAGGAATGCTGCTGTCCAGTGGTGGGGGTGGGATACAGCCCAGGTCTCTCTGTCAGCTTGTTCTTCTTCGATTCTGACCAAGATTAGGGCCAGTGACGGGGGACAAGTCATGTCATAACATCATAAAACACCACCTAATTCTAAATGTTTTCATGATTTTTGTGAACATCAGTGGCTCTCTCGCCGGGAACATCCCCTAATTGGGAACACCCAGTACGCGTGCTGAAGTCCTGATCCCCGGTGTGGTAGTACTTGGAGACTGGACCCTTGGGAGGTAACAAGGTCATGAGGGTAGAACCTCGGTGAGTGGATTCGTGCTCTTCTAAAAAGAAACACAAGAGGGATGATGGGTTTTTCCGTGATGTGAGTACCCGGGAAGTTGACTGTTTATAAACTGGGAAGAGATGCCTCAGCAAGAATCCCACGGTGCCCACCATGCCAGGACCCTGATGCTTGGGCTTCCAGCCTCCAGAAGCATGAGAAATCCGTACCTGCTGTTTAAGCCACCCGGTCTGTGGTATTCTATTGTGGCTGCCCGAGCTAACTCAGACCCCTTTGGCAGTGAATTTCGGTTTGTGTTGACATTTTAAAAATTATTTTGAGAAGGGGAGAGAGAGCATGAGTGGGGGAGAAGGGCAGAAGGAGAGAGAGACTCTTAAGCAGGCTCCACGCTTAGCATGGAGCCTGGCGTGGGGCTCGATCCCTGGGATCGGCCCTGGGATCATGACTTGAGCAGAAATCAAGAGTTAGACGCTCAACAGACTGAGCCACCCAGGCACCCCTGTGCTGACACGTTTGAATGGAACCATCGTGGACCATTCCTGTGTGCCCTCCCTTCCTGCAGCCCTTTTAGTGGGGCCTGCCTGCTTCTCACCACATTCCCACTATTTGCCTGTGCTCGACCACCTTCTCCTTTCCCTTCACGACTTTTTGTTTCTCGCTCTTGTCTTCCCAGCCAACATAGGTCAGCTCCCAACATCTGATCAGGCCCTCTTTTGGAGAAGACCCACGGGGCCCGCTTTTCCAGTTGACTAACCAGCCTGCTCCCTCGCCTCTGACCTGAGTGCCGCCCTTCGCTGTCCTGACCTTCAGCAGCCATGGCAGAGCTTCTCGTCACCTGCTCTACCCCACACAGCTCCTTCCACGCTCCCCACTCCGTCCCCCAACCTGCTTAAACACGGACACAGAAGAGGTACTGAAGAAGTCCTGTGCAAATAGGAGCTTTAAAAAAGCTGAGCAGTTCAATCAAGAACTAATCCAAACCATCACAGGGGTGCATTTGTGCGGCGGCCAGATCAGAGCCAACACTAACATCCTTGGCTCCCTTGGATTCTGTCTGCAGAATGTGCTTACCAGGCTGGGAGACATGGGCCCGTCTCAGATCACGCGCTGGCATGCCCTGGTTGCCCATGGCAACCCAGCTGCGCTGGAGCGTTAGCATTTGTAAATGTGTGTGGGCTTAAAATTATATTATTGATTCTGTCTGGAAGATGATAGTCTGATTTGTATATAGCTCTGAATAAATTACTCATTATCCTTTACAGCCATCAGAATATGAGTCTCTCTCTTTCTCCTTTAAAAAAAAATTAGAGAGACAGCAAATCGTGTCAGCAGATGTGAAATGAAATGTTTCCCATAACAACCGTACCAGAGGAACCAACATCCAGGGCACCAGCCTGGGAAGTTGTCTGGGCATTCCTGAATAGATAACTAGCGGAATGGCTTTGGGAGGGATGGATATTATATTGGATAGCCTACTACAAAGGGACCGTAAGGTGTAGCTTGAATTACAGTGACAAGCAGATGGGAACAGAGGAAATTCAGCCCTACCCCGGGCTTGATTAGTTCAAGCTGAACCCGCGATTTCTCTTCCGTTTTCTTTGATGTGTAGTATACACTCAGGCAGATTGAAACATTGTTCTGATTCATCACCCCTCCCCCACATCCATGCTGTCTGCCCTGTAACCCAGTAGATCTTTCCGCAAAAGGCGTCACGTACCGCTCTGGGTCTTGTGGCTCGCTTTGCCTCGTTGGCCAAAGTGGCAGTGTGCCAGTTCTGAGCCCACGACTTAAGGGGCTTCAAATGTTTCCATTTTCCCTGTTGTGCCTTTGTTGCCATCACCGTGAAAAGAACTTCCTTTGACAACTGCTGCCCCTTCAGTTGGGACCCGGGATAAATACAAGTGGAACGGAGTCATCCCTGTCGCACCCAGCTAGAGTGACGGCGTCAAGAACTATCCCAGCAATGCCCAACCTAGATGAGCCACTCCGGCCAAGCGGACGATGCGTGGGAAGTAAGTGCTCGCCAAGATGTCACAGGTGCTTGTTATGCAGCAGTAGCTGACTGGTGTAATTCTCCATCTGTTCAACATCACGGTGTATCAGCATCATTAATGACGGCAAAGACAAGAATAACATCCCTCAGCTGAACAGTTCATTAGTCACTGACCCAAGGCTTCTTGAGAGAAAATGCAGGTTTCGTCACAATTGCACCTCACATGGGGCCCTCGTTGCGCATTCACCATCAAACATGGTTTTGCTACCAGGAGCACGAAGGAGGCCAATGCTTCTGAGAGAAATCCGAGTAAATTAGAAGATTCCACGGCCACCACTCCTTTAGCGCTCATGCAAGTCCTGTCGAAAACCTTGGTGGGGGGCACCTGGCTGGCTCAGTCGGTTAAGGGTCCAGCTCTTGATTTCAGCTCAGGTCGCGACCTCACCGTTCATGAGTCCGAGCCCCGCATCTCTGCTTGGGATTCTCTGTCGCCCTCTCTCTCTGTCCCTTCCCTGCTTGCTCTCTCTCTTTCTCAAAATAAATAAATAAACATAAAAAAAGAAAGATTGGTGGCATTCTGTTTGAATTGGGGAGGAAGACGCCATCACACCTGTCAGAAGGCACTGTGAAGGTTCCTTTCAATTTACCCCAGAATGAACATCTTTTATCAGAATGCCACCCGTTATTACCCCCAAGCCCTTTCTAACCTTCACATTTCCATTCTCCAATCAAGGCGTGTGCTGCATTAGCACATCCAATCAATTTGCAGCAAATGTTTGTTGAGCGCCCACTGTGGGCTGAACCCTTGGGCCCGTGCTAGCTGCCATGTTGAGCAAAAGAAAAGTAGTTGTGATGGGTAGTTAGGGAAGGTAAGCGTCAAGACTGACTCCCAGGCATCTGTTCTGAAACACTGGGTAGGGGGGGTGCTGTTTTTTAGGATGCGAAGGCCTGCAGAGGGGCTGGTTGGGGGAAAATTAAAAGTTCAGTTTGGGACGTACCTGTCTGAGATGCTTCTGAGGCACAGAAGTAGAGCTGTTGAGTGGGGAGTTGGATGCCAAATGTGGAGCTCAGAGGAGAGGTATGGGCTGACGATAGCAGTCTGGAGGGTTGCCAGCGTGTAAACGGCAATTCACACCACAGGACTGGATAGGATTTTCTAAGCAGAGAGGGCACACAGAGAAGGGAAGAGGGCCCAGCTGAGCCCTGAGGAATCCTGATATTTCAAGGACAGGCAGAGGAAGAGAAGTAAGGAAAAGGACTACAGATGAGCAGCTAAAAAGATGGGAAGAAATCCAGAGAGTGCCCATGCATTTCCCCCCAGCAGCCCTCTGTCCCCACCCTTTCTTTAATGACAGAACTCTGCCTTTGCGGTGGGTGTCCAGGGGGCGTGCCCTTCATGAAAGGCAGGGCTCCTCCCTCATCTCAGTAGGTGGGGGGGGGAATCCAGAGATGCAAGAGGACAAAGGTAACCGCCTTTGTCCTTGCTGGTTTGGGCTTAGTCACAGGCACGTGACACAACTTGGCCAATCAGATGTGAGTGTAAGTGCACTGGGTGGCTTTTGGGAAAGGTCTCATGCGTTTAGAAAGTGAAGAGGGGTGCCTGAGTGGCTCAGTGAGTGAAGCATCCCACACTCGAGTTTGGCTCAGGTCACGATCTCACCGTTGGCGACTTCGACGGTGACTTCGAGCCCCACGTCAGGCTCTTGGCTGACAGCGTGGAGCCCGCTTGGGATTCTGTCTCCCCCTCTCCCTCTTCCCCACTCATGCGCTGGCTCTCTCTCTCTCTCTCTCTTGCTCAAAATAAATTTTAAAAAAGAAGAAGAAATTTAAAAAGTGAAGAAAAGGGGGACACCGAGGTTTTCCTTTGCCTCAGACGTGGGGACTCTGGTTGGAGATGCTG
Source organism: Panthera tigris (assembly GCF_018350195.1). Lineage (NCBI taxonomy): Eukaryota > Metazoa > Chordata > Mammalia > Carnivora > Felidae > Panthera > Panthera tigris. Next base: position 10,010,335 of record NC_056660.1, on the reverse strand, counting down.
TAACCACACGCAACCCAGATAAATGTGAGGCCCAAAGCCCGAACAAGGAGGTTGGAAAGGATATTTTGTGTTAAATGACGCTTTTGAGTTGTTGATTTAACCAGCTTCTGAGCACTCCGTACCAGCAAATGGACGTTGTAAGGTAATGAGCTTTCTAAATGTCTAGGCAATGTGGGTCTCCTACGAGCTATGACACTAAGCCTCCTAGATGGTACCTGTGCAGCAAATTTTAAGCGTATTGTTTGTCAATATAGATACTAATTTAATACTATGTTCACGGTTTGTTTCTGTCACATCCTTCTGCCGAGCTAAAGGCACATTGTACCTTAGCCACCTCAGAAAATATGGATCACCTTTTTAAATGTTTATTTTTTTATTATGAGAGAGAGATAGAGGCAGAGAAAGGGGCAGAGAGGAAATCCCAAGCAGGCTCCACAACTGTCAGCACAGAATCCAACACAGGGCTTGATCTCACAAACCGAGAGATCATGACCTGAGCGGAAAGCGAGAGTCAGTTGCTTAACTGGCTGAGCCACCCACGCGCCCCGAAATGGGTCACTTTTAATTACGATACTTCATCAACACTTGGCCAGGAAGAAGGATGGGTTGAAAGACTGAGCTGGAAATACTCTAGGGTTTCTTTTCCTGCTAACGTGACTGGGCAGTGTGAGAAAAGAAGAACAGATACTTAATGGCCAGGACAACAAGAAAATTAGAAACAAATATAAATAAAGTACCCCGAAGTCAAAATATTTGATGACACTTAGTACTTTAATTAACCAGATTTTAAGATAACGGCTGTAGAGTCTGTTATCTTCAAATGGTTTGGGATGTCCTTAAAGCTCTTTGAATAGTGTTCTTTTTATTCAATTAATGCTTCTGAAAGAGCTTTAATTTTGCATTAATCAAAAGCCCTCTCGTGATGTTATCAGGATTTACACCAATTCAAGGGTTTTTTTGTTGTTGTTGTTTTTTTTTAAGTGCAATCAAATTATCAAGGCAGAGGCTCTGATTACGGAGACAAAATTCCATAGCAACAGCCAGTTAAGGACACTGAGCACAATCCACCGTAATGCACTGATGTTAATGCCGGTCCATGTGGGGTATGGTCAGGCTCCACAGTGAATGTGACAAATTTCTCTTTACCTTCCTCCTGAGGAGCAAAACCTGCTTCCTTGACAAGGTAAACAGTCACCTCAGAATACTCACTGTTACAGCACACAGCTGTCTGTACCCAAGCAGAATTCGAGAAAATTCTATGAGACTTAAAAAAAAAAAAAAAAAAAGGCAAGGAATGAAGATAACTTTTCTTACCTGTTAACGTGAGATGTTTCTCACCTTCCCAAAGCAGAGTCTGTTCTTCTTCCTCTCTGGTTCATGGTCTCAGACAGCAAAACCTGCCAGGTGCTGCTTTACTGATAAGAACTGTGTCCACTAGGTCCCCTAGGGCAGTTACTAATGATCAGAGAGATGCCAGCAGAAGAAAATCTTGCTGCTTTCTCGCTGGGAGCAACCAGTGCTGATGAGCTCTGCCCAGAGTGGCTGCTTGCCTCTCGCTGCCAAGGTCTGTAACTGGAGTGTACCAGGGTACCGCCTCTCTCTGCTCCCCGCCCCCCCCCCCCCGACTCATGTACCTGAAGGTACATTAATCCCATCACCGGAGAAGGTAACTGATGCTAACGTGAAGTTGGTGGTGGGGTGGGGAGGAGATGCCAGGGAGGGACCAAAGAGGAAAAATAACTCTGGTCTTAAAAGTGCAGTCTTGGGGGGGCGCCTGGGTGGCGCAGTCGGTTAAGCGTCCGACTTCAGCCAGGTCACGATCTCGCGGTCCGTGAGTTCGAGCCCCGCGTCGGGCTCTGGGCTGATGGCTCAGAGCCTGGAGCCTGTTTCCGATTCTGTGTCTCCCTCTCTCTCTGCCCCTCCCCGGTTCATGCTCTGTCTCTCTCCCAAAAATAAATAAAAAACGTTGAAAAAAAAAATTAAAAAAAAAAAAAAAGTGCAGTCTTGGGGCATCTGGGTGGCTCAGTCAGTTGAGTGACTCTTGATTTCAGCTCAGGTCATGAGCCCAGGGTTATGGGATCGAGCCCTGCGTCAGGCTCCATGCTGAGTATGGAGCCTGCTTAAGATTCTCTCTCTCTCTCTCTCTCTCTCTCTCTCTTTGTCTCCTTTTGCCCCTCTCCTTCTCTCTCTCTCTCTCTCTCTCAAAATAAAAATTAAAAAATGAAAGTATTCTTTTGTCACTTTGCCCTGCCAAGGCATAATTCATAATAATTACATTTGAATGCCACTCACTGTCCAAAGCTGAACCCTTGATTACCCAACCCCACTCTCCCATCTTCCCGGACTCAGACAGCAACTCCATTTTTCCAGTTGCTTGGTGGAAAAATCCTTGAGGTCATCTCGTCCTCTTTCCCTCGCGAACGCACGTTCAGTCCACCGACAAATTCTATAGGTTCTACCTTTGAAATCCCTTCAGAGTCCAACCATTCCTTGCTTTCTCCACCAACACCTCCTCTTGGTCCAAGCGACCCACGTCTCTTGCCTGGCCATTGCCACGAGCCTCCGGTCGGTCTCCCTGTTTCCATTTCTGCCTCCCTGCTCTATATGCTGTGTAGAGAGCCATCTTTTAAAAACAGAAGTTGGATAATGTCAATCCTCTGCTCAAAACCCCGCCATGACTCTCATCTCGTTCAAGCGAAATGCAATGCAAAATCCATAGCGTCAGAGGCTCCTGTGATCTGCCTGCCTTTCTCTCTTCCTGACCTTATCTCCTCCTACCATTCCCTGCTGGGTTATCTAGGACCACACTGACCTTCTCTTAGTACACGCAGGGCTTCTGCCGCTGTTCCCCTACCTGGAAGGCCCTGCCTCTAGATATCCGCGAGATTCTGCCTTCTTCCGTGGCTTCTATCGGCTCGGAATGAGCTCAAGGCCACCTTAGGCCTTCCTGACCACCCCACCTAAAATAGCAACCCCTCATGTCTCTCTGTGGTTAGTCTGCTGTATTTTCCTTCATACTCCTGAATTCGACACTGGTGTATTACATGTGAAATACATATTTGTATTATATGTACGTTTCCTTCACCCTACTGGAACTGTCATTGTATCATGCATTTATTAGTTATCAATTTTCTACCTTCAAGAACATAAGCTCCATGGATATAAATTGATCTCTTTTCCAGCTGAATCCCCAGAGGCTAGAACTATGTCTGGAATAGGAGAAGCAAGAATGAATGGCACTTCTCGGTTTGCCCGTCGGTCCCAAAACTTCATCTGCTTATTCTCTGGGTCAACCCCCTGAAGTGTGGGGTTTACACGTGAAGAAAGCAGCCCAGCTCGGATGGGACCCATCTGAGATTTCTGCTTTGAGATGTGCCAGCTTGGCTCTCTGTCCTCAAGTGTGGGGTCCCCTGAACTTCACTACAGCTGCGTCCCCTTTCGTCTCTCCTGATGTTTTACACAAAGTGTGGAAATGCTCTGACTTTATGCACTACCTGTGAGATATCCTCTGGTAGCACTCTGATATGCATTCCTCGAGATAAAGCATACTATGGTGGACATCGGTGTATTCCTTTTTTTATTTTACATTAATGTGAAGTTGTGTAATTTTATAGAAATGACATCGTGTCACTTTTTTTCACTTAGCAAGATGTCTAGACAGGGTTTCTTTGTCAATAAGTAGAGATGTAGGGAGGCCTGGGTGGCTCAGTCGGTGAAGCATCTGACTTTGGCTCAGGTCATGATCTCATGATTTGTGGGTTCGAGCCCCGCATCAGGCTCTGTGCTGACAGCTCAGAGCCTGGAGTCTGCTTTGGATTCTGTGTCTCCCTCTCTCTCTATTCCTCCCCTGCTTGTGCTCTGTGCCTCTCTCTCTCAAAAATAAACAAACATTAAAAAAATAGAGACCTAACTGTGTGCATGGTGTTACGTTCTGAATTTACTTAACATTCCCCTTTAAAAAAAAAAAAATAATGTTTACTTTTTAAGAGAGAGAGAGAGAGACAGACAGAGCGCAAATGGGGGAGGGACAGAGAGAGGGAGACACAGAATGTGAAACAGGCTCCAGGCTCTGAACTGTCAGCACAGAGCCCTATGCGGGGCTTGAACTCACAAACCATGAGATCATGACCTGAGCTGAAGTTGGACGCCCAGCTGACTGAACCACCCAGGTGCCTCAACATTCCCCTATTAATGGACATAATAGTCATTGACACTTTTCTCCAGTTTCATAGATCTTTGATTTAAAAAATAAACTGCACATGTAACTTCTCCCATTTATCCAAAGATCTTATTGTGGTAAATTCGTGAAAGGGACTCTGAAACATGTTGCCAAACTGAGATCAGACTGGATTAGGGTTGGCCCTTGTCTGAGGTGATCAGTGTCCTTATAAGAAGAGGGAAATTTGGACAGAGACACAGAGGTGAGATAGTCTTGTGAAGACACAAAGACACAGAAAGAATGCCATGTGACATTGGAGGCAGAGGTTGAATTGATGCTTCTACAAATCAGGAAACACCTAGGTTTACCAGAAGCTGGAAGAATCATAGGATTCTCCCCTAGAGGCTTTGGAGGGAGCATGACCCTGCCAGTTTCCCCCTTGATTTCCAATTTCTCGCCTCCCAAACGGTGAGACAATAATTTTTGTTGCTTTCAGGCCGCCCAGTTCCTGGTCACTTGTTACAAAGTAATACACATCATAACCACACATGAGGACATCCTTTCCCACCCTTGCCAACGCTGTTTGGTTCATCTTTGCCAACATGGCAAGCCTTTGCCCATGTTTCCATCAAGGTGTTTGTTAATTTCTGGTTGATTTGTAAAAATGGTCTGAATATACTATTGCTACTTTGTTATAGGTGATGTGAATACTTTTTCAGTTGTCTCTCATTTTCTTACGGTCAAGGTTGTTTTGGAGTTGGGGAGGTGAACAGATTTTATAGTCTCTTTAAGAATCTGTGGTTTTTACCCTCACTAGGAAAACAAAAAATTCTGGTGCCTGGAAGATTTCATGTTTTAAACATTTTACATTTGTTTATTTAATCTGTTCTGCCATTTATTAAGGGAATGATGTATAGATACGTCTTTTTGCCTCCATGGTTGGCTTTCAGTGGCATTTATTTGATAAGCCATTTCCTTCCTACAGTTTTGTACTGGCATCTTGATTAAATACCACATTCCCATATATGTTTTAGTCTTTTCCTTGCCTATTTTTTTCGTTAATCTGTTCATTTTCCCTCCACCTATGACAGAGTGTAGTATGGCAACTTTATGACACATTTTAATATTTATAAGGGAAATTTTCTCCTAATTATTTTCTCCAATTATCTTCTGGATTAAAAATTTCCTGGTTATTCTTGACATTTATTCTTTCCAAGCGAGCTTTGGAATTTTTTGTCAAGTTATATACACTCATGAAGCTACAGTTAAAAATTCTATTGGTATTAAATTTATAAGTCGATTTAAGAAAAAGTGACATTTGTGCAATATTGAATCTTCTGTATGAAACTGCACCCCCTCTTTATTTCCTCAAGACTTACTTCATGTTCCTTAGAGAATTTTATGAGTTTTCTTCATATGGGTCCTGTACGTTTCTGATTAAATGTTACCCAAAGTATTTTATAATTACTATAAAAACAAGAAACATTAAGCTAATAAAATAAAACTTAAAAACTAGTAAAATTAATTAATAACTGACTACTGATTAATTATATCCATCAATTGCTTAAAAACAGTCAACACGATTTTTTTAAAATTTTTTTACATTTATTTATTCTTGAGAGACAGAGGCAGAGCACAATTGGGGGTGGGGGGCAGAGAGAGAAGGAGACACAGAATCTGAAGTAGGCTCCAGGCTCCCAGCTGTCAGAACAGAGCCTGATGCGGGGCTCAAACCCACAGACCGCGAGATCATGACCTGAGTCAAAGTTGGACGCCCAATTGACTGACCCACCCAGGCACCCCTAGTCAACACGATTTTAAAAACACTGTATGATTTTTTAGTGAGATATCTGTAACATGCAAAAAAAGTCACATCTTTTTAGTTTTATTGAGATGTAATCGATATATAACATTGTATAAATTTAAGGCACACAATCCAATGACTTGATACATGTTGGTATTGTGAAATGATCACCACAATAAATTTAATTAATATCCATCACTTTATATAGTGACACATTTTTTTCTTGTGATGAGTACGTTTAAGATCTATTGTCTTAGCTTCCAAATATACAATATAGCAAATCATCGTCTTCATGCTGTACATTGCATCCTCGGGACTTATTTATAAGTTAGAAACTGTTAAAAGACAGAAAACTTCAACTAAAAACCCTATTTCTGACTTTCAGCTTCTGCTCAGGGCTCTGGAGAGGAGGAAAAGGTATAATTCCCACCCTGATAAGAACAACCGCCACGGAAACCTGGACAAACTGCAAGTTTGCAACTTTTTTTGTGCCTGTCACAGAGTTGGGGTCACAGGGCAAACCAACTAGCCCCAAATCTAAGGAGACACGGGCACCTGCGCGGCGAGATGGGAACTGATATTTGCTTAACCTAGGACAGAAGCAGCTGGACGCCAGAAAGAATTCTGCAAGAACAGTTGGTGATTTGATAGAAACTAAATACGGGCTGGCAGTAGAGTGTGGAGCCCGTTGAGGCCGCGGGACTTGGGGGATCTCCCACCCCCTTGCAGACTTCTCCATGGACCCCACCGGGAGTTCATGGGAGGGACTTGTGACTCTCCAGGGAAAATATGGTGCAGGCTTTAGGGAGAGTAGCTACCACAGGAGGAGCAGGAAGCCCCGACCCCTTTCCCTATCTCTCCTATGGAATAAAAGCTTTATTCTATAAGGGGGGAGAAAATAATACTGCCTCTAGGGCCTAGGGGAAAACCCACTGCTGCTGAGGGAAAGGAAATGAAAGTATCCTCTATTCATGGGAAAGGGACGGGCACAAGGACTGGGCTCAGAACTATAGCTAGAGGAGAGGCAGGAGTCCTGAGAAGGCCACATCCCAAGACCCGGGGACCTAGTATCAGCCTAAGAATAAGGCTTAGCCAGTGCACCAGAGAACATCCCCACCACGACGCTAACAAGCTGAGTGACAAGTAACAGTAGAATACTGCCAGCAGAGCTACAAGTGTGGAAATACACCCACACTGAGGTGCATCGTACAGGAGACACCTAACGCTGGGGAAGGAGCAGGAATTGAAAGTCTCTGGAAAGCCAGCTGCTATGGTACAAGGTACTGTTCCACTACAAGGTATCGTTAGAGGAATCTGAAACCTGTGGTGCACCCAGGGTAACCATAGCAACAACAAACCTGACGGAAGGAACGCTAACTCCCACACCAAAGGTCTACTAGAAGGCAAAGCATAACAGTACCCAGTCATGAGAACTGTTCACTCCAGATTCTACTGTCGTACGCAAGATGTTCAGCTTCCAGCAAAAAGTTATGAGGCACATGTAAGGACAATTTAAAAAAAAAAAAACAGTACACTGTCAAGAGACAAAGCCATCAACAGAACAAGACTCAGCTATGGCACCGATGTTGGAACTATGTAATGGGAAGTTTTAAACAACTACCATGAATATATTAAAGTCTAATGGAAATGTAGACAGTATGCAATGCCAAACAGGTAAGGTCAGCACAGAGATGCAAACCACAAGAAAGAATCAAATGGAAATGCCAGAAATGAAGAATGTAGACATCGAGATGAAGAGCCCCCCCCTTTGATGGGCTGATCAGTAGACGTGACACAATCAAGAAAAGAATCAGTGAACTTGATGACTGGCCGATAGACATTAGCGAAACTGAAACGCAAAGAGAAAATAGAGCAGAAAAAAAAAAAAAAAGAACAAAACAGAATATTTCAGAGCTGAGTGACAATGCCAAGTAATATACGTGTGCTTACCATCATAGAAGCAGAAGACAAGAGAACAGGGCAGAAGAACTCTCTGAAGGAATAATGGCTAAGAATTTCCCCAAATCAATGACAGAAACCAAACCATAGATTTAAGAAGCTCAGAGAACATCAAGCAGGGTAAATACCAAAGCCAAACAAAAGGACAAACAAAAACCTTAATATTATAGTCAAACTCCTTGAAAAAAAAGAAAGAAAGAAAGAAAGAAAATTTTGAAGGCAGTCACCGAAGAAAGACATATTACAGAGGAATAAAGATAAGAATTAGGGCGCCCCTTGTTAGAAATGACACAAGCAATAAGGCAAAGGAAGAACACCATTAAAATGTTGAAAGAAAAGAAATTGCAAAGAATGAATTTAAAATTTTGTATGTCTTGCCTATTGTTCGATGTGAGCACCGTTAAATTTTTCTAGACTTAGTTTGCTATACCCTAAGATCACGGAAATACTTACTAACCAGCATTTTTTTGCTTCTGTAATCTTGCTTGCTTAACACATTCTTCCCCTTCCCCCTTCCCCCTTTTTCTCCCGCCACAAGTAACGGACAAAGCCTTCCCGCCAAAGGACAGACAAAGGACGCCCAATCAGAGAACAACAAATGTCTTTACTTTAAAATCAACCAATCAGGCCCCTCATAACCTGAAACCTCCCCTATGCTAATTGTCTCTGTCTATAAAAACGCTGTACCAACCCTGATCGGGGCCTCTTAGCATCACTGGCAGCGAGTGCGCGGAGGTCCAGGTTCGAACCTGCAATAAACGACCCTTGCCGCTTGGCTTTGACTTATGACTGGTGGTCTCTTGTGGGGGGTTTCGCAACCTCGGGCATTACAGTTGAAAGAAAAGAAATCTGTCAAGCAAAAATTCTATAGCTCAAAAAATATCTTCCATAACTGAAAGCGAGATAGAGACATTCTCAAACAGAAACAGAAAAATTTGTAGGTTTTGTTGTACCGAGGGTAATCCTAGCAACAAGTAACCTCAAACTCAGCCCAGCTCCTGATAAGATTAACCTTAATCCTCACGCAAAAGTCTACCAGAAGGAAAAGCTTTGGGAATGTTAAAGAATATGGCATCAGACAGAAACTCAGACCTACACAAAGAAATGGAGAGTGCTGGAGATACAACAAAGATAACATCAAATTTGATTTTTCTAAAAGAAAGCTATCTAAAAAGAATAGTAGTCTGTTGCATATTTATAACATAGGTGAAAAGAAAATGTATGATAACAATAGCATAAAAGAAAGAAGGAGGGAATTAGGCATATAAAATTATGAGGTCTTTAAACTCATAGGAGGCAGTAAAATATTTGATAGAGGATGCATACTACTTCAAGATGTATATTGGAGAAACTAAGGCAAGCACTAGAAAATATTTGGAAAACAGCATACATAATAATAGGGAGACAAAGACGGAATAATAAAGATAATCTGGATCAATCCAACTGATTCAAAAAATATCTGATATCAATCCACGAGAAGATAGAAAAAGAGGGAAAAAAGAAGATATGAAATAAAATGGAAAACAGATATCAAAATGAAACATTTTAATCCAGTCGTACCGATAATCACATTAAAGGTGAATGGCATGAGCTCACTAATTGAGAGAGAGATTATCAGATTGAAAATAAAAGCAAGTCTAATTATTTGCTATCTACAAGAAACCTACTTTATTTTTTTAATTTTCATTTTTTAAAGTTTTTTAAAGATTTCTTTCTTTCTTTCTTTCTTTCTTTCTTTCTTTTATTTACTTAGTTATTTTGAGAGAGGGAGAGCAAGCAGGAGAGGGTGGGGAAGGAGCAGAGAGAGAGGGGGAGAGAGAGAATTAATTCCAAGGAAACTTCACACTGTCAGCACAGAGCCCAAGGCGGGGCTCCAATCCACAAACCTTGATATCATGCATGACCTGAGCCAAAATCAAGAGTCCGCTGCTCAACCCACTGAGCCATCCGGGCACCCCCATTTTTTAAGTTTTTATTTAAATCCCGGTCGGTTAACATACAGCGTACAATATAGCGATTCAACACTTCCATAGGATACCCCGCACTCAACACAACAAGTGCACTCCTTAATCCCCATCACCTATTTAAGCCATCCCCCCCACCCACAAAATACTAATTCAAAGGGATACACACACCCTGATATTTCAGCATTATCTGCAATAGCCAAATTATGGAAACAGCCCAAATGCCCATTGACTGATGAATAGAAAAAGATGTGGTATATACACACACAAGGAAGCCCACTTTAAATGGAGACAGGGGCACCTGGGTGGCTTAGTTGGTTGAATGCCTGACTCCTATTTTCAGCTCAGCTCATGATCTCGTGGTTCATGAGATCGAGCCCCGCATCAAAATCTCTCTAGGCCATTCTGTTGTGCAGCCAAGGTTGAGAAGCACCGCTCTGTCCTATACTTGCTGTACAGAGAGGTTCTTAGCACATAATGAAAATTCCACTACATATGCACCATGGTGATTTTTCTCTTTTCCTCTTATTTTTTTAAAATAAATTACTGCAGTCTTTAATTTAAAGTGATGTTACTTTTCGACTCTTCCGTTCGCGAAAGCATTTTTTAAACAAAACAGAACAAATTTAAACATATTTATATCGCAGTTTCCTCAAGAGGTTAAAAACAAAGAACAGATGTTTCTGGAAAGTATAAAAATCTGTGATGTATGTATTTTTTTTTTTTTTTGATTGGGTGTGTGTGCGGGGGTGAGTTTTGCAAGAGAGTGGAAAGGGAATCAAAAAAAAGAAAACCATCAGGGGATTCCACAAGAGAAACAAGTTCAGAATCATTATCTGTGTTGAAATGCAACTCTCTTTGAAATACGGTAATAGAGATACTAGGACCACATAATTAATTCACGTCGGATGCATTGACTGATCTGGTCTTGACAATATGCTCTGAGAAGGAACCATAGCAAAGCAATCATTCACATCCTTTGCCACGTTAAAATAACCAGTGGCTACTGGCCTCAGGAGAACCTTTGAAGTTTTCAATGTTTCCAATGCCTTCACCATTTGGCAGGCTTTAAAACACAAAGGAAACACAACCGCCCTCTCCTATGTTAAAAGACAACCACTTTTTAAACACTACCCAGTTTTTAGTGGTGTTCAGACTTAATATCTTTAAGAGGGAGAACTGATTGTACCAAGCCTTTCATTTTGTTTTGAGGTTTCCCCGAAATGTCTCATCTAAATAAATACTGTGCGTGAATCGGTTAGCTATGGTTACATTAATCTCAGCGGCATGCAACGCAAACCATTTATTTTTCACTCACAATTTGTGGGTCAGTGGGGCAGGTCAGCTGGGGTAGGTGTATGAGTCTATTTGGGCTGCTGTAACAAAATACTGCAGACTAAGTAGGTGTTCAATAAATATCGACTGAAGTGGCTACTCGTTTCGTATTTGTCACAGGATCCCAGTGGTGTGTGGACCGTGCTTTGGAGTGAGTGTTGTAAGGACAGTCAGGAAGCCCCACACTACACACACTAAACTAAGAGTGAATCCATGTGAAATTACTGGCTGGCCACAGCGAAATCCCTAGAACTCCAAGAAAGACATCAACAGCAGCTTGATGTTCGAGTGCTGGCCCAAGCGGGGCAAACACCAGCTTATAGGTAGAAAATTACCCATCTTAACGAGACACCATTGGGATATTGTTGCTTTCATACAAAATGGAAATGGAAAGTAGGACAGGTGCAAACAAGAGATCCATAAAACGCTGTGTGGTCAAGCTGCCTCCCCACGCAAATCTTGCTGGTAATTGTTATTCAGGGCAGGGAGCAGAGGAGAGAATGCCCCCACACAGCTTCCGGGGAAGTAGAGAGAGTGAGGCTGAGAAGTCTTATCTTTAAAGAGCTTCCGATGCACTCCAATACCTCACAACGACCAAACTGCACATTACTGAGCGGGGCCCGGGCCTTGTGTGAAGTCACAAATTCGTCAGAAATTCAGAGTAGGTACAGATCTTTATTCCCCTCGAATCTTTGTGCCATGGTAGAGCAGTAGGCACGGAGCCATGGGAGAAGCCCAGAGCAAGGATCTACGTTTCAAGGTTCTCTGATGGGCCCCAATGGGCAGATGTGGGAATATACCTTCCAGAAGCACTACACCTGTCCCCTTGTCGCTTGTGGTTCCGAGACAACCTGTCCAAGCCCGATGACCATACAAAACCTGGAGGGGTTTGCAACACTCTTCCCAGTCTGTGCAGTTGAGAAAGAGTTGTTCATCCCCTTCTTGGAGGAGCCAGAGGGAGCATGGGACTCTCCCCTGCCCTTCAGTAGCAAGGGCCCCTCTATTAGCCAAGCCCTTCACTGCTCAGCTGGTAAACAAATACTGACCGGCCTTCCCCTAAGGCTCATTTTTCTTGGCTCAGAGGCCCCAGGGGACTGACCTAGCCTGAGGGCAGACAACCTATGATATCCTTTATGAGTACTCTATACATTGAGGGAAAAGACCAGACCCAATAATTAGAACAGGTGGCTCCAATTAAGGCAGAGTCAACGAAGAAGGTAAGGATAAGTTTAACAAAAGAGAAGTAAACTCTCAAGGGAGATTCAATCATAGAGTGAAAAAAACCACTTTCTAAAACTAAAGCTAAAATAAAATTTGATGCCTGGATTTTAAAATGTGGCAAACACGGGGCGCCTGGGTGGCTCAGTTGGTTAAGCGTCCGACTTCGGCTCAGGTCATGATCTTGCGGTCCGTGGGTTCAAGCCCTGCGTCGGGCTCTGTGCTGACAGCTCAGAGCCTGGAGCCTGTTTCAGATTCTGTGTCTCCCTCTTTCTCTGACCCTCCCCTGTTCATGCTCTCTCTCTCTCTCTGTCTCAAAAATGAATAAATGTTAAAAACAATTTTTTTAAATAAATAAATAAAATGTGGCAAACAGAAGGATCATTGCTAAGAACCAAACTGATGTTTTGAGTGAGCAAAAGGAAGAAACATACAACAGAAGTTAAAACCATTTTTAAAAATGACAACTATAAACAAAAAGGCAAAAGACTAAAAGGACAGATCCAGGAGGCCTCTGCTGCAAATATTATTATATTCAGAAGGAGAAAAGGTAGCATAGAGTGTTCCATAGAGAAAGGCCATAATAACAAAAGGTGAAATAAAAGAAATTACCTGAAGTTAAAGAAAAATTCCAAATGAAACTGAACATAGCTTCAAAAAGTTACCGAAATAGTCTAAAGATAACGAGAGAATCTTATAAACCTCCAGGAAGCACACACACGTGCACACACACACACACACACTCACAAAACCCAGATCACGTATGGCAGTAATTGAACTAGACCAGTATCTGACTTATAAACTGTACTCTCAACAAGACAGTAGAATACCTGTGGGCAATTGAGAAAATCAAAGTTAGTTCCAAGAATTCTACACCCAGACAAGATACCATTTAATTAAGACAAAAGGTCAAAAGAATGACCTTGTGGGATAAGTAAGGTTCAGTGTGTTACCATCCTGGGAACCCATCTGAGAAAATCCATAGAAACTATTCTAACCAGATAAAAGTAAGTCAGTGCACGGATCTCATCACTTAGGAAGACAAAAGAATGGAGGAACCGGTGATAGTTAAATATAAGTGGATGATACTGATGACGTGACTGAAAATTATATGCCTTACATCTTCTTTAAATAGGAAAGGAAATTGCAAGGAAATCCTTACGAAGCGCTTGAAGCAAAAATTCCAAACTCCCTCAGCAGTGAAGTGTGTGTGAGCGTGTGTGTACATGTGCGTGTGGGGATGGGACAGGAAGTACACTACGAGATGGGGAAATAAAATATCTCCCATCAGTAAGTGGGGAAGGGAGGAGTTGTGAAGGAAAAGGCACTGGAAGCATAGGAACTGTGTAATTTTTTATTTTAATAGAGAACCCCAAATTCAGCAATGGCCATGTATGACGTTTCAAAAACTGCTTTTAATTCAAAAAATAGTATAATTTAAAAATCAGGGGCACCTGGATGGCCCAGTCAGTTAAGCATCTGACTCTTGATTCCAGCTCAGGTCATGATGTCACGGTTTGTGAGATCGAGGCCTCTGTCAGGTTCCGCACCGACAGCATAGGCCCTACTTGGGATTCTCTCTCTCCCTCTCTCTCTCTTTGCCTCTCCCCCACTCATGCTCTCTCTCTCTCTCTCTCTCTCTCTCTCAAAATAAATAAATAAACATTAAAAATAATAAAAATTAATGGCTTAAGAAAAAAATAAAGAAAAAATTTAAAAGTAAATCTAAAAAGAACAATAAAGAATAACAAAAACTAATATGGCAATCATAAAAGCAAGTATGTCAAACATCATAATTACTGACTAAATTCTCCTGGCAAAAGATAAAGACTCTCATTAGTTATGATATAAAATCCAGGCATAAGGTATTTCTGGAAGCATATTGAAGCAATGCTACAAGGAAAGATTGGAAATTAAGGGAAGGCAAAGATATACCAAGAAAAGGCAAAGAAAAGCAAGCCCAACATGGATGGCAACACTAATATCAGCTTCAAGGTAATTCATGGCCAAAATTATTAATGAGGTCAAAGAGGAAGAGCATGTAATGAGTAGGAAACTAATCACTGAAAAAGCTCTATGAGTCATGAACATTGACAAACAACATAGCAGCTATATATTATATATTTACATATATAAATATAAATATATGAAATCCAAGGAGACATTAATGAAAACATTTTTACTGTGGGCTGTTTTTAATATTATTCTTTCAGAATTTGACAGTTCAAGTATACAAGCAAAGGTAGACACGACGTGAGAAACACAATAACCTACACATTTTTTTCTCCTCTTATATTCATGTAATTTACAAATTAATCATATGCACAACGAAAGAAAACTTTGGTGTATTTTTCAAAGCAAATATATATATTTTTAACTTTCAAACAGGCAATCAACAATTACACGTTTTTTTAAAATCCTCTAATTATTGGAAAATTAAGAAACCTCTTTGGCATAATTTCTGGGTCTAAGAGGATATCAAAACTGAAACCACAAATTAAGTATCCAAAAGATAATAGGACAAAACATTACAGCAAAATCTATTAGATACACTTAAAGCTATGGTGGTGGGAAGGATTTATGACCTTAAATGATTTTATTGTTTAAAAACGAAAAAAAACAAAATTACACAGCATCACGAATAAATTATTTAGAACAATTTGGATCTTATTATTTTTTCATTATTGAAAAAATGACGCAGTAGGCCCTCTGACCCGGTGCTTTCATTGATTTTCAATTTTCTTCATTTGAACCGTTTCCGTTATTTTCCTGTCCCATGTCAACGCCACAGTGAGAGCGAATAAAGCGATCAAGAATTTGTCTGTCTGAAAATTATGAAGAAAAACAGGATGAAATCTTCCATTTAACTACTTAAGCACTAAAGAGAGAAATTCTAGGAAGGAGGAAAAATATCTGAAAATAGCGCTCTATATACAAATTTGATGGGACCAAAATATCAAAGGGCATATGTCTAATACCTAGAAAGGCACAATTGTATAAGTATGGATTAAAAAGAGTACACTTCATATTCAAAGGATCAGCAAGTCTTCCTGGAAAGGGCATGGAGTTTGGAATGAAACTGACTTAAGTTTTGTTTCCGTGCTCGCGAGCTTTGGCAAGTCACATGGCCTCTCCATCTCTTCACTTCCTTGTCTTTGAATATATATAATAGCGCTTACCTTGCACCTTTGCTGGACTGGGTTAGGAATGCTATGTGAGAAGCACCTGGGCAGGGCCTGGTCCATAAAAGACAATAAATAGGATAGCCTTGTCCTTTACTACTGAGAACACAGTAATAAACCGTGATGACATAAAACCATAGAGGCTACTGTTCTAGAGCTTCTTGAAGCCAGGGCTATTTCTTCTGCCAACAAACCTTGGTACGCTTTGCTATCTTTGAGTAATAACTGACCATGAGAGGGCCCTTCAACCTTCTGGCCTCCATTTCCTCATCTGGAAAGTAAAGGAGCCTTGTCTGAGTCAGAACATCCATGGTTCCCTAATCGTCATTACATATACGTGCGCGCGCGCGTGTGTGTGTATTATATACATCAGAGAGGAGCTGTAAAATTTTTCTTACTCCCAGCAATTGTCATCTATGTAGCAAAGACCAAAAGAAAGGAAAAATGCAAGTGGTACCATGTCATCAAGTTCAATGCCCATGTTACAAATGTCAGCCCAGGTCTAAAGATCAGGAGTGCACGTGTGTGCACCAGGTTTACTCTCCAATTCTCTGTGGTTCTTTGCTTTTATGACCTAACATTTAATTGTAAGCCATCCCCACCCTGCTCCATATCTTTTCTGACCTCAGCGTTTTTTGAATTTTGGCATATTTTTCATGAAGTGAAACGCGCTGATCCTTCGCGTGCAGTTCGATGGGTTGACACCTGGGTGTATGTAACCCATACCCATATAATAGAGATCGCTGCCACCACTCCAGAAAGGCTTGTCAGGCTCCTTCCCCGTCAACACCTCCTCCCTCAAGACACTCACTCTTCCGATTTCTTTCATCACAGATAAATGTTGCCTGTTGTAGCCCTTTGAATAAAGGCCCACATACAAAACGTATGATTTTGTGTCTGGCTCCTCTCACTCGGCATAATGTTTTGGAAGTTCTTGTCGTTGAATACACCAATCACTGGGGCTTTTTGAGATCTGGTAGTATCTTGTGACCATACCAGTCTGTTTACCTTCTGCTATTGGTGGTAATTTGGGTTGTAGCCGGTGTGGGACTATTAAGAATAAAATGGCCGTGAACATTTTTGCACAAGTCCTTCCACGGGCATGTGTTTTCTTGTCTCTTGGGTGAATACCCCGAAGTAGAATTTCTGGGTCATGGAGTAGATTTGGTTTAACTTTGTGGGAAACTGCCAGATCTGTTACAAGTGTTACAGTGATCCTACTATTCGATATGCCCACCAGCAACTTTTTGCTCCCTACTCTCAACATTTGCTAGTTTGAGTCCTTGTCATTGCAAGCCCCAAATGGCTCCATTTTAAACCTTACAGCAAAGAGGTCATTTTAAATAAGCAAGCAAATGAACCAAAAATCATTCTTATACCAAAGGTAAACAGAGAGGGTGAATCAAATTTGGCGTGAATTAATAAAAAAAGATGAGATTGTGTCCAATTTAATATCAATTTAAATAAATTAATGTCAGACAGGCTACTAGTTGTAATCCAGATGCTACTGTATTTATTACGTACAGATTCAGACTCGTGTCTCCGTGATTTCATTTATGCTCCTCCCTCTGCTCCCTCTGAAAGGCCCTGGTTCTTGTCAGGGTGATTCATCCTTAACCTTCAAAGGAAGCCGCCCTCCCAGAAGCAGCCTTCCCTCAGGCAATGTCAATCCACAGGGTTGGAACAGACCCAAAGACTACTTCGATTACACAGCTCATGACATTACCACTGTGTGCCTGTCTCCCACACCTGACGATGAGTTCCTTGAAAAAAGAAGGATTTGTTTTTTATTTATCTTGGTATTTATCAAGTAGGCATTATAGGTATTCAATCGGTGAAGTTTTTCGAGTCCGTGAATATATTCGCCACAACATTGAATCCACACCCTAGGAAGGAATATTCCTGGGAGTGTTGATTGGAAGAGATAGAGAGGGAGTAATAGTTGAAAGCATCTGAAGCCAGATTTCAGGTAATTTTGTCGTTCGAGGGGGGACTACCTGGGGAGATGACAGTCCTTATCAATAGATAACAGAGGCCCCAAGAGTCAGAGCTGTTGGTGGTCTGAATCACTCAGAGATTAAAACAATTTTGAAAACAGAATGGCCACTAAAGACATCTAGTTCAAACCCCTCAAGTTCTCATAGAGAAACTCAATACCAAGTAGCGATCCTCAGAATTGTTGGAAACAAAAGATTTACCTTCAGCTGCTCCCCCTTTCTTCTTCCCCAGCTTCATTTTGTGTCTTCCTGGAGTCTTCTCTATCCTATCTCCCCCCACCACCTCCCTAGCCCCTGCCCTGGGCCATATCCTTCATCCCTCCCCTTCCCCTCTCTCTTTCAAAATGTACCTGCTCTGGGCTCTGAGACTGTCTAAGAGGGATAATCCAGTAAAATACTTTAAGCTGAGGTGGTAATCATTCATTCAGCCTAATATATCTGCCAAGATTGTTATTCTCTTGCATACTGGCTCAGCCCTACCACAAATGAGCTCTGCTGAGACACTCGCCATCCAAAAAGCATAAGCGTCGTCCCAGATACTAGAAAATGACAGCAGGTTTTGGGCATAAGAATTCAAAGGGAACCTCCTACTTGCTTGTCAGCCTGTAGCATAGCTGGCTGATGGGTAGGTCATTCTAAAGCAAAACTAGGGAAGAGAAACCAAGACCCCATAGCAAGCAGATCCTACAAGCCACCAAGTCAGTGCAAAATGGCAAGGCTCTGGGGCACAAGCATCTTGTACCTGCCCCAGCACCCATCCTGAGGGCACCAGGAACAGAGGAGATCTGAAAAGCTACCGAAGCCTAGCTTGGCCCCAAAGCTACTTTGTTAAGTAATAGGCCATGTCTCACTTGTCTGGAGAGAAAAGCCCAACTGGAGAAGTCCAACGGAATCAGCTTATGCTAGGAATCCTGGAGAAGGTACATCTGAGTGGAGCAGAGGCTGCAAAGCATCTAAAGAGTCCTCAGTTCACCCCTGGGGGGCGCCACTAAGGCTCAATTACAAATCACACACACAGACAACCAAGGACAGAAGTGCCAGCGGCCACCACGGTTTTTCCACGCAGGCAGAGAAGCGACAGCTGCATCTGTATTTCAAGTCCCTGGGCAGATGGGAGCACCTGCTTTGGGAGCATTCTATAGGGTCAAACAGATGTGGCTCCAAGGTGAAAAGAGCACCTTACAGGACGCTGACTACAGTTTTATATAGGTGAACCACGCTGGGAAAAGGAACAGAAAGCAGGCTTGAGCTTGATGGGATGACTCCCTGGAAGATCTGACCAGCCGACCTCAAAGAGCCTCTTGGTTTCCTTTTGACGTGCCAAACGGGCCGAGAGGCACCTGCTGAGAGGAATGAGGCTCCCGATGGAAAATACAGACTTCTGCTTCTGCCTTAGAGTGAGGCAAAACACCTGCTTCTTGTACCTCTTAAAACCCAACATTTAAGCTCTTTTAAGGGCCTTTGGGCCATCAGCCCTCAGTCTGCAATCATGGGAAGTATCCTCTTTTCCCCCCTACACACACACACACACACACACACACTCCCTTTTCTGTCTTGCCCACAGTAGGGTTTCAGTTTTGTGTGGGGTAGGAGATCTCAGGATAAAAGGGTTTCAGAGAAGATTTCAGAAGATCAAGCTCTTCCGATCGTAGCTGGGGACAGGCAAAGGACAGAGATTGGGGACCAAGGCAGGTAGGCGACAGGGAGCAGTAGGAGGATTACTGAGGAGCTGGCGGAAGACCTAAGCTTACGCTCGAGCACAGGGCACAAAACAAGGCAGTGACCCCCACACAGCCCGAAGCATTTCTTCCTTTAGCATTTAGTGTGTTTTATAACTTGCCTAATACGTTAGTCTAGTGGCGTATGAATATACTTCATAAAAATAAATGTCTGCACTGGGGCATGTGCTCAAAGATGAGAAGTGACAGGGCAGTCACTAGCAGTGGGTGTCGAGCACAGCTGTTGAAGGAGTTGAGTTTCCTTCTCTCCAACTGCTCTGAGTTGACATTTTACACAGGCACAGAATGACCAGCGGCCCCTGAGATGCTCTCGAGGAGATTCCAGTCCCCAGGCCCTGAGCTGGGATAAGTCTTTGTCATGCAGAATGAACTAACACTGTCCTGAGCACGGCCTTCGCTCTTTTTGAGGGCATTATACACAGAGATTCTCATGTACTCTAAAAGGCTGTCACAAAAAGTACCACCAAACAGGAAATAAAGATCACATAAGATAAAACGAAATCGTGAGACAGTATAAACACCCACAGAAGAAATCACTTAACTGTAATAAAAACAGAAGTCGTATGGGAGCAATTCAACCACGGGCTGAATGAGTGAAATGAGCGAGATCAGGAATGAGTGAAAAGCTAGGTGTTTCTTTTGTAATAAGTGGGGCTACAGTCACTGGGGCCTCTTTTAAGAAAGCTTTTTTTCCGGGGCACCTGGGTGGCTCAGTCGATTAAGCATCCGACTTCAGCTCAGGTCAATATCTCACGGTTCGAGGCCCATATCGGGCTCCTTGCTGACAGCTCAGTCTGGAGCCTGCTTCAGATTCTGCATCTCCCTCTCTCTCTGCCCTGTCCCCCGCTCACACTCTGTCTCTCTCCCTCTCTCAAAAATAAAAATAAACACTAAAAAGTTAAAAACAAAAAAGAGGGGCGCCTGGGTGGCTCAGTCGGTTAAGCATCCGACTTGGCTCAGGTCATGATCTCACAGTCCGTGAGTTCGAGCCCCGCGTCGGGCTCTGTGCTGACAGCTCAGAGCCTGGAGCCTGTTTCGGATTCTGTGTCTCCCTCTCTCTGACCCTCCCCCGTTCATGCTCTGTCTCTCTCTGTCTCAAAAATAAATAAACTTTATAAAAAAAAAAACAAAAAAACAAAAAAGAAAAAGAAAACGTTATTTTCAGTGGGCTGAGGCTTACCCAAAACTATGGGATTTCTATGAGGCAATACCTATCTTTTCGTGAACATTTAACTCCAGTGGCTGAAAGTTGCAACAGTTTCTATTTGCATAAAGCAGTGTATTATGATCTGTAAATCCATTAAACAGTAACTCAAGACCTCCTCTTACCTTTGTAGGAAAGACTCTGAAGGTACTCTGTGATTTGAGAGGGAGTAAATGAGTTTAAAATCACTAAGAAATCCAGGTAGGTTTTCCCATAATCGCTTTGGTACGTAGTCTGCTTCTTTGTGCGTTCTTGATTCCTCATGTGGCTGTACAGCACGGAAGGGACTAGAGGGACATACGGGAGGGAAAGACACGGAGGCTGTCACTGAGGAAAGAATTCCTGCCCTTATTTGTCTAGCAAGCCCCCAACAGCCCTGAACCCACTTGGAGCTTAATCATCACCCTTAAGGTGCTGGAAAGGGAGGCGCTATACATGAGTGACTCCTCCCGGGACTCGGGCTGAGCAGAGCTGCTCCGACTCAGGACCGTTGCTGTCGGCAGTGGTGGTGACTGGGGCTGATGGCCGGAGACTCAAGTTTGACCTCCGTTTTCAGAAAAATGCTCCCTGAAATCGACTCTTCTGCTGCTCAGCGTGTTGGGATGGTAGCATCCACTACCTCCTTAGTAAACCACTGCCTTCACGGAAGCTTCTTTCCCTTTTGTGCCATCCCCTGTGCAGACACGGGCTGACACACTAAGAGGAGTCCCTCAGGGACCCAGGTGTGTTCAGGTGAGCGGTGATGACATCTCCAGCTGGCACTCATTGCACGTTCAGACTAATAAAGGCATCAGGTGCAAGCAAAACCAAAATCACTTACGTTTGATTCTGAATATTTGCTCATTTAATGTGGGTTCCGATGGTCATGGAATTATCACAGAAAAAAAAAAAAAGCAATGAAAACATGAGGTGAGAACCTAACTTCTACAGCATGCCCAATCTTTGAACCTTAAGGACACCTTAAATACTGCTTTCAGTTCCAGCTTGTCCCTTTACAGGGACCACTGGCCAGGGGAAGGAAGCAGGGGGAGGAAGAGGGCACTGTCATGCTACATCCTAAGAAGAGCATTTGGAGGGTCTGGAAATGCTTTCAGTAGAGAGCGTGGAAGGTATAAAGGAAGGTTTTCATAGAATAACTCACACTAGTTAACCTCTGTAGGAAGACGTAGAACCAAAGCCAAAGTGTAGCAAGGAAGGTTCCAGCCATTGAGAACTTTCCAAGAGTTGGAGTATCTGAGAATGAAAGAGTTGCCTTGGGGGTGGGGGGTATCCTCCAAAGAGTAAAAACATCAGCCCTTGGCAAGGACGGGGTAGAGGGGATTCCCACAGGGTGTGAGATCCAGATGAGGTAACTTCTACGCTGTCTTCTAATCCCGAGAGGCTAAGCTTCTATCCTGTGATTTTTGTCTAGAGTACTACTCGGTCCCACCTCCACACCAGGAATATATCACCGTCTCAGAATGACA
Source organism: Panthera tigris (assembly GCF_018350195.1). Lineage (NCBI taxonomy): Eukaryota > Metazoa > Chordata > Mammalia > Carnivora > Felidae > Panthera > Panthera tigris. The sequence goes on along the minus strand of NC_056660.1, from coordinate 9,988,308 downwards.
GCAAATTATCCTCTTAACCAGTAGCTTGGAGGTGGCTTGATCATGGAACTTTTAAGAGCTTTTCTGTTGAAAACAGTAGGAATCAGGGTCGTAAAAGAATACGTGAATGGAATGGTTGCTGAATCTGAAGATACTTGATGGACATACCATACGGTCAAGCTTCCAGTGGATGATTGACAAATCTAAGTTCAGTCCCTCTCAGTCTCTTTTTTTAGTCATTTTATAGTAACTAAATTCTTCCTTTTGTTTTACAAGGAGGAAGTGTCCCTCAATCCCCACCGCTGCCCCCAGGCAGAGCGTGCACTCATTTCACAGCAAAAGGAATCAGTTCTTTCCCAGGACTTACTCATTCCCTGGGTTTGAAGCTAGGCCTAGTTTTGATCCCTTGGAGGCTTACAGGGATCACTGGCATTCTTTGTGACTGTCACCAAGATTACCTGCCAGGGCCCAATGTGCTGAAGAATCTTGGAACAAGGACAGAATCTATAAAGTTGCTTTAAAAGCTAAAGGTGTACTTACCTAGACCCTGAGAAGCAACTGGGAGGCTTGAGTGGCATCCATATCTGAAGCTAAAGTCCTGAAGCTCAGGAATTTTAGCTGGAACTTGGTAATTCCGTCGAAACTCAGTGTCCGCAGGTCGAGGAAGTAACTTTTTCTGTCCCAGCGACATCTGAGAACTTGTCACATTCTGTCTGACACAGACAGACACAAGGCAGTAACCCCTTGTAAGCTACTTAAAATAGCATCATATTTTCATTCCCTTTTTACTTCCGGCAGTAGCTTCCAATTTTATCACACTAAGCCCACTCTTCTCGTATTTAGAGGTACAATCAATGTCGTTTTTATGGATATTTCAACCAAGAAATAATTTTCTGCTTTATCAGGCATGGGAAGTATATGCTCCAATGATTAGAAGTGGGTTTTAGTGAATATATTGTATGTCAGTTTGGAACACTCTTCCGTTCTGCTCAATGGACACAGAAGGCATCCCTCATTCCAGTAGGGATGCCTCGTCCCTGGGGCAGGTGGGTAGTGGAGAGAGAGATCTCAGGTAAGGCTACGGTTGACATGTAAGACATAAGATGTCAGTTAACTTTGAATTTCAGATAAATAACGAAGAATTTTTGTAAAATACTCGCTTATCTACTCAATACTGTTATTCTAACGTAACAGGGCATCCTGTATTTTCATTTGTTAAATCTGGCAACTCTAGAAGTGCATACCATCCCCATCACCTGGGAAAGAACCACCTGAAGCTCATCCCTTTCTGATGGAGGGTTAGGTAACATCGTTGTCACTGGCGGACAACGGCGCCATTGTTTCGTTGTAATAACTCTGCTAACGAATATTCATCAAATATCGATGACGTGATGATAAATAATCAGTAAATACCTACGAGGCACTGACTAAACGCCAGCTTCCACAAGCGCTACCAGATCACAGAGGAGGCACAAGCTACCTCACTTAGAGGGAGTCCATCCCTAATTCTGGCTACCAAGGTGGTTCAGAGGCACGTCACACAACACCAATTTTATTCAGGACAAGAATGTTAACATGGCCATCTTGAGCAATATCCGAATGGTGCCACGATCTATTGAAACTAAACTCGAGTCTTGTGCTGAATTCATTTTTCCATAGTTTTTATGGATATTTAATTCAAAGGTACATCCAACAATATGTGATGGCATCTACTGGCACCCAAGAGCATTTTAATGATCTGTTTAGAAATGATTTACGTCTAGACCAGCACAGTGAGAGAAAGCTTCACTACGTGCTGCCTCTTCATTTAGATGAGTCAGGAAGAGAGGATGTGGGTACTCAATGGCCCTCATAATGACCTCATAACCTGTCCAAGGAGAAGACAAAGTTATAGAGAAGATGCAACTCTAGGGCTTAAAAACAGGATATCCCTGAAGATGTTTTGGGAAACCATCTGGTATGGTTCCTAGTAAGCACCATCTATACCTTGGTTTTTGTATATCACTAGTAGCTTTATAGGAGGAAAATAAATTCTTAGTGAAGTCCTTGAAGTGCTCTGTGCCAAAGCTAAAAATAACTTAGTCATCTTTCTACCTTGCACGACCTCAAACTAGCGTGATTAGAAAGATGTACACACGGCAAACAGATACGGAATGTGACATCTTGTAACCGTAACCCTTGGAACCATGGTTCTCACATGGAGATAATACATCACACTTACCTAGGAAGCTTCTTCCAAAACACAGTTGCTGAACCTCATCCCAGACATGGAGAATCTCTAGAAGTGGGGCCCCAGGCACTTACATTGTAAACAAGCTTCCCCTAGGCTTAAGAATCACTGACTCAGAACCTTCAACGGGTGCTATAGAAGCCCAGAGAGGGCATAATGAGCTCTGTTAGGGGAAGGGAAGGAAGACAAGAGTTAAATGGCTGACACAGTGAAGGATGTGCTTCGGTGATGGGTCAACAGGGCAGCAAAAGTTATGCACTGTGTTCATTAAGTATGATCTCGCTGGCAAGAGTGTGAGGTATGCAGGGCAGGGAGTAGCTAAGGGTGAATCAGGAGAGGTAAGTTAGAAACCAGGTTGTGAAGGGTTTTGAGGGGCTGGTCCGTGTAGACCAGGATCAAGCAGCGTAGTGGAGCAATTGGACGTGAAGACCCAGAAAAGACAGTTAGAGCCTAGACTTAGTCTGCGTTCCTTTGAAGATAAAGATTAAGTCTTACTCTTCATTGATCCTTAGCCATTATCACAGTAATCGACCTCGTTCTTCTCAACGCACGCTTTTATTGTCTTTACAAAATTTCACGTTAATGAGTTCCTTCAGTATCATCAAGAAGAGAAGTTCTTGGGGCGCCTGGGTGGCTCAGTCGGTTAAGCGTCCGACTTCAGCTCAGGTCGCGATCTCACGGTCCGTGAGTTCAAGCCCCGCGTCGGGCTCTGGGCTGATGGCTCGGAGCCCAGAGCCTGTTTCCGATTCTGTGTCTCCCTCTCTCTCTGCCCCTCCCCGTTCATGCTCTGTCTCTCTCTGTCTCAAAAATAAAATAAACGTTAAAAAAAAAAAAAAAAAAAGAAGAGAAGTTCTTGATCCCAAGGGACCCAACTTATGCCTGAAGTCCCCGTAGCGGAACTGAAGTTTGCCCTGACGGGATAACCATGACTCAGAGCTAACGTGACCCAATGGTAACCACACCTCCAAGCCCTGGACTCCTCGCGGGGAGCCATCCCTGCTCCTCAGGAGCTCAGCTCCCACTCTTTCTTTTTCACTTGAGAACAGTTGACGCCGCACTAGTGTACCTATAGCCCAAGGAGAGAAACTGGCCCATTTAAGATTAGCATGGCACTTGCAGAAAGTCCCAGTCAAACGTGCATCTACAGCAAGGACTGTTCAAAACCACTGGGACCATGCGCATCATCTACAGCCAAGCAAGAACCAGTTCTGCTGTCTCTGTCTGCTGTTCTAATTCATCGAAGCCAAGTTCCCCAGGCCTCAATGTGTAAACAAGCACCTTTTCCTGCTTCTCACTCATTGGCCTTAATACAATGATGAAGATACAAAGATAAGACATGGCCCCTGTGCTTTAGAAGCTTCAAATACCAGAGAAACAGAACAAAAAAGAGAGAATGACAATATTGGGTGATAAATAATGTGGAAAAGATAAGAATAAGATCTATAAAAACATATGGGAAGGCCAGCAATCCAAACGTGGGGGATCAGAGAAGACTCCCAGGAGAGACACGAAGCCTGTCTTTGGACTTCATTTATGGACAGACATAGGCTGCAAAAAGGGAGCGGCTGGTGGCCCACGGGAGGGGGGCAGTGTGTGCTCAAGGCACAAGGCCGCCTGGGGCGCGGTGGGTCTGGAGGAAGGAAGGCAGATGGTCTCGGGGAGAGTGTGGGGGCTGGTGAGGGAGCATGCTGGCGTGGCAGGTAGGGACCAGATTGTACAGCCTCGCATTTAAGGCATTTAGCTTAGTGTCCCCTGAGGACACTGGGGAGTCACTGAAAGGTTTTCAGCTGGAAGGTGACATCAATTCGCACATCTGGAAACTATGGTGATGGTCCTGGTGATGGATCGGAAGTGACAAAACTGGAAAAAAGAGCTGGATTAGAGGTCATCCAAGGGGGAGACACGGGCGGCCGTGGCTTTGGGGAGGAAGAGGAACAGACGGAGCTAAGAGATTTAGGAGAGACTCTTGGCAGGTCTTGGGTATTTATCTACACATAGGGAGATGGTAATTTGTACATGCAGAAAGGCCTTTGCTTAGAAGCTCGAAGACATCTTTTAAGAAGGCTGACATTTCAAATCTTTTCCCATCACCCTTAATATTTACCTGAAGTAGGGAGGTCTTTTGATTCTATACTCATCTAATTTCAAAAAGTGTACTTCCTGTATATTTTTTCCATCATTCCACAAATATTTACAGAGCACCTCCCATACCCAGACTAGACTATACCGACCGTGCTAGATTCCCAGTGAATAAAGGCCTTTGGGGCACCTGCCGAATAGTGGAAGAAAGAATAAAGCAAAAACAACAAAAAACAAGAATCAGTAAACAAATGACTGCAAAATGCCAGGTGCTAGAAGGCAACAAATGAGATGGTGGCACACTTCTTCCGCTAAAACAGTAAGGAAAGGTCTCACAGGCAAGGGGACATTCTGGAGTCTACAGAATGACACAGTAAAATCACAGAAAGAGCTGGGAGAAGAACAATGCAGGCAAAGGGGACAGCCTGTGCACTGGTTGAAGGTTGGGGGTAGGGGGAAACGGTATCCTATAGGAATTTTAAAAAGGCCCATGTGGCTGGAGCCTGATGAACGAGGGGATGGAGGGAGGAGGAACAGTGAGGAGGTAAGCAAGGGCTATGGCAGTCTTGCAGGACCTTGTGAGCAAAGAGAAGGAACTGAAACTTGGATTTCATTCCAAGTGCAATGCAGGGAGCCTGGGTGGCTCAGTGGGTTAAGCATCTGACTTCAGTGCAGGTCATGATCTCACGGTTCATGAGTTCAAGTCCCTACCACCCTGAACGCGCCCGATCTCGTCTGATCTCGGAAGCTAAGCAGGGTCGGGCCTGGTTAGTACTTGGATGGGAGTTCAAGTCCCACATCAAGTGAACTCATGCCCCACTTCTCGCGAGCTCCAGCCCTGCTTTGGGTGAACACGAGCCCCACTTTGTGTGAACACAAGCCCACTTCCCCTGAACATGAGCCCCACTTCAGGTGATTCCTGTTTCTCTCTTGCTCTCTCTCCCTGTCTCTCTCTCTCTCTGCCCCTCACTCACTTGTGCCCTCTCTCTCTCTCTCTCAAAAACAAAATCAAAACAAAATACAATGCAAAGCCAGTGAAATAAAGCAGTGGAATAATATGATCCAATTTAGATTCATAAAAATTATCATATATCATACTGGACTCCTCCCTCCCCAAACTTCACCAGAATGATAGTAGATTAGAGGTTACCACATTTTTAGAAGCTGGAGACCAAATACAGATGTGGCAACTGAATTAGCAAAGTAGAGGAAGCTAAAACTAAGTGGTTGCCGAAAGGAATAACAAATCAGTGAGCTAATCCACATTGTAGACCCCCAATAGGCTTCTGTAACAGGAACAGGGTAAGGCAGGTACTGAGGCTCAGGCTGAAAACAAGCAGCTTGGGTGAAAGCTTGTATACAGCAAGGTTGAGTTCCTGCACAATCTTCTTAACCTCATGCAGTCATTTGGTGATCCTTTCCTAACCAGAAATTTATTAGGTGTAAAACTGAATGAGAGAAGCTCAGGAGATTCCAGGACATGAGGCACAGTAGAAGGTGGGGTAGTGAGATGAACAGGAAAAAGAAGGGCTCAGTAAGTGTTGCATGGGAAGCAGGAAGATCCCAGTTTCCTCCCCAATCCTGCTCTCAGAAGGCCAACAGCCAAGGGTTTCTCTCTTTGGAGAAACTGACCTATAAATATGGGTATTTGGGGGTTTCCCAACAGAAAGAGAGCTTATCACCTAACCACCTAAATCAAGTACCAGCTAATAAGCCCCATCTCTGTATGTAGTTTGCAATCAGATTTGTGTGTCTCCCTTGTAGGTTTTGCGAACCTTAGAGATTAAGGTTTTGCCTACACTCACTTAAAAAGAGAGTCCAAAGAATTAAAAGAAGTTTTATTAGCATCATAGTAAATCTGCCTCTGCCCTCTTGTAAGTATGAACAGAAAACCAAATTTTCATTAGACCATTAAAACACTCAGAAAATAGAGACAATGCAAGGAATAGACGAAAATGTTGAAAATTAAGTGTATCATAAACATCCTAAAATTTATAAGAGAATTACTACATATATAAAACAAGAACAGAATGCTGTTTTAAAAAATAATCATAATAATCAGACCATAATAGACCATAATAATCAGAGGTCTATATATTGCAGTAAATAAAACTTATTAATTTTACTATTCAAATAAAAAATCAAAGGGAGGAAGAAAGCTAGTAAATTAATAAAAATCCAATAGAAGAGCTAGATTAAAAGCTAAAGAAATTTTCAAGTTAGCAAAACAAAAATACAAAGAGAAAGATACTAGGAGAGAAAAGATGAGAAAATTGGAGGATCAGTCCAACTAATAGGAGTTCAAGAAGAGAACAGAGAAAAGAGATGGGAGAAATGTGGGAAGGGACATGCAGGAAACAATGTCCAGAATTGAAGGACATGACTCTAGCTTCTAGGGCCCCTAATTGTCCAATATAATCAATGACAAAAGATTCTCACTAACGCATACAGTTGTGAAATTCAGAATGTCAGGAATAAAGAAAAGATCTTAAGAGCTGCCAGGAAAAAATATATATATGAGAGGGTCAGGAATCAAAATGGCATCAGTCTTGTACAAAGAAATCCTGGATGCTAGAAGATATTTGGAGGAATGCTTTCTGAGGGAAAATGATTATCAACCTAAAATTTTATATCCAGCCAAACTATCAGACAAGTTTAAGGAATTAAAAAGGACATTTCCAAATAGGGCAGAACGCACTCAAAAAACTTCCTCCCGTGCACTCTTTCTTAGGAACGTACTGAAAGATGTCCTTCAGCAAGACTAGGGAGAAGGGATAAGAAAGAGGAAGAGGAAACAAGATTCAATGCAGGCAGAGGCCAAAGTCATTCTTAGAATGATGAGAAAGGAAGTCGCAGTGCAAGGTGGGGCAGCAAAGCTACAGAACAACCAGTCTGGATTAGAAGAGAATGATGAAGGGAGTCAAGCAGAAGATCTCTGGGAAAAACAGAAGTGATAGAGTGTTTGAAACTGTGTTTGGAAAAAAGTCTTGAAACGTATGTGATAAAGAATTTGGCAAAAATTAGTAACAGGCCCATAGAAAACTAAGCATATGAATAAAAAGTCAATTATTAACTCTGGTAAAAAAAAAAAAAAAAAAAAAAAAAAAAAGGAAAGGACACAATTATAAAATACCACCTAGCTCAGCAATGAATGTTTACATAATCATAATATATCATATCAGTATCACAATATAAACATTAGCAATTGAATCAAACAAGAATTTGTAATATAATTCTAGAGAGAATGGATGGAAGGGGAGTGAGAAAGAGTTACAGGAGAGCCAAATCCTCAACCACTATAACAGGAAGTCAACAACAATGTCTAAAATTGATGAACCAAAGATAAAGGTATATGCATATTATTTTAAAATATGGAGTATCACATAAGAACCACTGAAAGGATTAAATTGATCACCAATGGGGAGTAGGGTCAAAGAACTGCTATTACTTTGTAACAAGCCATTAGGTTACTATTTGATTTAGATGTACACATGCATTAGTTTAATAAAAGTTTTAATTTTTCAAAATAGCAATAATTGGAAATGGCATGTTGAACTTGACCTCTTCATCTTTGCAGGGCTGTTTCATCCTCGTTTTCCAGGCCCAGAAAGCCTTTCCTGGCTTCCCCTTCCCAACGTCAGGCTAGATGTCCCACTGTGTGCACCCACGGCACCCAGAATTTCCCGTATGATACACCTTTTCATATGTGACCTTTTGTTTGCTAAATTGCCTCTTTCTGTGTCTGTATTGTGAGTTCCTTAAGGAAAGAGACTGCATCTATGCTGTTCCCCACTGCAACTCCAGGGCACAACATATGAGCAGAGAGAAAATGAACATGTTTACCTTTTGCTGTGTCCACAAAGTCTCTTCTAGGACTAGAAATAAACTGATTTGCTATCGCCTTCCTAACCTCTTCCTTTGTAGCAGCGATTTTCCAAGGGAGGTGGCTCTTTATTGATGCTGTTGATTGGCCCTGAGGCAACGTCCAGAGAAAGAAATCCTATTAATACAAACACAATTTTCAAGAAAATCGATATAGGTTCACCTAATGGGATGAAGGTTATGTGTGTTTGTGGGTACATATTCTTCTGGGTCCTCTACACCCACTTACCACACTGCAGTGTGTGCAGAGTCCAAAGAGTGTGCCTCCAACCAGAAATCTCCAGCTGAGACCAGAGAAGAAGACCCACGTGAGTTCTTGACCTGGCTTTAAATGCCCAAGGAGCAGACAGTCTCAGGCTTCAAGAGACACCCTGCCTCCCATGCAGAGTTCTCAGAAGCAGCCTGTAAGAGGGGGGAGGGCAGGCGCTCTCTCCTCTTTGCCCCCAAAGAGATTTTACGATTATGAAACTTGAAGCCTCCAGCACCTCTTTCCATCTACCCACTCTCATGACCTTGCTTCCTATTTCCTTGAGAAAACTGAAGTCATCTGATGAGAACCTCCAAACACCGCCCGGCATGTCACCACATCTGCACTCATTACGCTGTGATGGGAGACCACTGTGTTTAGCCTACTCTGGCACATGACCCCCCCCCCCCCAATTCTCACTTGTCTCTTGCAACTTCCATTTCTCCCTCTCTTTGGGGACATGGCTGTCCAAGCTTGCCTTCATTTCTCCTATCTTAAAAACGCCCCCTTCACTCTACTTCCCCTCTAGTTACTTAGATATTTCCCAATTTCCCTTCGCAGGAAACCCCCCAAAATAGTTACATACATTGACCGCCCCCGAATTTGTCTTTTACGTGTCTTTTAATCTTCAGGGTCCCTCTCCATCCCCTTCTTTCCCTTATAATCTATTGAAGAAACCAAGCCATTGGATGTGGAGAGGTTCCCACGCTCTGGATTTTGTTGAATGCATACTCATTGTGTAGTTTAGCAAGTTCCTCTGTTCCCTGTATTTCCTACAATTGGCAGAGACTGACCTCCTCTCAGGATAGATCCCTCTGACAAGACTGCAAGTGGTATGTGACAAGGAGGATTACAACATATAGTTGTTTCTCTTTGTGTGAGGTTACCAGCTGTTGATGCTCAATGCCTAGATTAATGGATGAAAGGGGGTGATAGTCTATCAGTTCTTTATCATGTGTAAGCTAGAATATGTTTATAAAGAGACATTTTCCCTCATCTACCGTTTAGTTTACCAGGGGGGGAGCGGGGGTGGGAGCTTGATCGTTTTCCTTCCATCAGTTTCTAAGATAATGAATTGGTTTCTTATCATCCTCTGAAAGTGGTCCCATTTTTTTTTTAACAGAACTCACAGATTTGAGCATATTTGAGGTGTCTCAATCTATTGCATATGTTATCCTTATTGAAGCTCAAATTACCTTTGAGCCTGTGGGCACCTCTTTAATTTTGATATAGCTCTAGTCTTTTTTTTTTTCTTTCTTTCTATGTAGTTCCAGACTCATCTTGCACATTTCCCACCCCAGATCTGGACTCGGCCAGTTCTCCCAGGAGCCCTCTGTCTCACACTGATCAAGCATTCTTCTAACCACAACTACTCCTGTCAAGGCAACCCATGAACTCCATTCCATGCATGCCAACGGCCAAGTCTATCCTCGACTTCCTTGACCTTGACAGTGATCGGTCCTTTTTCCTTCATTTTCTTCACTTGGTTTTCAGCACAACACACTCTGTTGGGCTTTCTCCTTCACAACTGACTGCCCCTTCTCAGTCCATTTTGCTGCTTCTTCCACTGACCGCTTGTTAGTGAAATGCCCCAAGACTCAGTCCTTGAACCTCTTGTCTTTTCTAGCTTGATCATCTCATCCAGTCTCATTTGTTTCAAATACATAGGATGACTCCCATTTATCTTTGGCTTAGACCCTCTCCCTCAACACAGATCCCTACGGCCCAACATCCTTCTTCTGTCGATCTCCAGTTGGAAGCTTGCTAGGACACTTCTAATTTCACATTCCCACAACCGAACCCCTGAGCGTCCCCCTGAGTCTTGAATATTCTACCTTTCAGTTAATGGCCACTCTATCCTTGCCATTGTTTCAATCTAAATCCCTGGAGTCATTCTTGGCGCATCTCTTTGCTTCCCACCCCACATTCTTTGCATCAGGAAACTTATTTACCTATGAAATATATTTAGAAGCAGACCAGTTCTTCCAATCACACATAACACCCTAGTCTGAGCCATCATCGTTTATCTCCTGGATTATTGCAGTAGCCTCTTAGCCAGTATCTCGGCTTCCACCTTTACGCTCTTATAGTCTACTCTTGGCCAGGGCGACCCGTTAAAGCATAATCATGTGACCCCCTCTTCTCAAAACTCAGCAGTGGCTCCTCCTTATTTCAGAGTAATAGTTATACTCTGCAATGGCCTATAGGACTCTACACAATTTACAACGCCCCCCTCACACACCTACCCCTCACCTCCTTCCAACGCACCTCCCCTTTGTTTTCTGTCCTCACTTCCTTCTTCTCTCCAGCTGCCTGGATTGCCTTGCAATTCCTGAAACATCAGCCACGCTCCGGCCTCAAGGCTTTGCCTTTGAAAGGGTGAGAGGTTCTCACCCGAGATTTCGGCATGACTTTTTCTCTCACCTCCCTCAAATCTCAATTCGCCTGTCACCATCTAAATGACACCTCCCTAAATTACCCCCACGTAACATTGCAAACCCTTCCCCCACCACTCCACTCTGGATCCGCCTTACCCTGACCAATTTTTTCCCCCATAGAATTATCACTTTCTAAACTTTTATGGTGCATTACAGTTTGCCTGAGTGTTATATTTATCATCAGCTGTCCGTCTCCCCCTACTAAAGTGTAAGCTCCGTGAAGACAGGGTTTTTTTCTCATTTTCTTCACTGCTACATCCCAGACCTGGAAGAGTGCCTGACATATGAGGCACTCGGGAAATATTCGTTGCTTAAATGAATGAATAAAAGGTGGCACATATAACCATCCACTGCCTGAGGTCTTTGCCCTGCCAGTCATTGCTAAACCCAGGTAAACTGGTTTTTTCCAATATCCTGAATGGGAACTGCAGTCACCCTTGACCTCCGGTGGGACACTCCATGGATAGCAGAGATAATTTACACGGTGATGGATCTCTCTTGTATCTCTTTCCCAGGCATTTATGATAAGCCTCTTTCAGGCTTTCCTCTGGGGCTGCTCCTTGGTCTCCATTTATGGCTTCTTTCTTTGACCTGCACCTCAAACCTGGGGATTCCCCAGGGCTTCATCAGCCGGAGGTATCTTTATGGTCCACACGTTCATCCTCGTAATACTAGTCACTCTGAGGCATCACTATACACATGCAAGGCTTGACCGCAAAAGGGGCCAGCCGACAGAAACGGCTGCAGGGTCCTGTGATCACTAGACAAGCCCTGACCCACCTCCAGCCCGTGTTCTGCCTGACTGCCCACACCCGGATGCGTCACAATTGCTGCCAATATATCATCAGGCCCCTGTTTCCCACCACGGTTTCCTTGAAGGAGCTCCAACCCACCAGTCTGTATTTTCACTCCCAGGGCAATCGCTTTTGCGGCAGATCCTCTCTGTTGGCAGAGAGGGAGCACCTTGCCAGTCTCATCCTAGTTCAGGTCCTGAGCCACAGTCGTAACTGTTCAACAGAAACAAATAAATGGCAGATAGAGAGGCCTCGGCAGAGTAAATAATGCAGCACACCCTCATTCAGGTCGATTGGAAGAGCCTTGATGGCTGGAGGGGCTACGCCCGGTGTGAAACCTCATTGGTTGAAAGCGTACAGGGCAGTCGCCCCCGCTACTGCTCATTGGCTACGAGTGCCCAGGACCACCTACCGCTCTAGCTCTCATTGGCTGGGAGCCTTCAATAACACCTAAAGAAAACAAATGCTTTGTGTGTGTATATATGTATACATACACAGTATAATATTGTAACTGCTTTACATTAATTTTAAAATCTTAAGGCAAATATTTAAGAGGTAAATTCATTATAATGAATGAGTTCCAGGAGGCAATGGGGTGTTAAATGGGATATGTGTGTATGTCCTGATGATTCCCAAGTCGACATCTATAGCTCACCTCTTCCACACAAACTCCAGACCGAGATATTCAACTGCCTGTTGGACATATTTTCAACCAACGTGTCTTCAACTGAGTTCACATTTCCCCTATGCCCTTTCCCACCCAACCTGGTCCTCACCCATGCCTGCTCAGTAAACAGCAGGAGTGTCCACTCAGCCATGCAACTCAAAACCAGAAACATCATCCTTCATTCTTTCCCCTTCCTTGCCATTTATATTCTTTTAGTCATCAAATCCTACCCTTTCCACCACCTTATTACCTAATGAATACATCCCGGTGGGTACCATTCCGGGGGGCATCCAAATAAATGAAACTCTTTACTACAACTGAGCAGTGCCTTTTATGGTGGGAGAAGGGTACCCAGTGCCCAGGAGACAGAGGGAGGGTCAGTTACTTCCACCTATAGGAGAAGGGAATTAGAGATAGCTCTCTTTAAGCTGAGCATTGGTGAATGTATGAATGTCCTTGGTGGACAGGAGAAGGGATTCTAGGTAGAGTAAACAAATGACAAAAGATCTGGCAGTTTGAGGACGCATAATACTGAACACAAATGTTTGCGAGTGCCAGTTGATAGCACTATTGACAATAGGCAAAAGGTGGAAACAGCCCAATGTCCAGCAATGGCTAAATGAATAAAGAAACTGTGGTATACACATACAATAGAATACTATTCAACCATAAAAGGGAACCATAAAAAGGAATGAAGTACCGATAGATGCTACAATGCGGATGAACCTTGAAAGCATTACACGAAATGAAGAAGCCAGATGTGAAAGGTCACGTGTTCTCTGATTCCCAATAAAAAGTATCCAGAATACATCATCCACAGAGATAGAAAGTAGATTGTTACTTACCAGAGGCTAGGGAAGAGGGAAACAGGAAGTAATTTTATTTGTTTTTAATGTTTATGTATTTTAAGAGAGAGAAAGAGCACAAGCAGGAGAGGGGCAGAGAGAGAGAGAGAGACGGGGGGCAGAGAGAATCCCAAGCAGGCTCCAGACTGCCAGCGCAGAGTCTGATAACAGGGCTTGATCTCACAAACTGTAAGATCATGACCTGACCCAAAATCAAGAACCAGACGCTTAACCGACCTAGCCACCCAGGAGCCCCAGGAATCAATTTCTTAAAGGGTAGAGGGTTTCCTTTTGAGATGATGAAAATGTTTTGGAATAAGATAAAGGTGGTAGTTGCAGAACATTATGAAAGTATTAATTGTCAATGAATTGTTCATTTTTAAATAGTTAATGTTATGCCCTGTGAATTTCGTTTCAATTCAAAAAAATTTTTTTTTAATTAAAACAATTTTTTTTCAAGGTGTATTCATCTTTGAGAGACAGAAACAGACAGAGTGCAAGCAGTAGAGGGGCAGAGAGGGAGGAAGACACAGGGTCTGAAGCAGGCTCCAGGCTCTGAGCTGTCAGCACAGAGCCTGACGCGGGGCTTAAACTCATGAACCGTAAGATCATGACCTGAGCTAAAGTCAGACGCTCAACCAACTAAGCCACCCAGACATCCCTAAATTTTAAAAAATGTTTTGAAAACTTGGAGAGATAAGGGAGAAGTAGTTATAAATGAGAGAAGGTAGGGGAAAAAATAGTATAAGAAGGACCATAACTGTAGATGAGGATCTTTGGAAATATTCAAACTCTTGTTCTTATGGAGTACTGATACAGCATTAAATTCAACAGATATGTAGATATCATCTTACTTGACTGGGGCGAGATATTTGGCTCCTGACTCCTCTTGAAGTCCCGGTTTTGATCCAGTCTTCTTTAGAATATGATTTCCAAACATACTCATCGTTGTACTGTGTCTGATTGGGAATAGGGTCACTAAGTGAATAGGTATATCCTAGTCTTCTGATACCCTTTCGACTACAAGAAAAGATGGCGAAATCAGAATAAGGGATTAAATGCCAAATCACACAGCAACACACAGGTCAAATAATTTTCCTTATTACATTTTTTTCTTTTTAAAGATTGGCTCAAGCAAGACTTGATGCCAGAAAGAATTTAATTTCCAGATTCCCTTGAAAGGAAACAATCCCATATCTTAGGACGGCTCTTCACAAAAGTACTGGAGGCCTAAAATGGAATTTAAAAGAACAACAATCTGAAATTCATTAATTTTTTTAATTAAAAATACTTCTTAAAGAGCTAGGTACTCTCCTGTATAAATAGCACTTCAATGTAATCAAATACTTGTTGAAGAAATGTTTCTCTCTATGCATGTATTCCTTCTGGTTAATAAAAGGAAGGTAAGTAAGAACAGGACATCACTGGTCTGCAAGGCTGTAATGAAACCAAGCATCCAGGCAACGATCAGCATTTGTACTCACAGTTCAAGAAGAGGGTCCACCAGCTATCATGTTCCCTAGATGGACATACACAACACCTATTAAATATTTTTGCCGAAACACCCAGCTTGAATTAGATGAAGTCTTTGGCATATTAGATTATAGGAAATGCATAAAAAGAGGAATATTTTAAATAACACAGTGGAGATGAAATCAGAAAAATCCAGAATTCTCAGGGGAAAAAAATGGAATTCTCAGAAAAAAAAAAAAGAAAGGGAACCTATAGATTAAACGAGGCAAAAAACATAATAACCAAGTGCAATGTGTAGAACTTACTTGAATTTAATTTCTAACCAACTTGTTATTTTTTTTTAATTGTGAGACATCAGGGGGAAATTTGATTGCTGATTGGCCATTTGATATTAAGGAATTATTTTTTAGCCGACACAATGGTATTGTAGCATATGATTTTATTATTATTTTGTAATGTTTTATTTTATTTTTGAGAGAGAGAGAGAAAGCGGGGGAGGGGCAGAGAGAGAGGGAGACACAGAATCTGAAGCAGACTCCAGGCTCCGAGCTGTCAGCACAGAGCCCAACGCGGGGCTCGAACCCATGGACCATGAGATCACGACCTGAGCCGAAGTCAGAAGTTAACTGACTGACCCACCCCGGCGCCCCTATATCGTAGCATACTTTTAAAGAGTCCTTATCTTTTGGAGATACATAAGAATAATACTTAGAATTAAAATGATAGAATGCCTGGAATTTGCTTCAACATTATCCAGTGGGAAGGCGGGGTGGAAGGTATTGTCTGGGTATTGATTATTGTAGCTGGATACTGGCTGGGGATTCGTTGTATGTTCTTTTGTGTACGTCTAAAATGTTTCATATTGGCTTTTTAAAAAAAGAAGACTGGGTTAGATTCAGGTACTATCTATAAGAAACCAAACATCTGGGAAGTGGGATACATCTGGATGATGAACCAGTTTACTTGTTATTCAGATGTGTGGGCTCAGGTAGGACTGTGGTCCTAAATCAAACTGAAGTAATCAAAGGCACATGACGATTTTCCAAAGGCAACACAGCACAATCGGCTTGAAAGGAGTTGATGTTGATGTTCAGATCTCCATCTCCCAGTGTAATCTTCCTTAACGTGTCTCTGCCTGAAAGCAAACCCGCGTCGCTACCCAAGTGCTTCTGTCCCACACCTTTCTCTCTCCCCTAGGTCACGGCAGGATCTTAGGAAGGTGCGGTACGCCTCTGGGTCTAAGCCTCCAACAGTGAGAGGGATGTGGTTCCAAGGAAGCCATCTTGTAATCCAAGTTCCATGCCCTTACCTTGGGCTCACGAGGATTTCTGAAGGGGTGGAGGTTGGGGGTGCTCTAACGAGGGCAAATGCTCTGGGAGAGGGTGTTCTGGTTTTAGGTACATTGTGCCCTGCTTTGGCCAAGAGCAGTGTCTAGCTTCTCATTTCCTAATAATTACAAAACGTTCGTCCCTCTTTGGGGAGAAGCCTCTGAGGAGAGAGCAGAGAATATAGAATGCTTTGAATGGTTCTTCTCCCCACCTATTTAAACATTTTTTTTTTCAGGTTTTCAAAAAAAAATCCCGAAGACATGTCATTAGCTAGAAAGAAAAGCATCTCTGAGCAGGGGAAGCAGGACAGGGTGGTGATGCTTGATTCTTTTAAACACAACTGGAATCTTTTCTGAGACTACCAAATTTTTAAGGATTCACTGGGTAACGCTGGCACATAAAAATGTCGTCACGTTTTCCTTCAGATTTCCATCATTCACTAAGGTACTCAAGTCTTGTTTTTTTTTTTTTTAAGCCAGACATACGATGAAATATTTAATCCAGTCCAGCCAGTCCTCATCTCATTCTACATTGTAAAATATTTAACAATACACGGAAATATAGGCTGGCTGGCCAGACCAATTAATTTTCAGCATATAGAACTTTCTCCTTCATTAAATGCATAGTGGATGTTTGATTTGTATCTATAGGAGAAGATGGGTGTTAGCTGAATCTATTGTGGCGATCATTTCACAATGTATGGAAGCCAAGCCATCACCCGTGGTGTGCCGCACGGGTTCAATTTATACAGTGATGTGTGTTAATTATTCCTCAATAGAACTGGAAAAAATATTAAACAAGTTCCTTCCATGTGAAAGAGTAACTGATGTGATTTAATAGCCATTTGTTAAGACACAGACTTTCAGGATACTTGGAAAATGAGATGGGGAAAAACTCAATAACTGGAAGACATATCATCTAATTATTTGCTTTCAATAAAATCCAAGGAGTTCCCAGCCAGGTTGTCAGCTGCTCAATCGTTAACAAAAATCACCTTGTCATTTCTGGCACTTAACTCAGAGAGAGTTCAAAGTCTTGAATGGCAGTGCCACACCCAACTCCTTTCATTCACGGCTACTTATTCACGTGAACAAGACTGGTTAACATTAGCATCTATAAATTGAAAAATAAACAGCAGAAGCAGAAAAAAAATGGACGCTGAATGCAGTCTCACTCCCAAAATAGTAACACTTCAAACAGGATACATAAACTAATTGCAAACAGAACAGTCACATTTATCTCGTTAAGATACAATTCCAAAAAATTTCCTTCTTGTGTTTAGTGACTATTAACATCGGTAAAGTATTTATTGCTTTGAGCAATCGTGTACTAAAAATAATTGTTATAACTCAGTACTTAGGGTCACATAATATGTTTAAAAATTAATTTCAATTAATATACTAAAATAGTTTCAAAGAAGTATAATGGGGCGATCAATAAATTGCTTTCAAACACAAAATATATGATAGCAGGGTAAAATTCTACGGAGGAAGTGGAGAGGAATAAAAGTTCGAGAAGCAAAAGGAATGAAATAAATTGTCTACTGTCTGGTGTATTTTTTAAAAAGATCATAGAAAGTATCAATTTGCTAAGGTGTTTAGATTACCCATTGGCTATATTTTTTAATGACTTAATAGTTTTATCTTAAAGTGTCAATGTCTAGGATGGGCTATACATTTTATCTTCTACAATTATTTTAATTTACGATGAAAACTTTCCTGTGAACTTTAAAAATATGCGAATTTGAAGACCACTGACCTAGACTCCATTAGTACCCATTTGTTTTTTGGCTCTTATCCCAAATGTTTCTTCTTCAGACAACTGTTACTGTTTGGGAAGCTGGCATGATCATTACCGTCAGATGATAAATCTCCCAGTTAGGGGACATAATGTAACTCAGTGGGATAGCCACTGAGGAGTCTTACAGCCCTGTAGTTTGTGAAAGTCTATCAGAGATTACCCTGGGGGGTGGGAATTAATGAAAAATTTTGAGTTACTTCTCCATGCTGGTCACTGTACTAGTGTTTTCTTCTGTCATCAGAACCACCACCTGAGGCAGGAATCATTATTCCTACTTTGCCAACCATAAAACTGAGCCACAGCTTGTCACCTGCCGAAGGTAACAGAGATAAGAAGGGGTAGAGCAAAGAGCGGAGGTCAGAGCCCGTTTCTGCCCGACTCCTCAGCCGTGGTCTTGCCCACGATCCATTTGACTTCTCAGCAGCTTGAACTTTTAAGGTGCCAGGATCCTCTTTATTGGAAACAATTCACAGAGTAAACACAGGCCGGTGAAGCGTCTCCATGCTGGTTTCCCATCCACCCGTGATGCGATGAACGGTAACGAGGCTTTCCTGATCCCGCTCTCACTCACCCACCAATGAGTTTAAAGAGGCAGCTGACGGACAGAAATTCCCACCACGCACAATTCAGGTGGAAATGGGAGACGCTGAGAGGCCACTTAGGAAGCAGTGAGTGGAGGAGTGAAGGTAAGGGTGAGTGGGTCGTGGCCCTCCAGCTTCCAAGATGAGTGTTGATGATCAAGTGCTAACAATTCTTCATTCATCCAGTTACTGAATCGTCATTGTCTGCCTACTACCTACCAGGTAATGAATGCAATGCCTGCTCCATGTTTTTGAGTAGCACAATTCTGTTAACCTACATACTGGCTCTATTGCCCTGACCCGCAGTGACTTTATGAAGGATCCATGTGTTTCTTTCCTTAGTTTTCCTGTAGGAGGTCTGGATAGGGTCCGAAGGGGGGAAAGCCTGTCTGGTGCTTGGAGGAGCACTGTGCACGCAACAGGTTCTACCCGAGTGCACTTTTCTAAACCTTCTCTGATGACTGCTTTCTGTTGGTTTGGGACTCCGAATAACAGAACACAGGTGAACAGACGAAGGTGAGTCCATCGACCTGACACAAATCGGGATCTACCGAATTAAAGCAGGCACCGCTCCCGTCTTGGGCGTGAATGCAGTCCTCATTGTGGTCGCGTAGGAATCCCAGGTGGCCTCGCCTGGCAAAAGGATGACAAAACGGTTTGAAATGTGGCAAACCAGAATACTTCCATCGTGTGTCGTCTTCATAATTAAAATAATTTTTCAGGAGAAAAAAATTGGGGATAGTAATTTAAAGTCTAAAGGAATAGGGGCGCCTGGGTGGCTCAGTCGGTCAAGCGGCCGACTTCGGCTCAGGTCATGATCTCACGGTCCGTGAGTTCGAGCCCCGCGTCGGGCTCTGTGCTGACAGCTCAGAGCCTGGAGCCTGCTTCAGATTCTGTGTCTCCCTCTCTCTCTGACCCTCCCCCTTTCATGCTGTCTCTCCCTGTCTCAAAAATAAGTAAATGTTTAAAAAAATTAAAGTCTAAAGGAATAAATGCCAACTTGTGGCCTCTTTCAGGAAAGAGGGGAGGCTCAATTGAATTATCTGAGTTCCTCCCTATATAAAAGTAGGTCCATTGTTTTTCCTGAGGATTCCTACATGCTATTGTGAAGAATTTAAGCAATGCGTAAAAATATAAAACAGAAAGTTCGATTGAAGTTCTATCCCCTTAAGATGCCCACTGTGACTTTAGTGACCAATTCTCATGAACCCTATTAGATAAACCTATATGCACATGAAATGATTTTGCACAAAGGGGCTCACCTCCGGTTTTATTCTGGGCACCTTCCCCGTGCTCCCTCCTCCTCCTCAGCCCTCCTCCCAGACCATGTTAACAATTGTGCTGGTTTCTTTCCACGCTTTTACGTCTGCTGATACGATGATACAGAGATTTATATATGCATATATAAGGACGTTGACATATTGGGTTTTAGTTTCCGCCATCTTGTTTTACCAAACTGGGCTCATAATACACAAAGTGTCCTTTTCTTCTGTCTGTCACAGAACAGTGTCATCTGGGGCAGCTCTGATGCGTTCTCTGCCGCGACTGTGCAGGATTCTGCAGCATGCGTGATATTTCAATCTGCACAAGCAGATTCAACAAGAGAGACCAGCCCAAAGGCTAAATAAAGCCTGGGGCACGCCAATGTCAAGAGGTTGGGGAAGACTGAGAAAAGCAGTCAGCGAGGGCAGAGGACATCAGGGGCCACAGGAAGGAGGGCTTTCCACTAGGCGGTGGGGGAGGGATCGCCCATGGCAACTGCTGCCAGGCTGGGTCCAGACGACTGAGGATAGAGAATTAACCATCAGGCACCTGCTAGCAACAACAGGCTTTGACTGCCCCAGCCTCCCACTGTCCACAAAGCACCAAGAAAGTCCCTTTCTTGGGAATACAGATTTTAAATTTAACTCCGACATTTTCTCATTCTTCCTATCTAGGCAATTAACCTGGTTACATCTCACTAGAACCTGGGTCCAAAGGGTCCCCTTTACTATTTGAATAACCCGCTGTCCGGGGTCTAGGGCCTCACCGCAGGAACCCTGTAGCCACCTAACTGCCTGTGTATCTTCCCACTCCTGTATCCTGAAAACAATCGCTATACTTTTCTCAAATACGTCTGCAGTTTCCAAATAGCTTTACAATCTATATGCCCCGCCTGGCCTGTAGGGCCCTGACGGAACATTTCATTCGTGCTGCCTCTATACTTCTGTTTCCTCTCCCATCTCCCAGGCAGGTCTTGTTTCTCATTTAATAGGCCCTTTGGGGGAGCCAGGCAGCTGGACCCGCTCCTCCGTGACTGTTTCCCCACTGCCCTCCCACGGGTTGAGACTCCCCTCCGCCCACTCCCCCGGGTCTCACAAAAGCCAGAGCCCCGCAGGCTACGCTCTGTGCCTCCGTTTACACACACGCTGCGGGTGTGCGCGCCCCGAGCCCACGCGCCTCCGAGAAATGACGTCATGCTCTGACACCGGCTCGTTAGTGGGAGTCACTTCATGCTTCGAAGCATTTTGTTCCAACTGCGGCATTAAATGTTCTTTGTTCAGAGAGTTCCAAGTATGGACAAGTAAGTGGGAAGAAATTGGGAGGCAGTGTGGCTCCTAAAAGAAACCTCCATGGAACCTGATTTGAACCTCGGAGTGTGACGTTTGCAGGGCTCAGGAAGGATCCTCTCTGCACAGAGCCCACGCACCATTTCCCCCTCTTTTTCCTAAAGCAAACAACACTGACCCAGGCCAGACCAATTTCCTGTTAAGCCCAAATATACCTCAAACACCCTGGCAACACAGCGCCGGGGTAACATCTCCCAACTGATCACATGGGCAAGCCAGGAACACCTCTGGCTGCCGCTGCCTGAGGCCTTTCCTCCTTCTGAGGACAGGCTGGGTGCTGGCTGCCTTCTGTTGCCAAGATCCTATTCTGGAAGGCATCGGGTGCAGGAGAGGCCATGCCTGGCTGCCTCTAGGACCTGAGACCGAGCGGACCCCCCACTCCCTAATGCTAATCCGCCTGGATGACCAACATGACGAGATGTGCACTCAATTTCCAGGACATCTTTCTTCTTTTTGTCTAACGGTTTTTCTTACTAAAAGTCTCTAGGTCAGGTCTGCGTCTACGCTTTTTATTTCCATTGACAAAGCTCCTGCAAATAAAATGCTATTAGAATTAACCCTCTTCGTTAACAGCAGCAGTAACTTAAAAATCTATAATCCGAATATTCTAAAAACGTCTTTGCAAGCCATGTGCCACTGCTTTCTTTTACGTTTATTCTCGCTAAGTATCCCAGTGTCTTTCCCTCTAACTCTGTGTCCACCCGTCCCATGATTCTGTCTTCCTCTTTCTACCTCTCTCATTTTCTGTTCATCCTACAGGCAAGGCTTGAGCCCCTCCCATGGACCATAGAGACCACAGGCCCGAGGCCATAGAGACCCTGTCCTGGCCTTGGGGAGCTCACAGGTGAGGAGAAGAAAGAGAAAATAGCCAACGAGCACTTTAAGTGGGGTGCTGTGCTGTGTGCCGTGGGAGCCCCCAGGAAGGCGCAGTTCTTTCTGGTTGGATGAGAGAAGGGGCATCGAGGGTGGATCCGGGAGGGACTTCATAGAACAAGTGGCATCTGAGCCGGGACTTAAAGCAGGAGTTTGACAGCGATTACAGGAGGACGCGGAGGGAAGCATTCTTCAGAGAAAGCAGCGCGAGGTATGAAAAGTCTCAAGTGGCCTGATGTGAGTGAAGCAGGGGAAGAAATGGTCAACGCCAGGCCAGCGAGGCCTTGTTTGCCTTGCTGCCCCCTTGAACTCACCACCCCTGGAGGTATTCACAATTACAAAAATGTATTAGGAGGTTTTGAAAATAGCATAAAACAGTAACGAACATGTGCGTATACTGTTACGCTTTACAAAGTGTTTCCACGGGTGGAATCTTGTTTCATCCATACCATAGCCTGCTGGGTGGGCAAGTATGAACAGTACCTGGTGATTCAACGTTTTCCTAGTTGTCGGGAGGATTAAAGGGGAGGGTAAATTCAAGCATTTAACGTAGGCTGAACAGAGACCCAAAAGATAGGTCCACGTCCTAACCCCCAGAACCCGCGAGTGGTACCACATAAGGGTAAAGGGCCTTTGCAGGTGCAGTTAAGGATCTTGGGATGAGGAGATCGTGCTGGATTATCAGTGGGCCCCGAGTGCAATTTCATCATCCTTATGGGAGGCAGAGGGAGACTCGACCCGGAAGAGGCGGGGATGTGACCGTGGAGGCGCACGCCGCGGTGATGAGGCCACGAGTTGAGAATGCCAACAGCTTCCAGAAAACACAAGAAGCAAGGAAGGCTTCTGCCCCAGAGCTACCGGTGCAGCACAGCCCTTGATTTGGGGCTTCGGGCCTCCAGAATAAATCTCCTTGGTTTCAAGCCACCAGTTCCTGGTTATTTATGGCAGTCCCTCAAAGTGATGCAGCACTTACAAGCCCACATAGAGTAATAGTTCAACAGCAAGTAGTCCGTGGCAGTCATTGTCAACCTCTCATCTTATTTTTGGACCAAAGCCAGGCAGTGTGACACATCAGTCCCCCACCTTTTGGAGCGTGACACTTTTAGCAGTGGAAGATCGAGTGGCACAGAGTGCCTGTTAGAGCCCCAAGACTGGGCGTGAAGAATGAAACTCACCCACAGGAAGGGGAACTTGGGGGGCAGAATCAATGAGCCCCGGTGATCAAACTGAGGTGTCAGCCAAGCCGCCCTCCCATGTACCGTGGGCAGCTGGCACCCTCCTAACTGAGCCTGCAAAGTCGAGTGGACAAGGAGTGTCATTTTCTACGTGTTAGATCAAGGCCCTTCTGTGACACCCAAATGAACTATCCGGTAGACAGTTGCATACTTTGGTTTGGAAATTAGGGGAAACACTGGAGTGAGAGGTAAGATTAGAAAGCCGGTGGGGCATTTCCGTAGACTTGAAGCCCTTGGCAGGACACGGCCACGACAGAGGATGTGAACCAAGGAGGAGAGAATCTTGGAGGATTCCCACATTCCCCAGACTGGAAGGGGGAGGGGAGACAGCGAAAGAAACCAAGAGGAGTGACTAGAAAGAGAGATTCAAAAGGAATGCGGTTCCTGTCTCTCTCTCTCTCTTTTTTTTTTTTTTTTTTTTTGCCTTGTCATCATATAGAAACAGAATGTGTTCAATATGTTTTTTACAGGTTAAGTATTTTCATTTTCTGTCCTTAATTTACAAAGGGATGAATGGAATGGAATGAAAATACGCATTTCATTCATTCTGGTGGGTCTACGATTCCAGGGAATGCGCCATTGAACAGTTCCCACTGCTCTGTAGCCACTGTGGAACCGTAATTACCCAGCGAGGCGGCTGCGGTGGGGTATTATTGCCGTGAAAAAGGCCAGGATGCGGCTGAGTACCTGGGAATCACTCTCCCTCCACTGACCCAGAGGCGGACTTGGTAAACCTGCTGCATTTGCACAATTAGCATTAAAAGCTCTACCCGAGTTCAATGCAGAATCGCTTTGAAAGAAAAATCAGCAAAGGTCGCGGAGAAGTGGCAGCTAAACGCCTAGGTGCCGGCCTGGCTACGACCACGTAGGGGTAAGGTGCCTCTGCACATCTACTTGCGGGGTCCTTTCCCTGCCTTCGGGCACCTCCCCGCATTCTGTGCACTTCCCCAGATCCTGCACGGGGGTCAGGTCTCCGCTGGGTCCGCTGTCTTCAGAGCATCCGACCTCCATTCCTTCTTTGTCTTTGACTTTGGGATCCTGGAAAGGCACTATTCCTTCCTTTTTGCTCTCCCCTCCTAGGCACTTGGGGGGGGGGGGTGTTTGAAAGCACCTGAGAGGTTTAGGGAGAGGTTTGGCAGAAACGGGACCAAGGGCTGTAAAAGGGCAAGATCATGAACATCTCATTCTCTCTGACTCCCAGACTCTCCATGAAGTGAGTCCCACCAGTAAGAGGGAGGCATAACACCCCTGCAGACCAAAGCAGCCTTTGCTCGGTGTACCCCATTCCCAGGGAAAAGCCTCGCCCCCCCCCCTCCCCTGCCGGCAGGGTCCGCAGCCTTACTTGGCTGAATCTGGTGGCCTCCTTGAAAGGGGCACGCAGCCTCCAGCCCAGGCGGTGCCATTCTTGCTGGAAAGAGGCCACCGCGATGCCCTCTGCTCCAGCTGGACTGGGTGCTGTGGGTGGAGCGCGGCTGCATTGTGACGCGTCGCCATGGAGACATGGGTCACTTCCTGCAGCTCAGCTGGGGGCCGACAGGTGCTGGAGGGAGGCTGGGCTCTTAATCAGGAGGGCCAGGGGACGGGTGGGGAAAGCAAGGGGATGTGTTTCCAGTAATATGGCTACTGACTTTTGTGTATTTGTATAGTTCTTGCAATGAGCTTTCCTGAGCATGGTCTTATTTGGGGAGAGGAGCAAAAAGAGGAGTAAGCTGAAGATTTTCAACTGCAAATTTTCTTTTTTTAAGTTTTCAATTTTTTGTTAACTTATTTATTTTTGAGAGAGAGAGACAGAGACAGAGCATGAGCGGGGGAGGGGCAGAGAGAGAGGGAGACACAGAATCCGAAGCAGGCTCCAGGCTCTGAGCTGTCAGCACAGAGCCCGCCCGACACGGGGCTTGAACCCATGAACTGGGAGATCACGACCTGTGCCCAAGTCTGCTGCTCAACCAACTGAGCCACCCAGGCGCCCCAATTGCAAATTTTCATCCACACATAACTTTCAACTTAAGTGACTGTGGGCAAAATTGTCAGATCTTTGCATTAGGTAGGAAACAAGAGTGGGGAAGGATGTGAGCTGACACCTTTCTCCTCACTGGGGTTCCTGGCACAAACCTTTGCACTTTGTGATTGTCAACTTAATTGTCCTTCTATCCCCACAAGACAAAACAGTGTCTCTCACCCCAGAGTTTTCCCAGAATGTGGAGGGATTTTTATCCTCATATTCTTGGCAACCACCTTGGTAGTTTGACACATAGTAGGGGCTTAGTGAAAGTGAATGCCTCCAGGCTAGGACACAGCTATTAGCCACCTGGCTGCAAAGAAAAGACAGGAAGTGCACATTGGAGACTGTTGGCAACATATTTAGAAGGCAATCTACAACAATCCCTTCTCTGCAAAGGGGTTATTCAAAAGTCAGACCTCTGTTGGCGGTGATATCTACAAAAAGGGAAATTATCACAGGACACAGAAAAAACATCAAAGTAAGCATCCCAAGTGCATATGCGAGGTATTGCTTAAAAATCAAGATCCCAAGTAGAATTTTCTGAGAGGATTCCTATCCGTTTTACATTCCTAATGCATTTTACACTTTCAAATTTTACATCAATGAATGGCGGTGGGAACACATAGAAGGTATAGAGTTCTGTCGATGTTATTAAAAGGAATGAGTCTAAATTGGGATTTAGTAGTGGCATCTAAATGAAGAAAATAACACCCAATAACAGATTACTGTCTGAAAATGGCAGAGTTAATTAGCATAGCATAATTTAAGAAAAATATACTTTTTTAAACAGAGCAGGGAGTCTATAGAATTTCGAAAGTGAATTTGTATTAATATCTTACATTTGTCTCATCTTAGGCAAGCTGTGAAATTATAGCCTACGCACCGAATCAAGAGCTGGAAGAAATCTTTGCACTTTCTACCTGGGGGGCTTTGGGATCAAGCAGATTCTTCTCTGAGCCCCAGTTTATCTGTAAAATGGAGTATAGCAGTACCTACCTCACCGGGATATAAAGATTAGTAACTCCAACAATAATTTATAAGTTATAAAGCCGTGTAAACCTAAGGTACTGCTGTTTTGTCTCACTGCTATTCCGAGCTTCCTTCTTTTTTGGTCTTGCATTTCTGCTTCAGAATGGATTTTTGGTACAAGTCCATTTTATCGCGAGCAGTATAGCAGTATTCCTGCCCTTGAATTCGGGTTGCTTGAGGTAACCCCTTTCAGTGATTAAGTTGATTCTTTTTTCCTTGGCCTCTTTCCCTTCACAAACACGGACTGTGCACTGAAAATGAGCTGGAGGGTGACATTAAGGGGCCCTGGATACCATGGGAGCTTAGGGAGCTTGTCCTAGAACAGGAAATGCCTGAGCTGGGTTCTCAGCTCAATGGGAGACAGGAGACGGGAGAGGGAGAGCTGTCACAAGGGGGAGAAGGGGCCCAGGAGGCAGGGGACAGCGTGGGATTGTCACACAGTCAAGAGTGAAGGGAGAGCTAAGAGACACCAGAGCACAAGGCCCTGCAGGCCTTTTACAGTTTTCCGTCATGAATTTATTGTTCTTCTTAGCTTGCACACCTGTCTTCTTTTATAAAACTGGATGCCCCTTGAAAGCAAGGGCTTCGGGAGTGCCTGGGTGGCTCAGTCGGTTAAACGTCTGACGGTTTGTGAGTTCAAGCCTGGCATCAGGATCAGTGCTGGGAGCCTGGAACCTGCTTGGGATTCTGTGTCTCCCTCTCGCTCTGCCCCTCCCCCGCTTTTGTTCTGTCTCTCAAAAATAAACATTTTTTAAAAATTTAAAAAAAGAAAAAGAAAGAAGGCAAGGGCTGTGCTTGGGCATCCCCCCTCCCACCCCCCGAAACATGAGAAGGATTCACTGGAGTTAAGTTAAAGCAGCAGGGTGAAGAGATCAGGTCAGAAGTTTACATAAATCCTGAAGAAGAGGGAAGATTATCCATATCACCTACCAGAATAAGTTCATCATTCAGAAATTAAGACATCCAGGTTACTAATATGCCTTTTACAGAGTTTCAAATTGATCTAAAACAATAGACAGTAGTTATATTGAATGGGTTAAATGTTACACGGTTGTTTCCAATTCAAATTATTATAATGAATTTCTTTCTGTGCACGCACGAGCACACACACACACACACACACACACACAGGAACCTGCTGTTAAAGCAGCGGAGAAACGGGTGGGTGGCAGAGGGAGGGGACAGCAAGTATAGAACACCCAGCTTTGGGCTGTGAGGGAGACAGCTTAAATGGTGGACAGTTAATGTTCCAACGAGAGATGAGTAACCAAGTTCACGGGCCGTGGGTAAGAAGCAGGGAGAGAGATGGCACTTGCCGCTGTGGAGAGAGCGCATGGGGCTCAGACCTGGAGAAGCTGTGTATGCCCCTCCTCGGACTGAGCGTGCCCACCTACAGCTGGGCATCTTGCGAGGACACGGATTCTGAGTAAGTCAGTCGGGCGGGGCCTGAGGGTCTGCTTTTCTAACAAGACCCCCGGATGATTCATAAAGTTTGAGATGGGCAGAGCTAGAGCCGAGTCCTAAACCCAGCAGACTCTGCATCACCAGGAGCTTGTCAGAAATGCAGACCAGGGCGCCGGGGTGGCTCAGTTGGTTAAGCTTCCTTCCGACTCTTGGTTTCAGCTCAGGTCATGATCTCATGGGTCTGTGAGACAGAGCCCCGAGTTGGGCTCCATGCTTATAGTTTGGAGCCTGCTTGGGATTCTCGCCCTCTCCCCTTGCCCCTCGCTCCCCCACCCCCTACAATCATCAGCGTGTCCAGTGCACATGAGCTTCTCTCTCTCTCTCTCTCAAGATAAATACATAAACTTAAAAAAAAAAAAAGAAATTAAAACACGTAGACCTCCTGAATGAATCCACAGCTTGACAAGACCTCCAAGAGATTCCCAGGCACATTCAAGTTTGAGAAGCTCTGCTCCAGGAAACGTGACAGCGGTCACAGCGGTGTCTCCTGAACAAGAAAGATGATGGGAAATAGTTGATGGGAGAATTCAAAGAGCAAGCCAACAAAGGATGTGTAAAAGATTCGACAGGGGGCTGCTTCCGAAAGCCCAGGAGAGGTCACAGATGCTCTCCAGTGTTACCCAAGTACTTTGGATATGGATACACTGAGTGAAGTTCCTCCCCCGGGTTGATATATTTGGGCAAAAGTCTTTCCGTTATGTAGTATGCAATGCTTTTAGTCAAGGGTCTTCATGTTAAAAAAAGAAAGAAAGAAAGAGACTAAAGTGGCTGAGTAGCTCAGTGGGTTAAATGTTTGGCCCTTGATTTCAGCTCAGGTCATGATCTCATGGTTCATGAGTTTGAGCCCCGAGTTGGGCTCTGCACTGACAGCCTACTTGGGATTCTCTCTCTCCCTCTCTCTCTCTCTCTCTACCCCTCCTTCACTTGTGCTCTCTTTCTCTCTCAAAATAAATAAGTAAACTTTTAAAAAAAAGAATATTGCTTTTGCTCCTTTGTTTTAGCTTATCGATTAACTCATAAAACATTTTCTCAATGTCTGTGATGGAGTCTATATGATTCAGGTTCTCAATATAAAAAAACCAATAGAAGGGGTGTGTGTGTGTGTGTGTGTGTGCGCGCGCGTGCGCACGCGCGTGTGGATAGAGAAAGAGATTTATTTTAAGGAATTGGCTCACAGAGCTGTGCAGCCTAACAAGTCCAAAATCTGCAAAGGAAGCTGGCAGGTGGGTGGCCCAGGGCAGAGCCCATGTTGCCATTCAAGTTTGAAGGCCACCTGTGCAGACCCCTCTCTTGCTCAAGGGAGGTCAGTCTTTTGTTCCACTCAGGACTTCCACTGATGGGAGAGCCCCACTGACATTGTAGAGGGC
Organism: Panthera tigris; assembly: GCF_018350195.1. NCBI lineage: Eukaryota > Metazoa > Chordata > Mammalia > Carnivora > Felidae > Panthera > Panthera tigris. The sequence goes on along the minus strand of NC_056660.1, from coordinate 9,959,386 downwards.
ATTCTGCTTTACTTAAAGTCCACCGATTTCAATGTTAGTCTCATCGAAAATACTTAACTAGAAATATCCAGAATAATGTTCAGACCAAGTATCTGGACACCATGGCCCAGCCAAACTGACACATAAAATTAGGCCTCACTGACCGAGATCTTTCTGAAGTCTACTTAATTCATATCTGTCACTCAGAGGGGGTGTTGTTAAGCAGTCGAGAATGATTGCTATCACTTTATTGGAAGATCCAGAAAAGAAAATTCTATAATGTTCTCGATTTTATTAAGACAGTCCAACCTAATGGAGCAGATTCTAAACTCTGCTTCTAATGTGCCACTCAACAAACGTACGACATTTTATTCACATAGAGCCAGAGCAGCAAGTTCAGACTGTTGATTCTATCAAAACCTTGTCAATCCAGTACGGACGTCACCTCCCTCCTGGGCCAGCTCTGCTGTCCCTGATTCTTGTGTTTTCCTCTCCTCTGAACTCTTCAGAGGTTAAGTGGGCCAGGCCAGTCATTGGGTAATTACTAATGCTCCACACTGTCAGTCCCTTCAAGTGTATTCAAGTAGTGAATATCAAGTATGAACACTCCTTTTAAATCTGTTATACCAGCATTTACCCATCCAAATGAATGTTCTCTTCTTCAAAGTCATAATTCATTCTAATGACACTGCCATTGCTTAAAGCATTTTTGAAATTCTTTAGAAACTCCCTTCAGAACTAGATGCAATATTCTTTTGAATTTCTTAAATAGGGGCATAACTTGGCTCTTTGAAGATAGATTGGGATTTGAAACAGTAAAAAGACATTCACATTTGAGCTGATAATTAAGGTAGGCAATCAAGTTGGGCAATATTATCCTTTAGCCAAAAATCAACTATAACCATGAGGTAATGAGAAAAAAAACCTCCCTCCTTCTGTAGATAATGTCTGGATTTGCATTCTTGTTGGAATAAATTAATAGCCTCCAAGGTGACTCTTGTTCTGAGAGCTTCAACAAATCAATCACTTGGATAAATCAGTCCTCACATATTTATTTTAAAACTAGATTCTACAGTTTTATGTCATTAGTTTCACTCCGGAAACTGGATTCTAAGTGTTTTAGACATTCCCTTTTTTTTGAACGTCTCTCATAGCACTCATTTTGTTATTCTTCTTAGTTTGCACACCTGTCTTTTTAAAAAAAAATTTTGTTTTTTTAATTTTATTTTTGAGAGAGAGAGAGAGTGAGGGAGGGAGGGGCAGAGAGAGGGAGACACAGAATCCGAAGCAGGCTGCAGGCTCTGAGCTGTCAGCACAGAGCCTGATGAGGGGCTCTAACCCGTGAACTGTGAGATCATGACCTGAGCCAAAGTCAGACGTTTAATCCACTGAGCCACCCAAGCGCCCCACACACCTGTCTTCTTTTATAAGACTGGACGCTCCTTGAAAGCAAGGGCTGAACTTTATATACCAGCACCCACCTCAGTGCACCGCAGAGTAGGCACTCGATCATATGTGTTGCATGCATGAACTGAATGAATGGATGACTGAATGAATGAATTGCTTAGATCGTTGTTGTCCTATAGACTAGGATCGATCTTAAACTGTTAAAATATCTGAATAAGGCTGCACTTATACCCAGAGTGAAGCCTCTTTTGCCCAGAAAGATCTGTTCCAATACACTTTTCACCAATTTAAAGGCTGCCCGACATTACTTCGTTGCGACACTTGCTAATAAATACATTAGCACAGTGTATATCCCCTTAGAAGCAGTTCATGAAACTTTGCTGAGTGAATAAGGACTGAGTGAATGCATCCAATAAAAACCACTTTTAATTCAATGAAAACATTGTTTTTAATTATAAAAGAAACCTTCCAGATTTCTAGTCCATTCCTGGAGTGATTACTGATGGTTTTTCTCAATTCAGCTACTTAAAAAAAAAAAATCTTTGTCAATTTTTGTGAATTAGAGTTTCTATTTCCTTCGGGAAACATTTAATATTTGATATCTGCCTAAGGTTTGTTTGCACTGACATTTTACTGTGAACACTCTTCATCTTGTACTGAGTTGAATAACAAATGTTTAGCCTCTTCTGTTATTAAGAAACATTTTTTTCTTTTCTGGAAGATCGGTTATCATATTGTTTCTATTCTCCAAATACTTCATAGACCTATCCCTCAAAAAGCTCTTCTTGAGAAAGTAGCTGTGAAAACCACAATTCTTATTGTAATTTGGTAAGTTACAAGGCAAATCTACCACCTGCAAAGCATGATGGAAATATCACACGCACACGCACACACACACACACACACACACACACGGTCACAAATTTAATCAATTCCATGTTGAATGCTAAGAAAAGTTTTAATTGCACAGAGTACCCAACATATCAAATATAAATGAAGGGACAATCAGGAGCGCTATCAAAATGTATAATACAGGAAGTTGTTTAAAAAGAATAGAAAAATTATACTAAGGACCCATAAATCTTCCTCTTTATAAGCATATGTAGCGATTCCTTCAATGCAGGTTTTATATGTACATAGGAATTTTTTTCTTTTTGAAGAACTCCATTGCAGCTATGAGATGAAAAATGTACTGATGTAACAATGTATTATGGTAATGTTATAGCTTCCTTCTTTTTTGCTTTTAGTGTTGGGATTGCTAAAAGCTTATTTAAAACACCCAACTGACATAACCCGCTTTCACCAGAGGACACTGCCAAGTACGTTATCCTTCCCCCGTCACTATTTGGTTCCGCGTTATCCGGCCTCTTTCTACACAGGTCATTTTGATGAGAGAGAGAGGCTAAGGGAGCTCAAGTTTCAGGCAGCGGGTGGCAGGTTACCGTCCTCTCGACCTGGCCAATCCTCCAGTGACCCCTCCCCAGAATGTTTCTCCTAAGGATGGGAAACATACTTGTCTTCCAGTGAAAGGTGTCCTAGGCTTTTTGTCCAGCCACGTTTGCAAGAAAATAGCACTGCTAACCATCCACTCGCTGGGGTTGGGTTCAGACGAGGAGGAGATCCCGAGCAGAGGACCGCTGATTTATGCAGTATCCACAGTCAACGCCCAAGTCAGACTGGCCCGTCAAAGGCTGCCTGGGGAGCTCCCAGGATGCTGGGGTTCTAAGCAAAGCATTCAGGGTGCTCCCTCTGCCTCTTTGGAGAAGTGTTCAAAGGAGAAGATACCCCTCCGGGCCACTGGGCCAAAGCCCGCCCTTCCTGGAGTCAGCTGCATCGGGCCGGCCACCAGGGAAACGGAAGACAGGAGCCTCCCGCGGGAGCACAGGTAGGGACAAGCAGGGGGAAGTGCCCGCCTCCCACCACCTCTTGCCTCCCCCCAGCCTTCTGTCTCGGCACAGGCCTGGCAGGTAGCAGGGACCACAAAGTGTTCAATCCAATCAGATAAATTGATTGGGTGTCTCTTCCGATTCCAGAACACTTGGAAATGGCAATTCTGCCAAAAGAACCTCCGTCAGAGATGATCTGGGTGACAGACTGCAGTTGAAAACGTCATCTATTGAACCTGAGAAAAGTAACAAGGCACGTTATTATCGTCACTGGAAAAACAAAGCCAAAAACCCAACAGTGCCTTAAAACTCATACAACATACAATGTAACCATTTCAATAATTAGTAGAGAACCTTGACTTCCTCAGAAGAACTCAAAAACCCAAGCAGCTTTTTATGGTTGTTTGTCTACCAGTAGGATATGGATCATTCGCTTTTCCAAGGGCCAGAATAGATGTGCAGAGTTTTCCCACTTGTGACAAAAGGCCCCCAGTTGGCGAATAGATGCCCAGGACAAAGGTCAGTTTTTGCAAAGGCGAGACGGGGACGGCACTAGGTTGATTCACCAGGGCAGAGCCAGTAGAGGCCAGGCTGGCCTGCCTGCAGGGGGTTGCAGGCAGCTGATACATCTCTGGCTGAGCGACCTGCGGTGCATAATGATGGCTCAGGCCTCAGGCGGGGCTCCAAGAGTCCCTCCCCACTGCTGTGTCCTGGAAGTGGCCCCAGCTTGACTCCTAGTCAACTTGCAAGGAGGCACTGGCCAACTTCACAAGCCCCTTGGTGTCCCCTGGATGGCAATGGTCATCCCAGGCAGCCGCACTCACGGGCGCCAAGGCCAGTGGGTGGGGCTGGAGAGATGTCACAGGAGGGACCAGGCACCTGGGACTGCAGCCACCACCGGGCAAGTTAATCCTTCCCCCCAAGAATCCGTGTATGATCCCCCACAGGGCTGCAAGGGAGCGAAGCACAAAGTGATTTTGTAAGGAACACCCAGACAGAGAAAGCTAAAGCAATGTGGAGGGAGGGAGGGAGTTAGGGGGAGAAAGAGAGGGAAAGGGAGAAAGGTGGGGGAGGAGAAAGGGAGGAGGAAGAGGGAGAGAGAGATCAGGGCAGGGGGAAGCAAGGAAAGAGGAAGGAGGAGGAGGAGAGTGAGAGAGAGAGAGAGAGAGAGAGAGCTCTCGCGCGCGCACGGGAGGGGAGGGGCTATCACCAAGACAAGAAATCCTCAGGAGTAAGCATTTTTGCTATAAACATCGGAAGAAAGCAACCCTCATTAAATATAATTGAGACTCTTGTTTTTTTATATCTGAGTATTTTTTAAACTGCAGGTTCATAGAGATTGGTGTTTTTTCATGTGTTTGTGTTCGGGCTCTTTCTTCTTGCAATTAGCAGCAAGAGTCCTGGTTCGAGGAAGTTGCCTTCGGGCCCAGACTCACGTGGGACCGGAGAATGGGCTCAGCAGAAAACAAACCCAGACGAGACTGGACGGATGTCCTCTGCCTGAGCCACAACCAGACTGAAAAGTCGCACCAGCTCCTGAGGGGGAAGCACTGGATACTAGGATCTAGATTAAAATCTGGTAGGGGCGCCTGGGTGGCTCAGTCGGTTAAGCGTCTGACTTCAGCTCAGGTCACGATCTCATGGTCTGTGAGTTCGAGCCCCGCGTCGGGCTCTGGGCCGATGCTCAGAGCCTGGAGCCTGCTTCCGATTCTGTGTCTCCCTCTCTCTCTGCCCCTCCCCCGTTCATGCTTTGTCTCTCTCTGTCTCAAAAATAAATAAACGTTAAAAAAAATTAAAAAAAAAATAAAATAAAATCTGGTAGGTGAAGCCTTCTCCAAAGCTATTCTTTCGTGGTCTTACAAACCCTTTCAAAAGTTTTTAAAGATACATATCACCCATGGTTAGTCTTCCCCCAGCTGCTCCTGGTTAACATTCTGTTAACTCCTGTTAACATTCTGTTGCCTTGAATATGCACATCAGGAAAGCATCACTCTTTCATAACATTTAAATTGTTGTTAATATTTAAATGAGCAGTAAGATGGACTTACATGAACAATGTATTTAAAAATTGTATTCTGGGCATGCTGCACACTATAACTGCTACGTCAGAAAACGTTAAGGAGCCTAAAAAGAAGAGCCACCGCATTTTTTTCTTGGTAGTAAACATTTCTCACTTCTTACTTTCTTTTTTTTTTTTTTAATTTTTTTTTTTTGACGTTTATTTATTTTTGAGACAGAGAGAGACAGAGCATGAACGGGGGAGGGTCAGAGAGAGGGAGACACAGAATCCGAAACAGGCTCCGGGCTCCAAGCTGTCAGCACAGAGCCCGATGCAGGGCTCGAACCCACGGACCGCAAGATCGTGACCTGAGCCGAAGTCGCTGCTTAACCGACTAAGCCACGCAGGCGCCCACTCACTTCTTACTTTCTGAAGTCCGTGATGTTATGTTTCCCTTTTATCAAGAGGCCTTTTTCTTTCTTCCTTTTTTTAAATGTTTATTTATCTTTTGAGAGAGAGAGAGAGACAGAGACAATGCACAAGGGAGAAGGGGCAGAGAGGGAGATACAGAATTCAAAGTAGGCTCCAGGCTCAGAGCTGTCAGCACAACGCGGGGCTCGGACCCATGAACCAGGAGATCATGACCTGAGCCAAAGTCCGACTATTAACCGACTGAGCCGCCCAAGTGCCCTGAAGCCTTTTTTTTTTTTCCAATTAATTGTCCACTCCCATGATATTATTCTACCCTCTTATTTAAGTACCTTCCTCAGGTACTTGCGAATTTGTAACATACCTCTGGAAGTTACACTGAATTTTCGGTCAGAGAAACTGCTCCTTCGGATTAAAGGTTCACTCATTTTTTCCAGAAATAATTTAATTGTCTCCTTCTTTTCTGGACTTGTGCTTGACAAATTCAGAACTTTTCCTTCCACCTTTACAGTAGAATTGCTGAGCCCAAACCAATAGAAGAAATCAAATAATGCATCAGCTTTGAATTCATACGCAAAGCTCAAATGTTCTCCATTAACCACCTTGTTTCCTGGAGGGAAAAAATTTTGTACTGCCTCTTGAAAATCAAACTGAAAGAGAGAGAGAAGCGTTTAATTAATGTCATGGCTATAATGTTATATTACAGAACGGTATATTACTATAGAATTCTATTATTGAACTAACGACTGCCCAAATATCCAAAATATCACCTATCTTCTTTCTTTTTCATTCTGACATATTTTTCAACGGTTGACTTTTGTTTTTTAAAACAGACCTTCGCACTTATACCTTATCCATCTGAAGCCCTTGAACCGCTTGGTCACATTGACCTTTATTGTTACCCCGTTTCTAATCGGTTGCTCGAAACCAAGCTCATTTTATTGGTAGTGATAATGAAACCACAGAAAACGTATGTCTCAGCTCTAGGGACTCAGCCTCGCGTGAAATGCCACCGACCCCTCTCTATGTGGTTAGCAGCCCTGGAATCCAACTGACGCAAGCTTACCTGAAGCCGGTAGCTCTCCCCGATCACTGAGGAAATGACCATGTCCATTCCATGCTCTATCTGTCTTCTTATCTTGGGGTGCCTTGTGTTCACGAGAAACGCGTACGTTCTTTCTAGGAATTAGGAGGCACGATTCAGATTGAGGTGCGCACGTGCGACATCAACATACTTCTCAGCATTTGATAAAGCAGTGACTCCCACCTTATTTGGAGACTTTGTTCATTTACAGCCTCCTCTGCAGCTCCCTCAGACTCTCACTGTAAGGCCTAACCAGATTTCTAGAAATGTTATTCCTGAGAACCTTGGGGATGCAAAGGAAGCTCTGGGCAGCTGTAAAAGCCAGTTAGAAAAATCAGCTCCAAGACTACTCTGTCACTCTTGTCTCAAAAAAATAAAAAATACAAAAAATAAGTCCCCTTCCCCGATTATCACAGATGAGAACTGACTCCCACTGTGTGCGTCCGGCATGGGGAGCTAACGTCACTAGGAGGAAAATCCCTCCCACTGTTTAAATAATACGATGTCTCTGCCCCCGGCAGTTGTATCCTTGGTGGTGTGGTGCTGGTTTGTTTTGGGGTTGTTTCTTTCTTTCTTTCTTTCTTTCTTTCTTTCTTTCTTTCTTTCAATTCCTTATGTCCACTTCTGCCCAATCCTACACAATCTAAGCAAAGAGAAAGTTGTTTCTTCATTAGGAAATTTGAAATATTATGAACCAATGATCTCGTAACTTTTCCAGTCCCCAGAATCAAGCTCCTTGGCCTTAACAGTCAAGTGTTGTTTTCTAGACAGACACGTTACATGGATTCCCACTCTCTGTTAAAGGCCACGGACCAGCCATTATGTGAGTTTGAGAACTGAGTATTTTGCATTGGCTTTGGGAGTCAAACCTACGGTCCCTCAATAATTAGTCTTACATCCCTCAGGAATATCATTTGAGCTAACTTTTGCACTAACTTTGTTCATCTTATTTTTTTTTTTACCCCTGTTTCCTTTCTCCCAAATTGCCATCCTGGGGGGCACTTTAAATATAAATGACCTTATATCCTCTTTGAGACAAGAGATAAAGAAAGCAAGCAAGCTATTTGAGACCTTGAACTAACTTTCACACAAACCAAACTAAGATCTTTAGGTTCCTTAGACACTAAGGGCTACCGCACTCCACTGTCATGCTGGCTGGGCAGGTTGTGCACTGCACCACTCTAGAGGGTGCCATTCACATTCATAGACATTGTCTATTTGTACAGTTATTATGACAAACTTCTGGAAGGGATTAGTAAATGATGTTGAGTTACTGGTGGCTTTTTCTAGTTTGCACAAAAGTGCAGCTTAGCACCAAGGTTAGACGTGTTACCTTACTTATAACTTTCATAATTTAAACTTGACCATCTCAAGCTTCTGTATCACAGAAGCCCTTTTTTTCATGGCTTTCCTTACAATCGCACAGCACTGGGTTTCTGTACCTCCTTCCAGGACAGTTGTCACACAACCGTATAGCTTTTACAGGCCACCCGCAAATCCACAAACATTTCCTGCACCACTCCCTGCTACTTTCATTAAAATGTAAAAATGGAGAGGTCTCTTATTCTTTCTTAAGATTCCTCCTGAGAGATCGACGCAGGAGGTGTACTTGATACGCCTGTGAATTACATTCCCGGAGAACTCTCCAGCTTTCTGGTCATCATCAAGCCAAATAACATCAGGGGCTCAGATGCTCTAACAAGTGCTACTTGCTACCTCGCGTTCCGTTCCCGGCCCCTCCTGCCGAGAGAGCATTGTGGCTGAATTGTCAAGCCAGCGGAGAATCTGAATGATTCTGAAGGAAATGAACAGAGCAGCAGCTCCACGAATCTGAATGAGAATGAATGTTTGAGAGAGTCTATTTGGAATTTGCAGATCACTTCTTACTACTTTGGGCTCATTTTAAGAACGCTATTGAGAAGTAGGATTAAGAAATTCTGCCTCTATCACCGAGCATTATGCCCATGGCTTTCCCCACATAACACTGTGCAGGAAGCAGGGAAGATGGAGATATTTTCCTATCGGAACGGGAAGTTAATGGAGTTGTTATCAGTAAATCTGATTTCTTGGAAGAAACGGTAAAGAGATATCCCTCCAGTCGAGATTTGAAGGCCACAGCATGAAACATAAAAGCCTCTACAACAGCTCTTTCTTTACCTTAGTTTTCTTATCTGTTAAGTGGGTATAAGCACCTCATAGGTAGGATGACTATACATCCTAGTCCCCCTGGGTTAGACCTTGGTCCCAGCATAATTATTAACAGGACCTACTCTCATGCTCGAAAATGTTCCCATTTGCATGAAAGTCGTATGGGGCTGTTGCGTCCATCAAGGACATGAGCCTATGCCTCACACACGTGAGTGTCTGGAATGTGGCAGACAGTATTATATATCATCAGCAGCGTTCCAGTCATTTTTGCAACCCTCGTAGACTCAGAACCTGATAGCACTTCCTGCCTAGACAGGAAGTACAAGACAAAAGCCCAGAGACAGATGGCTTCTGCCCTAGGATCATGTAGAGGTTCTGCAGGCTGGTGCTGTGCTTCAGAGGGTCTAACGCACCAGGCTCCTTGCCCCCCAGCGTTGTCACAAGCTGACATCTACCCTGCCTACTCCGTGAACAACTTGTACCTCATTAGCATGCCACAGTCCACAGCCCCAGGAAGCAGCATCAAACCCAAAATATTTATATACCTACCTTTTGAGGTGTCTTTTTTGGTCTGTACGTTAACAAAGAACAGCATTGGCTTGCTCAATATAGTTTCCCTGTAGTCTTTATAATCGCAGTAGTTGGTCAGTTCCACATACCTACGAAAAAAGCAGAGATAATTGCGAACGTAATATACCCTTCCATCTAGGTCAGGAAGGGGATGTTCTGGACGGGCGCCTGCCACATCCACAGAACTTGTGAGGGAAATAGCCTAACGTGTGCCCTCTGGAGGCAGTCATCTTTTGTACGATATAAATAAATCCCCTCCCTAGTCAGCTGAGACATCAGGACACAACCTGAAGGTGGCCCTGGTCTTTGGCGTGGCCTGGCACCAATCCTGGGCTCTCAGAGGCAGCCTTCGCTATGTGATGGCCAACACCATCTATCTTTTGGGCCCTTAAGAGTTCACTGGAAGCTAGAAGTGCTCTGTCTCTCCGGACTGAGAATGAATTACACCCAATTAGTGGGATAAGCTAGGGTGGGTCTGAAATTTCCCTCTTCTCCTCCTCCTGTCTTGCCTTCTCTGATCCCTAGATCCCAGCCCCGCTATAGATTATGCAATCAACCAAGAGTCATATGAACTAATTCATGTGTCCCCGATCCTGAGCTTTGTGCAATGAAGAAAAAAAAAAAAATACCACTAATGTTGGACTTTTGCCCATGACCCTATTCAGACTAGCCTCTTTGATTTTCATTCATTACCCCAGCCTGGGAAGTTCTTCTTCACACGTTGACTCTGTCATCCAGGATGTCAGCTTTCTCCCCCTATACTACAGATTTTCCAGGTAGTTTCTATGTTTCTACCTGTATTGTTGATCGAAAGACAGATCGAAGTGCAAATTGGCTTCCCTCAAGACGATGGCTAATTTTCTATCCATACCTCAGCTCAGATGCCACATGGGCACAGGCAGGCTGAATGGCATCCAACAGGCTGGAGGATGTGTCTGCCACCGTCCCTCTTCAACACAGAACTGGTTCCCCATTGACTGGCCCAGCTGTGTGCATGTGCATGGAATGAATGGCCGCCCTGGCTGACAGCACAGGCCGATTGTGCTATGCTGTGATGTGCTTGCTTCCTACATCTAGTCGCTGGCAGAGACAGCTCGAGTGTTCTTTCTGGCTTGTTGTCCGTCCAGTGCCTGATGTGAAAATCACAGCCTTGGAGAGAGCCCCACTGCAGGGAGCTGTGACCACCCAGCCCTATTAGCCTCCCACCCCACCCCACTTCCCATAACCCACTTAGGGGGGGCCAGCGCACGAGACCCAGACCTGGGCGTGGGTTGGGAACACGTGGGAGAATATCTACCCCCAAGGCAGAAAAACACAGCTTTGGCTTGTCTGTCTCCCAGCTTGGTTTCTTAGAAATCTGTATCATTCTCTCTTTTCTGGGGATTGTCAGACCTGATTTCGAGAGCTTTTAAAACCTGACCCCTGATGGAGTCTCTAAAATGCTTCCTGCCTTGTACTTCATCAGGCTTTTAATGTAGTCTCTGCTTCCCACTCCAGGGACACTGGGTGGTCAGGGGGCTTGTCCAGGGGTGGGGAAGGGGCAACAGGGCTGGTGTATTCCGGGGAAGGGAAGCAGGGACAGGTGTTGACATTCAGGGGTGGGGTGGGGAGGGTAGGAGTAGGGGAGAAGGGGTGGGGGGCCAGGGGGAATAACAAGGGAACAGACTGCGGAAGATAATGCAGCCCAGGGATTTTGTATGGTTCTTCTGTCATCCCTCTCCTGCCCTTATCCTCACCTGAGCAGCACAGTGCCCAGTGAGAATGGGGAAAGGGGAGGTGGGGGACTGAGGGGGAGTGGCCCTTGTGTCCCATAATCAGCAAGGAGAGAACGTTCCTGTTCCTTTTTGTCCCAATTGGCCAACTGCCAAAAGGCACTGAAGAAAGGAAGCAGAAGAGAAGGGAGAAAGGGAACCGCAATTTGCCGAGTTCATTTGCTCTCATTCATTCATTCAACAGCATTCACTGGGCACCGACTGGGTGCTGGGCACCAGGCAGGCATCGCACGTGCCTTATCACACCTGAGGGGCTCAGGGCCTGCGAGGTGGGGCTGGGATAGAGGGTGGCAGTACGCGGGTGCCCTCCCAGCCCCTCTGCCATCATCTCTTAACTGTCCAGGACCCGGGACGACCAGACAAGAGTGGCCTGGGAGAGGCTGTGTAAGGTCTGTAGTCATAGGGGGCGTGGGGAGAGGTGCAGAGGAAGAAGAAAGGAAGAAAACTCTTATCTGTCGTCATGGAAAGGAAAGGACAAGTCCAATTGGAGTAAACATCAACAAGGCGGATGCGTGAAGCTGGGGCAGAGTCGGATGTCACTTGTGACCCATCCAAGGCAGATTTTCATATTCTCCTGCCTTGTTTGCCATGGAGCTAATTTACAGTCACTTAAGCATTTCATATTTTTCTCAAGGTGACTCCTCTGCTCTCTCAATATCCGTGGTCTGAGTGTCGTTCTCTAGGGCGTGAGCACAGCATTTGTGTACAACGCGTCTGGAAAATCTGCCGTCCCGATTACTATTCTGATGTTGCCCGTTAACAGTGCAACGCTCGCCTCTGCGCGAGACCCATCAACATCCGGTCGAAGGGACCCTCGATTTTATTCCGATGAATCCGCGGCGTATAGGAAAAAGATGAAAATCTCAACTTAGAAATGATCACTGGTTGGGAACATAATCAGTTTTCCCCCCAATTCTCTGGAAGGTTTTTTTGGAATGCGAGGGGGCTCAAAGAGCTGTTGTCTGTCATGATCAGAGAAGGGGGACCAGGCAGGGAGTGGTGGGGGCTTCCGGATAGTCACACGCTCACTGAGTTTAATGCATAACCTATACATGTGTCATCCTTTCTGGAGTCTGAATTTCATAAGATGCCCTGAATAATAAAACTATGCTCAACATAATTTAATTTTCCTTTGATGATTTAGAGGCACTTTTAGGATCTTAACGGGGCTGTAAACATCACCACAGAGCATGTCAGTTATCACTATGCCACAGATGTGTGAAAATGCTGCTATTTATATGAGAGCTCTGTAACAGAATTTACAGACAAGAGATTGTAGCAAGATCCCTGCTTAATGAACTCTGTATTTAAACCAGGTCACAAATAAGAAATACCTCCTTAATTCATCATTCCCAGCCTCCCAGGTACGGTACAATTGTTAAACACCTTGAAATTCCAGAGAAATTAATAAATGTGAGCACTCCTTTGGAATCCACTGTTACAAAATTTGGATATGTAAGCCACTAAAATACAAAAAGATTGAGGACCTGGCTGTGAAGTCTCACAGGTATTTAAGTATCTGGCATTCAATCACTGGCTTTATTTTAAGATGAGCCTTACCAGACTACATTAGGGAATAGTGATTTCATCTTTAATCGTGCATATTTCTGAATTACTGATGCAAACGTTGCTTCTTGGGTACTGGATGCTTGTTGTATTTGCTGAAATTATTAAGGATGAAAAGCAAATGGTTTAAGATAGCTCTCTTTAAACTCTTTATTTCTTCCTGGCTTTTACCCTGGCCCCAAAATGCTTCCAGGCTGAAACTTTCTATGCCTGGCTTCAATCCAAAGATTGAAAGGCAGACCAATGTGACGGCCTTTCGAATGCACAGTGATTCGAAATGAGAAGATCGAAGTCATGCCCTAATTGACAGGCAGTGTGAACTCAGCTGCAGAGCCACATCTCACTGTGACCTTGGGTGAATTACTTAACCCATCTGAACCTGTGCCCTCATCTATAAAAGGGATAGAACAGTATTTCTTTCTGGGCGAGGATTCAATGCAGTGCAAGTAACATAGGTGTATGCACTTGGGCCCATAATAGATGCTCAACAAACACTGTCAGTATCTTTAACCTGAGCCAACTCTGCTGGCCAAAGGGTGAAGTTCTATAAACTTGTGCCACACAATCAAGGCTGTGTTCATCTGAGTGACCGGGAAAAAGGACAACACAAGCATCTGAGAAACAAGTGAGCAAGAGTTTCTCCTTCTTTGCTCCAATTTCTTTCCTCGGTTTTTCAGTCTGGAAGCTAAAGCTAAAGCTTAATGAAGGCAATGCCAGAAAGATGAGACCAAGAAAGAACACTGTATTTTTGCTCCTAGCAAATCAGGAGTGGCCGAAAGATCACTCCCCTCTGAGCTGCCTACCTTTCTCTGGGGATTCCTTCAGGCGTTACATCATTTCTAGCACAATCTGAAAAGCTGCCCCAAATTTCCCTTGGCTCCAGGAATTGAGTGCTCAAAGGCGAATAAGAACTCAACCCTATGGCTTTTCCATCTGAGGAGGGGTGGGGGGGTGTGCGTGTGTGTCCCTGCATGTGCTCATTTAAAAAAATATGGAGAGTGGAGCGCAGAAAAAGAGGAACACATATGGAAAACAGGCCTTGTGTAGAAGTCCCAGAAGTTGCTTATAGCTTTCATAATCCTTTGCTACGACACTAAGCTCAAGCGTTCTGCCCTTGGGAGCAAGCAGGATGGCCCTGCCGTGTTTCCAGTGTTAACTTGACGGCTTTATGTGAGGCCTCAGCCTAAGCTGTCAGACAGCTTCTTCTCTTTCACTTCCTCCCCTCCTTCTGCCCCAACTCTAGGGAAATCAAGCAATGGCTTCAGATTTATCACTCCGCTGTCTGCTGATTCGAATCAAGGATGCACATGTTCGTCTACTCATTCATTCATTCATTCCTGATGCTCAGTTCACGCGAAGTGCTGTCATGGCACAGAGAAGGACGCATTCGTACATCCATTTATTCGTGCAACAAATACGTACTGAGCACATGCGCTGCGCGGCAGGGGCACAAAGAAGCAAAAGGAAATAGTCTGGCTCGCAAGAAGCATCTAGTCTGCTAGGAAGGCATAAGAAAATGCACCACTTCGATGTCAAACGATAGACAGGTAAAGCCGTGTTGCTTAACGCATGGCCGCTGGACCATCAGCACCGGCCTCACCTACGAGCTCGTAAAACTGCAGAGTCCGGGGCTCCTCCCCAGTTTTGTTCAACCTTAACAACTGTGTTTTAATAAGACCCCCAGGAGGCCTGCAGGTTTATTACAGTTTGAGAAGCACCGGACCGAAGACATGGTCCCTGCCATCGAGAGGCTCACAAACGAATGTGATGACTCAAACACGCAAATGCCAGAGAAATGCATAGCTCTCTGCCTTCGTGTGTCCAACCTCCACTGGCTTACGCTCTAGGTATTTAAATAAGAAAGAGCAAAGCAGGAGGGGTCTGGAGTTAGAACGGTGGACTGAGCTGAGACAGACAAGAGGGACCAGACGCGCCACCACTGGGTGGGCCAGAGCGGCAGGGAGGTGTCCCCAGCAGGAATCGCGGGTTAGCCAAGCCTTGGGGACTGTGGGGTGGCTGTGCTCAGGCCTGCAGGCGGGCGTCTGGCAAGGACCAGGTGAGCTGAGAGCAGGAAGCAGCCCGGAGTGTGGCCGGAAGCCCACAGCAAGGCTCCTGAGGAAAGAAGGCAGCAATGGCACGAAGCTTTTGAATCATCAGATCTGGGGTTGATTTCTGTCTCGGCGACCTCAGCAAGGTTATTTTAGCTTCGCTGAGATTAATTTCCTCACCTGTAAACCCTGGCTAACCAAAAGGACCCCCATGAGGCGGCTAACAGATTAAATATTGCGTGTGAGGCACTTGGTTTACGGGGCTGCGAGCATTTGTCAAGTGGTCAATATGTCACCATATCCGATGTCACCATATCCGAGACTCAGACATGGGGACCAAAGCTGAGGACCCACACTGACTGACAGGGGCCACAATGCTGCAATCGCGTCTACGCCTCTGCCTCCCGTCGGGGTTCCTCCAGGGAGGTGGGCCCGGGGCCAGCAGACAGAGCCCAACGCTTCCCACGGCAGGTGGAGGTGAGACTTGCCCCTGAAAATCTACCTAGGCTCCAGCCCTGACTCCACCCTCACCTTGCCCACCTGTCTCCCGGCTGCCCCCTGCACCCTCTGCCCCCAGGTCGCTGACTCGAGGTGGGTGTGACTGTCACCATCTAACAGCTGGTCCCATATGGGCAGGAGCAGCTTGCGTCTCTGCTTTTAGTGGCTTCCTCAAGGCCGCTGGACTTACCTTCTCTTCTAGGCTGATTATCTACAGTGCATCCTGTCTGATAGAAGTCCAGTTACCTCCTTGTGGATTTGGGAGACCTTTGGGAAAGCTGCTGCCGTCTATAGCAAGCCAGAATTCTTCTGGCTTCCAGGCAGCTGGCTGAGAGCGGAGGCTGACAGTTAGACAACGCTACACAGAAGCCCTCGTGCCACGACTCACCAGCACCTTACTTAGGCAGGTTATTTAATCTCTGCATCCTAATTTCCTCATCTGTAAAAAAAGGGAAATACCAACAGAGCCGACTTTGAAGTCTCTTGCGAGGTAACGGCTGTAAAATACTTTGCACCATTCCTGGTACTCAAGTAAACATTAGCAGCCGCCAGTAATTATTGTCATACTTATTTTTATTACCCGAATAGCCTCTTTGATGCTAGGGAACCTACGAAAAGGAGGCTGGAGCTCCTATTTGCACGCCACTACATCTCACTAAGGGGCTGCATCTAATTACAGGAAAAACGTGTGTGCATGTGTGCGTGTGCGTGCACACGTGCGTGTGTGCGAGTGTGCGTGAAAGTTAATGGTTACTTTCACCTGGAATCCTGAGCAGGTTGTGTGTATAATACGGCTGGAAATTCTGAGCTTGAAAGAAAAAAATAACAGGAAAGAGCTTGCCATGAATCTCCCAAAATTAGGACAAATTTTTAAAGAAGGCTCTCAGGACTTCTGCTGCCCTGGTGGCCATCCCTCAACCTCCCCTCCACCCCGAGTTCCCTTCGGCTTATTTAGTAGGCATAGATTTGGAAAAACGTTCAAGTATCAAAAAACACACCCCAGTAAGTTGGGCCACCAAATCATCCTCTTGTCTGAATGAGTGACTCATATGAATGTCAGGGTCAGTAGCCCTAAGCGTTTTCGTAAAAGACACTGCACACGTTTCCGAGGCCTCAACAAGGAAATCCTGCTTACGCGGTAAGCCGACCCACACCAAAAATAGTTGTTGAATGACAAAAATAACTGAATTCATTGATAGAGCAAGGATTCTTAACTTGGATCCAAGTAGCTCATAAATTACCCGGATGGTCAGCAATGTCAGTGTATATATACACATCTGGGGAGATGGTCTACACAAATTCTCGAAAACCCAATAGTCTGAAATGATTCATAACTGTCGCTTGGCTTTTTCGTTCCCTGGCCATTTTGGGGGCTCCTCTTGGTTGGGGGCCATCCTGCATATGAGGGAGGAATATGGTGGCCGCAGGAAAGATGAAAAAGTTGTTGGATTCCATCAACTCTAGGTCTTAACTGGTCATGAAAAGGAGGAAGTATGTGCTGGGGTACAAGCCTACTGTGAAGGTGGCTGACAAAGCAAAGTCAGACTGGACATCCTCGCCAGCAACTCGAGGAAGTCTGACATAGAGCACTGTACCACGCTGGCCAAGGCCGCTGTCCAACACGACAGTGGCAATAATGTTGACTTGGGTATGCCATGCAGATAATAAATAATGCACGCTAGCTATCATTGATCCAGATGAGTCTGTGATCTTTAGAATTGTGCTGTAATGGGCTGTTTAAAAGTAAATCATGCTGTTTGTCTTTAGTAAAATGGGCCAAAGCTTATGGAAGGAAGGAAGGAAGGAAGGAAGGAAGGAAGGAAGGAAGGGAGGAAGGGAGGGAGGAAGGGAAGAAGGAAGGGAGGAAGGAAGGAAGGAAGGGAGGAAGGAAGGAAGGAAGGGAGGAAGGAAGGAAGAGAAGGGAGAGATGGATGGAGGAAATGAATCACTGCTTTGGAGTGATAAATATTCTGAGATAGGAAGCTCTATGCGATCCCCAAAACCAAAGACAACTGGGTAAATTTGGCAGATCTGAGGAGACAACTTCGGATGTCTCCATTCGGACTATCTGCCCACTTTGTAGTCCATGAAGACAAAACTTCTCACTGCTGCCCACAACTCAGTCTTCCCTCCCTTTCTAGAAGGCTATCTCCATCCAGATCAGGTTCATCCTTC
Organism: Panthera tigris; assembly: GCF_018350195.1. Classification (NCBI taxonomy): domain Eukaryota; kingdom Metazoa; phylum Chordata; class Mammalia; order Carnivora; family Felidae; genus Panthera; species Panthera tigris. The sequence goes on along the minus strand of NC_056660.1, from coordinate 9,941,825 downwards.
AAGACCGCACACCCGCCTATAAAAGCCTATCTCCCCTGCCATAGATATGTCCCCTGAGAGGAAGACAGATTGTTCATTCTATTACCCAGATTATTCTCAGATGCTCCTTACTATTTCCCAGGGTTCAAAGGCCCTCACTCAAATGCTTTGACAATGAGAACCCTGTAGTTGCATCCTGACGGCACTCTGGTCTGTGTCACCTGGCCATTGTTTACTTTGGACTCTATACTCCAGGGGAGCACTGCCCTTTAAGAGTCTTTTGTGTGGGAGGTGCTCAAAGCAAGAGTGCACACTTTGATGTTTTAAATTTTGCCGCACTGTTTGCTAAGACTGAGGAAGCTGGCTATGTCAAAATGCTAACCTCTAGCTTCAATTAATTCTGCACATTTTAATTTTTCATACTTTATTCTCAGATACAATGGTTACCTTTTTAAAATAATCTTTGTAAATATAATTTCTAACTCCGTTCCTCCATAGTCCCCTGCATATGGGTGGGAATTCTCCATTCATCAGAAAGAGAGTTTATTTTTTTGTTTTTTTGTTTTTTTTGTTTTTTTGGTGCAAAAAGAAAGGGTGAAATTCTTGCTGCAGAATGGCTTTTCAGGCATTCAAAGCCCCCACTCTCTTGGTGTGGAAAAGCAACATTTTTCCCAGCAGCTTTGAAGCCAGTATTTTAAACATCTCATTTTGTTTGCTTGCCCTTCTTGGCTCGATCCCACTTACAAGGTACCATGGTGCTCCTGTCTTTCCCAATAGCAAACGCTTTGAATCTTAATAGGTGGCCAGCTTACTCATCTCTGATTCAAACTCTAGACTGCACTGCCTGCTTCCCGACACTCAGTTCCACACCCCAAATATAAGACACCCCCCCACACACACAAGCACAGGGTGACCTCTGGAAGGCATGAAGCCATGTAGAATCAAGCATGACGCTCCCTCCTCCTTTACCCCATGATGATCAAAGCCCGCTTCGGACAGACTGCAGCCTTCTGGCTGCAAGTTTGCTAAGAAGCGCTTCAGACACTTTCGCCACCACAGTGAGGCATCCCGGGCCCCCTCCACCAAGTTAGGTTTGGGCCCAGCTCTGCCCCCGGATCCTGGAAGCTCTAGGCATTGCATCGATTTTCCCAGAACCTACCTGCCCACACCACAGCCCACTGGGCCCTCGTTTGCACTTCACAGGGCTTTGTTCCTTTCTCGGCTGCGCTTCTGTATTTTTTGAAAACCGAGGCAGGCCAAAGATGGGAAACTCTGAACTTCTGCACCCTTTCCACTGGGTCTCCTCACCGGCTAAAGCCAGTAAATACACAGAATGGAGCATCCTCTCCCCTCCCCACAAATGCAAAGCCAGGGCCTGAGTCTGTCCTCCGCAAACATCCCTGAAGGGCGTGCCTCCATTTGAGCTCATATGACCCAGTTAAGGAGCCAGAAAGAAAAATCACCCTCCAGTTATGCGCTCTCCACCCAGCCCTACGCCACGCGCCTGCCCTGATGCCCTCGTGGGCGGCTTCAAGTGGCAGCTGAAAAATGTCATCACTAGGGGCGGAAAAGGCGGGGGGTGGGGGGTGGGGGGGAGGTGCACCTCCAGGTGACGTTAGTAGAGAGGCGATCGCACAAGTGGCACGAAAGAGGGGGGAGTCCTGGTGGGGACGGGGTTGGCGGCAAGCCGGGCCGGCCGAGGCTCCCGGCACCGCAGCGGGGTGGAGGCCTCTGCGGGGACCCGGCGGGGCCACCCACCTCTTGATGTAGCTGCTGAGGCGGTAGGGCTGCCCGTCGAGGCGCACGCGGCCGTCGCCGAAGACGTTGAAGCCCCCGCGCGCCGCCCCCGCCGCCGCCGCCGCGGGCCCCCCGGGGCCGGGCACCACGAGCTGGTCGCCGCGCAGCTGGAAGGCGCCGGGCTGCAGGCGCAGCAGCTGTGCCAGCGGCAGCAGGGCCAGCTCGCAGTCGCACGTCCACAGGCTGCGCAGCTCCCCCGACGAGATGGAGGTCAGGCTCGGCCTGGCCGGCGCGCACGCCACCCCCGCCATGCCGCTGCCCGGCGGTGCCTCCCGCGCCCGGCTCCGGCGTCGGGTGCCGGCCGGCGAGCGGCGCTCTGCGGGCCCGGCGCGGAGAAAGCGGGCCCCGCGCCGCGCCGCCCTTTTATCCGCCCCGGGCGCGGCCGCCCGCCCCTCCCGGGCCCCGGGCACGACCCCGGACGCTCCGGGCCGAGCGCGCGTCGTGTTGGAACTTGGCACACGCTCCCGGCCGCGCCTGCTCGCCGCCGGGGGTTACTCATCCCCCTCGGGTCCGCCGCTCCACACCCGCGGCCGGGCCCGCCCCCGCCTGGCCGACACGGCCGGGGGCGGGGTGGTGGCGACAGTCGGCCCGCGGTGCGGGTCGGGCCTCGGGGGAGAGGGGAGCATCCATCCGCCCGCGGGACCCCGCGCCCCTGCGGACGGGTGGGAGGGAGGCGTGGCGCTCTCCTGGCTCTCCCCGGCTCTCCCCGCCTGAGGTCCGGGGATCCGCCCGCCCTCCGCCCTCCGCTCCCAGGTCGGGCCCCGAGTTGGAGTCAGTTACCAATCACTGTCTCCCAGCCTGTTTGCTGCCCTTTTCCCCAGCACATCATACCCGGCATCTCCGCTCCTCTCCCTGATTCCTCCCCCTGGGCCCCCACCACGTGGAAACTCCACTGATCATCATGTGATGATCACTTTTCCACAAAGCCTTCTTGAGTCCGCCTTGGAGTTAGTTCATCGCTTTGCTTCGGCTTGCTTCTCCTGCACGCGGCCCACAGGCCTCTCGGCGCGCGGGGTAGTGGGGATGGACAGGACCTAGCAGTCCTGCCTCCTCCCCAGCGTCCGTCCGTAGTAGGCTAAGCTCTCTGAGTCCCGGAACCTATTTATATGTTGAGTCAGTCTATAGATAGTGGAGTGCCAGCTATGTGCTCATTCTGTAGCCATAATGAATGTGCTTGACCTGAAGTATGAAAGGACTATCTCATTCACTTTAATTAAACAACTGTTTCCGAAATACCCACTAGGAGCCCGACAATAGGTCAATTCTGAGCAGAAGAGGATGTGTTAGCACCAGCCCTGCCCTTGCCTAGCTGTGCGTGTGGTTACAGAGGGTAGGCAAGCATTTCAACAGCTGCGTTGCACTGAATAAAACGCACGGCTGAGGGTAAACCTGGAGTTATGGGGGGGAACAATTCAGCCCCGTTTTGAGGAGCTGGGGAGGCTTCCTGAAGTAGGTAATTTAGAACACTAAACTGGATCTTTTTAAAAGCTGACTAGAACTTAGAGAATATTTTTAGTTTGTCTTTGTGTGCAACCCAGCATGGACCCCTGCATAGGTTTAAATCAAGTCGAATGAAGGGCCTTTCGCTCACATCTCATTGCAATCCCAGAATATAAATGAACGCCATTCACTCCTTTCTCCAGACGTGGGTCCTTTTGCCCCAGGATCAATCCCCATTGCTGAGTCTCTCTGAACAAATCTAATTCACCCGATACATTGGCCACTACTGAATCAAGCTTTCGTGGGGAGGAAGGGGGAATCCGCCTGTGAAACAAGCAGCCAGGGGGATTCTTTCACAAAGTGAAGCCTGAGGAACATTGCACAGAGAATAGGTGTGGAGTGGGCTGGTTGTAGGCAATACCCAGAGGCTGGGCTTGTGTTCACAGGGAGGGATGTGGCACCAGGTATATACCCATCGCACCCTACTGGGACATTCATTCTTGCCCCAAAAGAGATCACGATGAGTGCTATAATAGATGTATTGACTCAGTACTCTGAGATCAGGGTCAAAGGGGTGGTTGGTTCTACCTGGGAGGCCCCAGGAAGAGTTCTCAGAAGAGGTGATGAGTGGGCTGGACTTTGAATACAAGATAGGAGCTCCCAGGTGCAGAAGCACCATGGATGAGAAGTTGGGAGAGAAGATGCTGGAATAACTCATGCAAAGAGAGAAAGTATGGTCTATTGGGGGAAGAATGGGAATTCTGTATGGCTAAAACAGACAAGGTCTGTTTAGGGTGAGAAGGGTGAGTTTTATAAGAGATGAGGCCAGAAAGAGAAGTTGGAGCCAAATTATGATAAGCTCTCTGAATCGTCTGAGAATTTAGATTCTTGAGGCAATGGGATGCCTTTGAATGTTTGGAAGGAAGGAAGTGATATAATTATGTCTGAGCTTGGATAGACACCTTTGGTTATGGTCATGTAGAAGATGTTTTAAAACTGGGAGACTGAAGGCAAAGAGACTAGAAAGGAGACCGATGTAACAATCCAGGTAAGATATAATGAGAGTCTTCTGCTAGTTCACACAGCAGCTGTGGGAATGGAGATGACAGGATGAATTTGGGGCATTTTTGAACCAGGATTCAGCAGGATTTTATGAGCAAATAAATGGAAGCGGGAAGAGAAAGACAAAGGAGTAGAGAGAGACATTTCGACTCTCACTGGGGTACCTACACAGATGGTGTAGATTTTGAGCCACTTAAGGAACAGCCAAGTGGAGAAGTGCAGGAGGTGGCTAATTAGGTGGGTCTGGAGTTTTGGAGAAAAGACAGGATTAATCATTGAAATTTGAAAGTGGCTAGCTCAAAGACAGTGGTAAAAACCAAAGAAATGGATGGGAGCATCTAGCTGATCAGCGGTCGGGTGGGAATTTGAGCCTAAGCCTGTAGTTTGCTTCCATCATGTTTATTGAGCACTGCTATATTCTAGGACCACTGGTTCGCTGAAGATTAAGAGGTGAATAGACCATGAAAAGGAGTAAAGGAAAACCGCATTCAAAACGGGGTCAGAAAGGCTGGAAGGGTGGGGGTGCTGTCACACAGGCACCCCTCATCCCACTCATTACGTTACATTCCCTACCAGGAACATGCTTACTTTCCATACGCTGGCCGGAGGAAGGAAGATTTTCTCCTCGCCCAGCAACAAACCCAGCCAATGAGAAGCTTCCAAACTCAGCCAATGAGAAACTGCCACAACTCAACCAATGAGAAGCCACCACAACCCCAAACTCTTACGCTCCTCCAATGAACTTTCATTCAAAACCACCCCTCCCAACTTCCTCCTTTCCTCTATAGAGACAAGTCTCTCTCCTTTGCTGTCTGTGCTAGCCCGCGGTTTGCCACCGTTTGCATTTCCCTAGTTGCAATTCCTCTGCTATTCCAGAATAAACTCATTTGCTGCTTGATAACCTTGGAGGCTTAATTGTTAAGGTTTACAAGAGGCTAGTCCTGTCCTCAAGTAACAGGGAAGAAGGCAGGGATCAGCACAGCCAGTCTTCTGGCATCGCATCCAGACTTATTGATGAAGTCTAGCTATATTTTGCTTATAGCAGGCCTCTGATATCCTCAGCAAAGGCAACAGCAACAGCTACAAATGTTGCTTTCCCAGTTAGGAAGGTCAACAGGGGCAGGTCCACTGCAAAGGCCCACCCAGCCCCGCTAGACTGAGCTCAACATTGTTGATCACCCTTAAACCTACACTATGGATGATTTGACTTCGTTGAGGGATACAGTGTAGCATAAAAGATTTATGTCAAGTTATATGCAATTGGTTAAGATGGGTATAGCAATCTCTCCCACCAAAATCTGTTTCCTTTGCAGTAAAATATCAACATTTGTTGTCTGAATAGGATTAAAGGAAATTTTTCTTTGCTTCTCCATAGTTCTCTGATTTACAATTTTTCTACATTTTCCAAATGGGTGTATACTGTTTTGCGCAGAAAAATGGTGCTAAGCACAATAAAAAACATGCTAAAAAGATGCTTTCCTGGTGTGTTATCTAGAGGTTTCATTTGATGCATTTTCAGTAACACACCTGCATTTTTTATGGAAAATTTATGCACTACGAAAATGCCAGAGAACGGTATGAAAAAGTGAACTGAAAAAAAAAACAAAAACAATTGCGTTTGCTGTAATGCCAGCCACTGCTAATCAGTGGAGACCTAGAGAGATCTTCTCCTGGTTAGTATCTTTTTCATTGCCAAAGAACCAACCAAGCAAACATAATCACCTCAAGAGAAGATATTTCCGGTCTGTTTTATACTGTTGGCTTGTTTACACCGTTGTGTTCATACTGTGGAATTGTTTTTCTGCTTTTCTCACTTAACATCGTATGCATGACAAGTATCAAAAATTATCTCTGTAAGTAGTATCTGAAGCCACTGCATTATTTTCCATCAAGAGGATTCTCCACTGCTGGTGTAGACATGCCTTTACTCAGGAGGACTCAAATTGTTGCCGATTTTTCCTTATTGTAAACAATGCTGCAATGGACATCTTTGTACTTCAGCTCCTTTCTGTATCCAAACCCGCAGACACGGAATTATTGAGATAAATGATACCACGATGCGAAAGGTTGTTGAAACACACACCATTGTTTACTAAAAGAACACCAATTTGTCTTTTCAGGAGCAAGGAATTCTCATGGCTTTAAATTTTTTGGCAGTGGGTGTGTGGTACCCCCTGGCTATTGACAGTCGTGCGTCTTAGATTACCAGTGAAACTAACAGTTTAGCTGTGATGTTACTCTTCAGCTTGGGACACTGTTTATAGCGGAACAATTACCCATTGATGAGTCTGTGGCTATGTCCACAGTTAGAACTAGGCAAAATAAAGTTGGGGGCCATCCCCGTGTGCCCCCACTGGGGTGACTGCTCTTTGGCAACATCATCAGCTTGTAGGCTCAGTTCCTCAGTGGAAGTTCAAAGTTAGAGACCTTGATTCAAATTAACCAAACTCACAGCAGACTGAAAACCAAAGCCCCACCACCCCTGCCCCTGTTCTTGAATTTCCTGTCAGCATACAAACATCTGCAGGTTTCTCCCTCTTGATTAAAAAAACACAAATTTTTAACATTTTTACATCCCATTTTTCTTTTTAGCTGCCTTCCCATCTCCCTTCTTATCTCTATCGTCCCTGAAAGAATCATCTAAATTCCTTGCCTGTCATTCACTCTTCAAGACTTTACAAACCCGACTTCTGCCCCATCACGACACTGACCTTACTAAGTCCCCAGTGCCTCCTCGTGGCCAAATGTAAGACACCTTCTGTTCCATTCTCACTAGATAACACTTGTCCCTGCAATTCCCTATTCCCTTAGTTTGTGAGCAAGGCGCACGGTGTAGCAGAAAGTGCAAAAGCTTTAGTTTAAAACCCGACTCGGACGCTTTCTCGCGATGTCATCCTGAGCAGATTTCTGAACCTCTCCGACCCTTTGCTTTCTCATCTCTGAAATCAGTTCGGGACCGAGTGAGGCAGAATAGCTCCTCGGCTGGGCGCTCAGACTTGGGTCCCTTATCACCCGGGTCCAAGGGCCAGTCTGCTCTGGGATCTCGAGCACATCACTCCTCCGTGCTCCAGTCTTCCTGTGTATAAACAGCAGGGCTTTGCGAGGATTTAATGAACTATTACAGAATACTCCGAGCAGTGCCTGGCACGTCGTAAGCGCTATTTCAGTTTCTGCTTTATGCCTACATCAGGGGACTTCTGCAAGAGTAGAATGACCCCTGGTCCATGGGCCCTTATTAAATCAGTGCCAGCTCCCTATCTTCTCCTGGTCTCCCCCGCCGCCCCCCCCCCCCCCCGAGTCCCAGAGCTATGTCCTTAACTACTTTCCCTTTCCCTGGGTGGCTTTGTTTAAATCCTTGGCTCCCATGACCTCAGATCTCTAGCTCCAGGCCGGGCCTCTTTTCAGATTCTTACACCAACATGCCCGACAGCCTGCTGACCTCTCCCTGTGATTTTCCACTGGCACCTTTAACTCACCATCTTGCTCTGGCCTCCAGATGTGCCCCCCTTCCCACGTTCCTCCTTCCAGGGAGGCATCGCCGTCCTTCTGTTCAGAGTTGTGACGTCGTCCTAGACTCATCCCCTCGCTTCCTGCCTCCACCCGGGCCCTCCTCCACTGCCCTCCGCCCCAGCCAGCTGGCACATCCAGGTACAGGGGAACCTTCCTCACGAACCTGTCGTTCTCTTCCCATCCTCACGGCCGTTGTCCACTTCGCCCTCCCTCGCTTTACCCCCGGACCATTTCAGCAGCCGCCGTCCCAGCCTCGGCCCCCGCAGTCCCTCCTCCTCATGGCCGGTGGATGAATTCTGCCTCCCCTGCCCTCCAAGCACCACAGAAGGTGACTGTGTTTGGAGACAGGACCTTTAAAGAGGTGAGTAAGTTAAAATGGAGGCCATCGGCGTGGGCCCTTATCCAATACGACCGGTGTCCCTATAGGTAGAAGGGGAGACACCAGACACGCTTACACAAAAGGACGACCATGTGGGCACGTGGCTAGAAGACAGCCATCTATAAGCCTCAGGAGGAACTTAAACTGCTGACCCCTTGCTCTTGGGCTTCCAGCCTCCGGGGCTGTGAGAAAATACATTTCTATTCAAGCCTCCAGTCTGTGGTGTTTTGTTATGGCAGCCTGAGCAGACCGAGACCCCCCAGATACCCCTTGTCCTCAGATACTTTGCTCCAAGCTTATGGAATACGGCCCATGGCTCCCTAAAGATGCAGACTGACTTCCCTCAAGGCTGTGCACAGGCTGTTTCCACTTCACAGCCCCCTCCTCGTTTCGCAGGCCCTCGGTCGCTCTTGAAGACACAGTTTGGACATCATCCACTCGGAGCTAAGTGACACGCCCTTGCTCCCAGTCCCCAGGACAAATGATATATACTGTGCATGCCCTTATCATGGGCCCTGTGCTACTGATTTACTTGTTTGTCTCTCCCACTAAAACCAAGAGGGGGGGAAAAAACCACACTGTGTCTTGTGTCTTTTTATTCCTAGTGCAATGTGGTCCCGCAGAATATATCCAATTTATTTTTATTGAAGAATGAATAAATGAATGAAAGGCAGCATCGTGTTGTGGTTATATATAAAGTTCTTAGAATGGTACCTGACACATAATACGTACTATTGAGTGTTTGTTAAATAAATGAACAAAAATACACTGAACATGCTTCAGATCAGTTTTTTTTTTTTGCGATGATGTCTGTTGAAGTCTTACGAAAGCTAAAGTAGGAACATATGGGAAAATAAAAGCCCAGATTTGCAGAGAGATTTACCCATGCAAATCAGTTCAAATTCGTCGTTATTGTACCGATTCCTGACAACTTTAGTCATGGCTAAACTAGAATGGAAAATTTTACTTCTTTCCCTCTGTGCTTACCTCATTGGGCCCTGGCCGTGTTATTCTCTGAGTTCACTGCTTCCTGTCTGCCCAAATAAACACTCCCTCTTGGTAGCAGAGTTCATGTGGAAGCCTACCCAGGCCAGTCCTGCTACGTTCTTTGGCACTTTGGTTAAACCTCTTTGCTGGCAGGGCACGGAGGAGAATGTGGGTTAGGATGTTGTAGCAGCTGGAAACCTCTAGCACATGGAGAGTTTAGTCCAAATGACTGGAGAACCCCATAGGAGAACAAAGGAGCAATGCCATTCTACGTCTGGTCGGGTGCTTGGGTGGCCCGGGTGCCTGGGGTGAGAAGATGCTGAAAACCTGTTCCTTGTCTCCAAGGACCTCAAATCAAGCCGGCTACAAGTGTTCAGTAACTGTTGGAGAAGGAAGAAGACACAGAGAAGGAAGAAGGGGGACATGAGGGCAGCCGGATATGGGAGGCAGTGTCGGGAGGGAGAGTCTTGCAGCCCAGGAACAGAAGGGTTGGCTAGTCACAGGAGGCAACCAAGGGCATCTCCAGAACTTTGAAAGGGGGTTCCATGCAATTTTAATCTCATTTGAGGGGACTGACTCTGTAATGGTGGTGGAGACGAGTCCCACCTTGGACGGGAGGTTGCATTAGAAGGCCTGAGATAGCCCACCCCACTCTAAAGGCTTCTACTCTAAGGTGAGCAGACGGGGAGGGCCAGGAGATGGACCCAGGGAACTCCATCCATAATACCCTCCAGATCACTGCTCCCTGGAGGAAGCAAATGTGCCAGACCGTTGTTGGGATTTTGCCTCCTCCTGCGTCTGTAACAGCATCAGCCATGACAGTAACCATCGTGACGATGGCTGACAGTCAGCGAGGACTTCTCTGCTCTAAGCGCCTTCAGAGGATTATCTCATTTAATCCTCCCAGCTAGGGACTATTCATACTCATATTCCATATTCATACTTTATGGAAGGAGAAACAGAGGCACATAAAGAACTCCAGCAATACGCCCAAAGGTATACAGGTGGTCCAACAGAGAAGCACTTTTCATAAGCCCCGTTCTACCCCAGGTGGCCGAGCTCACATCCTGGATGGAAAGGGTCACTCCTCCCATTGGCCTTGACTCCAGAGCAGGGTGGGCAAACTCCCATCCACAGGCCAAGTCCTGCCTGCCACCTGTTTCTGTACAGTTGTGAGTAAGAATATTTTTTTAATAGTTGGCAAAAACCATAAGAAAAGAAATGCTTCGTGACACGTACAAATTACATGAGGTTCAAAGTTCAGTGTCTGTAAATGAAGGTTTATTGAACACAGCCACACTCATTTGTTGACATATCGCTTCATGTGTGCTACGGTGGCAGAATTGGACAGTTGCAACCGAGACTGTCTGGCCCTCAAAACTAAAATATTTACCGTCTGGCCCTTTACTGAGAAAAAGTGTCCGTCCCTGCTCTGTGGTCCAGTCTGGCACCTAGACCTCTCCAGAGCTTAGAGTACCCTCTGCCCCCATGTAAGAGACTCTGGATCACAAGAGAACAAAAGCCATCCCCAAACCCAGACCCTCAATCCCCCTAGGCCCTCTCAAATAATAACAATTAAAACAAGGTACTAGACTTAATGGCCATTGTTCACATTCTCTGGCAAGATGGCGGTGGCTCAGTTCATGCGTTCATTCTCCCAGTCATCCATTCATTCCACGTTGGCTGAGCCCTGTGGCCTTGGTGCTTTCTAGGGTGGGTGAAGGAATGGGAAGTGGACCCACAATCTCACATAGTCAACAGTTTCCTCTAGTCTTAGACCCTGACCTTGACGGTCAGGCACCGACTTTGAACTTGGACAGGCCAGTGTTAAGATCCTGGTTCTCCCACTTCTGAGCTCTGACTGCACACAAGGGACGAAGGCCCCAAACCCTGCAAGAAGGGCGGATATTTTCACCTCCCTCCCATTTCTGTTAGGGGTGGTGGGCAAAGCACTTGGCACAGGGAGGGGCATCGACCCAGCCCCAGAGAACTGTATCCACCCTCAGAGTCACCATCATTACCCATGTTTTTGAAGAATCTCATCAGGCCTACCTCCGAGTTGGTAAAGCTGACACAGATTTAGAAAAAGCCACCTCTGACGTGTTCTCTCTTTTTTTTTACAGATTTCATACCGGGAACCACTGTATTAGCTCCAGGCCTCTTGATATTTGTCACGATCTCAAGAGCCAAAATGATTTGAATCAGAAAAAAAAAAAGAGAGAGAGAGACTTTTCCTGTCACCAAGATCCTCTGGGATTGTGAGAAAACACAGAGCAGAAATAACCAGGATCTTGGCAATGCTGGGCTGACAGCAGCAGGAAGAAGGGCCGAAATCCTGGTCTGAACGTCAGGACTTTGGAATGCTGGGCCCAGCTCAGTAATCCTTTCAGAAGAAAAAAACGACAGGCCCAGAATGTTCAGAAAGAAATAAAATTAAAAAAAAAAAAAAAAAAAAAAGACACACAAAAACACATTTTTGCCTTTGTGAGGCCTTACAGTGAAGCGCTTAGCAGAGCCCAGGGTTAGGAAAGCTGAGCTGGTCCTCCTTAATCCTGTTTTGGTCGGTAAATTACTAAAGCAGCGGAACAAGGGGACGAATGAGTACCTGCTCACCACTTACGACAATTTTGCAACTTTGAAAAGCTTGCAATTCCTTACCACCCAGTGATAGGTGTTAAGGGTAGAAAAATCAGAATATATTGGGTTTACTTTTTTTAATTAATAAACAGAAGCTTGTCCCCAGCATCCTCCCATCCAGAGGTAAGCAGTGAGGGCTGGTCAATGTGCACCCCCCAAGTCTTTCCTTTACCGCGTAAAGTGAGCACACAAAGCACACTTTTGCACCTAGTGTAGCCGGGTTAGTCGTTAAGGCTCCGCGATCTGGAGCCTCGGGACCTGGCTTTGAATCCCGGCTCTGCCTTGCCAGCTGTGTGACTTTTTGGGTAAGCGCTTCCCTCTTTCTGCCTCAGTGTCGTCATTTGTGAAATGGGGTTCTTTATGGCACCCACTCCCCAAGGTTGTAATGAGGATTAAGTGAATTATAAGTAAAGTACTGAGAAGAGTGGCTAGCATTGTTCTGTGTGTGTGTGTGTGTGTTCTGTGCTGTACATGTATTTATTAATACACGCATTTTTAAAAATAAAATTACATCAAGCTATTCATGGTATTTGGTAACCTTTCTTTTAATGGGTTAATTATAATATGTACAACTCTATATTGTAAGTATTTTAAGATGTTTCTTATTTTTCACTATTAAAATTTTTAAGTTATTTTTTAAATATTTATTTATTTGGGGGAGAGCACAAGCAGGGAAGGGGCAGAGAGAGGGGAACAGAGGATCTGAAGCAGGATCCCTGTGCTGACAAGCTGACAGGCTGACAGCAGCGATCCAGATGTAGGGCTCGAACTCACGAACCGCGAGACCGTGATCTGGGCCGAAGTCGGATGCTCAGCCGACTGAGCCACCCGGGTGCCCCAAGGTGTACCACTTTAAGTTCCCAACAGCACGGCATGAAGGTGTCTATTTCCCCAAATCCCTGCCAACAATGGATATTCTTTATTTTATTCCTCTTTTCTCCCCATCATTAGAGACTTTTATTGTTTTTGTTTTTATTTATTTTGTTATGAGGAAAGTTAAAAATTTTTGTTTAGGTTTATTGGCCATTTAAATTTTTTTCCACAGGGAATTTGCTGTTTGTGTCCCATTGTTAGCATATGGATTCATGTTTTCTTTATTGGTTTGTAAGAGCTCTTTATATATTAAAGATGTTCTTTACTTTTTCTATTTCATTATTTCCTTAAGTTTGTTAAATTACAATGCATATCAGGGTATATTTTTCACCATTCAGAAATTTCACACATGTGTGTTTTTAAGTACTCAAGCCTAGCAACACTTTTCCATCATAACTTTCATCCTGGGGGGTCACAAAGTCCTTCTCTACCACCACCCCTCAAATAATAACAATATTCTTTTCATTTTCTTCAAAAATATTTATAATTTCATTTTGACATTTAAAAATTGGGTTTATATCAAACTTATTTTTCAATTTGTATCTAATATGTGTGGTTTCACCTCCAGACTCAATGATTCTATAAGCTGATCATCATCCAAATTGGTTAATTTCTTTGAACATCAATATTTTCCTCCAAAAAGTGAAAAATAGGAAACCTCTTCTGCTTGTTATGTTGTAAACAAACATGTGTTTGAAAAGTATTAAGTGATATAGCAGTGTATATAATTATTGCCAAATTCAACTTTAGGATGTGAAAGGAGTGAGACATAGATGTGCAAGGTTTGAGAATTTCTTCTAAGACCTTGACGAGAAGTGAGAATTTCAGCTATCTGTTTCCCTGATTCTGAATGACTCCTAAGCTCACTCAGGTTTCCTAAGCTGGGTCCGGGGAGGCATTTGGGATTGTGTAAACATGTCGATGACACTTCATACCTGTAGAATATCACAGAATTGACTTCATATACGATCAAAAATAAAGCACAAAATTGTATAACTTAAAAATTAGAAGTGGATAATTATCACACGTTTCAGCGGAAAAAGACTTGTATTTCCTAAATTGCTTTGATCCTCCATAAACCTAGCCCCAAATATACTGGTATCGTGCAAGACTGACACGTCTTTGCAGGATATTAGCAAACTTTCACCTTGTTATTTTCTCTAAGCAGAATAATGCAGCTAGGAATAGGTCAGCCAAGCTGCTTCACTGCCCTTGAGGTTGTGGGCTCTGCTCAGAGCTGCCTCCACCCACACCCTAGCCTTGCACACTTTCTCTGTGCTCGGAATCCATCACCCCAGGGGGCAAACGGCAAGAACCAACAACCACCCACCATTTTGCTTCCTCCTTTGGTCCCTTACCAGGGATAAATCGTGCCAGTGACAGCTGTCATGGACTCAATTTCAAAGATGAGAGACATTCCTTAAGGGGAAACAGCAGCAAGTTTATGAGCGAACAGTTCAGGCACCGCTTTTAAAAGTCTCTGAAAGGATGCCGGGAACCTGCTGAATAATCCACATTCATCCATTTCTTTTATTGTTAGTTTGCTCAAGGCCCTGCAGGACATTATCAGAAACATGAGACATTGCGAATGGTATTCAAGGATGTGAACTAAAGCCTCCCTCATTCTTTCAGATGAACGTGAGTAAATTTAGCCATAAGAGATACAAGAGGGCACTGTTCCACCCTCATTATGCAGCCGTGATTGAATTTGAGGAAGAAATGTTGATTCTCCGGAAAGTACCATGTGTTCTTTCCTTTCGTGCTTTTTCCTTTCTGTGCTATTGGACACTTCTGAAGATACGTCTTTTTTTTTCTTTCGTTCTTTCAAGAAAAGCAAGAAATAAGCGTGACAACACTTTTTTAACGAGTCCAAGTTTGTCCTACTTATATAAAAAGTACAAAGTAACAGCCGCCATTTGTGGCTGGTATATGCCAGGCCCTTGACACATGTATCCAATTGCTGTAACAGTCTGATAAGGTCCATCTTTCCAGGTGAGGAAAGGAACCTCAGAAGAACTAAATAACCTGCCTGAAGGGTCAGAGGTGAGATTTGAGTCCCGCTCAGTCTCAGTCCAGAGCTTTTCCTTTCTCCACTACCCAGGGCTGATTTTCCCAAACTTGACCTTCAAAATGCAGCCAACAGACCTTTCCCTCTTTTTCTCTCCTCTTATTCGGGACACGAAGAAAGGAAACAGACCCTTGCTGAGTTTTTAAATCTCGAAAACATTTTCAACCATTGATTCTGTGCATTTAATTCTTTGAGGTTTCTATGAGATCTCAGGAGTTGCCATGCTTGGTCGTGACTTCCTTCCATTCTGCATTCCATCCCTGGGGAATTACAATTCAGGCTATTTTCCTAACTACCTGACTAGTGCCTCATCCCCACAGGGTGATCTTCCTTCTACTTTCTTATCACTCTAAACTCTGACAGAGTCTCAAATCTGTATGTTGCCTTTGCCCGTGAAGTATGGATTTTTGATCTACTATGATACAAACTAAAATAGTAAAATTCATCCTTAATGGTCCCCCAGAGATTCGAATGAGCGGACATCTTCACATACTGCCAGAGAGAGACTTAACATTAAGAAGAGTATATAATTCAGTATCTGTGAAGTATTCAGACTGCATCAAGCACTTAACAACTGTTGACATGGCTTTCCACCTGAGAAGTCCATTCTCAAGGTAAACCAGGCAGAAACCATGCATACGTGCAACAGAAAAGAGGTTTTATTTATTTTTCTAACCTTTTAAAATTTTATTTTTGAGAGAGAGATCACACACACGCAAGCAGGGGAGGGGTGGCGGGGGGCGGCAGGTGGGGGGATGGACAGAGGATCCCAACAAGGCTCTGGGCTGATAGCAGAGAGCCCGACACAGGGCTCCAACTCACAAAGGCGAGATCATGACCCGAGCTGAAGTCCATCGCTCAACTGACTGAGCCACCCAGGCAACCCCAGAAAAGAGATTTTAAAACACAGGGATCCTCCCTAGCAAATCATTGCAGGACTTTAAATATACATAATCTCTTAACTGTTTGAAACTTTTAAAAGAGTATAACAATGTTCTATTAAATGTTATATTAAATGTTATATATAAATATAATATATAAATAAATAAAATATATAAATAAATATATAAAAATATAAAAATATAATATATAATATATAACATAAAAAAATATAAAATATATAATAATAAATATATATATATAAACAATGTTATATTAAAAACAGCAAGAATTTTTCTTTTCTTTTTTTCTTTTGCACTAGAGGTGCTGGCACAAACACAAATACAAAGAGTATTTATTTATTCATTTATTTATTTTTAAAGTTTATTTTTAGAGAGACAGCATGAGCAGTGGAGGGGCAGACAAAGGAGAGACTCTCAAGCAGGCTCTGAGCTGTCAGCACAGAGCCTGACGCAGGGCCCGACACAGGGCTTGAACCCACAAACCGCGAGATCGTGACCTGAGCTGAAATCAAGAGTTGGACGCTTAACCAACAAAGCCACGCAGACACCCCTAAATACAAAGAATGTTTAATTTGAACACTTAGTTTCATGTCTATGTGGTAAACATTTGGTAGATATTTGCTGGAAAAGTGAATAATTAAAGCCATAATTAAAATAATTAAAACAAAGCCTATTACTTTTTTACTATTCAGCTCTGTTCTTCAATTTATTATTTATTCAACAAACATTATACCCACTTGACAAGCACATCAAAGACACTGAGAATACAACTTTAAAATATGTATGTAATTCCTATCCTTATGTAACTTTTCTACTTAACCATCTGTGTAACCTAGGGCGATGCCTTCACAGTCCCTTTCTTCATGTAAAATGAGAGGAACAACAGCCTTCCTGAATATCCCTGTGGGGATGTTGTGAAAATGAAGTAACATAATGTGATTTGTAAACTATTAAGTTGTATACTAATACATCATCTATAAACTATATCAGGTAGAATGCAAGTAACAGAAAGCCTCCCTCAAAATGGTTTAAACCATTAAGTGAATTGAGTAGCTCCAGTGACCAAAAATGGCTTCAGGTAAGGCTTGATCCAGTACCACAACAATGTCAACCAAGAATCTTTCCAGTTCTTCACTTTGCCCTTTTTGGTGTCAAATTCTCAGGCTTACTCCCTTAAGGCCCCCTGTGGCATCCAGTAGCTCTCAGAGCTGGTATTTCCTCATTCTCATCCAGAAGGGAAGAGAGCACCCCTGCCCAGGCCTTCCAAGAAAAACCTGAAGATTCATTCTGATTGGGCCCCCTTAGGTCACATGTCCACTCTGCAACCAATGTCTACATCCAGAAAAATGGAAGGCACTTATTGGCTTAGCTTACACTATACGCCCTATCCCTGGAGATGGGGGTGAAACCAGGTCCTGGAACCTCATGGACCCCCCAGGGGAAACTGGTTGGCTGCTGGTAAGAGAGTGAGGGTCGAAGAGAATAGACAATAAATATGTGACCAACAAACTGACCAATTAGCTGCATTTGAAAAAAGAGCCAGTTATAATGCTGGAAATCCGTTTTATGGTCCCAGGTAAACTGAAAAAAACCTCAATCTTTGGAAAAATTGGAGACATGAAGAGATGTACTATAATGTGCATAAATGTTATTGACATATATATGCTCTGAAAAGTAAGATAATAAAGAGAATCATTTACATAACCCACTATTTTACTCTTAATAGTGGCCGTATAGTTTAAGGGACTTTTTGACATTTATTAAAATTATTAGAAAAAAATAAGGGCCTGTACGTCTGGTAATAGACAACTTTCGAGGATCTTTTTAAAAAGATTTTCCTGTTTAAATCTCTTATTCAAATCACTAGTTAGTGAGATATAAAGTCAGTTAGTCAGTTTAATACAGTCAGATTGCTCATTTCCTTAAAGAGATAAAATACATTTCGCCTCTGAATGATTTATCTGGATACGGTTTTGCCAACCCCTAGGTCAGCCTTATACGTATACACAAAAGAAAAGGAAGTCTAAACCTGTAAAACCTGTGAAGTGATAGGAATCTTCGCTGAAGGTATCGCAGAGGCCCTAAGGGAGGCCCTACACACAGCAACACATCCAAACGAACAATTCTTCGTAGTCGACCATTCCCCGCTACATGGGCAGGAGACAAATGGGGTTCCTCACCCCATATGCCTCTTGCATCTGGGTCACATCCAGCGGCAGGAGAGATCCACATCAAGTGGTTACGAAGCATCTCTTCATCGTGGAACTTACAGCCATTATATTTGCTACATGCTTGAGATGTGACACCCACCTGACTAAGTCATCAGAGAGAACTCAGGGAAGCAGGTAGGCTTGCTAAACAGACCCACTAATGGCATCAATGCCTTGCCGAGCTCAGAAAATGTCAGTTCTTCGCCAACGAGCCGAGATCCTTTCTCTTAAGACCAAACACAGACATTCCAAGGGAGGTCCCAAGGGGGTTCCAGGTTTCTCAGTGGGAGAAAAGTGATCTGTCACTATTTGAGGGAACGGGCTATTGGGATTGTGGTACCAACCGTCAAGGCCACTGCCATAGCCATGACATAAATGTTGGTGAGTGGTTTTCACACCACACTCCACAGAGTGTTCCCTGCAGCCTCCTCCCAAGCGTGAGGGAGAAGGGAAGCAGATTCCGGAGTCCCCGCCCTTGCTTCAATCACAGGGCTTCATTTTATCTTTTACATCTCGAACTTCGTCAAGATTTGACTCGAAGCCTTGCTTTTTCAAGATGGTGGCTGAAACACGTACAACTGCCTCCCCTCCAGGATCAGGTTTTCAGAGATGATAGAAAATGGATGTGATGTAACAACACTCAGAAAACTCAGAAGGGGGGGGGGTTTAGTGACCCAGAAACTGGGAAAATCCCTCAAAGATGGAAAAGACCACATGCAAGGGAAAAGGAACAGCGTAAGATGTGTTGCAGGACAAGAGGGGCCTGCAACAGAGGTACAGCAGTGAGTATGTGTCTCACCTGGTGGGTGGAAGCAAGGAGCCGGGATGGTTTAGACACAAGGGTGTGGTGCTTATGGGGAAGGAAGACCAGGCTGGACCCATTTCTCCCCACCGTCTCTGTGAGCAGAGTAGAGCGGCCTCTTCCTGTCAGCAGTCTGGGCAGTGATCGGGTACATCCTGTTAATAAATAAAACCCAGTGGGTGAACCAAATACCCAAACAGATGCAGGTGAGTGAAGGAGGAAAGTCCTCCAGAGAGCAGCACATAGGGATCAAGAAACGGAACGTAAGAAAGGACAAGTGAGAAATACACGTTATAAACCCTGGGGATCTTTAACAGTTCCAGGAGGAAAAAAACTGAGAGAAGGGAGCAGAAGTGACATTTAAAGAAATGAGGGAGGGGCGCCTGGGTAGCTCAGTTGGTCAAGCGTCTGACTTTAACTCAGGTCATGATCTCACAGTTCCTGAGTTCGAGCCCCGTGTCAGGCTCTGTGCTGACAGCTCAAAGCCTGGAGCCTTCTTCAGACTCTGTGTCTCCCTCTCTCTCTCTCTGCCCTTACCTGCTCACTCTCTGTCCCTCTCTCAAAAATAAATAAACATTAAAAACATTTTTAAATGGTTAGATTAAAGAAATGAGAGAAAAGAATTTCCTAAAACTTAAGTCCTCAAAATGAATGTATCTGGAAGGACATAACAGGGCTTATTTATTTATTTATTTATTCATTCATATATTTAAATAATAAATTTAAATTATTTATTTATAGAGCATGAGTGAGGAGAGGGGCAGAAGGGGAGAGAGAGAGAATCTTAAGCAGGCTCCACATTCAGTGCGGAGCCAGACTTGGGGTTTGATCCCACGACCCTGGGATCATGACCTGAACTGAAATCAGGAGTCGGATGCTCAACTGACTGAGCCACCACCCAGGTACCCGAAAACAGGATAGACTTAAAAACAAAATGAAACAAATCCACCCCTTTTGACATTGGAGTAAAACGTCAGAATATTAAGCATAAAGAAAAACTGCTAGAATCTTCCAGAGAAAAAGCAGATCATGTGCTTCAGAATGTGAAACAGTCTGACATCACACTTCATCAGCAGCACCCAGAACAAGAATACAATGGGGTAGTAACTTCATGAAATGCTGAGGAAAAGTGACCTTGTTCTAGAATTCTCTATGCAACCAACCTATCAAGCTATCTTTCCAGTGTGAGGGCAAAACTAAGAAATTTGGGGACGTATGAGAGCTGAGAAAGTGTCCTACCCACAGACTTACCTGAAAGAATTACCCGAAGATGTGGTCCAACCAGAAGAAAAATCAACCAGGAGTTGTTAAAAAGAAAAAGGGATGGGGGGCAAGTTTCTGCTCTATGTTACCTCTGGCCAATGTCCCCGCGGCCAACTCTCTGTCCACAGCGTGTGTCTTCACTTACCCTCTGCTGAGCAAAGTCAGTCTAGGGAGTGGCCCTGACCATCCCCTAATAGGCACTGTCTGTCCTCTCTGCCATCCATGATGAGGCAGAAGAGATCATCCATCGGACAGATGGTCACGGGGAAGGGGCCAGACACCTGCTCCTTTGACCTCTTCAGACCAAGCATCTGCTGGGAAGGGTCCTCAAGGCGTCCTCACACACTGCAGAGGTGAACTCTCCTCGATGGAGAACACCTCATTGCCTCCCTCTCTCCCCACCAGTTCTCAACTCAACCTTTACCCGGAAATCCTCTTTCTCTGTCTCGTTCTCTCTCTCTGTTAACTTTTTAACAACTTTTACAAAGCTGCAGTGAAATATACAGAACATAAAACTTCCATTTTAGCCATTACCAGTCTTTGTGAGTTTTTAATTTGGGGAAAACAACCATAACATAAAATTGACCACGTAACCATTTTTAAGTGTGCGATTCAGTGGCCTTCGGTACATTCGTGCTCGTGTGTCGCCAACACCACCATCCATCTCCAGAACTTTTCCACCATCCCAAACTGAAACTCTGTTCCCATTAAACACAACTCCCCATCCCTCCCCACCCTCCCACCCCCCCACCCCCCCCTGCCAAATCCCTGGCAACAGGGATTACTTTCTGTCTCTATTAATTTGACTCCTTGAGATACCTCATATGAGTGAAACCATACAGCATTTGCCTTTCTGCGTCTGGCTGATTTCACTTGCTAGATGTTTATAAGGTTAATCTATGTTGTAGCACAGGACAGAAGTTCCTTCCTTTTCAAAGCTAGGTATTATTCCATTGGAGGGATGTACCACATTTTATTTACCCATTCATCATCAATGGGCATTTGGGTTGTCTCCACCTTTTAGCTACTGTGAATCATGCTACTGAGAACATTGGTATCCAAATATTGGTTCGAGTTCCTGCTTTCAATCCTTTTGCATATATACTCAGAAATAGAGTTGCTGGATCATGTGGTAACTGTTTAATTGTTTGAGGAACCGCCATCTTGTTTTCCATAGCAGCTGGACCATTTTCCAGTCCCACCAGCAGCGCACAAAGACTCCAGTTTCTCCTTATCCTCCCCAACACTTGTTATGCTCTGGCTTATTGGGAGGGGTGGGGTGTTTTTTTATGATAGCCACACGAACGGGTGTGGAGTGCGATCTCACTGTGGTTTTGATTTGCGTTTCCCTGATTAGTGAGGTTGAGTCCCTTTTTACATGCATGTTGGCCACCTGTATGTATGTCTTTTCTGGAGAAATGTCTGTTCAAGTCCTTTGCCCATTTTTTATGGAGGTTTTCTTTTGTTGCTGTTGAGTTGTAAAAGTTCTTCACATATCCTGGTTATAAATCCCTTCGTAGCCATATTCTTTGCAGATATCGTCTCAGAGTCCAACGGTTACCTTGGCACTCTGGATTGCATCCTCCGATGCACAGGAAACCCTCTCTGGTCGCCCCCACCACCTGCACGGAGCCCCTTCGCCCAGGCTACCCCGCACCCCCCACCCGGTTAGCTGGTGTTGGGGCTTCCTGGGCTCCATCTTGGTGGTGGGTGGGAGAACGATGGGTGCTTCAGCTCTACTGGCTGTGATTTCAGCCCCCCAGCAGGGCTGCCCCAGGCCAGCTGCCCACACACTTAAAGATCAAGATAAGAGCCTACCATCAGGAATTGCTAACAGCTTTTTTAAAACATGGAAATGGGTTGTGAGCTTATTTTAGGGACACTTTTTTTTTTTTAAAGAAAAAGCAACCCGTATTTTTGAAAACCCAAGGGAATGTAACAACTCCTGGGTCCCAGCCTGAGGGAAAGGCTCTGCTGAAGAGCGATTGGCAGCAGCTGAACAAGAGAACAAGGCAAGTGTGTGCCCGAAGCCTGTGAGGGAGACAGGGGGGACAGCGTGAGGTAACCCAGGTCAGGAAACACACCCGCGGGCTCCACTCTAGGCCCCACCCCCTCTGGGAAGCTTCTGGTTTGGGTCCAAGGTCGTCCTTGGCCTTCTCTGGGTAAGGCCACCTGACACAGAAGAGAGAGCACAGGGGAATAAGGAGACAGACAGCTGTCCGGGCCCCGAGCAACTGTCATGATTCGGGGCTACCCCTCCCCGCCCTGAGCCTCAGTTTCGTGCATGGAAAATCAAATCAATAATTGTTGTAAATCTTACTCGTTTGTTATATGATACAATTTACACAGGGCTTCGTCTGCATTATCCAATTTAAAAAATACTGCAGAGCAACGCACTTCGAAAATAATAAAATGCTTAACATATGTAAGAAATTCTTTTCTGTCTTTGAAAACTGCTCTGGGTGGTTCCGCTATTGTTTAGTTAAGAGAATTACACAATTTCGAGACACGGTTCCTTATCTTGTGTAGACTGAGAGGCAATTAAACAATTATTCATGTCAGAATGTGAGGTAAGGAGAGGGCTGCTTCAAAGGGTCCACTTGACAAAGTGGAAAGCAGTTGAGTAGAAACAGAGAGCAGTATATAATTTCCTTCTGGAATATCCACTCCATATGGCCCAGAGCAAGAATTTCAAACTCATCTGCGGGGAGAAAGAGACAGAAATAAAAACATCAACTCTGTTGCTCTGATTTCTCTCAGCCATTTTCTGAATAGCCTATGGAAGCCGTCCATTACTTTAAACAGAAATCCACTAAGAGACTCCAAGGGTGTTTTTTTTTTTTTCTCTGCGCAGAGGGATTGTTCAGTCATGAATCAGTGTCTTTTTTCCAAAAGGAAGGTGCCAGCAACAAACGTTGGTTATAAAAAGGACATGCAACCTTAGCCTTCTCTTCATTGTCCTCTATCGCCTCCAAATGCCAGCAGCAGACACAACCAGAGGACACAGGGCACTGAAGGGACCCACCCCACAGCCCGCTGGCCAGGTGACCAGGCCCCCAGCTCCCCTTGCAGAAGAATGGGAAGTTCACGGCAAATATGTCTGCACATAAACCAATGCCGCCCCTCACTAGCTCCATCGCTGTTCACCCCGAACCTGGGCGGTCGCCCTCAGCCTTCGGCTCTTCTTCCGTGGGTATTCTCATACTCCAGTGCCCAGGAAATAGAAAATCTTCCCCAGGCTTGTCCTACTGAGACGAGCAGTTCTGCCATCTGCCCCCACGTGCGATCTTCACCCAGCCTGGACCCACAACCCAAAGCAATTTCAAAATGACTCCGATCTTGTACTCATTTTCCTAAAAACCAAAGGGGACCCATGGGCATCATCCACAGCATACCTCAGGGAAGTATCCTGATGTATTTCCACCCACCCCACAGCTTCTCACCCCACGACTGTACCCGAAGCTCGTCCAAACACCCAGCCCCCTTGCCTCTTTCCTCTCCTCTCCCTCCAGTGTTTATTCCTGTAGCTGGACCAAGCGTCTACCCCACTAGGTTTCTCACTCTTTGGAGGAGGGCACGGGCAGTGACTGGGCTTGGCTCTCACGGGAGTGTCTGGTGGGCCGAGTGGGTGGATGGGGGCTGGGAACACTGTTCCTGCACAAGTGGGTGGCTGGGTGGGGGCTGGGAACACTGGGTACACTCTTCTACCAGCCTTCAGAGCTTCCGTTCCTTGGCCTCCTCCGAGCCACCCAAAGCCTGAGCTCCCGCCAGGATGTCCAGAGGAAGTGGCGGCACCAAGGAAAGCCTGGTTGGAAAGATCTGGAGAATGCTAAAGAAATTGCTCCTCACCCCCTCCCCACCGCCACGGCAGCCCCTCCCTACGCTGCCTTTTGGAATCAACTTTTCCCAGCTTGAAAAATGGCGATGGGGACAGCTCCTGCCACAGAGGGGTTTATCGTAAGCCCACCCCAAGGGCATGCCTCCCACGGAGCGCCACTGGGTGGTTCTGCACCACTGTGCTCATTTCTGAAATCTTTCTCATTACAACCTCAGGGAGGTATAGGGGACAGAACTGAAGAGAGGTGGGGGCCAAGCTGGGACTTCTTTTTTTTTTTTTTTTTTTTTTTTAATAAATGTCACCTTGGCTGCAAGGACAGCTGTTACCATTTGAAAGGATGTCTCAAATGAGCATTTGGCGTTCCTAGTAAACCTCGCTGTAATACATGGCTTTTAGCATTAGTCATCTCCCTGATGGGAACGAAGTTGGAAATTCAGAAATAAGGATATTGCAGAATGGGACTGTGTGGTTCACGAAACCACAGGGGAAAGGGTGGGGAAGCAGCCGGTGCCCTGCTTAAAGTCACAAACCATTATTTCTGCTTAAAATCCAGAGTCCGAGTGAAGCAAGCTGAGAAGGTTAAGATCTGAGTGAAAATTAACTGAGGATAGCTCTGCCATGCGGACTCTGAGAACGTGTGCGCTGTATCAGAATGCAAACCACCTTCGCGCCCCTTCCATGAGCGGCGCCGAGGAAAGAGTAGGCATGAATAAGGATAAAGCTAAAGAAAAAATGCTGGGGCACCTGAGTGGCTCAGTCGGCTGAGCGTCCCGACCGACTCTTGATTTCTGCTCAGGTCACCATCTTACGTTTCATGGGATGGAGCCCCACGTCAGGCAGAGCCTGCTAGGGATTCTCCCTCTCCCTCTCTCTCTTCTCCCCTCCCCGCCAAATAAATAAACATTAAAAAAATGCTAATTATTGGTGCAAAATGGCAAGAAAATTTTGTGGAATGACCTTCCTTGTGGAGTCCCCGAACAAACCAGATGTGCGAGCTAGGTGCAAATGCTCCTGAAAATGAACGAACTTCTTTCCCCGGGGCTGTGAAGTCTGCTGTGTGTAAGCCTTAGTTCTCATGTGGCCCTCCCTGGCCAGGGTGAGTCATTCTAGAATGCAGGATGCAATCATCATGCTCATGCACTCATGCAAACCCACTGGCCTCCACCCAGAAAGACCGTGGGTGTTCTGACCTCCTTTCTCCTGTCAGGGTCTCTGGGAAGTCATGTCCTCTTCTTGGCGATTAATAAAGATTTCTGGTCTCTTTCCAGCTTGTGACTTAATGGCCTTAATTTGCCACCATTTCTGTTGCTAATGGTCACTCTGGTGTCTGTATCAGCCTAATTGTTCTTCCAGCTGTTGGTGTTGGCCTTCCTGCACCAGAAGCTCACAGACAGGGGGGAGCGGGGTCTCCCCACCAGGGTTTCTAGTAAAAAGAGGGGCCCCTGCGTTCTCAGATTGTTGTTGCATTTCCGCTGGTGGAGCTAACCACAAGATTTCCCGCAGTTGAAGGAAATACGAGGGGACCATCCCCAGGACGCCCAACACGCCTCCCTCAACAACACTCAACTCGTGCTCCGGGAGAACAGGAAATCTATACCCAGGAATTGGCGAAATGCTCTCCATGTATGAGCTCATTTGATCTTTGCTTCGGCCACATGAGGTGGGTGCCATTAGGATTCCTGTTTCACAGATGAGGACGCAGATGTGTGGAGACCCTGATCTCTCATGTTGAGGGGGCAGGGGCAGCCCATCTGTTCTTCATGTTCAAGAGGGATTTTCACTGCGTTGCAGTGACCAACGCTCATTTTCATCCTTCTGTCTGTCAAGTGTCCTTGGGGTTCATCGAGGCAGTGGCCTTCCAGGAGACATCGCTGGCACCGCCTGACGCGCAGGTGGACATTAGGCCTCACCACGTTACACGCACCGATAGCTCTTGGTTTTCTTTTGGTTACAGCACAGTTCAAAAATGCAAATAAAGGCTCCAGAAACAGGGAGGGCAGCCCGAAGAATGACAAAGGCTAAGATACTGAGTATGTACTATTACTGTGCTGTGTTCAGTGAGGACCCGGTCTTCATAACAACCCTAGGAAATAGGGACTATTATTATCCCCATTTTCTAGGCACAGAGAAGTTAAGCGACTTGCACAAGAGTGCACAGCTCTTTTTTTTTTTTTTTTTAATGTTTTATTTATTTTTGAGAGACGGATCACAAGCAGGGGAGGGGCAGAGAGAGAGGGAGACACAGAATCCGAAGCAGGCTCCAGGCTCTGAGCTGTCAACCCAGAGCCCGACACGGGGCTCAAACTCATGAACCATGAGATCACGACCTGAGCCGAAGTCAGATGCTTAAGCGACTGAGCCACGCAGGCACCCGAGATTGCACAGCTTTTAAGTGGAGAGGCCAGCATTCAAATCCAACAATAGTGTGAGCCTGTTCCCTGCAAATGCCAGATGCAGCAAAGCTTTCAATCTTTGTTTCTCATCACACTTTAGAAAAGAACCCACCCAAAACACCAAAATTCAAATAAGACGTGAGAAGTACTTAAACCAAGGGCTCAAGACCAAGGAGTGCTGTGGAGTCCAGGCTTTGGGCCTGGTTCCTCCTCTCAGTTCAGCAATGAACATGATGCTACACATAAAAGTGTCACAAAATACAAAGAAGCAAGTGCCCCAAGAAGGACACAAACACAGCCCTGTGAGAGCTTAGGTGACAAAAAGGCTCCCCCCCCCCCCCCCCCCGCTCCTTCTTCACAGAAGAGGCACCATTGAACTGGGTCTTGTATAATCACTAGGATCTCCATGGATGGACGTGGGAAAGACAGGAGCATCGTAGGCAGAAAAAAAAAACAACAACTTTGTGACAAAAGTGCTCTAGGGTCCAGAAATAGTGAGTTACTGGGATTGGTGTCCCAAGGACAAAGAAGAGATGATTCCAAAAGAAAAGATGCCAGGATTTATGAGAACCATCGGCAGGTGAAGCTGGCGACATTTCCAGCATATTCAGGGTCACTGAAAAACCCTTGGTAATTGGCCCAGAGGGCAGAAGAACTCCATCTGTCTGGGGGAACCTAGGTGCCTGTTCGGCAGGACGTCCTGGTTTATACCTGCTGTCCTAGCATCCCATCCACTTAGTACCTCTGTCCACCCTCAAGAGGGTCCTTGCATGGACAGTAAATGATGCGGCTACCCTATACCTGGCCAATTGAAAGAACCAACAGGGAGGGCCCAGCACTTAGGTGTATTGAAGATGCTTAAGAAGTTACGTCTTTAAAAGCCTGCATCTCAATGCTAGCTAAGGCTTATGCGGAAGGTGGGATCACGGACATTTGTGCTTGCAAACAATTTGCAAGCACAGTGAGTTTTGAAAGCCAGAATCACTTGTTCCTCCTCCCCCCCTCCCCACTTGGTCCGGGCCCAATTTTTCACAGAATAACCCCAGCCGGTGTCTATCACAAAGATATGCAGGAAAAGCCAGCCCCTTTGATTAAACACAAAACAAAACAAACAAATAAAAACCCTCTATCCACAGCCATTTCTAGCAAGGAGAAAGCTTACCACAGGTTGAAAACACACTCCGACACAAAGTGATCATCCTAATCTTTATCCAGGCACACTTTTGAGTTTAAAATAACTGAATTCAAAGCACTTAATTAAAACCAGATCGAGTTGTCAGGGAGTTTGAAAATCAAACACATCGGACTTTGAAACAATGAGACTGACTAGCATCCCGGTAGACCAGCCAGCGAGTTTCTGCGGAGGAATCAGCCTATTTGTATCCATGGGCTAACATACTTTCAGGAAAGAGAGTAAATTGCAAAGTGTTTGCAGAACAGAGAGCTCTGAGTGCAGGGAGGTAGGGTGGGGGATACAGCCCTTCTAGCCCTCCTTTCAACTTGGAAGTGGAATCTGTCTGCAGGGCTCCCCCAGGGGCGAGTGCAGACTCTTTTAGGGAAGTCTTATTGACTTGATTGATGCTGTGTTGTTGCTGGCTTTTATTACTCGGTGAAGTTGAAAGGCCTGATGTTAACGCATCTCTGACTTCAAGTCTGGCTCTGCGCGCTCCCATTTAAACTTGCCTGGGTTTGGTCAGCGAATTTGGCTACATGTTCAGCTTGTGTGTTTCCGCCTTTCCCCAACGTGCCAGGTATGTGCTGAGCATTGAGAGGGCGAGCCCGCTTTTTCTCTGGCTCTCTTGGGATCGTTCGGTGGGTTTTGTTCGTTGGAAAATGGACAAATAATGATAAATATTATTAATAAAGTGTCCTACCCTCCCCTGCCGAAACCTTACATGTAAAAGAATATGGAAAGATGGGGCGTCGGAGTGGCTCAGTCGATTAAGCGTCCGAACTTGGCCAGGTCATGATCTCCTGGTTCATGAGTTTGAGCCCCGTGTCGGGCTCTGTGATGACAGCTCAGAGCCTGGAGACTGGAACCTGGAGCCCGGAGCCTGGAGCCTGGAGACTGCTTCTGATTCTGTGTCTCCCGCTTTCTCTGCCCCTCTCCCACTCACGCTCTGTTTCTCTCTCGCAAAAAATGAATAAACATGAAAAAAAAATTTTTTTAAGAATATGGAAAGAAAACAATGAAAATAAAGCAACTTGAACTAATTTACACTATGAATAGGGAATAAGGAGTTTGGACCTTCCCTAATTTTGGATTCCAGCTTCCAAACATTTCATAAATAAAATATGACTAGCTGCATGAAATTGCAAGGTATGTACCGTGTGAATTATATACACAGGGAGAGGTTGTTTTAAAAAGTTCCTGCTGGCAAAGCCAGACTTCTCATTGCCACTTTTAACCTTGTCAAACAAAATCATTCCAGATAGGGAGGTTGGAGAGACTTCATGGTACGTTTTAATATGAAAGCTCAAAATCTGCACTCCAGAGTGGGGGAAAATCTGATTATATTCATTTACTTTCTATTAGGGGCGTCACATCCAGCTATATTTTTAAAGAGAGAAAAAGCATGGCATTTCCTTTGTACACGTAGAGTATAAATGAACATTTGAAAGTGAGTATCAGGTGTCAGTGAAATGCCATACGACAGAAATAAGATCGCCTACATAAAAATATACGGTTGTACTCATAAATGCACATCTTTTTATCCTGATAAATATTATGACACATCTACCTAAAAGGTTATCTCACAAATAAAATCCAAGTCATTTGCAGATGCTGACGGTCTGAAAAGACCTCACTGTGGGGTTGAAAGAAGAAGCCTTCAAACATACTTGCTTCACTCTTGGAGAACTCTTGCATACTTAAAATGTGATAAGTTGAAAAACGGCATAAACTACCGTAACAAATTCCTGAGGGAAAGCAAGAAACTATTTACTCTAATTAGCGGGGGAGCTACTTTCATAGCGGAGGAATGCTGAAGACATTGAGTTTATTGCAAACACATACCGCCTTTATTCAGAATCGAGTGGACAGAGCGCCTGGGTGCAAGCCTCTGTTCCAAACCCTCAAACAAAAATACACGAATGTCTGCTGAACTCTGACTGTGTGGTAGGTACTATTAGCTCCTGAGACGTAAATGAGAAATACTGTAGTGGGCTGAGGTGATAGTCCCCCGAAAGATACGTCCACAGCCTAATCCCTGGAAACTGCGATTATGATTTTATTGGGAAAAAGCGTCTTGCCAGATGTAATAAAATGAAGGATCTTTTAGATGAGTTCATCTTGGATTAGCTGTGTGGTCCCTAAGTTCAATGACAAGTGTCTTTATAAGAGACGCACAGGGAGAAGAGGAAGACGGAAAGGTAGAGGCAGAGACGGAGGTGGTCCAACCACAGGTCGAGGAATATCTGAAACCACCAGATGCTGGAAGAAGCAAGGAAGGCTTCTCCCCTGAAGCCTTCAGAGGGAGACAGGACCCTGCCAACACCTTCATTTTGGATCTCTGGCCTCCACAACTGTGGGAGAAGAAATTTCTGTTGTTTTAAGCGACCGAGTTTGTGGCAACCTATTACAGCAGCCACAGGAAACTAATACACACACCATCTGTATTAGTGGGTTGAAGGATTTGATGAGTAATGTGCATGCTGGGGTGGGCATGGGCTGTACCCCCTGAGGGGCTTCAGCCTTGACCGGGAATGTCTGACACATTGGCGAGTTGGACCGGATCAAAGTGTTGAGAAAGCAGTACTAGGAAAATTCTTGCAAGAAAGTCCATGTCCAGCAGGATTCTTACCCAGAGGCCCAGGCATCGGCTTCTAAGGTCCATAAGCTTCTGAGTTTGTCTCTGAAATGCTGGCGTGTGTGCATGTAGTTTGCCGTGAGAGGTTTCCAGGCTTTTATCACCTTTTCCAAAGGCTCTGTGACTTCCCCCCCCCACCCCCCGAAGTTAGAACTTGTGTCCTAAGAACCCAGAGGAAGAGCAGGACCCACTGGAAAAGCCTCCGTTGTCAGAGAAGAATAACCTTTCCGGGTACAAAGGTGTGGCTTTTACCTGGGGGGAGGGGTGGTGGTGGCCAAGGCTAGGTCTGAGACAATGACAGAAGACGTGAGCAGCAATCGAAAGGCTGGTACACCATATAGCCTTGCTTTGGGGGTCCCAGGAGGGACTAACGCAGCAGAGAAAGGCATTCCCCATCCCTCCGCCCAGCACCCCGCAAAGGGTTGGCACACTGAGCGGGTTCATAGCCACCAGTGGAGAATGGCTGACCCCTGCAGAGCAGAGCACTCACGAGATGCCCCTGCAGACACCCAGAAATCTGCAGGTAAAGGTTCAGGAGGCTAAACATCCTGCTGCAGCCCGAGGGGATCGCGGAGTCCAGCAGAACTCAGGTCATAATGTTTTCTAAACTCATTTCCTCCCCCAGACATGGGAACATTTGGGTGCCACATGACTATGACACAGGATCGGTACCCTCAAAAGATCACATACAAATGTACTTATGTCCGTCGATGCTCATCACACTGGTGACAGATTTTAAGATTTAGTCCCACTTGAAAACCTCCTGCTAGATTCCTACGCGGATTCTAGTGACCAAAAGGGACGTGGTAACGCTCATTGCGTGACGCGCCCAGAGGACTGTGCAGTTCCCTGATCATTACACAGTGAAGAACCTCTCTGTGCATGGGGAGCGCCCTGGGGGTGATAAGAACACTCGCGTCTCCATGGATCGTGACCGCACGATATTTTCAGACTCCTGGTAGATTTCTGCTGCGTGTGATGGTAGGCTAGTGAGGCCTTCTACCCTCCTGGGCTGATGCCGTGAGCATCTCTGTCCCAGATGACAACCCGGAGCCTTTTCACCGAGGTAAACAAGAAAATAGGATCTCTTCTCCAAACACTTGCCAAAAAAAACCAAAAAAACAAAAAAAAAACAAAAAACAAAAACCCCAAATGCATAGTTTTCGTCTTGCTTTGTTTTCATGGTCTCAACAGAGACAGGTAAAGGCTAGACGATATATTTATACAGAATGTTGTTTTGATAAAATAGAAAAGGAGCTTAGGGAGTTTCCATTTTGTGATTTGCTTAAAAAACAAAAAAGCTAAAGCCTCAGCCCTAGTCTCTATTGAAAAGGGGGAAAAAAAAAAATCAGAAGAGAGGAACTTGTTGCAAACTGGAGTGAATGCTGGCTTCCCTCCGGCCCACTCAAGCCCGTCACCATGGAGACTCCTGAAGGTTCCAGGAATGACTCACGCGATTCGCTGGCGAAGCCTTTGAAATGGAAGCAGCACCCGAGCACAAAGACAAAGTTAGACTGCAGCCCTTGAAGAATGAGCCTTTGACTCCTGATTGAAGGCCCCGGGATGTGGAATCCGGGCTGTGGCAGGGCCCCCAGAATGGCCTTTCCTCCTTCCAGGTCCTTGTTATTAGGGACACTTGCTCCAGAGAGCAAAGGTCGGAAAACACTTTGGCTTTGGAGCGGGCTCTCCCAACACTGCTGGAGAGATTTTGATGTCAACCCCCACCCCCGGGAGTGCAAAGGCTGGAAAGGAGAGGTTGTCCAGGTTGCCCGGGGGGCTGGGAGTGGGGAGGGCTGGGTCTCAGAGGCTGGGGAAGGAGGCTTCCAGAAGCACAGGGCTGGGGAACGTGTGCAGGTAGGCAGGTGCTATGGGCCAGGTGTTTTCCTGGGCGTCTGGAGCTTACTGCCCGCCACCCCCCACCCCCCCCAACAGTCCCTCTGGCTGTGTGAGCTCTCACACTGGGCTCCTGCAGAACTCATGAATGCAGGCCCCGGCGCAGCCGGCCTGGGGCCCCACCCCCGCCACCTGACCAAGGATGTAAAGGCAGAGAGCCACAGAAAAAAACTCAAAGTAGGGACTCGTCCTCTGCCCAGAGTTTTATCTGCTGAACACCCCTGAGAGCAGCCCGGGGAATCAGGGGTCCTGGGAAAGTGCCCTGCCCAGAGCAGCGGCCTGTGCCTCCCCCAGGGAATCTGGGCAGGAGAAACGTGGGCATGACCAGGATCTTCCTGAGGAAACTCCCTTGCCACACATTCAGGGTGCGTCTTTCTTTCTTTGTTAATTTTTTTTAACATTTATTTATTTTTGAGAGAGAGAGAGAGAGAGAGACAGACAGACAGAGCATGAGTGGGGGAGGGGCAGAGAGAGGGGGAGACAGAGAGTCGGAAGCAGGCTCCAGGCTCTGAGCTGTCACCACAGAGCCCGACGTGGGGCTCGAACCCACAAATCGCGAGATCATGACCTGAGCCGAAGTCGGATGCTCAACCGACTGAGCCACCCAGGTGTCCCCGGGGATGCGTCTTTCTTAAGGGCCTCACTGATGCCGCAGGGTCCTCTTGTTCCAGGGCCCACGTCAGCGCCCCAACTTGGGGGGGGGGGTTGCCACTCATGCCGTGGCCCTCCCTTGTCACAGGGCTTGCCTGAGGCATCGAGGCTGGCTCTGGGGACAGCCATGTCAGGCTGGGCTGTCCCCTGGATGGATGGACGCAGCCACGCCCGCCAG
The DNA here is from genome assembly GCF_018350195.1 of Panthera tigris. Classification (NCBI taxonomy): domain Eukaryota; kingdom Metazoa; phylum Chordata; class Mammalia; order Carnivora; family Felidae; genus Panthera; species Panthera tigris. The sequence continues at coordinate 9,909,154 of NC_056660.1, read as the reverse complement.
CGCAGTGGAAAAGCCTAAGGATGGAGAGAAGCTTCTGGGGCTGAGCCTTGTCTCAGACTGAACAAAAGCACTGAGTCTGAGACTCGAAGGGAACATGCCAGGTTTGCCTCCACAACACTTTCCTACGACCAGAATTCGAGTCCAAAATGCAGGGAAACGACCCCCTTTCTTCCCTGGAAGCTGTGTCTTCCTTCCTCCTCAACCCTAAATCTACATGCTGGTGACTGCAGACCTGCTTAGGCAGGAAAACAAATAAGAAATAAAGGTCTGAGCAGAAGCCGCAGACGTCTCCTCTCAACTATTTATTCTGATTTCTCGACAAGTGAGTTAATTGGATGGGCCCCCGTGACAGACATTCCATACTAAAATTCATAGCTTTCTGCCAAAACAACATATTGTGTGCTGCTATATTTTCCGTGCTGGAACTTGGAACTGACGTGGGTCTTGAGCAGTTTTATGTGGGAAAAGGGAGACCGAAGGCGTAAAACACAGGCGGCAGCTCCCGAGGTCCCAGGCCAGCCTGGGAAGAAGAGCCACAGGCCTGTCCCCTGCCCTTGGCCACGGCCCCTGCTTCCTTTGCTGTTTTATTGCTGCCTGTGCTTTGCAGGGTTGCAGTTCAAAGGGAGCCGCGGGGAGTGAGAAGCAGATGCATCCCTGGCTGGGGCCTCCCTGCAGCCTGGGAAGGACAGGGCTGTCTGGCGGAGGCCTCCGTGGGCCTGGCTGTCCCTGGCGCCGTTGGGTCCTACCACGTGGCCCTGCCCCATGTCCCCATCCCTGTGCTCAGGGCCCACAAACAGGCACCGGGGTTTGGGGGACAGCGGGATGCCTGCTGACTGCTTCCCCAGGGAGGAAGGGCATGGCCGAGAGCAGGCTCAGGGCTCCAGGCACGTGCTCGCCAGCCTTCGGTGACCACCTGCGCCCCCCAGCGCTACCTGGGGGTGCCCTTCCCTTTCAGGCCCCTAGGACACAGTGATGTTTCCCCTCTGATACATCTCTGTCTTCATTTTCCAGGATTTCCTGTCTCATTTCCCTCCATCCGTCTGCCAGGGTCACCCACCATGCTTCTGCCTCCTGGGCCCCTTCTCTGGTCCCCTCACTTTCAAGGAGCACCATGCCGTGATGCCAAGACTGTGGCTCTCCTCCCGGTACTGGGGGCTTCCCCCACTCCCTCTTCCCCACTCTCTGTAGCCTGTGCTGTTGGCACGAAACAGGCAGAGACGAGCCACTGCCCCCCTGGGAGACAGCAGCCTGGCGCTTTCCTCCCCGTCGAAGGCACCAGAACCTCAGCAGCGAGCGGGCAGACGCCAGCCTGGAGTGCACTAGCCAGAGACAAAAGGCAAGCCCCCGACTCCACAGAGCCCCACCAGCTCCCGGGGGCATGCGCCGTGTGGATTCGCCAGTCCTCCGCTGTCACTGTTCCCTGCTCCCTAAGGATTTCCCCGATGTGACTTCATACGGTGTTCTTGTCCACAGCCTCGAGCAGCGCCTAGCCTAACGGCACCCTCCCCGTTCTGCGGGTTCCTCCCTCCGCCTCTCTTGATGCGTCACCTCACTTTTCTCCCTGGCCCATCTCATCGCTGAACCTCCAGGTTCGGGTCGCAGTCCTCTTGTGGTCCCTTGTCCCCTGACACTACCCTCCCTCTGGGCAACCTCACCCACGTTCAGTTACCGCTTCCGGGCAGAGACTCTCTGGCCAGGAGTCCAAACACCCACAGCGACTTCCGGCTGGACCTCCGGACCTCAAAGTTTTAAGGCGACTGAAATTCGGTATGTAGTGAATGAAACAGAGCACCTGTCTTTACGAGTACCCTGTTCTTTGCCTGGGATCACCTGTCTTGAACTGGGCCCCCGTGCACCCAGTCACCCAGACACCTGGAGTCACCCCGGACCCTCCTTCCCATCATCATCACTGTGCCCGGCCCGTCCCCCGAATTGCACCTTCCAAATTACCACATGCCAGGCCCTGAGCTGGGCACACAGAACATCCCCACCACACTCTAGAGGAAACACTCGTTTAACCCCTATCTTAACGATGAGAGCGGCAAGGGTCCGAAAGACTACCCAACAGGCCCCAAATCCCACAAGCGGTGAGTGGTGGCCTTGAGAACCACACTCAGATGAGCTGAACCCAGAAGAGAGGCACACGCCTCCCCGACTCAGCCACAGGCTGCTGTGCACAGTCGAGGACCCGTGAGGAAAAAAGAAGCCATTCCGTAAGGGAGAAAACTGAGGTTCAAAGCCATTCGGAGACCAGGCCCGGGCTCACCAGAGCGACACCCCTCGAGCCTTTGAGGGAATGGGATTCCAGAGCCTTCGGCGACGCTTTCTTCCGCCAAATGCTACCCGAGTTTATAATTCTTGTGGGAAGATTATTCCGGCGATGACGAACAGTCCCTCTGAGTCCCCGCTGACTGCGAATAAAAAGAAGTGGTCCAAGCTGCCGCATGAAAGCTCTAAGCTAGGTATTGAAAAGTCCTTTCCAGATCTGGAGAGCCAGTAGACTCTGCACTCCCTTGCTGAGGGTGTCCACGAAAGCTCTCCCTCGCTGTTTCGGGAAATCCTTTCCAGTGGCTCGGAGACCAAGGATAGGTGGAATGAGTTTGGAAGAATCCAAAACGAGGGTCACGCAGCTGCTGTGTCCCCGCCGTTGCTTTTGGCCCGCACCCGTATTTGATTTGGCACGCGTAGTGTTTCATGAAAATCCCAATCTCTGGCTTCTCCAGAAAGATCAGTTGGTATGACAACCCTGGGCTCTCTGTCCCAGTTGGCATCAGCCCCTGGTGGAGCAAGGCCAGCTTGTCTCCTTGGACAGGGCCCGCACGCCCCGGCCAGCTTAGCTACTGGTGTTACCTTCCTGGCCTCGTTAGCATGCGGGGGTGACGACCTCAGATGACACGGGTAAGGTCGGCCTTGCCAATGTGCACCTGGCCACGTAGCCAAAATCTGGGCCGTGCCAAACTTTGTTAGACAGCACTGGAGCACACACGGCAAGCTGACCCGCTTCTGTGCTGGGAGGGCCCGACGCCCACCGTCTCCACGAAAACAGAGCCGGATCAAGCTGTCTTCCCGCCCAACCTTCTGAGGAGATCAGAAGCGCTTCCCAGGTGTAGAAATACAAAGTCACTTCTCAAACTCACTTCTCCGTCGCGACGGAGTCGCCTGTTGATTTCCGCCTCATGAAAAATCCAGAGCAGGCTGGAGTCTGACAGATAGAGCCCGATCGGCTGTTTACTCTGGTGCTAATCACAATCATGTTTACAGGAAAATGCCTTCATCTGCTTCCAGTGGCTCCAGCCATGTGAGAGCTGTCTTCAAAGTCAATTGCCTGTCATTTTGCTGATTTATGTTGAGCAAACTGCAAGGACCCCTCGAGGTATTTGTAGCTAGCTTGACGATTCCCGGCTTATAAAGTGGCAGTGGGCAGAGCATTTCAGTTCAAATTCCCATCAAGACGGAATTTAAATCCCCAGCTCCGCTGCTCATATTTGCCATGTGAGCACTTTAGATAAGCAGAAACCATCACACCCTAAATGCTGGGGGGACGTACAACCCGGGTTTCTTCAAATGGAGCCTGAACCCAAATCTTTTAGACCTTGGCTAGGAAAGTGATTCTAGCAGTCTTTAAAATCGTGATCACCTAGGCTGTTTCCCAAGAAATACTGGTGACGGAGGTAGGACGGGAACCAGCAGGTAAGATTGGAGGAGGAGTCTCACTTACCGCCTGCCTGGATTCTTACACTGCAGCCAGCAGAATCTAATTTCTTTGGAATAACTTGCCTCTTTTAAAAACGAAAAATATTACTGGAAAGGCTGACCTATTCAATTACTAACCCATTAGCTTCTGGTTTAACTTCCATTTTAATGGGGCACAACCTCCCTTCTGTGCCGATTTCCTCTCAACACCCCCCCACACCCCACCCCCCCCCCCTCCACAGGAAAGTGCTGGAAGGTTCCAGATCCCAGGGAGCTGGCCCTTCTCTGCTGATGCTGGAAGGTGAGACCGCAGGTTCTTTCTGAGAATCACGCACGTCCCACGGGCCTACTGTCCCAGCACCGAACCTCCAGGGGCTGAAAATGGGTATGTCTTTTATGCCCTCCTTTACAGCATCTGGAAGTCAAACGCAGATGATTTAAGGATTGCCCACAGCTTACACTGCTGCCTTTCTGCATTGCTTGCTCATTCAGCGTTTCGGATAATAAAGCCACACAACGTTAGGGCGGAAAGGAGATCCAGAGGCCTAGTGTAGCCCCCTCAGGTCCAGTGGCGTCCCCCAAATCAGTAGAGCCCAAGGATCCTTAAGAATCCAGACATGTGAGACTGAGTCATCCAAATTGTGGCGACTCCAAAAAGAGTGCCATTGACTCATCTTCCCGTCATCTTTCTCCTGCTCTGTCTTACAGAAACTGTGTGTTTCTTCCATCTGGAAAGGACTGCCCAGACGGACTATGCCATTACCTTCTTTATCCTTCTCTTTATAATCCAGCCGCCTTTCTCCGGGTTTCTGTCACCTGTCCTATTTAGCCCGTTCCAAACCAGCTACCTGTCCTTGTGCCATACAGGTGCTTCTCTGCGGCCGGCCTCACGGTCGATGCCCAGCTTGCACACCCTTCTCCCTCTTTACCCTTCCGCACAGGACACTGGGTTCCTGGCTCCCTTGTTGGTGTGCTGTAATGCCTGGGAAGTGCCACTGGGTGGCAGTGTTTCAGAACATTCCCGAGCCCTGCGACGTGGCCTTGGGCTGGGTTGGGCTGGTGGTTTGTCTTTTCCAGCACAAACAGGGCTGTGGGAACAGGCAGAGAAAAGGGACAGACGCGTGGTGCCGGGGAAAGCGAGTATTAGACACGATGGTAACGAGGGACAGAGGTCTGCGTACTGTCTGTGTATGCTCAGAGCTCGCTCTAGTCACAAAGCTGACATCTGCCATCATTCTGACAAAGGAATCTCAAATCCTAATGCTGTTTGGGAGGTGTCCTTGGAGAAAATGGCCATAACCCTCTGCCCTCCTCGTTTTGATTTTTTAACCGACCATTGGGCCCCGATTCATCCATAAAAACAACAACCAAAGGGAAAAAAAAGGCAATCCTCGTGAGCATTATGTGTTTGCTGGACAGGATAGTAATGGCCTAATCCTTCTAATGGCTTTGGTCACTGCAGGATATTAGCTATTAGAAGGGTCTGTTTACAGGGGGGGTGGTGGGGAAATGTAGGGCCGTCTGCTGATTACAGCATGCATGAGGAATGGAAAAAAACATTTAAAGAGACGCTGTCCATTACTTGGACACAAATAATTTGCCTGTCATTTACGAGGTTTATTTAGAACTTGAATTTTAGTATGTGAATTATTTGCACGGCCCGAACTCTAAATGCAATGTTTCAGACTGGAGACGGTCCCAGGAACTATTTGTTCCCACCCTCATCCTTTGCTGAAAAGAACTTCTCTGGAGACTAAAAGGAATGTGGCCTGAACGCTTCAGCATTTACATCATGGCTTGGATTCTGGGGAAGTCAAACCAAATGTTTTTATTATAAACAAGTCAGCCCAAGACCAAACTGTGAAACACCAGTTTGCTTTCCAAGCCTCCCACCCCAGCGCCAGCCTCCACATAGGAAATAGTCCTCTGTGTCCGACCAGGGGCCGGCCTCCTCTCCCAGTCCTCTCTCGTTGCTTTAAGTTGTAGCATACCTTCCCTTCCAGGCCTGGCAGGGAAACAAAGTGAGATCTTCCCCAGGATCGGGAAGGACAGGGGTCCCTCGCTTTTCGGAAGTTCGTGCTAAGCCGCCTGGCTTTCCGGAAAGACCTTACAGGAGTACCTGTTTCGCTAACCACAAGAAACCAGAGGAGAAGTTTTGCTTTTACGAAAAAAGGCGGAGGCAAAAACAGCATTCGGCATGTTTGCCATGAACCTTATAGAGGCAGCGGGGACCCCAAGAGGTGAGAGCGGCACCCCCCCCAAGCTCCATCCCCGGGAAGAACACGCAGCATCTCGGCCTCAAGCCGCCCCAGCTTTGAACTGTGTCGAGGGGCACCTGTGCTTTCTCTGGAGTTATTCTGTGCATCCACTGGCAAGCTGTGTCCTAAGATATCAGGAAAGCCTCAGAGGGGTTTTTTCGGGGGGGACTGAGAGTGCTCAGATTTTCTTTTCCATATAAATTAATGGCGATCGCGTCTTTGCTTTACGCTATTTCGGCTTACAGAAGATGTCATAGGAACTGTCTACTTTCAGATAGCGGGGGAAGCCTGTATCGGGAAATGAATGTAGGTACCCATTCAGAAGAGCTGGAGGCGGCAGACCTCCCCTCCCAGAAGGGGTTAAGCCGAGACAGAGAGGTGAGTAGATCTCTGGCTTCCCCTCCTGGCCAGTCCCTGGCTCGAGAAGGGCAACCCAAGACGTCACATCTGCAGATCGTATGCCCCAGCTCCATGACAAGGACGATGCTGAGGACACATTCGGCATCAGTTCATCCTATCGTCACACGAAACCAAACATTCGGTCCCCGGACCAAGAGAATGTGAAGGCTCCGGGAGACATCGCTCCTGAATACTGAGAGGCGAATCCTGAAGGACGTAAGGTGGCAGAGGCTGTCCCAGAAACGTCCCCAGCAGTAGACGATGCAGGTGTCCAGAGAGAGGCACGGTTGCTATGGTGGCGGAGTCATGTAAGCCTCAGAGGAGAAGTGAGATTCACACTGGAACTTGGGGGAGGAGTAGATGAGCCAAAAGAGCCTACGACGGAGGCAGGAGGGAGGGTGTTCCTGCAGGAAGAGCTTGGTTCGGGAGCAAGGTTCAGGAGACAGGAACATTTCTGAGTAAAAAGCTGTCACGTGTGGCTGAAGCTGAAGGGTCTGAGAAACACAGCAGGGAAGGTGGGAGAAGTAAGTACAGGTCACATCTGGATTCCCTGTAGTTGGCTTGTGTGTGTGTGTGTGTGTGTGTGTGTGTGTGGCAGGGTTTTGTTTGGTTTTGTTTTGTTTTGTTAAATTTAAGTTAGTTGACATACAGTGTAGTCTTGGCTTCAGGAGTAGAGCCCAGTGATTCACCTCTTACATCGGACACCCAGTGCTCATTCCAAAAGGGGCCCTCCTTAATGCCCATCCACCGTCTAGCCCATCCCCCCTACCCACCTCCCCTCCAGCGACCGTGTCTGTTCTCTGTATTTAAGAGTGTCTTATGGTTTGCGTCCCTCTCTATTTATACCTTATTTTTCCTTCCCTTCCCCTATGTTCATCCGTTGAGTTTCACTATAGTTGCCTTTTTTTTTTTTTGATTGCAAGGAAGAGAGCCCCCCAAATTACCTTAAGTGAAGGGGGTTGAATCCAAGATATGAGGGGTGAGGAAGCGCCCATGGCCCTGCTTCAAAGAAAAGCAGGGCCGGCCACACCACCAAGTTCCCTAGACACGGGAGCGTGGTGTAGAAATCGAGTGTTTGAAAACATAGCATATTAATAGAAACCTTGAGGTTTGTAAGGCCAGCCGGTCAGAAGATGATTGTTACTGAAAAGACGGTTTGTTACTCAGAGTTCCCAAGAGAAGGGGGCATAATACACCACCCAGGGCCACACAGGGACGCAGTGGGGCCAGTGGGGGCGCCGGGAGGGAGGGGGAGGGGAGAACTGGGGGTAAGAGCCTTCACTGTGGAGAAGCCTGTATGTGAGAAGGAACGGGTGAGGCAGGGTAAGCAAGCTGAGGATTGGCTTGAGGGAGGAATTTCAGCAGGCAGTCATCTCAGCTCCCTGGCGCTGGGGCGATGAGTGGAGGTGGATAGGGGCCCAGGGTGTGCGAGCAGAGAGAGGAGATAGCGGGGGTGTGGGCTGGTTCATCTTCGGAAAGCGCAGTCCTGGGTGAGCTGTTTAGAAGCTCTGGGCCTCACCGTGGGAAGGGCGGTCCCTGCAGGGTGTGCAAGGCCCCAGATGGCCAAGCCTCAGAATACAGAAAATCAAAAGACACGGTTGAGACACCAAGAGGACACAGTGTGGCTCCAGCACTGCTGTCATCTTGTCCCTACGGCTGTCACTCCAGTGCAGATCGGGTGACTCATCCCCGCCCCTTGCTGACTCTCCTGGACCGTCCTGGCCGCAGCTGGGCTCCCAGGAGAGGACCGGATTGGTCCAGTCGCTTCCATCCATCAGCAGCTGTGGGAGCGGGTCAGACCTTAACGACAGGCCACCCACACTGGCTGCACCAAAAATCACGGGCGAACCAATTTACTCGTGGGTCTCACGGCTCGGGGAGCTACGCTTAGAGCCCACTGGCTGGGGAAACCTGGAGGGGGAGGGGGAGGGGGAGCGACATCCTGAGGATTCCCAGAAGGAGAAGATACAAGCAGCCAGCCCCTCACTCGGCCTTTTCCGCATAAAGCTTCTGAAAGGCCAGAAATGAGTCTGAGTTACAACTGCTGATGCACCTGAGAATTTCAAACAGGATGGGACAAGGGAAAGCGGTATTTTTATTTAAAGAAAAAGAAAAAGAAAAGGATGAATCTGGCAAAAATATAATGAGAAACGCATCGGAGAGGGAAGAGCCTGGAAACTGGAAGAATCATGAGGATCTTGCAATAAGTCCTCATGGCTCCGGGCACCTGGAGTGGGTGGTGACCACGGGGACAGGGAGGAAGGGGCAGTTCCCAGAGACCCGCTGGAGGAAGCATTGATGGAACTGAGGAGCTGAGAAGTAGCCAAAGAAGGAAAGGGAGAAAGGCGACCCAAGGCCAACACGGAGGCTGTCGGGGGGGGGGGGGGGGGGGGGTGGAAAGAAAATGCGTAACTAACAGAAACAGCAAATAAAAAAAGGAATGGCCGAGTGGGAGACAGCGTGGCCCTCGCAAAGTGTCACCTCGCTGTTTAGTAACATACTTTTTGAAAAATGTTGGGGCGCCTGGGTGGCTCAGTCGGTTAAGCGTCCGCCTTCAACTCAGGTCACGATCTCGAGGTCCGTGAGTTCGAGCCCTGCGTCGGGCTCTGGGCTGACGGCTCAGAGCCTGGAGCCTGTTTCAGATTCTGTGTCTCCCTCTCTCTGCCCCTCCCCCGTTCATGCTCTGTCTCTCTCTGTCTCAAAAATAAACAAACGTTAAAAAAAATTTTTTTTTTAACGTTTATTTATTTATTTTAAAAGAGAGAAAGCTTAAGCAGGGGAGGGGCAGAGAGAGAGAGGGGCAGAATCCCAAGAAGCTCCGTGCTGTCAGAGCACAGCCCGACGCGGGGCTCTATCCCACGAAGCGTGAGGTCGTGGCTGAGCTGAAATCAAGAGTGGGACATTTAACCAGCAGAGCCTCCCAGGTGCCCCAGTGATGTACTTTTCAACTCACAAGTCCGGCAACTCCAAGAACACAGTCACCACCTCCTCCATTTCCCCAAGTTTTCTCAGAATCCTTGAAGGCCAGGTCCTGGGTCCCCAGTAACTCAGTACCGACCATGCTTCTCTGACATCCTCTACCCACCCCTGTCTGAGAGTGATGTCTTAAATGATGTTTAAATCATTAAAAGCATGACTTCCGTACGAATCTATACTGAACACGTGCTTAAAGTTCTTTTCGTCACTAATGAGGAACCCAGCAGGATGGTAAAACCGATTCCAAGAGCATTTGTGCAACAGACGTCTATATGCTCTCTCAGGAAAGGAATGTTACAATAAGTTTGCGAAGTTAGATACAGAGCAAGTTAACGTCCTCTGGGGCCATACAGCTGTAACCTGTTAGGCTGTGTTTTCGAGGGGACGGAAATGTTTGCATCTCTGCTAAGACAAAAAGTCATTCGCGACCTAGCAATGATAACTTCTAACTTCACGCAGCTTCGGCTTTGGTCAACAGTGAATAGTAGGTCAGACTTGGTATCTGGGTGTAGAGAGCTAGAGGTCGCCTGCATGGGCCTTTTCCGCAATGTTCCAGTTTGGCACTGAAAGGTCAGGCCATCATCCTCTCGCGTTATTTCCAAGCTTTGGGAGATTCTTAAGGTTCAGCTTCTATCCTGCCTTAGGATCGAAGATCTAAGCATCATTTCCTCCCATAGGCCTGCCTTGACTTCCCCGATAAGGTCAGATTCCCCCATTCATTCGCTTCCACAGCACAAAGTATTTCACCTTCACAGCAGCTAGGGTAAAGAAAAACTTATCCTGACACTTGTCACAATGGTAATGAAGACTTACTCAGGACTATTGCAATAGGTGTCAAGACTTTCACAATAGGAAAGAACGATGGGGCTCAGCACTCAAGACCAGGAGAAGTAGGAGTTTACAGCCAATGAGCAGAGTGAGGGGGCAGGAGAAGGCACATTACTAAGAGGACACATCAAGGGCAGGGCCATTCTTACCAAACAGACTTAACAGGATCCGAGCTGAAGGCAGGTCAGGGAGATCAGATCTCAAGGGCGGGGGGGGGGGGGGGGGGGGGGGGCGGCGGAATTCTTGCTAAACTTATTTAGCAGGATTCTTGCTAGGACTGGACGATGCAGGGCCTGCAAGGACAGGAAGAGGGCCAAGGTCGAAGCTTACTTAAGACGAGGGCTCAGAGAGCCTGGCGAAATTCCGGTCAAGGAGAGACTTGCTGTCGGTTTCCAACCCTCCAATGTTTACGCATTGGTGCGGCCGTCTCATTCACATCTGCCTCCTCTGCTAGACCGTAAGCTCCCCGACGACGACCAGACCATCGTCGGCTCCCGCCTTACTGTCCCACCCCAGTGTCCACACTGAACTTGAAGCATAGAAGGTGCCCAATAACTATTTCCTGAATGAATGAATGAATGAATGCCCGGGATATTCAGCCGGAGGAATGCCCTAGGAGGCAGGAAACGCTTGTCCACACACTGCAGCTAATCCATTGCCAGCCTGTCATTATTTCCCTTCCTTGTTTCTATTTGCTTTAATTGCACCTTTTCTCATTTGACTGCCTGGCTGGGAATTCAGCTCTAGGGGGACTCAGAGCAAAGTCAAACTGTTTGCTCCCGCAGCTTGCTGATGCTGACTCAACCAGCTCTGCCTGCTGGGGCCTAAACACACTGATCAAAGACTGGGAAGCAGCTAACCTTAGTCTGTTGTGCAGATGGTGTGTGCAGCCTGCCCTCTGCCTCTCCTTCCTTCTCTGTTCTCCAGGGGCTTCTGGAAAGCCAAAGCCTCCCATTGAGGGGTGGAGGGGGGACGGACCTGTGAGGACATGGCCATGTCATTGCTCCATTATTTAATTTGCTCAGGATCGAGAGGGTGAAGGGAGGGTTGCCGAGCGCCAAGGATTGGGAAAGGGATCCTCATTTCAATAAACAACCTCTTTAAGAACAAAGCACCGGGGCGCCTGGGTGGCACAGTCGGTTAAGCGTCCGACTTCAGCTCAGGTCACGATCTCGCGGTCCGTGAGTTCGAGCCCCGCGTCGGGCTCTGGGCTGACTGCTCAGAGCCTGGAGCCTGTCTCAGATTCTGTGTCTCCCTCTCTCTCTGCCCCTCCCCCGTTCATGCTCTGTCTCTCTCTATCTCAAAAATAAACAAACGTTAAAAAAGAAAAAAAAAAAATTAAAAAAAAAAAAAAAAAGAACAAAGCACCGGGAGTCGGATTTGGGTATCGTGGTTCACTCCCCTTCCCCCCTGCCCTCCTGAACGGTATGCCGGTGTGGTTTTCCACTTCTTCGTGTACATTTCTAATCAATCCCAGCCCATGCCACCTACCTGACCTCACTGGTGCCATCTCATCTCTAACTGGCCTGGCAGGTCACAAAAAGGCTGTGTGCGGCCCAGTCCTCTCCCCAGAACACCAGGCCTGCATCTCGTGCAAGGCAGCCTCTGGGATGACCCCGGTGATCCCCCCTTCCTGGTGTTCACGACTCCCGTTGAGTGTAGGCTGGATCTAGTGACTTCTGACAAATAGGAGACGGCCAACGTGACGGGATGTGGGTATCTGAGATTAGGTGTCCATCCTGCTGACCCTCTCTTCCTCTCTCACCTGCTCACCACGGTGGAGGCCAGCTGCCATGCTGTGAGCTACCCTATGTGGCCCTGATGGCCAGGAACTGGGAGCTGCTTCCAGCCGTCAACCGGTGAGGATCTGAAGCCCTTAGTCCAACAGCTGGGAGGAACCGAATCTGCCAACGGCCACGTGAGTGAGCGCGGAAGCGGGTCCTCCCCGGTAGAACCTTCAGATGAAAACACAGCTCCTTGATTACAGTCCCACGAGAGACCCCAAACCCCGGAGCAGAGGCCCCAGCTGAGCCACACCCAGACACCTGACCCATAGAAACCGTGAGATACCAAATGTTTGGTTTGTTTTAAGCCAGTAAGTTTAAGCATCATTCGTTACACAGCCATGGATAACCAGTATTATATATAACTATCTACTCGGATGTCAAAAGGACCTCTCAGACTTAACACCCGAACCGAACCTCGATTTCCTGTCCTCAGAGGAGAGAGACCAGGATATACCAACGCTAAAGCAGCGCAGACAGGTAGAACGGCCATGCTGCGGAAGGCACTGAGGGTCAGGTGACGGACCCGTAGGAGAAATCTCCCGGCAGGAAGTAGCACGCCTGTGAGATCAGAAAGCAACAGTTGGCTCACAGACCCAGCGTGGGCACCCCGATGCGGGGGAACATTCGGTCAAACCTTCCGCTGATGATCCCGCTAAGTCACGTGGGTTGGCCGAAGCGGCTAACTTTGACACGGCCTGCACTGACACTGTCCAGTGGACATCCAGACAGCCTGGCCTCAGAAGGACGGACCTCAGCGCTGTGCTAAAACCCACACTCAACGCCAAGGGCGTGTCACTTGGACATTTCAAAAACTCCACCCCAACTCAGTCCACGACGTTTAAATGCGTTTCAAGATAAGACTCTAACCAAGCACTAACTCCAAGGAAGTCATGTTTTCAACTTCCCTCTTATGTGAGCAATTTTGAAAGGCGATGCCAAGTTTCCCTCCATAAAAAAAAAAAAAAAAAAAAAAAAAAATGGCAAAAATCGAGCTCATCTCCAGCACACCTCCATTCCAGGCAGAGACGGGGGGAGAATCCGAAATCTGAAAATTTCGAGATAAGCTCCCTCTGTACATTTTGTGTTTTTCTAACACCTTATATGGAGAGGGCATGTGAAATAGAGTGTGTTCTTTCACATATGCTCGCTCGTTTGAGCCTCATACAAGCTGTGGAAGAAATGGAAATCATGACTTCATTGCCATTTTAAGTGGAAACTGCTGCTCAGCAGAGTCAGAGACTTGCCTTAAGGTCATAGAGCGTGTCCGTTCTGGAACCTGCTCTCGAATCAAGTTTCCTGACACCTAAGCCAGAGAGTCCCCCGCTCCTCTGCAGGGGACGCCCAGCGTGACCTGTGGCTGCGTCCACCCTGGGATTCACCCACCACCTTGGGAGAACAGGACCGTAACCATAGCCGTGTCCGCCGAAGCACCGAGGGTCCGCCTCGGATAAGAGGAAGGCACGCGGGCCTGCATGGCTCTGTGGTCGCAGGGCAGAAAGGGAGGTGTGCTCCTGCATGTGGTGGTGACAGACACCAGATCGCTCTCTCGGGCCAGCACCCCGGGGGGCTGATCGTGTAGCCTAACTCTCTGGACGACATGATCACACGGAGTAGGGCCCAGGGGCCCCATGCGGGGTGCAACATGAAAAGGGCAGTGAGGATGGCAGGGCACCCAACAGCGCTGGCGTTCCAGGTCCACAGGTGCGGCCACGGCGGTGAGTGGAGGTGAAAATGGCATTGGTGTGAGGCTGCTGGGCTCACAGACCCCACCTCAGTAGTTCTGAGAGCAGGACCAGGAGGAAAGGGACACAGCTGTGGACCCCGCATGCCCATCACCTCGTGGTCTGCAGATCTCTGCGAGAGTGGAAGGCACAGGAAGGCGACTGGAGACGCTGAGCTTGGGGTCCAGGTTTGGTGAGAGGGAGGCGGCCCTCTCGGGAAGGGAGAGAGGGAGAGAACCAGGAGCGGTGGTCCGGGGTTTTGTGCAAACTCAGCGGGGACTTTGGACACCCCAGCTGTCCAGGTGGCCGTTTGAGGCAATCTTACCTCAATGTTCAGGGAGGCCCTGGTGACCGATTACCCTGATGATGAAAATTAAGGCCTGGAGGGTTTAAGGACTTGCCCAGATCATCAAACTCCCAAGCCAGTACTCTCTTCGCTACATCATGAATTTACGTGACACCTCCAGGTCACTCGACTCTGTGGGATTTCCCCAGCCGACTCTGGGTGACAGCCTGACAGTCACGTGATAAACACCCAGCCCTCCCCATCCTTGTCTGGCCCGGCCCTCTCTATCCTGAGTGCCACTTTCTGCCTGTCTGTCCTGTGCCTGTCGCCTCAGTCTAAGGGAGCGCTCATTTTCGAAAGGTTCGCTCTCATTATATAGTCAGTGATAGGACTTGGCAAATCCACCCCTAACTTATTGATTCTGACAGCATGCTCCAAGGGGCGCGCAGTGAGCGTGGGTCCTCCATGTAAGGACCACCCAGGAGCACCCTCGGTGCTCTCCGGCTGCCCCTTCCTGCCCAGAGCAGGCAGGCCCGGAGCAGAGTTCCACTGATCGTGGACAGCGGGTTGCTCGTTCATTCACTAACAGCTAATCCAAGGGCGGAGATCAGAGGTCTGGATCTCGAACTGCAGGTCGTGGGGCCCTTCTTGGACCCTTTACAGCACTTCCTCCCAAAGGGAGGCTGAAGACAAGTTTAAATCACCCTGCAAAGTGGAAACATTCACAGCAGCTATTCGTGACTTCCCGCATCACATGCTTATCAGGCAGAAGCATGTGCCAAGCACTGAGTTACATGCCTGGAGCTCGTGGTGAACAAGATTGACACATGGTCTCGTCTCCAGGCAGGAATGTGGGGAAGACAGACAAATAGCGGTTCTAGCAAGTGTGGGGGAGGCACGCAGCCCGGGTACCGAGGGTGGGGCTGGGGCACCAGGCTGGCGACAGTTAGCCGTGGCAGGAAAAGTTGAAGGTGCCAACACAGTGGCCAGCAATTGGTTTGTTGGCAATGTCAGGCTGTGAAGAAGCTGGTTCTCTGAGAATCAAGAGTCAGTCTTCGACCCTAACTCCGGGGAACCTTTCGGCAAATGGCTACAGAAATGGCATATTCTTGGGGCGCCTGGGTGGCTCAGTCGGTGAAGCCTCCGACTTCGGCTCAGGTCGTGATCTCGCGGTCCGTGAGTTCGAACCCCGCGTCGGGCTCTGTGCGGACAGCTCAGAGCCTGGAGCCCGCTTCGGATTCTGTGTTTCCCTCTCTCTCTGCCCCTCCCCTGCTCGCACTCCGTCTGTCTGTCTCTCTCTCTCCACGCATCGCTGTATTTAAGCCGGATTCTGAAAACAACCCCAGGTCGGCCTCTTGCGAGCTGGGTGACTGGGCAGGTTCCTTAATGACCAGGCCTCTGAGACTCAAATTCCTCAACCACAAAAATGGAGATAATGGTAAGATTGCCAGAAGATATCAGTCAGAGTTCTCCAGAAAAGCAGTCTATCTCTATCTCTGTCTATCTCCTTCATGTGTATCAAGAGATTTATTTGAAGATGTTTGGCTCATCCACTGTGGTGATTCGCAACTCAGAAACCCGTAGGGCAGGCTGGAAACTCAGGCAGGAGTTGACGCTGCAGTCTTGAGGGAGAATTTCTTCTCCTCCAGGAAACCTCAGTGTTTGCCCATAAGGCCTTTCAACTGATTGGGTGAGACCCACCCATGTGATGGAGGGACATCTCCCTTTGCTTAAGATCAACTGATGTTGTGATGAGCACTGGCTATTATAAATAATGAATTGCTAAATTCTACACCTGCAACTAATATTATTCTGTACGGTAACCACCTGGGATTTAAATAAAAACTTGAGAAAAGAGGGGAAAAGATAAACTAAAATCAACCGATAGCAGATGTTAGCCGTATTTACCAAATACCTTCGCAGCAACACCTACATTTGTCTTTGATTAAATAGCTGGGTATTATAGCCTCGCCAAGTCAAGACATAAAACGAACCATCACAGAGCATTAAAATGAGGTAAGGTAAGTGTAACACTTACCCTGCTACAGAGAGTGTTCAATATGTTGAAGAGATTCGTAATTTCTTTCATGTTTATGTATTTATTTTGAGGGGGAGAGGGGCGGAGAGAGAGGGAGAGAGAGAATCTCAAATAGCCTCTCTGCTGTTCGGCACAGAGCCCTAGGCAGGGCTCGAACTCAGGAACCGTGAGATCGTGACCTGAGCCGAAACCAAGTGTCAGACTCTTACCTAAGCCACCCAGGCACCCCAAGAGGTTCTTATGTTTAATTTATTCAGAAATATTTGGGCACGCGCTGTGGCAGGTGAAAGTACATCTGATTTCTCACATATCATGAGAGAATAATAGCGTACCCAAATACTACTTAGGCCCGTACCCTGGCCCAGTCTGAGCCAGCTCCTGACCGTCTGTGCCTCCAAACACCTCTCTCTGTACTGGCCAAAGGGTATCTCTTCATGACAAACTTTGCTGCCACAGAAAGCTATTAATAAAGAACTCCGTAAATGCTGCCAGAATTCTAATCTCCACTCAGACATTTAGGGGAGTTTAGCACTATGTCTGTGTATATTAGAGCCAATATGAGTGCTTTTATTTTTAACCAAGACCTTTATGAGCATTTTTATGAGATGTAATTCTTCAATATCTTAAAGGAAAGCTGAATCTTGTTTCTTCTTGTTGGATGAAATTCCTTTTATCCTCTTGTTTTTTTTTTAAGTTTTATTTATTTATTTGAGACAGAGCGAGAACACGAGCTGGGGAGGGACAGAGGGAGAGGGAGAGAGAGAATACCACGCGGTCAGCGTGGAGCCAGACTTGGGGCTCGATCCCACGAACCATGAGATCATGACCTGAGCCAAAATCAAGAGTCAGACATTCATCCAACTGAGCCACCCTGGGGCCCCTCTCCTCTTATTTTCAATGCTACAAAAACTTTTGGCTAATGGAGGAGGGGTGGGAACTAGAAAAGCAGAGGAATGAAAAACCAGAAATACAATTAAAGTTTACTTTACTTATGGATTTGCCTTTAATAGGATTTGGCGGTAAACTAGTATCCTATCACCAAAAAACATATGCGTCTAGAACAACAGGCACAGTAATGTGACTACAAGTCCTTTCCATGGAATTTCTTTCCTTTTCTATGTTTTGATCTAGAACCCAAAGATATCTGGGGGGAACAGATGATGTCTGCCCTTATTCTATATGGTTCCTCCATGGTTAAGGTCAGAGTAAATATGAGCCAAATATAAGTTGCAGACGTGAGAAACTTTGCCCTAAACAAAGGATGCTGGGAGGCTGTTCACAGAAGGAACACCATGAGTCTTTTAGGGAGAGAGGCTACTTCCTTATGGTCAAGGGTGCAGGCCGAGGGTCAGATTTCAAGCTCAAATCCCGACTCTGCTAGTTACTGGCTACGTGATTTGGACAAGTTACTTGATCTCTCTGTGCCTCAGTTTCTTCATCTGTAAACTGTAGGAATTATATACGATACACTATATCTTATAGTTTATTTATATTATAAACTATTCGGTAGGAATAAAAGTCATCTAAATATGAAGTACTTGGCCCATAGTAAACATTTAATTTAATTAAATTATTGGTGTTATTATTATTTTTACTACTGTTACTATTAGTAGAACCCAACTTGAGCAAACATAAACAACAACAACAATAACACAGGAAGTATATTAGAAAAACAAAGGATTATTTTACAGAATCCAAGAATTGGGCTTTAGGAAGGCATGAGCCGGGACACCTCCAGTGGCCTCAGGGAAAACAGTGCCCAAGATGCTCTCATCCTCCTTCTCTCTGCCCTTCTCTCTCTATTGTTCTTATGATAAAAATACAGGTTTTTTCCCTTTCACGCTACGTGTTCATCACCACTCGCTCTGGCTTAGCTCCACACCAACCTCACCCACGGAGTCAAGTTCAAGGAGCAGCCGCTCGTGGCCAAAGAAAAGAGAAAAGGAAGTGCGGCAGACCGGTCAGTGGTCCCGAGGGCGGCTGCTCAAAAAAAGTGGCACCTGTCACTTTTGTTCCTTGCTTTCATGGCCCAGCCTGAGAGCAATAATGTGGAAATGCTTCATCCTTCTGAAGGAGGGGCATCGCCAGCGGAAGAAGAGTCAAACAGTCTACCCCAAGTGTCATTGAAAAGAGACCCCCTTAGTTGGACCATACAGGGAGAAGGGGGGATTGTGGAAGGGGGGATACCTCCCAACAAAAGGGAAGTTAAGAAGAACCCTATGTGTGTTTTCTAGGGGGAAATTTTTGTCAAAAAAAAATATATATATATATATATGTAAGCACACACACATATTTCAGATGGAACACGGATAAAAAGAAATAAGAAAGCTGATTCACGATGGGACTCCTGGCTGGCTCAGTCAGCAGAGCGTGCAACTCTTAACCCTGGGGTTGTAAGTTAGAGCCCCACGTCGGGTGTAGGGATTACTTAAAAACAAACTCTTAAGGGGCACGTGGGTGGCTCAGCCCCACTCGACTCGGGTTGTGATCTCATGGTTAGTGAGTTCGAACCCCGCATCGGGCTCTGTGTTGACAGCATGGAGCCTGCTTGGGATTCTCTCTCTCTCTCTCTCTCTCTCTCTCTCTCTCTCTCTCTCTCCTCCCCCCTCACAAAATAAATAAATATTAAAAAAAAAAAAAGAATGAAATTGCAGACATTCTACTCACAGAGAAGCCAGTGAACCCCTTGTGAGATGGGCCAAGGACCTGCCGGCCACTGAAGATAGTTTTGGTTTTGTTTCTGTTGTTTTGAGGGCTCTTGATCCAGTCCTATCCAAAAAGAAAGAAAGAGGTAATCATAATAATACTGATTTCCTTGACAAGTGTTTATTGTCTGTGGTGTTCTAGGAGTCGAGGCGACAGCATTGGACAAAAAGACAAAATTGTGTGACCTCACGGAATTTACTTTCCAGCTGGGAAAGATTTGCAGGCAGAATTAGCATGGTGTGTGCCATGTTGGAAAGCCGGGCGTCCTGGGGAGCAGATAAAGCAGAGGATGAAGGCTGAGAGTGTCGCTGGGGGGAAGGTTTGAGATTTCCAGGACAGAGGCCAGGGAACCCTTCGCCAAGAGGGCGACCTTTGAGTAAAACCCTAGAGCAGACGAGGAGTGAGCCAACCGTGTAACTGGAGAAATGAGGTCCCGGATACAGAGAGACGGGACAAGCGAGGATCCTCAGGTAAGGCCCCCTTGGTGTGTTGCAGCAGAAGGTGGCACCAGTGACAAAGGTGGGTGGGCTTCGCAAGGGGAAGAACAGAGGAGATGCAGGGGCGTGGGGTGCGGGGCGTGGGAGCACTGGCTGCCGCATACGAGGATCTTGCAACGACCCTCTGAGATCCCCCGTTGTGAACCCCAGGGGAGCTAAGTCACGGAGCCGGTAGGGGAAGGGGTCGAGACCCACACGCGCGAGCGGGTGGCCCCAACGTCAAGCTCTTCCCTCCGCTCCCGGCTCACGCCCCTTCGGCCACACTTAACGGGGCGCCACTCTACAGGGATGAGGAGTGCGAGCATGGGAGCCAGTCACAGCTCCACACCACCGTGCGGCCCTGGGCCGCTTACTTGACCTCTGTGAGCCCCAGCTTCTCTGTAAAATGAGTCGGCTGGTATTTCAGAGGACCGTTGCAGGATCGGGTAAGGTACCGAGTGGGCAAGGAGCCGAGTAGGCTTGGGTGTTTCCAAGCTACTTGGGGGCTTTTTTGCCTAATCGCATGGAACAAAAAAAGAAAAAAGAAAAAAATTGTTTCAACTTACGATTCGCACATATACACGGTGCACAAAGAACTCAAACCAGACCATTAAAAAAAAAAAAAAAAACATAGGAAGAACAAAAGGACAGAAATAGAGCCACGATGTGACTAAGAAGGAAGCAGAGAAGGAGGCCCTGGGTAAGACAGCAGGCAGGAGTCCCAGGATGGGGACGCAGACACTCAGGAAGGTGGGGCAGGCATGACCGAGCAGCAGGGACGGACCACGCCGAGCACAGGCACCCACCAGCAGAGCGCGCCTGGCGTTCGCCGCCCCCACGAGGCCTGTCCTACCGTGTGCCACTGTCCTCGTGTCTCAGGAGCCCCGCCAGAGCCGCAAGGACTGCCCTCTTTTTATTCTGCGGCTCCGGTTTCCCTGGCAATCAGGGGCCACCGTGCAGGCGGACAGGGTTCTGGGGACTTAGGGGTTTGTTGTTCGTTTGTGCCCTGGCAAAGATGGCTAGAAGGAGACTATAAACGTTCAGTCACCTGCTGCCGCGGCCGAAATGTTCGCGTCCCTCTAACTTCGTACGTTGAAATCCTAACCCCGAAAGGTGATGGTATTCAAAGGTGAGACCTTTGGGTGCTGCTTAAGTCATGAAGGTAGAGGCTACGGGAACGGGCTCGGGCTCCGAGAGCTCCGGCTCTCCTTGGCCACCGTATGCGTACGAGGACACAGCCAGGTGCCGGGGCTCCCACCATCATGCTGCACCCTGATCTTGGACTTCCGGCCTCCAGGACTCTTGTTCCCAAGCCACCCAGCCTGTGGGACTACGTCAGCACAGCCCAAATAGGCTAAGACACCTACCTAGCTGCCCTCACTCTGCACCTGGGGAAGACCGGCCACATCAAGGCTCACTTACTGGCGGGTCAGAGACGGAGACTGACAAAGGAGAGGGTGTCCACTATCCCTTAGCAGGGGGTCCGCCTTCCTCTCACACTCGTCAAATTGCCCCAGCAATGAGAGGCGCTGGGGGCTGAGGACAGTTGTTGAGTCTCCAACTGAACCCGGGTGCAAGGGAGAAGCGATTGAAAGAGACGCAGGAAAATGAGGAGTCGTGTTGTTCCCCTCCCTGTACCCAAGGGGGCGTCGTCCAGGCCCCCCGGGGATGGGAGGAGAGTGTCACTGTTAACTGACAGCCACTTCAGACAGGGAGGGTGCAGGGCAGGGCTGGGCTAGCCCACCACCCTCCCGCCGCCAGGACCTGCTCCAACAACCTGCCCGGACGCGCAGGGGGGCCGCCCGGGGGTGGGGAGCGCTGACGGCACGAAGCTGTGGCCCCTGGCTTCGGCGGATCGACCCCGAGCTTAAGCTCTTCCTCTCCCGCCAGCCTTCTTGCCACAGGAGTTTTCATTTTTTAACACAAAGCATCATTAATTTGCCAGGAACATTGTAATCACAAGAAATGCTTTTTAAAAAAAAAAAGAAAAGAAAAGAAAAGAAAACCCAGAGCGTTCTGACTACATTTTGGTTCTTTCTTTCAGATTAATGTCATCTTATTTATGCCCCAAGCCCAAGATCCAAATGAAGTCGAAGCTGCTGTTCTTTGTTAAAAGAGCCATTAGCGTTCATCACCAGGTGTCCTTCTCACCAAAGCCACAAGTTCCCTTGTTAGGGGGCTGATGATTGCTTTGTTGCACACGCTAGTGACACTTGAAAACGAGGGCTGCGTTCTTCCGTCAAGACCCGGGGAGTGGCTGAGATCTTACCTCCGTGCGAGCAAAGACCTTTCACGGATGCCGACAGAAGACATGGGTCTCCTGGGTCAGAGATGGAGACACTCTGTTACTCCCAGCAGCCTCACCTCACGGAGGGTCGCTATGTTTGCACCAGCTCCCCGCCCCGACTCTGCAGAGACACACGACGGGCCCGGATGGGTGCTGGGCGCCCACTGGATAGCACGGCAGCAGAGGGACTCGGGGTCAAGGGCCGGCATTTTTGAGCGAGCAGAAAACCTCGTAGCAAGCGACTGACAAGCCTCTCCCCCTCCTCCCGGGGAGCGAACGGTTGCGGTTGTGTGGAAGTCACACCGTGGGCACCTTGACCTACTTAGGCGTCTGCGACGAGCTCAGAAGCCCTGCAGTCTGGCACACAGGACAAGAACGTGCAGGGAGGCTCACGCCCATGCCTCTGCCTCCCCAACACCTTCATCTATTCGAGTGATCTCTTCTCCAGTCGTCCCATTGTATGGGGGCTTTAAATAATGTCCACACCGCTTCGTAGACAACAGAGATTCTGGCCTGAGAACCACATCTCCCAGGCAACCCATCTCTCTCTCGAGAATATAACACTTCTCAGAAGAGCAAATTAGAATTAAATATAAAACCGAGGCTTTTGCATCGTATTCAGATGTTTGGCCTACGCCAGCCTCATTTACAGGGTCACTGAGGCCAAGAGACGAACTTGTTCTGCGGCGGTGTGGTGGGGGTTGGGAGGGAGGGGGCAGCTATGTAGGCCCTGCTGTGACATGCAGCTCTTAGAGCAGGTGACTGGCCAGAGTGTGGGTGGTAAGTGTGTGGGGATATATCTCTTGACAACACAGCTCGCGAGTGCTTTTTCAAATGTCATTAAACATCCTTCCTCGAAGCGTGGCTGCACGTCAGGTCACCTTTAGGTGCACAGCGGGGAAATGTGGTACGCAAGGTGGCAGGTCATTAACCGTGTCTTTTATCGGCTTGCGTTCTGACGCTTTGACCTGTGGGGCCTTGCTGGCCCCGGAGGGACTGACCCCCACCTCTCCGGGTTGAATCGAGTCCTCGAGTTGGTAAGTAACTGGCCCAGGAACAGGCTCTTCAAAGGCAAACCAGCTAATCCAGAGCTCTCACACACACACTCCACCTCCTCCACTGGGGTCTCACACCCTGGGCCCCTATCCATCTGTACTAATGACCCCAGAGCCAAGGACCGGACAACTGGGGTCAGCCCTGTGTCCCAGAGCCTGCTGAAATTACTCAAACTAGCCGACCCTAAATCTGCTGACCCTGCCTCATCCATTCCTTCCCATGGAAACTACAATGAAGACCCTGGCTCACAGCTCTCCCCTCCTCCCTCTGTCTCCTGACTGACGCTGGTGATT
Organism: Panthera tigris; assembly: GCF_018350195.1. Classification (NCBI taxonomy): domain Eukaryota; kingdom Metazoa; phylum Chordata; class Mammalia; order Carnivora; family Felidae; genus Panthera; species Panthera tigris. Next base: position 9,886,350 of record NC_056660.1, on the reverse strand, counting down.
CCCTGTGTGGCCCTGTGTGCTAAGACAGGCCTGCTTTTCCTGGAAACTGGGTCTGATTCATTGTCTTTCCACGGCAGTCGTCTCCTGTTCTGTTGGCCTTCCCATGCCCCAAATTTCTATACTTAAATTTTTTTAATGTTTATTTTTGAGAGAGAGAGAGAGACAGAGACAGAGTGCAAGCAGGGGAGGGGCGGAGAGAGAGGGAGACACAGAAGCTGAAGCAGGCTCCAGGCTCCGAGCTGTCGGCACAGAGCCCGACGTGGGGCTCAAACTCACGAACCGTGAGATCGTGACCCGAGCCGAGGTCGGACGTGTAACCGGTTGAGCCACCCAAGTGTCCCAATACCCCACATTTTAAAACAGTCAGCAACATTTGTAGTTGGCCTTGGAGTGAGAGAAGAGAATCCAGTGTTGTGTTGAGTCCCCTGCTTCTCTATAGGTGCAACAGGGAGGTTTCGCTCACCTGGTCTTGATATCACAGAGATCCAGAACTTCTTTTCCGCTGCCCACCTGGCATTTCTGTTGGCTGTTCCATAGGTAGCTCCACCTGCACTGTATAAAACTCAACCCCCAAGCTCCCCCTAAACATGTGCACATGAACACACACACCTCTCACACACACACTCACAGCCTCTGCCTCCTCCAGCCTCCCTGTCTTCGTACATGGCATCTCCATTCTTCAAGTTGCTTAAGCCACAAAACGTACTGTCTTCCCGGACCCTTCTTCTCCCTCCATTCCGATCTACCACCCAACTTCACCAGTTCTACCACCAAGCTGGCCTCCATCCTACCATGTCTCCCCCTCTACCAGCCTCCTGTGAGCCACTATGGTTTCTAGCCTGGACTATGTCAAAGAGCCTCTTTCTCCACTTCTCCATACAATCGCCCAAACCACCTTCTTAAACAATGAATCATAGGCCCAGAGTCCCTTGCTTTAAAACATTCATTTGTACTTAGAACATGTAATCCTTTCTGTATACGAGCTAAGCCTGGCCACCTCTTCAATCAACTCTCACTACCCCCCCTTTGCTCACTCCATTCCACCCACCGTGTGTTTTCTGAGCCCCTTGCCCCCTGGAATGCCCTTCTCCCCATTCCTGGCCTTTGCGGTAGACGTTCCTGGCACTCGCCAAGATTCCTGGGTCTCTCTCCTTCCAGGAGAGAGCCAATTTCAAGGGCTCACGTCTCCTCGAAATTAGGGGTGGCCATGAGATTTGCTTTGGCAGTGAAATGTCAGCGGACTCGTGTCACTTCAGCGGCATTCAAAGCCGGGGTGCACGTCTCCACGTTCCATTCCCCACCGCAGCGCTCTTGGAAGACAAGTGAACGTCTGAACGTTGCCATAAGATCAAAGCCCCGTAGACCCGCCGAGCCACATGTGGAGGACAGCTGCTCTGAAGGGTTACCCGGATCTTCGGCCAATTTAACGCGAGTGAAAAGTCAACTTTTAATGTTAAGCCATAGCGATCTGGGGTTGGTGGTTGCCAGCTATTTTGACTATCACAGCCTGGCCGGGAAGTTTTCATCGTTCCACTGACAGGCCTTCCCAGACTCTGCCTTAGAGCATCACACGTGCTTCCGGAAGCTCAGCCCCCCCTGGTATTCTCCCATAGCCTCCTTTACTCTTCCTTCGTAGACAGCTTTATCGAAATTTGTAATCGTATGTTTAATTTGTGTTTATTTGCGCATTAGCTGCCTCACCGATCAGATTATGAACTCCACCTGGATAAGGAGCACATCTGATCCGTTTATCAGGGAAGCTCCACGGAGCCTGTGCACAGAGCCTGCGCGTAGTAGGTACGCAAACAACACTTCCTGAACGAACGGAGGAGTGAACGGATGAGTGAATGAATGAACGAACCCTCTGTGGAAGGAATTACTGCCTATGGCAGGCACAGCCGCTCATGCCCCATTCCATCCTGCCTCCTGCCTTCCTCTGCCTGTACTGCCTCGGGCTCCTTTCTTTTTTCTTCTCCTCTTTCTTGCCTGTTCTCCACTTTCGTCCCTGCCTAGGATGGTGACAGAGACGGAGGGGCACAATTGGCTCTGTGCCATCTGAACTAACCGGGAGGTAGATTCTGATCCCCGGAGGAGCGAAAAGGAAAAGAGCTAGCAGCCTGTTTCTGCGCCTGCCTCGGGGCTCTGAGTCTCCAATCCCCGTTTCCTTGCGATCTGCCTGTGCGCGCCCACCTTCAGGCTGCCCCCCTCTACCTTCTCCATCTCACAGAGTGACGGGACCAGCGAGAAACCTGACAGCATCTTGGGCTCTCCCCGCCACCACGCCACACTGAAGGGGCCGCTCAGCCCTGCACACTCTATCCCCGAAGCCCAGATCCTGTCCGTCCCTTTCTCTGCACCCCGCTGAGCCAGCTCCTGCCCACCCTCCCACCTGACCTCATTGCATCCCCTCCCGTCTGGCCCCCCAGGATCTAAAGTACCCCCATCGGGGCCTCTGATGCAGTCTGAACTAACCCCCGCTCAGACCCATGGCCCTTTTCTGCCCCTAAGGTAAGAGGCACATGCCGCAGCCCGGCCTGCCGGGCCCTTCAGACTGAGCCCAGCTGCCCTCTCTATCTTTGTCCCCTGCCTCTTGCCCCTCACACCCAACACTGTGGCCATCCTGGACCCAGGCTGCTGTCAGGATTGTGTGGTACCCGTCCTGCTGAGTTTTATCTCATGTTAAGACATGCCTCTTCAGGGAAGAGCTGCCTCCACTTAGCAAAATACCCAGATAAACTGTTCTTTTTCGAAGATTAGGCCCTAAGATGTGGTTAGAAGGAAGTAAACAAGAGATAGCAGAACCATGATAAGAAATGAACGGGAATGTTTTTCCTCCTTTTTTTTTTTTTTTTAATGTAAGCGGTGGTTTTTTTGTACGTATAGAAGAGTTAAGGTGTATTTATTATACATACAGGAGAGTGAGCGAGTCACATGTGTCCCGTTTCAAAAACAGTTATTTGGGGCGCCCGGGTGGCTCAGTCGGTTGAGCGTCGGATTCTTGATTTCGGCTCAGGTCATGACCTCGCGGTCCATGGGATTGAGCCCTTCATCTGGCTCTGTGCTGGCAGCTTGGGCCCTGCTTGGGATTCTCTCTCTCCCTCTCTCTCTACCCCTCCCCCGCCCAAAATAAATAAACAGACATTTTAAAAATAATTATAAAGCAAATCTCTGCGTAACCATCACCAAAGTCAAGACGGAACATGAGCAGGATCTCAAAAGCCCTTCCTTCCTGGTCACAACTTCCTGTGAGTGGGGGGTCTGGGGCAGGAAGAAACTGGAGGGGAGGACACCCCAGCACCACGGGAGGCTAAGGCAGGCAGTGGTGGAAATGGCCAAGAGGATTTTTAAGCACAGAAAACCCAGTATTTGTATTTCAATGATCTGCTGTGTCAGCTTCGTGAGTTCGAGCCCCATGTCAGGCTCTGTGCTGACAGCTCAGAGCCCGGAACCTGTTTCAGATTCTGTGTCTCCTTCTCTCTCCGCCTGTCCCCCACTGGCTCTTGCTCTCTCTCTCTCTCTCTCTCTCTCTCTCCCCAATTGAAAAAAAAAAAAAAGAGGGAGGAGTCTGTCCCATGCTTGGGCTGTTCTGGGGCAGAAGTCAAGGAACACCTGTAAGATTCAGGGAGGAGAAGGAAAATTCGGAAGAAACTGGGAAGTAGAGTCGGAGGAGGTCTGGAACCCGGTGCTCGTCTTCACCCTCACTTCCTCATTTCAGTGTCGCCATGTTCTCTTTGCAGGGCTGTGTATCCTCGCGTGCGCCTTGTGTGTGCGTGATGCACGGACACTGGCTGTTGGGACCTAGCCGTTGGGATGTCGTCACAGGGACGTAAGTACCAGGAGTGCTGGGGGCCCGTAGGAGATCCACCTCGGCCCATTTTCGGGGCCAAATGCAAGTGTCATACTTCAAGGGCTTACAAGAAGAAGATAAGAGACCCACACGCGGAAGGACCAAGAGCATCCCCATTCCAGTTCTGTTGATCATGGCTCCCTGTGCTCATTCTGGGGGTACAGGCTGTCATGGAGATGGCAGGAAATGTAGACTGGAATGAATCTGGGGGGAAATAATGCAATGCAGAGAAATTCATTGGTTGGATAAGCTTTCATGAACGTTTACTCTTCTGAGTCGGATTAGAAGGATCCCAACTCGCGGTACTAGGTAGTAGTCTAAGGTTCCACACCATTCTGCAAATCGGGTTAGTCTTCTCCTTCCCCCACAATATCCCAGGAACTGTGGGCAAACATGGCTAGCGAGGGGGGCGGGGGGAGCTCCGTCCCATCCAAGCTTCTGTGATGGAGGGGGAACAGAAACAGCTTGGGAGAGGCAGATGCACCTTCTCACCCTGAGAAGGAAGAGCCAGGTAAACGTTCAGCCGAGTCTTGGCCCTGAGAGGCGAGAAGCGTCTGCTCTCAGGATGTTGACACTTCTCCGACGGCTAAATGACAGGTGCCAGCAGGAGTCCAGCCTGCAGGACCTCAAGGGCTCCCACGCCAGTTTGCAAGGTTGCAGGGGGAGGCGTGCGCTCCACCAGAGGCCCTGCTGCTCGGGCAGAGTCCGCCATGGGGGTCATTCCTAGGGTCACTGCCACAGCCCCGCACCAGCAGGAGTCAGTGTAGCAGCTGGAGGCTCTGGAAGGCCCCAGGACCTCTCACCCTCCCAAACAGAGTGCCTCCTGTGCCCAGGGACGTGCCCTCCCCAGAGCGGCGGGGGGACCTGAAGCAAAGCGGTCGGAAATGGGTCTGCTTGGAAATGATGAGGGCAACCTAAAACAAAATTAGGCCTTCTGTTCCAGGGGCTGGGACCGCGGCCGCAGCAAGATATAAAACGCTAGGTCCTGCTAACCTTCGGAAGGAGGCAGGAAAATGGGACAGGGCACAAACGTCTAACCCTCTCTACTTTTGATGTTTTTTTTCTTTCGGGACCTCAAGGAGCCTTTTGTCACCTCCAATCCCCCAAGTTAATCCCCATGCTGTGTGAGGGGTTTGGGTTTGGTGCCGTGGAGGAGACGACAGCACCTCACGTATGGTTGTGCCCTCCAGACGCCCAAAGTCCAACGGGACAGATAAAGCGGGACCGCGGTTGTCACAGTGTCTGATAGAAATCGATAAATAGAACTAAAATGTTCTGTATTTAGAGGAAAGGAAGGTTTATGGGTAAGACTGTCAGATAAAAATCAAGATGCCCAGTTAAACTTGCATTCCAGATTAACAACGCTGGTTTCTTGTTGTTGTTGTTGTTGTTGTTGTTGTTGTTGTTTTTAATATAACTACAGCACAAACACTGCTTGGGACATACTGCACTAAAAAATTACGCATTGTTTTGCACTGTTTATCTGCAAATCAAATTTAACTGTGGGTCCTGGGTGTTTACACGCCCAACCTGTCTCCCCTATTTGCGGAAGACTTCATGGTATAAATAATATTCCATCTGAGTTCCCAAACATGGGCAGGACGGGGACGTTTAGAGAGCCGCGGTCTGCCACAGGGTCAGGATGCCCTCCGACCCCCTGCAGAGACTTCCTTCTGCACAGTCGCAAAGGGAAACTCTGCAGGTTTAACAGGAGGACAGGAAATTTTATTTCTGCGGCCTGTCACCGAGGCCGGGGAGCTGCTGGGAGGGGCGGGTCAGTGCCGCAGTCCCCAAGGGCTGGGTCACGCTGAGATAGCAAATAACCCCCAGCATCAGCCAGCCAGCCGACCGCCTCTCTCGGGTCCTCGCTCCAGGACCCAGGCTGATGGGGGGGGGGGTGCGGGAGGGGGAGGCCACTATCTAGGACATCGCCAGTTGCCATGGCAAAGGGAAAGAATGTTGCAAAGCAAAGCAGAGGCTTTGAAAACTTACAGTCACTCCCATGCAAATGCCCGAGCTCAACAAGATAAGAAAATGCCATCCCACCTCATGCCTGGGAGAAGAGGAAAACGCAGGTCTCTGTGAACAACCCTAACGACGCCCTCAGCCACCCTGCTCCCATTTCTAGTTGCACGACGACCTTGCTTCAAATGTTCCTGCCCCCACCCCTAAGCAACCCCCCCCCCCCCATCTAGTTCAGGGCTGTCACATTCTCACACGCAGGGCAAATAGCTTTACTCCCATCGTGCCTGTTCTAAAGACTCACATGATGCCCTCTCCCTCGGGATGGTAGGCTGGCGATGACCAGGAAACCCAGTAGCCCTGAGCAGTGTCCCCCCTGAGGCAGCGTCCCGCTGCTGGAACAAAGGAGCTGGCTCCAAGGTGATCGTCCTCGTCAGAACCCCAGGGCGACCCTGGAGACGCACATTTGGAGCCCTCAGGCCCCCAGGGTGGCCGTGGCAGCAAAAGGTTCAGCTCCAGCTCCGCAGGGGCCCCCGGGGGGGGGGTGGGGGTGGGGTGGGGGCGACCCTCCCGAGGACCATCAGGGAGCGGACCCAAGCCTGACCCGCACTGGCTCTGGCACCAAAAAGCAGCCTGCCTTTAAAAATCAACACGGAGAGGAAATGAAAAGCACTCGCGCAGGGCCACCCAGACCCAGAAGCGGTTTACGAGGCGGTTTCTGGAAGAGGCATGACTAATGCTGTTATTGCTGAAAGCGCCCTGGCTGCGTGCCAGGAGCGCCTCACCAGTCGCCACCTCCGCCAGCAGTCAGGTGCGGCCGGGACAAAGGGGCCTTCTGTGAGCAGCGGGCGGAGGACGCCGAAGGAGCCAGACAACGGTGCGGAGGCAGGAGCCTGGGGGAGGCAGCCCCGGGGGAGGGGGAGCCGGGGGAGGCCGCACCTTCGCCCTCCCCCTCCCCCTCCCCCTCCCCCTCGGGCACCCCTGGCCCAGAAGGGGGAAACCTGGGGCCATCCTTGGGCTGCCAAGGATCGTTCACACCCGAAAAGAGGAGAAGCAGACCCGGAGCCGCAGGGAAGGCCCGGTGCGGGGACCCTAGCGGCGGAACCCCGTCCGTCCGCCCTTGGAGCCAACGCGGCTGGCCCAGGGCCGGGTCCTGAAACAGGGGTCCTTTATTGACCCCTCACCGCGTACCAGGCCCCGGGGTACCCACTGCCCTTAGACCACCTTCGTTCCTTTCGCCCTCACGGCAAACCCTACCAGTAGGGGATTTATTCGCCCCAAGTGACAGAGCATGAAACTGAGGTTCAGAGAGGTTAAGGACCTGTCCAAGGTCACCCAGCTGAGGCCGAGGTTCATATCCAAGACCTCCCTACGGGAAAGCCGGGTCCCACAGCCTTAAGCTGCCCCCACTAATGCTGCAGTGAACGGTGTTCCCCTTCCCAGAAGAGGGCCCGGGGAGAAAGGAGCGTGGGTCTCCCTGGCGTCTGGTGCAAAACTGAACACCCGCCAAAGAATTTAGCGATCAGGGTAAATAATATTTTAATGCAATGTTTTAAAACACCAAAATTAATGCAAAACATCCATGATGAACAAAAATATCGAAATTTTGAATAAAGACAGGACCCAGCCCACGTCTGTGGGTCCTGAGGGCCCCCCTCCCTCATGTCACCCTGCACTGGCCCTGCCCCAGAGGGCCCCCCCCCTTCCCGTGGAACAATGTGCACCCTTGGATACACATCCACCGAAACATCTTCATCCCAACAGACAGGATCCCTTGCCCCCGCCTGGCATGCCAGTTAGATCACAAGACCCTTTGCAGGTTCTGGAGCCGTCTCTACTCGTGTGGGCAGCACTGGACAGAACCATAAAGGTCTTTGGCGTTCTGGTTTCCCCTCTCGATTCCTATGTCTGCCTCTGCCCCTGGCCCCAGTGTTGCTCATAGCTGGCTCTCGGAGAACAGATTCAACAGATGGAGGCTTCAGGGAGTGGCGCTCATGGCTCTCAGCCCCGACTGCCATTGGCCAACTGAATAGGAGCTCTAGGGGTGGCCCAGGTATCTGTGTTCTAAGGCTCTCCTGGTGATTACCAAGTCCAGCCAGGGTTAAGAGCCTAAGACGGAAGGAATTACTCATTCCTAGGGCTGGATTTGCATTTTCATAGCGGACCCTTAAAAGCGGAATATCTTGGGGTCGCCTGGGTGGCTCAGTCTCCTGAGCGTCCAACTCTTGCTTTCGGCTCAGGTCACGATCTCATGATTCATGGGTTTGAGCCCAGCGTTGGGCCTTCCCTCTCTCTCTGCCCCTCCCCTGCTCATGCTCTATCTCTCTCTCAAAAATAAATAAACATTTAAAAAAAATTTTTTAAAAAGCAAAAAATCCTTTAAGACCCATCTCTGAACTCAAATTATGGGATTCGGTCTCCAGTGGGTTAGTGGATCCTTCTAGCATCTCTCAATCATTACCCATAGGCAGGTTCTTACTCAGAATAGCACCTGTGTCTTCTAGCTCAATTATCTGTCAGCCATCGGAGGCCCGGATAAACACTGCGGCAGCTCCCAAGCCTTACTTCATTCAGTGGCTTTAACTGTTCAGAACGCCCAACAAGGAACAAAGTTACCTACTTTCTCATCTTTCTATCTCCAGCACCTAACACTACACTGACTCCAAAAAATATTTGCTGAGTCAACCAATGAAAGATGAATTGTTATTTATCTTCTTTATTCAGCTGTTTGCGTGACCTTGGGCTGCACCTGACCTACACAAGCAGGGGATATGTGGCTGCCGTCCCCACCCCGGCCCCGGCTGCTCCCTGTCCTAGGAAACTCACCTGTCTGACCACATGAGGGGCTGCCTTACCCTCTGGTCTTTGGTTGGGTGTGGTCAGCGGGAGCCCTAGCAGATGAGAGGACAGAGTGAGGTCAGCCTGCTCAGTCAAAGTGGGTTCTTTATGCTAATTGGGGGGCAATGGTTGGAAAAAATCGGGGATCTTGAAACTTGGGATGTCCTCTAGGATTTCAGCTCTGCAGACCCCCTGAATGCTCAGCACCTACAGAGGTGGTTCAGAACTGGCACTTCTCCTGAGTGGCAAGATGCTGCACAGGCCTTGCACCCACCCCACTATAGCAGGCGGAGAAAGGGCCCCCCAAAGATGTCCATGGCCCAGTCTCCAGACCTGTGAATAGGTTACCTGAGAAAGCAAAAGGGACTTTGTAGATGGGATTAAGTCAAGGACCTTGAGATGGGGAGATTGTCCAGGATTATCCAGTAATCCCATGGTCATGTGGGTCCTTACTGTTGAATGATCGTTCCTAGCTAAGGTCAGAGGGCCGTGTGACTGTGAAAGAATGGGCTGAGAGATCAATGTCACTTGCTTTAAAGGCGGAGGAAGAGGCCACGAGCCAAGGGACGTGAGTAGCCTCTAGAAGGTGAAGAAGTTAAGAAAACAGATTCTTCCCTAGGACCTCCAGAGAGATTTGTGGCCCAGCCAGCATTTAGATTTCAGCCCAGTGAGACCTATGGTAGCTGCCGATCGACAGAACTATAAGATAATGAATTTGTGTTGCTTAGTGTGGCCACTAAGTTTAAGGTAATTAGTTATAGCAAATAGAAAACCCACTTCCCATGACTCCCAATGACCCACTTGGGGACTGCCTTAGTCCTTTCAGGGCAGTAACTAAATACCAGAGACTGGGTGGCTTATGAACAACAGAGACTTCTTTCTCCTGGCTCTGGAGGCTGCAAGTCCATGGTCAGGGTGCCAGCGTGCTCAGGTGAGGGCCCTCTTCTGCATCACAGAGTTCTTGTTATGTTCCTATGTGGCAGAAGGGCCCAGGATTTCTCTAGAGCCTTTTTTATTGGGGCATTAATCTCAGTTATGAGTCTCCACTCTCATGACCTACTCACTGCCCCCCAAAGACCTCACCTCCGAATACCTATGATGGGCATTAGGATTTGATGTTGAAATTTATTATATGTGGTCTTCTTCCATGATTCCTGGCACTTTGTAATGTCCTGAGCGATAAGAGCTATAGGGACATCTTTGTTCCCAGCTCCTATGCCTGGGTGGCTCAGTTGGTTAAGCATCCAACTCGATTTGGGCTCAGGTCATGATCTCACGGTTCGTGGGATCAAGCCTTGAGTCAGACTCTACACTGAGTGTGGAGCCTGCTTGAGATTCTCTCTCTCCTTCTCCCTCTGCCCCTCTCTTGCTTGCATGCATGCACCTGCCACCCCCCCACTAAAAAAGAAAAAAAAAAGGACAATAAAATAGTCCAAAGAGATGAAGCTGAAATGGGTGTCTTTGATATTCATAACAAGCCCCTTTCCTCCACACCTGGGTTTATGTTAATGCGGTGACATTGGGAAAGGTGCCAGGGAACCCAACTATGCAATTAGAGGGTTAAAAATTGAGATCAATAACCAATAGCCAATAATCTAATCAATTACATCAATGCAATGAACCTTCCAGGAAAAAACCCAAAAGAATGGGGCTCAGAAAGTTTCTGGGCTGGTAAACAAGAATGCATCTACATGTCAGGAGGGTGGTACATCCCAAACTCACAAGCTCCTGAGCTTTGGACCCTTCTGGACCTTGCCCTATGTATCCCTTCACCTGAGTGTTGAAAGGAAGGAAAAATTCTTCCTCCGCCTTCCAGGTCTTCCAGCAGGACTAAGAATTAAATTGACATGAGACAGAGTAACTGGAGAAAAAAAAAAAACAGTTTTATTATGTGTGCAAGGAGCCCCAATAGAATGAAATTGAGACTCAAAGAAATGACCAAAGTAGGCAGTTTTTCTCCCTTTTAGACAAGACAGTAAATCTGTGAGGAGTTGACAGGACAGAGAAAATTTAACTTGGGGAACTTCATTTAGTAAGGACTTCTAAACAGGATTTGGACTGGGGGAGTAAATTAGTAAAAGTAACAAGAAGTGTTTATATAGCCTCCTCTGCTCTGAATTTCTCACCTCTAGTGATAAGGATGTCTCTTAACCTCCTGGTGCAGGGAAGGTACCTTTCACAAAGGAGATTTATTTCCTGCTTCCAGGGAGACAGAGGAGGGAGAGTGTCCTTTTTGCACAGGCTGGCTCTTAAGTAACTTTTATTTAAAGTTGTCAATATGCCAGGGCGCCTGAGTGGCTCAGTCAGCTGGGCGTCCGACTTTGGCTCAGGTCATGACCTTGCGGTGAGTTCGAGCCCCGCATCTGGCTCTGTGCTGACAGCTCGGAACCTGGAGCCTGCTTCAGATTCTGTGTCTCCCCCTCTCTCTGCCCCTCCCTTGCTCACGCTCTGTCTCTGTCTCTCTCTCTCTCAAAAGTAAATAAACATTAAAAAAAAATAAAGAAAAATAGTCAATATGCCAAAGCGACACATTTGGGGGCAGCCTGGCCCGTCCATGGTGCATTTGTATTCTTTAATATCCTTTGTAACAGGCTGGTAATCTAGTAAATAAATTGTAGTTTTTTCTGAGTTCTGTGAACTGCTCTAGCAAATTAATCACACCCAAGAAGGGAGTCTTCCAGTTCACCGGTCAGAAGGACAGGTAACGACTTGGGTTGGCGTCTGAAGGCAGGGGGCAGTCTTGTGGGACTGAGCCCACAACCTGTGGGATCTGAAGCCTGCTCCAGGGGGAGAGCGTCTGAATTGAGTTAAATTGGAGGACACCCAGCGGGTGGTGCAGGGTTGCTTAACGTGTGGGAGACCCACGTGTCTGGTGTCAGAGGTGAAGTATCACTGTGGGGGAGGGCTGAGAGGCACAGGAGTGTGGCTTTCCTTAGCAGATCTCAGCACATGGATTTTTAGGGGACACATTCAGGCCACAGAAGAGACTTTGTGCTTTCTGTCCCCACAACTCTGGGCTCTGCAGGGTTAGAGACCCTGGCCCCCAAAGGGGATACACTCTTCCCAGGGGACACCACAAGGGTCCCTTTGAAGTACAAGTTATGGCTGCAGCCAGGGCACTTTGGACACCTTGTGTCCAGTGGCCAATAGGAAGAAGAACCGCCATCTTGGCAGGGGTGATTGACTGGCTGGTCGGCAGGAGGAGGCGGGACTGCCTTTCTTCAGCAAGGGTGGGCTGGAATATGTGGGGAGCCCCAGATGGGCCTTGGCATGTCTCTTGGCATGCCCTCGCCCAATTGCAACTGTGGATGAACACATGTAGCATCTGTCCTGGCCCCAACAAGGATGGGGTCACCAAGAACCCAGAGCCTCAGGGATGAGGGGGTGACCTGTTGAGCTGATAGCTTAGGGAGAGGGGAATTTATTATTATTATTTTTTAGTTTTTTTCACGTCCATTCATTTTTTGAGAGAGAGACAGACAGACAGAGCGCGAGCCGGGAAGGGGCAGAGAGAGAGAGAGAGAGAGGGAGACACAGAATCCGGAGCAGGCTCCAGGATTTGCGGGGCTCGAACTCACAAACCGTGAGATCATGACCTGGGTGACGTCAAACACCTATCCGACTGAGCCACCCAGGCGCCCTGGGAGGAGGGAATTTAAAAAGCGAAGCAAAGAAAAAAAGACGTTGATAGTTGTAGTGTTGCTTGCACTGATAGAAGACGGAGTTCTTCCCTCTAGCCTCCTCCTAAGTTTCTCCTTGGGAAGAAAGGCCCACAAGAACCATATTCCCCACACGTGCCTGGAGAAGGAATTCAGCCTGGCACAAGGAGGGCGTGCCGTGGCGGCCACGGACAGTGCCTTTCAGCTCTGCCTCCAAGAGCGACTGCTGCGGCGGGCGTAGCTGACCAAGGGTCTCCAGCTGCCGCACCTCTGGCCCCTCCAAAGACTTCACTTCCCCTGGAGGCTTCCAGCGAATGACTAAGCCTCGTGGGTTCTAGGGCCGGGACATTGCTGCTCGTCTCGGACTCTTCCAACAGACGTCCTTTGCTTGAGGTCTCCCCAGAAGCTTGGAAAGACCCTCTTCAAACTGTACAGCGTTTGGAGACCCTGCCCAGCCAATCTTCCTTCCCTGTCCCTCCGCGGATGTCAGCCCTGCCTCCCTGTCCGCAGGCTCTGCCCGCTTTGACTCTTTCCCCCTTTGTGCTTTCCACACATTTCCCCCCAACCCGTCTCTCATGTGTCATCCTGTCCTGGCCTCCGCTTCTCAGAACACCTAAAAGGGACCGAGGGTGAAAGCGGACCTTTCCTTGAAAGGAACTAATGCCCCTCCAGCCAGCCGTGCCCAGAGGCAACCAACCCCGGACAGGAAAGGAAACGTCCAGCTCACTTCCAAGCCCAAGGTCCATGTTGGTCCTCTTTCTGAGGCACAGAGATCTGGGGAACATTTATGCAAGTCTGGAAGAATGCAGGAGGCCTGTCCTGTGAGATATGCCGTGGTGGGTCTGGGTCTACGGGACAGGGGGACATTTTCTGTGTTATGCTTCCCTTCCATTTGCCCCAGAACCTTCGGTAGAGCCCTGTTTGTAATTTCAGCCTGGTCTCTGCTCTACAAAGAGGCATTAAGGGAGGGAACCGCTCTACACCCAGGAGAGTGACGTCCTCTCCCGCCCTGTGGTCAGAGTAAGGTGACAGCGGTGCCCACGGAACAGGTCCCCCAAGGGGCCTCCACCTGCACGGTGGCAGGTTGAGGAATTGGGCCGGGGGCCCTGGGACCTCTCCTTAAGGCCAGCTCTCAGAAAGAACTAAGGCAAATGTTTCAAGAGATACCAATGTCCAGCCAGAAAGCCATTGGGAGCTTGTGATATCATAACTGAGGTTAAACAGAAACGTACGGGAGTTAAAGGGCCCCTAAATCCTCCAACCAGATGGTCAAAAACTGACCGCATTTATGCTACTTGGCTGCCCAATACTTGTCTGGTTTTTTTGGTCTTGTTTCCTGTGGTTGGAATAACTCCGATTTTCCCAAGCCTTCCAGGCCCCGACTCCCTAGGCTTTCCATCAGTGTTTCTGCAAACTTTAATGACCATAGGCTCCCCAGGGGCATTTATTAAAATGGAGATTCTTGGTAGAGCTCAGAGACTCTGATCCAGTAGGTCTGAGCTTGGTCTCAAGGTGTGAGTGAGTGAGTGAGTGAGTGAATGAGTGAGTGAGTTATTTATTTATTTATTTATTTTGAGAGAGAGAGAGAGAAGGCACGGGTGGGGAAGGGGCAGAGAGAGAGGGAGGGAGAGAGAATACCAAGCAGGCTCCACACTGACAGTGTGGAGCCACATGTGGGGCTCGAACCCACGAACCGTGAGATCTTGACCTGAGCCGAAGTCAGACACTTAACTGGCTGAGCCACCCAGGTGCCCCACAGGGATATGAGTTTTTAAAAGGCCACCCAAGCGCTTCGAACGCAGAAGGCTGAAGACCAATCCCAGTTGAAGCCAGTGGTTCTCCAACTTCAGCATGCATCGGGATTCCCCACAGAGCTTGGTAAAGCACGGATTTCTGCCTCCTGATCGCCAGAGTTTTTTCAGTAGGTCTAGGGTAGGCCCAAGAATTTACATTTCCAAGCAGTTCTCAGACAGCAATGGTACTGCTGGTCCAGGGGCCACACTTTGAGAACCTTTGCGTTAAGAGATTCACTCCTCTCCCCTCTCAATCCTACCTTTACTGAGAAAGAGTGATCATATTATGTTTAATTCTCTGGAGCTTTCCCACAAGGCATGACCGTCAGGGACCTGAACTACCGCAGGTCTGTCCTGGCCAAGTTGATTGAGGGCAGGTCACAGCTCTGTCCAGGCCATCAAACCAAAGTGTCAAGTAAGTGAGTCCAGGAACAGATGTGACCACAACACTTACCTGTGCAAGAGGCCTTAAAAGAGGTTGGAATGGGGGTCTGGAAGGCCTGTCTTGAGGCGTTGACTTCTTATCAGGTGCACCAGTCTTATTGAGATTCTATTTTACTTGGAGGGGTTTGGTGGTGAAGGATAGAGTCGAGGAAGACTATGGCCGGGGAGCTAAAGTCCAAGCCACCTCTGAGAGCTGTCTTTGGAATGGGGGTGACTATCAGCCCAGGGTCAGAAAGGGAGAGGTAAGCCGAAAGAGAACAAAAGGTAAGAGTCAGGACACAGGAGACTCTCACCCAGTGGCTGAAATCGCAGGGAGGCAGGAACAAACAGGAGAGGAGTGGGTTCCAGCTCATAGGACGGGACAGGGCAACAGACCATTTGTAGAGACCGCCTGAGCCTTAAAGCCCCAGCTCTTGGGGGCCCTCAGCCCTGCCGACCTGCGTTCCCACCAGGCTGTCAGCCCTCCCTCCTGTTCCCTCCTCTGTCACCACAGTAGATCTGGGGGTGGGGTTGATACATATAAATGATAAAGGAAAGTCCCGGATAGCGCCCCTCGTAGAGGGTGGTTCTCAAGGTCTGAGTATTTGGACAGAGGGTAAGGAGAATCCTAGGTGTCGCCTTCCTTTTGGGGTTCCTTTTGTGGCAGGAGGTGTTAAAGGGTCAGAAAACTTGGAGCAAAGGAGCCCCAGCATAGTAAGGTGACATTCCACAAAACAGGAAGCAAGGCAGTTGAGTCCCATCCTTCCCCCCCATACACGCACACGCGCGCGCACACACACACACGTGTGCACACACACACAGGCACACTTGTTCGAGCTGTGGTAATCACGAGTACCTTCTACCAAATATTTTCGGTTTTCCTCTTAGGCACAAGACAGAATTGCATTTCCTAGCGCCGCCTCCCGCCCCAGAAATTTTGTGTGGCTGTGTGATTTGGTTTGAACAATGAAACGTAAACACTCCTCACACTTCTGTGAGAAGATTTCACGAGCCAGTGAGAGATTCGCTGCCGTATTTTTACCTGTCTTATTGATCGGAGCAGCTTCTCCCTCACGCGGGTCCCAGAGAGAGGTCCAGACAATCAGTGATACACATTTAGAGTGAGAAACTAAATTTCAAAAAATTAAAAAAAAAAATAAAAACCCACAACGCTTTGCTGTTTTAAGCACCGAGTTGGGGGGTGGCGGGGGTGGGGGGGTGGCTTGTCACCCCAGCATCATGTGGTCTCTGCCACCTGATGCAGGGTACGTTGCTGGCCCTCTCGCCCGCCCCTGTCACGTTTTCCCTGGGAACTAAGGAGGACTGGGAGAGATCCGAAGGTTAGGGAAAGACTCGGTATGAGCTCGGTGGAGACTGGTGAGACAGGGAGATTGAAAATCAGATGCGACAACTGTCAGAGAGGAGTCCCACACCACCAGCACCCGCGCCCTCTCATTTATGCTTCATGTGTTTGTGCAACAAACATGAAATAAAAGCAATGCCATGCAGACCTGAGAGTTCTTCTAGTCTTGAAAAAACAAGGATGAATCGACACAGCCTCCGTCCTGGGGAAGCCCAGGGTCTGCGTGGGCTGGGTGACACGGGTGACAGGCGTGAAAATAGATGGTCACTATGCAAGTATTATTGGAGACCCAAAGACAGAGCGCCAAGGGGAGCACCAGAGAAGAGTGACCTTCTGCCTCTGGCGGCTTTGTGGGCTTTGCGGAGGGCTTTGTGGAAAAGCCTGAGATGTATACAGAGTAGGAATCCATTAGCTTTCACAGGTTCTGGCCCCACCTGTGACTTCATGTGAGCCCAGGGCCCAGCCTCGTCTGACAGAGCAGGCCTCTGGCCCCTGGAGGTCATCGGCTGGCTAATGTTAGCTGTGCCAGAGAACAGCCTGTCCACAGGAACTTCACAAGGAGAATCGTTTTCAAGCTGGGGAACTAACCGGTTGTTCCCAAGACAAGCTTCATTGACCGTATCAAACAGAGTCAGTTTTAGCACAACCCCTACTGAGGTGTTGATTGGCTGGGCCTCAGCTTTCAGTATTTTTCAGGAGGCCTAAACCCCGAGGAACCAGCCCAGTCTGGAGGAATAACGTAAGGATTACAGACCAATGCTGCACTCTGAGATGTATATGAGGACATGATGCAGAGTTTCCCAGAACCTGGGGGAGAGTTTGCTGTGCAGAAATGAATGCCACAAAGATAGATGATAGATAGATAGACAGATGATAGATAATATATGTGATCAACAGACAAGATAAATAGGTGAGTGATAGATAAATAAATGATAAGTAGAATAGATGGATAGGTCAAAAGATAGGTAGATGATAGATGGTTGACAGATAAGAGATAGATAATTGATACATTAGCTATGGATAGATAGGTAGATAGATAACCAAGGTGAGAGTACGTAGCCTAAGATTTCTGGGGTCCCCTGGAGTGACCCAGTTTCTAAAACAAAAATGTCAGCACAGACTGCCATCATTTTTTCTGATCTGTTTTATCATCAAGTTTTACAAAGGTATGAAAATGAAGGGTTTTTTTTTTATTTTGTCACATAATAGTTGCCTTTACTGAAAATATTTAGTGACATCAGATCAGGAAATTCCAGGTGTACACGTGGCCAGAAATCCACGCTGGGCTCCACCCAGGGACAGGCCTGACTTTCACCATGGTAGAATGTGGTGGCATCTCTGGTGAAAGGAAATCAGAATGTCAATATATCTGAAAATACTTGGAATGTGATAGTGGAGGACACGTCCTTTCCCTGCCTCTCCCAGCCCTATCCCCCCCTGGACGTCAGAGGATAGACCATTTGTTGAAACTGAATCTATTTTACTAATGCTTCAAAATAATGACCCAAACTTCACCAAGACACCCTTTGCAGGGAAGAATGACTTGAACTCTTGAGGATGACCTAGTGAACCACCAGAGGCTCGGTGACACGCAGTCCCCTGCCTAGGACTCCAGGGATCGCATTAGAACAATCCACTCCCAATAGAAGAGATGCCAATGTGAAACAACGTGCTGTCATTTGGATAGCAATTTGCCTAGCAAAGTTTGCCTTCCCTTGTGACAATCACCCCTTTCTTCAGGGACAACCACGAGGTCAAAACAACTAAGCGATTCTTTACATGAATACATACATTGGTTGTCGTCTTTGATAAATGGACAACCACCCAAACCTAAGGCTTTCTCTGCTTCTGTCTTTCCTCCTGATCTCTGCTTGGATTAATTTCTCTCCCTTTGTTCTTTCATTCATCTCTCTCTCTCTCTCTCTCTCTCTCTCTCTCTCTCTTTTTGATATTCATTCCTACTTGAAAAGACATGGGACTTTGGATCAAGTGCCTGCCACAATGTTTGTAAAATCCTGTTCCCGAAAGTGACACTAATGGCCTGTGGAACCTCTCTGGCCCTAATTACTTGGCAGTAGAAATCTCTGTGGGCTGCTTCTCCTGCAATCAGTTCGTCCCGTAATTACCACAAGCCCAAGTGGCTGAAGCCACGTGCTGAGAAAAGCATGGCATTGGGTCCCTGACATGCCTGCCGCTGACTTTATGTGTGCACGGAAAGGTAACAGAAAGGTGAAATGTGGAGCAGGAAGGGCCCACAGATTCCACACATTTTGAAAACCAAAGTCAATTTATAGAAAAAGGGAATTCATTTCTGCAAAACCAATACTATGCTTTGTTTAGGCCAAATCATCCAGTCTTGGTTGGTTTTAAATCAACTTGCCCAGAGGGAGGTCATGACATCTCGGCTCTAGAACTCTGCCACACAGGGACAAGACATCAGAGGACGCCAATGGCCTGTGGGCACGACTTGGCCTTGTCCAGCGCATGCTGCCCCAGAGCTGAACGTTTAACAGAAAACACACCAAACTGAAAATGAGCCACAGTGCTAGTTTGTAGAGGCCTCTATCGCTCCAAAAGTGTGGTGAAGAAGGCTCCGGAAGGGAAGAAAACCAGTCTTCTCTGTGGCTCTGTTCTAGTACATCGGGCTACTTTGGGCTAGAATTTTGCGAAATCTAATCACAGGCACTGGATGGTCATCCTATGTTTCTCTGGGTTATGATTATTATTGAGCCGATCTCAGCCCTGTTTCTCATAGCTTCCAGAACTTGGAAGAGCACTTCCACTTTCGTAAGCTTTTAATTTGCCCTGTTTGAAAAGGTAGCACATCCTGCATGATAAAAGACGTTCATGGCGGTATCCCCAGCACCTAGGACAGTGCCAGGCACAGCAGAGGCATTTGGTGCGCATCTATCACAAGGTGATTTAATGAAATAGAATAGAGCACGTTATGGGGTAATTTGTTAACAGGCCTTGGTTTCCTTACTAAATGTTCCGGTAGTCATTCCACCACCAAATCCATTAATTCCACAAATATTCATGGAGAACCAGCTTCATGCCAATTTGGGACTCGGGGGCCAGGGTGGTGAGCCAAGCAGGCAACCGGCCTTGTTAAAGTCACTGAGAACCGTGGTCTCCACCCTTGAGCTGCTTATAATAGGGTGAGGGAACAGAACAGATCAGAAGCAATTAGAAAACAATTAAGTGTTAAATTATATGCCTCTGACTAGCCCAGGGTATTCTCAGAGGGAGACGATGCTAACGCAGTCATTGCTGTTTTCATGGAGGAGGTGGATCTTTGGCGGGGCCTTGAAGAACGCTCTGGATTTGGGAAGCAGAGCACAGGGGCTGGAGTGGAACGAACCTATTAGGCGGCAGCTACCTGGGAGCCACCCAAGGAAAGCTGAAGCCTTGAACATCCAGTTATACACTGGACCAGAATCGCTCCCAATTAAACAGCCGGAAAATGCTCTAAAGACTTAGAGATGCTCTAAATGCTCTAAAGACTTGGAGATAATAGCCACCTGCTGCCTCAGAGGCTAATTTCTCTTCCTCTAAAAGGCCGGGACGTGACCCTAGGGTTATTTCCTTCAGGTCACTCTGCTGGGGGAGAAGCCGGAGGCCTCCGCCAATTGCTGGCCCAGGCTGATTGCACGACAATCTCCTGGGGACAATCTTTCCCGGCCCTGCCCACAGTCTCCACTTCAGCAGCTCTGGGATGGGATCCAGGAATCTGTATGTTTTTAAAGTCCCCCAGGTGATTCTATTCATCAGCTGGGTTTAGGAACTACTCCCTTAGATTTATTTCAAAGACATTCCCTTTCAGGATGAAAGGGAAGGCGTCTAATAACCAAGAAAATAGATATGACTTCTACCTGCGAATCCCTGTACAACGGGCCCCCTGGAGAAGTCCCAGGGGAAAGAAATCAATCCAACACATTCTACTTCCTTGACCCCCTAAATGAGTCAAAATGGTCAAAATTTGGCTAAAATGAATTAGATTTTGCTTTTACGGCAGAGGCCCAGCCTGATGAATGAAAATGAGAGATTTTCTTTTTATTTGAAATATTAGGAAGATGAAGCTGTGAGCAAACTGGAGCAAAGCCAGATTAAGGCCCTCACTTTTCTTATTTAGCTATGTCAGTTTGTGTCTCCAGTTCCAGAAAAATGTCCATCGGTGTGTAAGGTGTTCCAAGCGCAAAAAGCAGGAACAGCGCATCTCTCGGGCCACACACACTGCTGGGAGAATACTACCACATCCATCAGCATTAATATTGTTGAACGGATGGGTCTTGTGTGCCATGTTCCATGTCTCCGTCTCTCCATTTTGTAGGAGGCGATGCCTATTAATGTTTCAAGATATGTTCCTCCTCTTGGACTCAGCTGGCAAGTCCCGGTTCTATCTTCTTTTATGTAGCTCATACACACTCTGCACTGGGGATGAGTTTGCATTTCTCTCTTTGTCTGGGTGTTCAATTCCTATGACTATCAACGGGAGTTATGCGCCCAAAATATACCCGCAAATTTTTTCTTGGCCAACACGCATATATGCACCACACACACACACACACACACACACACACACGGAGTTCCTCCTCTTCCCACCGTACTCTTGACCCTTGCTTAATCCAAGACACCAGCGTTCAATGTCTTTGTGACATTTCGAAAATCTGACTGAGGTTCCCTGAGGTCATCCGTCTACGTGGAAATTAACTAGCTTCTCCCATTCTGAAGCACTACTGCTTTCAGAGGGTCTTAATGGCTCAGAGGATGTACTTAGTCTCTGTAGACCTAACTGTATGACCTAGTTTATTATTCGTTCAGGATTAGTTCTGAACCGCTGGGAGCAAATCTCAATGTATTCATTATTTTCCGCTTAGAGCAGGCGATCGTGCAATGGCTTCCAGTTCCTGCCTGAAATGTGTCTCCGCATTGTTTTAACAGATAACCAGCCCAACAATTACCCCGGAGTTAGAGTAACGCTTAACAGAGGAGACGTTGCAAGTGCACACGTCAGAAAGCTCAGTCATAAATACTCCCATCATTATTGCTATGATGTCATGGCAATTTTAACATCTACTTTAATGATACATTAGGACTCAAGATTTACCTCCACAACAACTGATAAGTGCCAAAGGTAAGGCACGAACACCAGGGCTAATTATATCTACGGTCATGTTACATTCGTCACAATCCTATGGGGAAAAAAGCATCACACTCGTCATTAAGCTGAGAAACTAGACTCCGTTTCCTTCGTATATGTGCCTTAGAAGGTTCAGAGCATTCTTTTCTGTTAGGATTCTTCTCTGTGACATCAAATATGTACTTTTTTTCCAGAGCTGCCATTATTCTGATGAGTTGGCACAGACATCAAAGGCCCTTTCTGGAGGCAACTTGGTGGCTTTATTCACTCAACGGGCATGTATAGAGCAGGCACGTCGTGCCCGGCACCTTGCAAGCGGCTGAGCATACACTGGTTAAAAACAGACATAGTTCCTAGTCTCATGAAGGCCCGGGCTAGCAAGGGAGACTCAAGTAATGACAGATCGACGTATATCCAGGGGCCGCGCCGAGTGTTAGCACAGACGAGCGGCTCTCTGAGACATGTGACAAGACACCTGGCCCGGGCTGGAGGTCACAGAGGGTGTGAGTGAGAAAGGGGTGTGCCTGAGCTCAGACACGAGGGATGGGCAGGATCAGGAAGGCCACAGGGGCGGCATGTGCAAAGAACGGGCGGAAGACACGGCCCTGTGATGCGATGTGCAAAGAAGACAGGTGTGGTCTGAACAGGAGCTTCCAGGACAGGTGCAGGTAGGACCTGGTGTGATGGAGCCTTGGGAGCCCCTTTCGAGAACGCTGTCTTTAGACAGCTGTCTTTAGAACGCTGTCTTTGCACTGGGGAGTGCAACTGGGACCTATCGAAAGTTTCGAAGAAAGAGCGACGCAATCAGACGTTCACCCAGGAGAAATGTTCAGGTAGCAACCTGGGAACACAATGAAGGAGGTGCAAAAGCAGAGGTAGACACGGAGACCAGTCAGGAAGCCAGCTGGGCCGTGAGTAGCTGGCATCAGACTAGGAAAGTGGGTGGAGGGCAGCTGGAAAAAAAGGGACCGATGCAAGAGTTAAATAGGAGGTAGGAGAGGCAGGCATTGGGAATGATTGGATTTCTGGGTAGGAGGGTGGGCGTCAATAAGAACTTCTAGACTTTTGACTTGCATAATGTGACGGACGTGGTGTCCTTGGCTAGAAGTGGACCAGACTTGCTGGATGAGGTGGCCGTGAAGCATGTGAATGGTGATGCTGAGCAGCCATTTGGAGATCTGTGGATGAGAGATGTGAACCAGAAGACGTTTGGAATTCATCATTGTCTAGCTGGTCATTGACGTCACGGGCATAAACGAGTAAGACAAAAGAGAGAATAGGTCCACGGCCATACGACCCCGATGGGGCGCCTGGGTGGCTCAGTTGTTTAAGCATCCAACTCTTGGTTTCGGCTCAGGTCATGATCTCAAGGTTTGTGGGTTCAAGGCCTGCGCTGGCCCCGGGTCGGGCCTTGAGTCGGGCCCCGGAGTAAGGCTCTGCACTGACAGCTCAGGCCTGCGTGGGATTCTCTCTTTCTCTTTCTGCCTTTCTCTTTCTGATCCTCTCTTTCTGCCCCTCCCCCATTTGCTCTCTCTCTCTCTCTCTCTCTCATGCTCAAAATAAATAAACATTAAAAAAAAAAAAAAGAAAGAGAGAATAGAAGGAAACTCGGGTTTCTGGAAAATAATTCTGCCATGTAGAAATGGTATGAGTCACGGAACTTGAAATCAACGTTCCTAAATTTAATATGCACACCGGTTCATTGTTCTATGCAATCCATCTATGATTTTAACAGCTAAATTAAAGGGTCATTGCTATTTCTTCGTAAGAGAAGCCTTCAGAAGTAGGCTTAATTATGGCGAACCACTGATAACACAGGATTCCAATTTTTTTTTAAAGTCATCTATCACAAAGTTTCGGTCAAATGTGCTTACTTGTGCCTTGGTCCGTTCCGAGAGATCAGGCTGACTCAGCGAAGCAGGAGGCCGGCTCAGTGTCTGTCGTGATTAAGATGGAATGGGCCCCAGAGTTTTATTTTCGTGGCTCTCTTCTACAAAATCAAAGAAGCGCGCTCCAGTCTCTCTGCACATTTATCTTGCTCACTAATTTTATTAACCTCTATCAGGCAGGTCCAGGATACATATGATCTTGGGGCAAAGATCTTTATTTTTATTTAGCAGCCCCCTGAGAACATGTCGACAGAGGTACAGTATAATTACCAGTCCTTTAACTCACCAGCCAACTTTTTGTCCTCGTAAACAAATGCAAATTCGGGTTCTTGAACACTCTTGAAAAGTAGGCCTTCCTTCCTCTCTCTTCCCAGATAGAGTTTTCTATAATCAAACCGCTGTGTAGCCTGCATTTTTTTTTTATGTTGCTTTTCACTGGGAGGCATTCCCAATTTCCCAGTGGACCCAGTCACTCCCACATTTTGGCCCATCGTGGCTCAAGCCAGGCTGGGAGATAAAAAGATGTGAAGAGATAGGTATTTCTTCCTAAGTCAGAATGTCTCAGTGGGCAGCACCACGCCCCAGAAAGTGGTAGAATGTAAGATATGTACCATCATACCATGGATGTGAATTTTCAGAACCTGGTGGCCCAGAAGCTGCTGCCAGACTTCAGAGGAAGCCATCTGCAACTCTGATAACTATATTCACACGGACTACAATTCACAGCCTTCGGCAATCCTTTCCACTTCTTCAATGCCTTGTTTCCTCTCTTGCCTCCGGATGTGTTATCTGCTCCTGTCCAGGATCTTCTTTTCCCCAGTCCTGCCTCTTGGTGGAACTCAATCTTATACCTCCAGCCTCGGCTTAGCTCTCCCTTCTGGGAATCCCCTGGTCCCCTCTCATCCTTTAAAGCTCCTGTCACATTGTTTCCATGGTACCCTCCACTCCCCTCATCCTAACTGACACTCCCTTGTGAATGTGTTCTTACTTAAGTGTATCCCCTCTCCACCAAAAGGACTGGGTCAGTCCCCACAGGACCATCCTCGTCACTGTTGTGGGCCTCTTGCCTGGAGCCATTTGGTAAATACATGAATGAACAAATTCATTGTCAACCGTCCCTGCCGGGGCTATGCCCTCACCCTCAGATTCTATGTGGGAGAGGAGAATCCAACCAAAAACAAAACAAAGAAACACAAAGAGCTATTTATTGAGTACAAATCCTATACCTCATCTAACCTATTTCTCTCCTCCTCTTACCAAAGGGCAGAGAGGACTGAGTCTGCAACCCTCCAGAGGAGCACTTTGGTCTCTGTGTGAATGGTTTACATGGGTAGAGGTGGGAAATGCCCCATGAGGTTCAGGTGAGGAGCTGTCCCATGAGCGTGAAGGGCTCTGGGTATATGGCCTCAAAGGGAACCAACCAGGCCAGGCCATGTAAGGTGAGAGTGACTCTGTCTCTGAGAAGTGGTCCCTCTCTGAATTAAGCAATCTCAATTCAAGTACAATTTCAAGTACATACCTCATGGGTCACTCAGCCTTTGCAGAGGGCATCTAGACAATCAAGGCACCTAGGCAACCCCATTGGCATTACCAATAGATCCTGGGGTCTCCTTCCCTTCTCCTAGGCTTTGTACCTAGAAGACCCCGTGTCCAATGGCTCCCTTCCAGACATCAAAGAAAGACCATAGCATCATGAGCAAATACCTTCTTAACCAAGGAATACTGAGGCCAGTGCAGAGCCACAGCCCTATCCCCACACCAGTGATCAAGAACCTATGGTCCTATTCCAGACATAGCCTTTTAGCTCATACAAAGCAATAGTTGGGGCAGTTGGGGGTGGGGTAGGGCTGGAGACTCTCTAGAGCAAACATCACGGAGTGGTCCTTGATAAAACCGAACTTTCTGGCACATCTGCTCCAGGAGTGCGATGTGACCATAGTTATAGGGAAGAAGACCATGGATTGGCTATGCGATGGCCCCATAGGACTGGGGGGCTGCATTCCGGGGAAACCAAAGTCTACATGCTACATTCTACACACCAGGCCCTCCAGGTGCCAGAAGCACGGCTCAGCATGGCTCAGAGCTGGATAGATGCTCTTTCTGTTTGTCTAGTTTGGGTTTCCCCAGAAACAAAGCCTACATCAGAGACTCGGGTCCAGTTCACTTATTTGGAAAGTGATCCCAGGAAGAAGGAAGGAGGGAGACAGGAAGGAAGGCAAAGCCACTAAAGCTGAGTTACTGAGCAGGTTACTGCTGTGACAGGGGGCTCAATCCTACTGGAGTCTCCTGAGGAATGATGTAGAAGGGTCTCACAATTGTGCCTTCACATTCAGGGCTCCTGTTCCCATTGGCTGAGGCACGCCCCAGGGCACGTCAACTATTTCACGCTTCTTTTTTTTTTTTTTAATTTTTAAAAAATGTTTATTTATTTTTGACAGAGAGAGAGAAAGAGAGAGACAGAAAGACAGAGAGCACCAGTGGGGGAGGGGCAGAGAGACAGGCAGACACAGAATCCGAAGCAGGCTCCAGGCTCCGAGCTGCCAGCACAGAGCCCGACGCGGGGCTCGAACCCACAAACTGCGAGATCATGACCTGAGCCGAAGTCGGACGCTCAGCCGACTGAGTCACCCAGGCGCCCGGCTATCTCACACTTCTAACCTGCACTGGAAAAATACTTGGCAAATTCCCATAGCCTCCAGGAAGCTGGCAGGTAGACAGCCACTGGGCGTAGAGGCAGGATATTGAGTCTCACCCAAGGGTCCTTTGCGGCTACGCATACAATCAGGGCCATAATCAACTCCTTTCTTGTTGTGTGCAGGACATTTCAGCCCTCTGGAGCCTCAGTTCCCCCATCTATAAAGTCAGGGTGAGAACAATAACTAACTCCTGGGGCTGTTTCCAGGATAAAACAAAATATAAGGAAACACATAACATGCCCTAACACACGTTACAAAGAAACTTCAAGGTGGGACATCAGATTCTTGTTTCCAGTAAAATGTGAAATAGTATAACCAAATAGAGGGGGAGTTGGCAGTATTGAGCAAAATCACACATGTACTTGCCTTTAGAAGCAGTGATTCCGCTTTTAGGAATTCATTCCAAAGATAAGCTAGCAAAAATATTTCTAAAAAATATGAAGAGACGAATGCACGTTAACTATTTTTAAATACGTGAATTTTTAAAAAGCAAAACCAAGTTGAAGTAAACTTCACTCCACACCTTCTTGGTGGCATAACCACACAAAGAGGAACTATACCAGCAAATTTTCAAACACCATTATTTTATTGTAGATGTCTAATGAGGTATACCCTAAGGACAAGGTCTGGAAAAGAAAGAAAAAGAAAAACCTAAACTGTTTTCAATAACACTGTTATTCTGAGATGATACGTGCGTATGGTGGGATAAAGCAATTTCAGCATGGAAGAAAGAAAAGACATCTACAAAGCCAATAAGATTAAGTAAAAACCTCATAGTTCTAAAATGATTGTATCTGCATAAACTCATGATATATTTTATCTTTTTTTTTAAAGTTTATTTATTTTTGAGAGAGAGACAGAGACAGAGTGCAAGCTGGGGAGGGGCAGAGAGAGAGGGAGACACAGAATCTGAAGCAGGCTCCAGGCTCTGAGCTGTCAGCACAGAGCCCGACACGGGGCTCCAACCCACAAACTGTGAGATCATGACCTGAGCCAAAGTCGGACGCTTCACCGAAGGAGCCACCCAGGCGGCCCATGATATATTTTATCTTAAACAAATAAAATGTATGATTCCTGATTCTGCCCACTGAAAAGGTAGGAAGGCATACATTTAAAAAAATTTTTTTAAATATTTATTTATTTTTAAGAGAGAGAGAGAGAGACAGAGTGTGAGCAGGGGAGGGGCAGAGAGAGCCAGAGACACAGAACTGGATGCAGGCTCCAGGCTCTGAGCTATCAGCACAGAGCCTGATGAGGGGCTTGAACTCACAAACCATGAGATCATGACTTGAGCCGAAGTCAGACACTCAACCAACTGAACCACCCAGGCACCCCAGAGAGGCATATCTTGGTGGCTTCTAAACACTTGGGCTCCTTGGAGAAATGGCTGATAACAGGTCAGAGGAGGAATCAGGACCATCCTGTCACCTAAGGAAATAAAGAAACTATCACGTCAGATGTCAATTGAAAAGGCCCCCATTGCTAAGGGGCTGCTTTGAGCACCATTACGGATATGATATGCCATAGGCTGAAATATACAAAATGTTTTTTCATGATAATGCTTAAGGAAAAACCCATTGGTAAATGTTGGAGGTGTTAGGGAACCACTCCATTTATCCTTCCTTTGCTAAATGCTCCGTATGTCTGAGTAGCCAATGAATTGATAAGAGGAGTTTTTCTACATAAAAGTGTGTCAGCTAATAAATGAAGAAGGAATGGAAGAGCATGACCATTCTTCAATTCCTAAAAAAATGAATGGATGAATGAAAAACTGGAATGTGAACTGAATCACATGATGCCATTTACATTAGCACCAAGAAAATGTAACAGGTGCAAGTCTAACATAATACGCACAGGAACCATATGAGGACAGCTACAAAACTCAGATGAAAGAAATCAAAGAACATCTGAATAAATGAGAGATATTTCATGTTCACAGGTAAGAAGAATCAATATTATTACGGGGCGCCTGGGTGGCTCAGTCGGCTAAGCGTCTGACTTCGGCTCAGGTCATGATTTCATGGTTCGTGAGTTCGAGCCCCGCGTCGGGCTCTGTGCTGACAGCTCAGAGCCTGGCGCCTGTTTTGGAGTCTGTGTCTCCCTCTCTCTCTGCCCCTCCCCTGCTCACTCTCTCTCTCTCTCTCTCTCTCTCTCAAAAATAAATAAATGTTAAAAAAAATTAAAAAATATATTATTATGAAGTCACTTCTTCCCAACCTGATCCATAGATTCAATGCAATCCCAATCAAAATTCCAGCAAGTTATGTTGTGGATATCAAAACACGGATCCTAAAGTTTTTATGGAAAGGCGGAAGGCCCCGGATAGCTAACAAAGTGCTGAAGAAGAACACAGTGGGAGGAGTCGTGCTACCTGACTTCAAGACGTACTAGAAAGCCATGCTAATCAACATGGTGTGGTATTGGTGAGAAAGTAGACAAAGAGATCAATAAAACAGGATACAGTGTCCAGAAACCGACCCACATAAATACAGTGAGTTGATCTTTGACAAAGAAGCAAAACAACTCCGCGAGGAAAGGAATCTTTTCCACAAATCATACTGAAACACCTGGACGTCCACATGCAAAAAAGAATGAACCCGGAACTTACACCTTTCCTAGAAACAAGCTCAAAATGGATTCCAGGCCTAAATGTAAAATGCGGAATTATAAAACTCCTAGAAGACAACAAAGGAGAAAATGTAAATCACCTTGGGTTTGGTGATGAGTTTTTAGATACAACATGAAAAGCATGATCCATGGGGGAAAAAATCAAGAAGCAGGGCTTTATTATATTAAAAACTTCTGCTCTGCAAAAGACATTGTTAAAACATAAGCCACAGACTGGGAGGAAATATTTGCAAAACATGTAATTGACAAAGGACTTGTATCTAAAATATTTAAAGAACCATTACAACTCAAGAATAAGAAAAAGAAAAGAATAAGAAAACAAACAACCCACTTTAAAAATGGGCAAAAGGTCTGAACAGACACCTCACCAAAGAAGAGATAAGGTGGCAAACAAGGATATGAAAAGCTACTTCCCCTAATGTCATTAGAGAATCACAAACTACAACAATGGTGAGATTTTACTATGCACCTATTAGAATGGCTCAAATCAAACAACCTGACAAGATCAAAAGCTGGCCAGGATATAGGACCACAGCAACTCTCTTTCATTGCTGGTGGGAATGCAAAAATGATGCAACCACTTGGAAATACAGCTTGTCAGTTTCTTGAAAACTAAAATATTCTCACCACATGATCCAACGATAGTGCTCTTTGGTTTTTACCCAAGTAAGTTGAAAACTTATGTCCACACAAAAACTTGCCCACAAATATTTATAGCAATTTCCTCCATGATTGCCCCAAACTGGAACGTTCAGTAGTTGAAATGGTAAACAAAGTTTGGTACATCCATACAACAGAATATTATTCAGCAATAAAAAGAATGAGCTAAGAAGCCACAGAAAGAGATGGAAAAAAACATCCGCATGTTGCTAAGTGAAAGAAGCCAGTCTGAAAAGGCTGCACACGGTATGGCTCAAACTATATGACATTCCAGAAAAGGCAAAACTGTGGAGACAGTAAAAAGATCAGTGGTTGCCAAGGGTTTAGAGGTGTGGGGTGGTTAGACAGGTGGAGCACAGAGAATTTTTAAGGCAGTGACATTATTCTGCACAATCCTGTAATGGTGGGTCCATGGCCTTATACATTTGTCAAAGCCATAGAATTGTACAAAACAAAGAGTGAGCCTTAATGTAAACTGTGGACAAAATAAGCCTGTATCAATATTGATTCATCAGTTGTAACAAACGTACCACACTAAAGCAACATGTTAATCTAGGGGAAACTGTGGGGAGCAGTGAGGGGGTATCTGGGAAACTCTCTGTACTAATGCTCAATTTTTCTGTAAATCTAAAACTTTTTAAAAAATAGCCTATTTTAAAAAAAATAAGAATTGATCTAGGCAATAATTGTCAACAGCTGCCAACCACACACAAAAAAGAAATAACCACACGTTACGTTACGTACCTCCTGATGGAAGAACACAAGACCAAAAACAAAAGAAAACTCGAATCTCATCAAGCTCTTACCTCTAACTTCCAAATGGCAGAAAATACCGCTGTACCCTAGGAAATACGGAGAACAATGCATTATGTCCGACAACACAGGGGTGCAATCAGAAATACAGACTATAGGAAACCCTGCAGAACAAAACACAATTTCTTTAGCAAATCATTTGTAAAGAAAAATAACAGAGAGATGGAAGGAACTCACAGATGAAGAGACTTAGGAACAGATCGTGCAATTGCCATTTAAGGATCTCCTCTAGATCCCAGCCCAAGTAAACGGTGGGGAAGAAAACACAAAACCTGTAATAATAAACTTTCATGAGGGGCGACTGGGTGGCTCAATCGGTTGTGTCCGACTTTGGTTCAGGTCATGATCTCGTGGTTCGTGAGCTCGAGCCTCCCGTTGGGCTCTGTGCTGACAGCTCGGAGCCTGGAGCCTGCTTCAGAATCTGTGCCTCCCTCACTCTCTGCCCCTCCCCTGTTCATGCTCTGTCTCTGTCTCTTAAAAATAAATAAACATTAAAAAAATTTTTTTAAATAAAAATAAAAATAAACATTCATGAAACAGCTGGAAAAATCTAATACTAACTCGATATTTTCTGATATTAAGGAATTATCGTTGATATTTTCAGATGTGATGATGACACTGTGGTTTTATGTTTAAAATTAGAGTCCTCTTTTATTTTTATTTATTTATTTTTAATTTTTTTTTTAACGTTTATTTATTTTTGAGACAGAGAGAGACAGAGCATGAACGGGGGAGGGGGAGAGAGAGAGAGGGAGACACAGAATGGGAAGCAGGCTCCAGGCTCTGAGCCATCAGCCCAGAGCCCGACTCGGGGCTCGAACTCACGGACCGCGAGATCGTGACCTGAGCTGAAGTTGGACGCTTAACCGACTGAGCCACCCAGGCGCCCCTAGAGTCCTCTTTTAGAGATAAATACTGAAATACGGATACGGATGAAATAATTTGGTGATTAGAGTTTGCTTCCAAGACTGCAGCAGGGAGGAAGAAGGGATGAGAGAACAGCTAAACTGAGGTCGACCATGAGTTGGTTTTTTTGTTGAAAATGGGTGCACAATGGCTATAGGGAATCCTTATATCATTTCAGGGGTCAGAATAACAACTATTTTTTGCTCTGCTGATGAGCTGAGAATGACCTTTACATTTTTAAATGTTAGGGAAAAGTTAAAAGAAGAGTATTGCACAACATGTGAAAATTATGTGAAACTCAAATGTTAGCGTCCACAAATAAAGTTCTATTAGAACACAGCGTCACCATTTACGCACTGTCCTTGGCTGCCTTTGTGCTGCAGCAGCCGACTTGAGCAGTTGAGGCAAAGAAAAATATGGCTGTCCGTCCAAAGAATTCCCCACTTTGGCCATTTGGCAAAACACACCCCATGCCTCATCTACCCTCCTGGATGCCTTCTGCTCTGCAACTCAGAAGGTGTCTATGACATTGTGAAATGATTGTTTTTCACCGAATTAATCTTGACCTTACGTCCAGTGTCGACACTGCAACTTTAGCACATATATGGCTTGGCAGCCCCGTCTGGATTCTCATATTGAATTCTCTACCCCGAGCCGTTCTTTGATTCTCTGCACCCAGGCTGATATTCAAGCAAAATGAAACTGTATATTAAAGCTACGTACGTTTTACGTGACCCATGGCAGCTGTCTACTTGGAGATTTGTGGGACTGTCGTGAAAGCCTGCCAATTTAGACCCATTACTTGTGATTCTGAATTCTTCCACTGCAGGTGCTCGTGCGGCTCTGGGTTATCTGCTGTGCATTTCTGCTGAAGTCAGGCAAATGACCCGCTGGGAAGGAGCGCCTTGGATCCCAGCCTCCGCTCTGTGGCAGCCAGCTCTCTACGAATCCTGTCGTGTCGGTTTTCATGACAAATCCAGTCCTTCTGGATGGGTCTCTGGGGAGTTAATTGGGCGGGGAAGAAACATGCGGTGCCCCCTCGGAGAAGAGCCGCAGGATGGAGCCCTCTGCACCTGCCCGCTGGCCGGCGCTGGCCCTGTCGCGGCCCGCCTGTCAGAAGCGATGTGGCTCTCGCGGCAGCTGATGGGTTGGAGTGTCGTGCGAGCGCTCCTAAGGGCAGAGCGTGGCTGCTGCCAGCTGGTGTCGGAGAGCATGTCAGGGCAGGCCTCGGTCATGCCCTGGTGTGGCCTCCGTCACCCCCTGGCAGGGCCTGCCCACCTGGCCCCACGCCCGGGGCGGGAGGCGTCAGGCCCGCTCTGCAGTGCGGCCAGGGAATTGTTGCGTTCTTGTCCTCCCGGGTTCCTCCCCACTGATGCTGGCTTCAAGCCCGCGCTCTGGGGGGACAGTGCCGGCGTGTGCGTGCACGCGTGTGCCTCTCCCGACCCCCAAAGCATGGGGTGTGGAGGTTCCCGGCAGCAGCCGGCTGACTCGGCTCCTGGGGGAGCGCCGATGGAAAGCTCCAGCAGCCGTGACCGGTCCGGTTACCCCACAAGCCCGGCTCCTGCCTTTGGTGTGTCGGGAAGCCACATAGTCTGCGTCTGGTGCCAGCCCCCCTCAGCTGGGAATTAGAGGAGATGGAGAAAATGAAGCTCCGTGGGGATTCGCCCAGCCTGGAGCGGATGAACACCCACTCAGGGCAAAACCGGAAAGGGGCCGTCTGTAAGATTTCCATAACTTTTGGATGAAGACGAAGGTGGGCCCGTTGAAACAAAAAGGCCAGGATGACACTGAAAGGAGAGTAAAAGCCCAAATTCTCACCGTTGCCCAGGCCCTGCTTCGTCCAGCCTTTCACTCTTCCTGCCTCATTTCATGCCACTTTCCCTCGCTCCCACCTTGTCTCATACTGGTCGGTTCAGCTGCTCAGACATATACAGCCTTATGGCCTCGGGGCCTTTGCACAAGCAGCCCCTTCTGCCCGGAATGCCTCATGCCCTCCTTCTGCATCCTCTTTCTCCCAGTCCTGACCTCCACCCCGCCTCTGCTCGTAGCCCACCCCTTTCCTTCCATGAGGCCCTGGGGGAGAGTTCCCCCTGGCTCCTCCTTATAATCTCCATCAGTTATTCTGTCTCAGATTTTTTTTTTTTTTTTGGACTCCATCATAGCCCTTGATACAACTTAGCTGTTTTATTTCTTGTTTTACCTACTTAGGTTTTTTTTTTTTTTTAATGTTTATTTATTTTTGAGAGAGACAGAGACAGAGTGCGAGCGGGGGAGGGGCAGAGAGAGAGGGAGACACAGAAGCCGGAAGCAGGCTCCGAGCTGTCAGCTCAGAGCCCAACACGGGGCTCGAACCCACAAACTGTGAGATCATGACCTGAGCCGAAGTCGGACGCTTCACCGAAGGAGCCACCCAGGCGGCCCATGATATATTTTATCTTAAACAAATAAAATGTATGATTCCTGATTCTGCCCACTGAAAAGGTAGGAAGGCATACATTTAAAAAAATTTTTTTTAATATTTATTTATTTTTAAGAGAGAGAGAGAGAGAGACAGAGTGTGAGCAGGGGAGGGGCAGAGAGAGCCAGAGACACAGAACTGGATGCAGGCTCCAGGCTCTTAAGTAGCAACAGGTAGCTGTTCTCTGTTTTATTCATTCATTCATTCATTCATTTTTGAGAGATAGCATGTACAAGAGCAGGGGAGGGACAGAGGGAGAGGGAGAGAGAATCCTAAGCAGGCTCCGTGCCCAGCACAGTGTCTGACGTGGGGCTCGATCTCACAACCATGAGACCATGACCTGAGCCGAAATCAAGAGTCGGATGCTTACGGACTGAGCCACCCAGGCACCCCTGCCCTCTGCTTTAAGATATAAGCTGCACGACTCTTCAGGTATGGTGAGGCCAGCAGATCACGAGGTAACTGCATTGTAAACAGAGTCTGTGACCTTCAGTTCCCAAGAGGAGGGCCACCCGGGGAAGCATCAGGGTCAGGCACGTGGCAGAGACAGGGGACTGCGGGTAAGAGCCTTTATTGTGGTTTTTCCCACAGGAAGGAATGGACAAGGCAGGGGAAGCAGGCTTAGGATTGGCTACTCGGAATAAACTTCAGAGGGCTCTGGGGCAAAGCTGTCCCTAGTTGTCTGGTATGCCCATTTGCCATTTAGAGGGTACCTTCCCCAGTTTGTTTCTTTTGCAGTTTAAAGACTTCTCTCGTGTATTTTGTAATAGCCGTTTTCAAGCACGCACAAAACAAACGAGGGTATAATATCCCCCAGCCCCAGCTATCACCTCACCTCAGTATTTATCAACCCACGGCCAGTCTTGTTGTAACTATACCACGACCCCCTTCCCCCTTTTCCCCAACTAATTTGCAGCAAATCCTTGACAACAGAGGGTCTTTATAAATCAGATCAAGTCACTTCCTAGTTTAAAAATCTCCCACAACTTCCCAAGGCTTTGACAGTGAAAGCCTACACTGAGCGTGACACTCGGAGCCCTGCTAACCACTCTGGGGGCATTTCCTCATTCGGCTCAAGCTACCTCGGTGCTTCTGTTCTCTGGACTCACTGAACCTGTCCCAACTCCATGCCTCCACCCTTGCTGTCCTGCCCTACGTCTACTCAGCTGGCTCTACCCTGGCATTCACATCTCAACTCAGATGCCCCACCCCTCTGAAAGGTCTTCCCAGGGGACCCATCCTGGTAGCCCCTTACCTCTAACGACACACTCCACTAGAAGACTCTGAAATCAGTTCACTCATTTCAAAAGTTTGCTCGTCCTAAAATTAAAGCTTCAGGGGCGCCCAGTGGCTCAGTCAGTTGGGAGTCTGACTCTTGGTCTCATCTCAGGTCTTGTTGGGCTCCGTGCTGGGCCTGAAGCCTACTAAGAAAAATGATAGATAGATAGATAGATAGATAGATAATTGATAGATGATTGATAAATAGATGGATAGACGGATAGATAGGAAGACAGACAGACGGATACATAGATAGATTGATGATAGATCGATAGACGGATAGATAGATATATAGTAGATAGATAGACAGATAAATAGATGGATGATTGATAGATAATTAATAGACAGAGATATAAGATAGATAATTGATAGATGATAGATAGATATTTAGATAGATAGATAGATAGATAGATAGATAGACTGATAGATCGGAAGATTGATAGATAGATAGATAATAGATCAAAGCTTCAGAAAAGCTTTGTTCAACATAATTTTGTTCAATGTTATTTCCCCATAAAGTGCTTGGCATATCATAAGCACTGACCATTTGTGCAGTAAAAGCAAACAGAAAAGAATACAAATGAAAGGTATTAACTTTAGGGCAGTTTTATTTTTTTTTTTAAGTTTTTTTAATGTTTTTTAAAAAATTTTCTTTTCAATGTTTATTTATTTTTGACAGAGAGAGAGAGACACAGCATGAGCAGGAGAGGGGCAGAGAGAGAAAAGGAGACACAGAATCCGAAGCAGGCTCCAGGCTCTGAGCTGTCAGCACAAAGCCCAATGCGAGGCTCAATCTCACGAACCTCGAGATCGTGACCTGAGCCGAAGTCAGATGCTTAACCGACTGAGCCACCCAGGTGCCCCATAAGCACTGACCATTTATGCAGTAAAAGCAAACAGAAAAGAATACAGATGAAAAGTATTAACTTTAGGGCAGTTTTAAAAAGCAAACTTTCCTGGTGCACTTACCGTCAAAGTAACGGATTTAATTAAACGTCGTGTGTTAGGAAAAATACATGCGCACCAATTTATTTGCGGGGGTAGAGGGACAAAACCTCTCACCATGCAAAGACATGCGCACCTGTGAAAGATCCTAAGTGAGCTGAGTTCTGAATCCGCAAACAGAGAAAGAAAGTTCGGGATGAACTGGCTATTTTTAGTGCTTAGAGGTACCTCCTTGCTGCAGCTAATGTGAGAACCACACTCTCTCGCTCTTAATGCCTTGACATGCCAGGGGGGAGAAAGGCCTCTAAGGAGACAGGATTAATGAATTCTGAAATGAGAAGTAAAACACAGAAATTTAGTTCGTTTAAGAAAAGCCTCCATTGAAGGCGTTTGAGTATTTGAGGTCCTATTTGACAGAACTCAGATTCTACAGTGAAATTACATCGTGCGTTTAATTATTTCATATCATGTTTTAAAACAAACATATAAAACATAATTTAAAAACATGATTTTTTAAATGGGGAAAATCCATTCCAAAAAAAAAAAAAAATCCTCTTTTCTTCCTGGTCCTGCATCCCGCACTCTGCTGTCTACACAGCCCCTACCCTCAGCCCCTACCTTTCATCTAACCTGCCTTTAGAACTGTCTTCACAACTGAGAATCTCTTTCATCTGCCTGTAGAAATATTTTTGTGGAACGGGTGCTCAGTGCTCCCGATTGTGAGTGCATATGCCCTTACACACAAAAAACATGTGTGGTAGAAAAGTTTCGTGTTGATTAAATTTGTATTAATCCCAGGCCTTTAAACTCACTAGAAGGGAATCCTTTTACAAAAGCAAGCAACGCTCCCCATAACTGTTCTGTTGTAAGTCCACAGACTAGGAGACTGGGCCGATGTAAGGCAGGTGGCACAGTCGTGGGGCCTCCCTTCCTCCTCGGGTCGACTCCGGCTTTCCAGAAGGCCTGGGGGGACGACAGCGTACCCTCAAGCCTTCTCCCACACGTCCCTCGTCTCCGAGGGAAACAACAGCATTATTAATTCAGGCACTGGCAGGAATGTGGAGGGGCTGGGGCAGGCTCCTGGCACGGAAACTCTTGGAAGACACAGCACTGAGGCAATCGGGAGAGCTGGAGCTGCGTGCCGGGCAAGGAATCCGTGGAAAAAACCTCACCTGGTTTCCTTCACTCTGTGGCTGGATTCAGGCCTCCTACCTCAAGGCCTCATGTGTCTGGGCCGGGCTGGCCTAAGGAGTTGGGGCACAAAGGACTCTGAGGGACGCCTGGGTGGCTCAGTCGGTTACGTGTCTGACTTTCGATCTCGGCTCAGGTCGTGACCTCCCGGTTCGTGGGTTCGAGCCCCACATCGGGCTCTGTGCTTCCAGCTCAGAGCCCGGAGCCCGCTTCGGATTCTGTGTCTCCCTCCCTCTCTCTCTGCCCCTCCCCCGCTTGTGTTTTCTCTCTCTCTCTCTCACACACACACACACACACAAAATAAATAAATAAACAGAAAGAAAGAAAGAAAGAAAGAAAGAAAGAAAGAAAGAAAGAAAGAGGGCACGTCGGTCGAGCTCTGTGGATGGCATAAGTCCAAAGACTTCACCTGTATGCCACATCATTTGGATCATTTTTCTGTGTGGCAGCAAAAACCCTTGACGTGATTGGCTCACTCACACCGCACACGTCTCTATGAGGTAGGATTAATACCACTTTCTACTGCGTTGAGGGAACTGAGTCACAAAGAGGCAGGAGACCTAGTGAGCTCACGTGACCTAGGCAGAGGAGGGGCTGGGAATGTATCCAAAGCCCTCTGACACCAGTGTCTAAGTTCTTGACAAGCACAGAGCCAGCACAGACAGGGATAGAAAACACAGACCCACACAACGTGGGTTCAGATCCTACCTCTGCTGCTCTTTAGCTGTGTGACTTTAGCAGGTTGCCAAGCTTCTCTGTGCATCAGTCACTTTAGGTATAAGCTGGGAATAACGATAGGAGCCACCACGTGGGGTTGCGTGTGCGTGAAATCAGCCACTCACTACGCGTGAGTGCTTCTCTGTGCCTGGGCTACAGCAAGTGCTGTGTGTCTAACGCGGTCTCCCCAGAGAATGGGGGTCCCTTCCCCCACCCCTGCCAGATGGGCGACTGGGCCCCTGCACTCCAAGGCCGAGCCAGTCTGCTCTGTGAGCCCTCATTGTGCCAGAGCCATATGGGGCCAAGCCGGGCAGCCTGCCTCCAGGGCCTTGCGGAGCACTTAAGGGAATTGGCTTCCGATTTTTTCTCACCGCATCCAGGAGCTCATGGGAGGCTGCGCTGAGGGTCAGATCTGAGGCAGAAATTAGAATTAAGCCTCCTCTCCAAATGCTTGAAGCTCTGCCATTAGCTCTCCCCACCCCCTTCTCCCCTCCCCCTCCCTTCCAGCCCTCCAGCCCTCACACCCTCCCCACCTCCCTCAAGTCCGGGGTTGACTGCAAAGGCCCTTGGGAGGCGGGGGGTCTGCAGTCTGCGAAACTGAGTGTGTGTGCGCCCACGCGAGGACGCATTTCTTGGGGAGACTTCCACAGTTAGTGTCCTCTTCTCAAAAGGGGTTTGCGATCCCCCAAACGTCAGGGACCCTGGCATTGATTCCATCGGATACGTCAATCTATTGGGCTGGGCTCTCCAGAAAAGGCCCCAAGCTGGAGTTAGGCATGCAGGGGGTAGCTGAGAAACTCCTGCGGGAGAGATGGGGGCGGGGGGGGGGGTTGTTGGAGAAGCAGAATTGGGGGGCAGTCAGGCAGGAGGGAAACCTACCCAGGAGCTGCTCGCTGGGCTTCTGGAGCACAGACGACTAGCAGAAGGGTCCCGCGCTGGACAGAAGCGCTGGGCCCCTGGACCACGTGTTTGCCTCCGCAGTCCTAAGCAGAGTAAGGCCACGTTTGAAAGCTGAGGTCTATCCTGAAGGACCCGTCACCCCGCCATGCTCATTGTGGCCGGGGCCTGAGCCCTTCCTGGAAGGGGGTCTGGGCGGTACACCCCGGTGCCCTTTACATGCACTGGGTAGCCACTGCACCCAGCTTCTGGCCCGTCCTCCTCACAGTCCATCAGACTTGCCCAGGTAGATCCAGATCCAAGTGGCCCAGCCTAAGCCACACCAGGGGCCCCTTGCCCTTGACCTAGGAAATAGGAGTCCCTGAAGTTGACCTGCGGAAGACAGCCAGAGGGATGTTGGGCAGGAGAAGCAAGGGAAGTCTTTATCTCATGAATGGATTATATGCATGATGGTTGTTTAAAATTTGGGAACATTTTCTCACGGAAATCCTATTAGAAATGGTTCCCCGGGCTCATTTGCAAAAACCTATTAAATTCTTAGCTAGGTTTCAATAATAGGAAGGGTCATCCTGAGGTCGGAGGCCGGAAAGACCCCCCCCACCCACCCCCATCCCACCTCTGAGTTGTCCAGGGAATCCTGCAGCAGCGGAGGAAAAGGAAAAATCTGCCAGCATCAGGGGGCAGAGGCAGTCTGAAGGAATCCAGGCTGGCAAGGGCGTCCCAGGACTTCCGCAGTAAAGGGAGAGGGGCTTAGCTGTAGGGAGACAGAACCCAGGGATGCGGAGACCCCCGGGGTCTGCGGCAGGTGGGGGGGGGGGGGGTCCTGCAGCAAAGGCACGCTGCTCTGTGCAGTGAGGTTACGCCGCCTCTTTACTAACAGGGTTTCTTGCCTGCCATCAGCCCAGGCCTCTTTGCGATCACCCTCCCGGAAAGGCTCAGCCTGGCTGGAAGGAGCCAAAGCGGCCTCCAGCAAGCTCTTGGTTAACCTCTGCGATGCCGGGCTTCTCCTCCCAGAGCGCCCGCAGCGGCAGAGCGCGCCCGAGGGGGACGTTCCGAAAGCGGCCACTAGAGGGCGCGTCCGTCCTTTCCCTACTCCGGGAGCGTCCGAGAGGGCGCGGGTGGGGAAACCCTTGGTTGTCATGGCCCTTTAATGAGAAGGCTGTTCCCAAAGTGCCCTCCTCCCAAGGAAAGCTCCAGGCTTCTATTAAAGGGAACAGCTTGGGGGGTGGGTGATGGGTATCGAGGAGGGCACCTTTTGGGATGAGCACTGGGTGTTGTATGGAAACCAATTTGACAATAAATTTCATATATTGAATAAATAAATAAATAAATAAATAAATCAAGGGAACAGCTTCTTTATCCTCTAACATGAGGAAGCTTCCATACAGCATCAATTAAACACGCTTAATGTGACCACAGCGGGAAAACAGCTAACGGATAGAACGAAGGGTTGTTACCATTTTGAAACATCAAACCACCCATTTCGGTCTCCAGGGCGTGTAGATCGGCTCTGGGATGGGTCTCATGTTTGCCTATATGCCGCTGAGTCCTGTCCCCTCCCCAAACAGGCTGAAGATTGGGGGGCTTGCCTGGGTATGGTGTCCAGATCCTCCAGACCTGTCGAGTAGCCTTGCTTCGTACTAATTTTTCTCATTAGTACGCACATTGTCAGCATCTTCGTTACAATGTGGGCGCTGAAAAATTGGGCCACTGGTGATATTTTCTACACTGTTGACCTAATGTGTAGGACAGATTCTGGAAGGTTCCATCGTCCGGACCAAAGTAGGTCCACACTGAATAAATATGTTCCCAGGTGTGGGGTGTTCAAGGAGCACACGATGCGCCAAGAAAAAGTGAACGGAAATCTCAAGCAAGAGCCACAGGTCTAAATTCTGAACTGCCGGAGGGGTGGGTCAGACACAGGATGCCATTAAGGTTGTGGCTTAGTAACTAACCAGAGGGTGAGGAAAGGCGCTTAGGAGAAATGCCCCTCTTTCCTTGGTTCCAAAAATAGTGATTTCCTAAGCAGTTGACCTGCTTTTATCTCAACATTCATCCGTTTCCCTTTTCTGTTTACTCCTGGTGCCCGGCTTGTGGCCCTTTGGAAGGAAGTCTGTCAACCGGCTCGGTAAACTTTGTATTTTTCCTCACCTCACTCCTGGCTCCTTGTTACGTCTCCAATCTTTGTTTTTTTTCTCCTGCTCTTGTTTTTAGTGTGTATGAAGCTTATGGCTTGTGTCTCTTTTGTAAACTGCCTTAAATCCTTTGTGGAACAGAGCAAACGGCAAATAAAATAAAACAGACATCAGATACGTTCTTTCTGTGGCACAGCACCAGGCCGAAGTGTGCGTGAATGTTTGTTACCTGTGATCCTAGGCAGGAAAGGAGACTTTTAACGTTCTCTGCCAGACTGCCTGACTGGTGACATGTTCCGATAACTTTCCACTTCCTATCACCCTTAATTTGCTTACCCTGTTACTTGGACACCTCCAAGTCGCGTCTTCTAGACTTTTCTCTTTTGTATGTCATACCCAACCTCACTTTTCTGATTTTCTAATTTCGGAAAGTATATTCTAACGTCTCGGGTGGCTGAAGCAACAGATTCATTGTTTAAAAAAATTCACTTTGGTTTACACATTTAAACTTTTTTTTTTTTTCTTCTCTCTCTCTCTCAGAAGACCTAAGTACTACAAACCAGCAATATCATTTCACCAACCCGGCTGGTCCCTTTGAAACGGATTAAGAAACGAAGAGAAAGTCACAGCGGTTTGTCTCAAAAACTCAGATGCTCCCAAAGCAATACACGTTTTGGCTGCTGGTGTTGCTGTTACAAGGACTGATAGCCTTTTTGAAGGCCTCCTTTCCTGAATCTCAAAGGTTTGACCCCAAACTGGACACAATAGGTGCTCAACGCCGTTTGGTAAATGAACGAATGAGTTAGCACAACCTAACCAAGATGCAGGGGAGGAATGCATGAATCCCCTGGGTCGGGCCTGGGTAGTTCCTAAATTACCCGGGTCCTCGAGTGGGACTGACTGACTTTCAGCGATGTGAGCATTTGCTGAACTGGTGTTGCTGCGGTTTTCTTGAGGAGGAAGGGACTGGGCCAGAAAAGGCTGGTCTCTGGAAAAGGCAGCTTTGAAGGAGAAAGCCTTGGTGGACAAGGAAAGCTTTTTCCCTTCTCTCCCCCGTCACCTCCCCTCCCTCAAGTGTTAGCGACTTGCCATGTGAATGCCAGCAATGAAACCCCACCGTCCTGATCCCACAGTCCCTTCTTTCCCGGGCTCGCTTCTGAATGTCTGTCCTGAGAGGCTTTTTATTTTTTTCTTATTATTTTTATTTTTTGTGAGAGGTTTTTCATTTCTGAAGGTGTTATGTCATTGGCCAGGCCTAAAAATTTAAGAGAACAGAGAGGGTAATTACCCTGTGGGTTTGGGCTGGGTAAACAACCAATTTCTCTAATTCGGGTCAAAAGGTGGATGTACCAAGGACGCACATTTTTACCGAAAAAGTTCATTTATATTAGAAAATTCCACCAGTTGGTCTTTTTTCGACTCCGCAGATGCGTCTCATTCTCTCTGCCTCCTGCTTCTTTGGGTTTTACTTTGACTCCTTTTTTTAGGACTCTGAAACATCCCAGTGTTGTGGGGCCAGGCTTTACAAGAAGCAGACAGTGCTTGGTGAAGGGGGGCCTCTCAGCAAGCTGGAAACATTTACTTTCCTAACCAGCTTCCCTCCCTGCCAAGGAATCCGCGAGCCTGGGGAAATGCTTTCCCTACTATGTTTACAAAGCACTAAATTTTCGAAGTCATTAATTCCCTTCATAAAGAAAGGGCCTAATGGAGTTTTCTATTAGTCATTGAGATAGCGGTTATAACCCTGAAAGATCCAGAAAGCAATAAGGAGCCTAAATTGAAGCGGGTGTAAGGTGGGGGGGGGGGGGGGCAGCAAAATCAGTTCTCTTTTTTCACCGTCAGATTTCTCCGGCTCTAGAGGGAAATATTTTGACTGTCTTCATCGCTACCTCACACATTTGTTTATTTTGTTTTCCTTTTCAGAACACTGGGAAGTGTTGTGTAGACACAGACCTAGTCCCCCTCCAAGCATGTGTTTCTCAAAGGAAGCTTCTTTGTCCCGAGGGTTCTGGCTAACTGTGTCCGGAACGGAGCACCCCGCATGGGGGAAGGGGGAAGGGAGGAGGGGGGAGGCTCAGGGTCTCAGCCCCGAGGGGCAGGCACCAGAACAGAGGTGCTGGCTGGTGTGCCCAGAGGGCCAGCAGAAAGGCCCAGTGCTCCAACTCTCCTTGGAATCCAGGCTTCTGGGGAGACTGTTAACCCTTTCAGGGCCTTAACCCTGCAGGGACACCCTCCTGTTCCGAGCTCCTGCTTGGCCATCCCTGGGTGGGTTCTGGGGGAAGGAGAGGGGACGTTATTCTTGGTCAGGGCACTGCTCCCTGCACAGCCCAGCCCCCAGGGCCTTAACAGGACCCTCCACAACTCCCCGATGATGAGTCCGGTAAAGATTCCTACGGACTTCGGCATAGATTTGTTTTCTAGAGAATGTCCTGAGACTCCAAATGGCTCTCAGAAGTGTCACCGTGGCCAGAGAATCCACTGGAAGCTGTGTCGGCGGGGAAAGCGGGAGTTTTCAAAATAGGGCCCACAGACCTCCCACATCAAAACCACCGGCAAAGCTTGTTAAAAATACAGACTCTCCCCCACCGCGACCACCACCAGCACTGCCCGCTACAAACTCAGAATTTCTCCGGAGGGTAGGGGAATGGCAGGAAAGACCAGGAAAGGTTCCTGCACCTGCCTCTGAGCCCCTGAGGCATGCAGGCCTCTTGGCCTCCTCTGATGGTCCCCGAAGGCTTTCTCTCCAGATGTAGAAATACTGGGCTCCCATGGGAGAGGGCATGCCCGAAGGCCACAGGGGACCCCGAAGGCACGCTGTCCCCATGGAGCAGTCAGCAGGCTGTGCCTGCCAGCCTTCTGGACTCTGAATCTTCTTGCGCACATTGGTGTCTTCACCTCAGTGCTCCCGGGTAGAATCCAAGAGAGTATTAGAGTCTCTCCATAAAGTGCTTACGAGTGTGGATTTCAGTTACCCTGGAGATGGCCTTTGTCCCCCCAGGGCTGCCTGTTTGGCATGT
This sequence comes from Panthera tigris, assembly GCF_018350195.1. Taxonomy (NCBI): domain Eukaryota; kingdom Metazoa; phylum Chordata; class Mammalia; order Carnivora; family Felidae; genus Panthera; species Panthera tigris. Next base: position 9,843,095 of record NC_056660.1, on the reverse strand, counting down.
GGGCCTGGCCCTATCCTATTCACATTCCTAGAGAGACACTGCGGGAGCCATATTGGGTGGAAGAAATTTACAGACAGGCACGGGGATCAGGGATGCCTGTAGCAAGAATTCCCAACCTCTGACTATCGGATGCACCCGGGGCATGTTGGCCACTGTAGCACCCACGTGGGACCCACCTCCTCGGGAGGCTTTCAAGGATGCTGGGATTTTCTTCTTGTGTTCGTCTTTCCTCTGTGCCAAGCCTTTAGAGGCAAGGAGCCAGCAGCCAGATCCTGGCCCTGCCTTTTATAGATATGCGATCTTGGGTACATTAGTCTCCTCCCCTGAGCCACAGATGGCCTTACCTGCAAAACAGAAAAAATAATAATAGTCATGATGTTCCTGCGGCATCAATGAGATGAAATCTCATACCAAGTGCTTGGCTGGCTCTTCAGCGGATCTATTCCTCCCCTGCCTGCCGGCAGCATTCTTGCTGGGTGTCCACACCAGGAACTTGGGCGTGTACCTGCACACTCAGAGAAATGGGGTCAGGGAACCAGTCGAACTGCCTAAGTTCCACCTGTGATCTGTCGTGCCCTGATAGTTAGTTGCTCCTGATGTTGAGCGGAGATAATTATCGCTCGATTCTCAAAGCAACAAGTTGCCCAGTCTGTCGATGAGACCTCCCATCGAGACATAGGATCCCCCAAGCTAGGGGTGGAGGATGCCAGAGCTGTCTTGCCCCTCAGATTTTCTTCTGAGGCCCCCCATGCTGGGGGTGGCTCTGAGCGCGGTAAATATTTATGCACATGTCTTGTGTAACTATCATGGATCTGGGTGCACCAGGAGCCATGGAGAAACACGCTGGCACCCAAGGGTCCCAGCTTCGAGAGACAGCGTTGAGGCCAAAGATGGGGAGTCTGTCGGCTACCGATGGCTGTCAGGTAGCAGAATCCTGCGGTCTGTTCATTGTCTTGGAAACAAAGTCTTGAATTGGGAGGAAGAGAAAGCAACGGTAATTAAAGCTTTCCTTGGGCAGAGCTTCCCAGTGAAGGGAATTGGCACATTTCTTGTGTGCCCATTAAGCTCCAGGCGCTAGGCTAAGAACTTCGCATACACTGAATGTTTTAATCCTTACAACAGCCAGAGAAGGGACTGAGGTTGTCACCAAGAAACAGAGGTCAGAGAGGTTAAATAGTGTCCTCAGAGTTTTACAGCTACTCAGCGCCGGAACCAGGGGACGAAGCCAGAGTTGGGACCTGTACCAACGGAGAAAGGGAACCAGTCCTGCTCTTTTTAACCCTGAAGCCTTGCCGGTGACATGCTCTTGGAGACTGGCTATCCTTGAGACCAGGGAGAAGGCTCCTGTCTCCAGGGAATGCCTCCGAGCTTCCCGACTAGGTGGATGCTAAACCCCTTCCTGATGCTTCGTGGATGCCCACTGGGAAAATAAGTTCTGTGCTATCTCAAAAGATGTATATATTAAGACTCAAGGGAATGGAAAGACATCAGAGACAAAAGAAAATAGATGCAGGATTGAGGTACTGTGCTACCCGTAGGCAGAGAGAGAGGAAGCCCACTCTACCTTCATCTTCAAGCCCCGCCCATTGGCAGGGACTGTCCCTCTGCTTCTCACACAGACCTCTGGATCCACCGGCCAGGCCCTTCCGCCCTCTGTTCCCTGGATTGCCGGCAGCCACATTTACTTCTGGAAGTTCCTCCTTACATGGGTCGGCGCCTCGGCTCTTCCGATGCAGCCAGACTGGCACAGCCTGCTTCTTCTCACCCGGTCCTACTCCTTCTGGACGACCTCATAATTGCACGTGTAGACACTCGTCCCTTCTGCGAACGGTGAGCTCCGCCGAGGCGCTCCAAGGGTTGTCGTCCAAGGGTTGGCCCCCGGAAGGCACGCAACACGTGCTAAATGGCAGGCTGAACGAAGGGATGGCGGCCTGGGAATAGAAACTTCGTGCCTCCGATCCACATTCCCAGACGGAAGGATCTGTCCGGTCATTGTTTTCGTTGCAGACGGAATGCACTGCTTTCTTATTCAGAGAGAGTCAGGACGACCTTGTTCCCTGAGATGGTAAACATCTACGCCGCCTCGTGGAGAGCTCCTAGGGAATAACCAGTAACTAAGCAGTGGTCGAATGTTCACAGGATCATTGAAAAATGAGACGAAGAGGGCCTCTAGAATTCAAAGACAATAAACAACGCTGGAAAACTATTTTTTAGATTTCCGAGCAAGTATTTCAGTAGCTCCTGGGACAGTTCACTTCACGTTGTAAGAGTCACTTCACTAACTCAAAAGCATTCACTGAGCACCTCCCGAGTGCTTGAAGCTCCGGGGGAAATTAAGATCTTCTACACAGAAAGTGCTTTATGGCCCTCGGCACATGTCGCAGAACGCTTCTGTGTTTCTCGGCGTCTTCACGAGGTGGGCAGAACGGCGGCTGCAGAAGGTGCCCTTGTCCTAACACCTGCAGTGAATGTGTGACTTCACATGGTCAAAGGGACCTTGCAGATGTGATTACACGGAGGGTCCTGAGGTGGGGAGAACACCCTGCCTTATCTGGGTGGACTCAGTGTCATCACCAGGGTCCTTATAAGGGGGAGAGAGGAGGGTCAGGGTCAGTCGTAGGGGGTGAGACAAGAGAAGCCCATGGTTGGGAGGTTGGAGCCATGTGGCCAGGAACCGAGGAAAATGGGCAGCCTCCAGAAACTGAAAAGGGCGAGGAAAGGATTCTCTCCCAGAACATCCAGAAGGAGTATAGTCTTGCTGATACATCCATTTTAGACTTTTAGGTTTGTGTCATTTATTACACGCATCTTTACAACAGAGATAAGGATACTCCTTACCTCGTGGGCTCTGCCGTTAGATGATACGTGACAGAGGTTCAGAACAGCGCCAGGCACGTGGCCATTTAGTCAGCTGTCGTTATGATAATTCTTATTTTATTGTTCTTTATTTGGGAGATCTTCTGCTGTGGGGTAGGCAGACCCCCTCCGTATTCATAAAACGAACCAGTATTAAGTCCTTGCCAGACCCCAGGTCCTCAGTAACCCTGGGGACCAGAGAGAAATTGAATGGCTTTTCTGACCTCAGGGGCTCCTGGCAGGCAGGGAAGGCAGGCAGCTTAACATGAAGGTCAGCACGGGGTGACAAGACTCAGTTAGGGGCATGCCCAGGATTGGGAGTCCAGAGAGAGGATCTCTGGTGGGAAGCAGGGTGACTGGGGAGGTCCCTCTAATGAAGGAAGCCTTGAGCCAAGAACTGTAGACAGCAGAGGCTGCCGGGCCGGCAAGAGGAGGGGTTTAGGTATATTGCAGGCGGAGGGACCAGGGGGAGCCGTGCGCGGAGGCAGCCCTCTAGAGAAGAAGGGTTGGACAGCTGCCCAAGATCCCACAACCGAGACTCAAACCCAGACCTTCTGCCCTAGCCCTGTCTGCTGCCCTGGGGATACTCTGCATGCACGTGACCTAGCTGCTGGCAGGCCTCAAGGACAGCATGGTTTACCCAGAGACAACTGGATACAGGGTAAGGACACAATGTAAAACCACCATATTTGAGAAAGCTTAAGAATAAATGGTGGCGAAATTCCACCAGGAAGGTGTAAAAGAACCAGACTTGGGAAGATTTAAAGAGGGAAGAACATGAGTTGGACCCTACGGGTGGGTAGGATATGGACGGTCGGGGGCGGCGGGTGAGGGAAGTACCTTCTCAGCATCATGGAGGCCAGTCCTCCCGGAGGCAGGCCACTGGGCGAGCGTGGGGACTAGCCACAGGAGCCCAGAAGGCAAGGATGATGGGCTAGCTGTAGAAAGTCATGTGGGGCCTTGAAAGCTCGTCCCAGACAACACTTTATTCGGAGCGTATTTGGGGAGTCTGCTGAAGGGTCCCTTTGGGTAGTAGGAAGCCATCAGTGTATCAGACACACTAACGGGTCTGCCTCCAAGATGGGACTTACCTTTCTGTCTCCAGCAGACAGCTTCTCCTCCGTTATTTGTTGACCTGAACGGAGATTTGTAGGATGGATAGGAAGGCAGGGGGGGAAATCTGGTTTCTGATCTAAATGCTACTTATAACTGAGTATAACTGACTATTGACTCAGTTGTTGAAACAGGAGCTGAAAACGGGATTTCGGCACCGGATTCTGATGGTAAGACGCAAAGCCTTCTCTGTCTTCTGAGCCTTAGCACAGTAGGATTCCTGCCCACGCCAACCCTGCATGTGGGGAGTTGCCGAGCAAAATGGGTGCTTGGCTGCCAAAAGGTGCCCAAAACTGTGCACCAGAAGTAATGGTAACAATAGGACATGTAGAATGCTAAGAAACTGCTGGCAAGTAGAATGAATAGCAGGGACCACAACTTGAACTTGGGTGAAACGAGGCGCACTTCGATTCAGACAACCGAATGACGGTTGGAGCAGGGACCCAAATTCAGACAGAACCTTCCAGCCACTTCTGCCACATGCTTCTCTCTGCATGTCAGCTTCACTGTCACCAAAAGGTAGTGGATCTTTTCCTCCAGGACGTGGGGGACACGACCACCAGCGGCGTCCAGGCTCTTCTCTCCCTCCCAGTGAGGACCCCTCTCCTCCACCAGCTGCTGTTCCGATAAATGTCAGGGAGGGACCGTCTCCAACGTCCTCCCCTCAAGGGGACTGAGGCCAGGGAGGCAGAGTCACAGAAAGGGATGACAGCCCCATTTTGGTCCAAGTGGCTGGCGTCGGGGGACACAGCAGGTAGTTTCATCAAAGAAGGGCTTGGGTAGCGAGAACACTAAGGCACTATTCCGGGCCGGCAAGCCAGCTTCAGGATTCACACAACAGCTTGTGGCAAAGCTAGGCCTGGAAGGGTTCTATTCTCTTTCGGGCATCACAGCCTGTGTTCCCAGGTCGTCCCGTCTGGCCTCTGATTCCTGGCGAATCCAGGAGAACTCACTTATCCCTTCACTGGAGTCAGTCTCCGCTCTCTCCCCAACTTCCCTCTGCATGGGGTCCTCTGAAGTTCCCGGTGCCTGCAGTTCAAAATCCAACTTTGGGGGCGCCTGGGTGGCTCAGCCGGTTAAGCGGCCGGCTTTGACTCAGGTCATGACCTCACGGTTCATGAGTTCGAGCCCCACGTCAGGCTCTGTGCTGACAGCTCAGAGCCTGGAGCCTGCTTCGGATTCTGTGTCTCCCCCTCTCTCTGCCCCTCCCCGACCTGTGTGCATGCACTCTCTCCCTCTGTGTCAAAAATAAATAAACATTTTTTTAAAAATTCAACTTTACCATCAAGTTAACATTATGTCAGGTAGGCACAGCAGTGAGAGAGACATATCACGGCCTAACGTTCTTGTCAAAGACTCACGAGATCCTACAGCTTAAAAATGTAAGGTGTGCGTGGGTGAGATCAGATTAGGTTGCCCTCAACTGTTCATCAGAAGTTGACAGACACCGCCCCCGATGACTACGAATTTTACATCCACGGTGACCGATCGGGTCATTGGTCATTGCCCTGACAGGTGGTGAAATCTTAGCCGTGGGCGAGCTCACTTGTTGAGAAAAAGGCCTTGCGCTGCGTGAAATGTTGACTGAATTTACGGATAGTGCAATTGTACCTGCACCTCCTGCCTTCAGCTGTTGTTAAGACCAGAGGCCGCCCGACTGGTTACATTTTTGTTTCAAATCCTCCCGCACCACTGATCCTGAGTTGACCGCAGCCAGATTCTAGAGCATCAGAATCTAGCTCCCACTTGTTTGTCACTGGCCCCCACGGCCAGCGCTGGCTTTTCTGCGCTGTGTCATCTGCTGTGATACCCTGAGCTCAGCCTCGAAGGCCACCCTCTAACTGTGGGTCAGCCAAGCCCGCAGCCTCCTTGGGGGACGCAGCAATGACAGAACCTGCCTGTTGCTAAAGTGTGCTATGTTTTTCTTAAGGGAGGCTATTTAAAACAGAAGCCTTAATTTTCTGGTTAGCTGGCCAATAGAAGTTCCATCCGTCCTTGATTGTCAGATAGCTGACTGCTATTGCCCGGGCTAGTTATCACTTAGAGAAACGGAGAAGGTGGGTTCATTGCACCCGGAGACAAACTCCGTCCCTTGGCCCCCGGAGTACATCCTGGGCCTTAGCCAGCCGGCTTGGAAAGTCTCAGATGGGTGAATGGGGAGAGCAGAGCTCATCCACTTCCCCTGCCCCCGAGTGTCATCCTGATGTGCAGAGGAGAGTGAGTTCAAGCACTGAGAACCCACCCCTGCGTGTAAGAGCAAACCAGTTGGCTCTGTTGTGGAGCAGGCTGGGGGTCCGGGAAGCTGCACTGGCGTGGGGCTTCACACGGCAATCTGGCCAAAGGTCCCCTGGTGGCCTGAAGGAGACTGCATGTAAGTAAGCCCTGCACTGAAAACGACAGAGCCTTGAGGCCGGTGGTTTATTGGGTGTTTCCAGTAAAGATGCAGAGCCCGAGGCCTCCCAGCGGAATCCCTGGCACAGTAACCCGGCACACATTTATCTGGCCACATTTGCACTCTTAAGCACTTGGGGCTATCCAGAAAAGGGGCCGGTGTGCCTTTCCAAGCACCACGGCCGCCTGCCTCGGAAATCAAAGCTGCATGGTCAGATTCAGATGGGAGGAGCCACGGTGCTCAGCCAGAAGCATTAAAGGCTCGGAACGGAACGGCTCCTCAACTGCAGGCAAAAGTGTGCTTTTTCTTAAACCACGAACCTGGAATGTGCCCTCTGATGATGATTACAGGCCAAATCAACACCCAAGTGATGGAAACCAGGCCCACGCTCTGCTCGCGGTGTCCAGACCGGGACAGCTGCGTCCTAATGGGATCCAGAAGCCCTACCCTGCTCGCTAGCAGGCCCTCGGGGGAGGGGGCACCCAGGCGCTGTTCTGAAGGGCTGCTTGCCAGCGCGGGGGCTCAGCAGGTGTGCACCAGAGTCAGCCCCATCCCGCACAGGGACGCCTTGCAGGGTGACAGGAAGGGGCTGTGGTGCTGGGGTCAGCCCATCTGGACAGAGCTCTTCCCCCCGCAGCTCAAACCATGACCTATCTGCCTGCAAATCTCTCACTACCACAAAACTACACCCGGAAAGGCGGGGAAAGCTTGCTCTCTTTGCACTTGGTGGAAAGGATGTTTCTATATGATACGTAAGGAGGCCCCATGATAACGCACTCACGACAACAGAAGATCGGATGAATAGACAGAGAAGGTGATGGGCTCCTGCCCTCTACCCCCACCTCCCCTGGCCATTCCGCCTAACTCATTACAGCACACGCCCACCTTTTACGGGACTGAGCTCCGGGGGCCCTACTTGGGAATTTTACAGAGAAGTCAGGGCAGAACATGTGCTCGGGTCCCCACGGGACAGCAGACCCAGACTTGCCCCTGTTAATAAGCTGCCGCCTCACACAGCTCTGGGGAGGGTATGCGGCTGATGCTTAATTGCCCACCATTTTGGATGGCATCTGAGGCAAAGGCACGAGATCCAGCTGTTCCTTCCAGCGCCTTCTTCCCCATCACCATTACTGGAACCATCGGTCCTAAGAAATGAAGCATTCTTGAAAGGTTGGATTCTTGAGAGGCTGGAGACGTGCTCATCACTCATCTTGCTACATGTGATTGTCAACGACATTCTCGGGTGTCATGGAGCTACAATTCCTGAACAAGAAAGAATAGTATCTTCGCAACAGCTTCAGCCCAGCAGATGAACTTGAAGAGGAGACATCCAAGTATGGAGGGGGTGGGGGGGAGGTACCAATTTTCCACATTTAATATTATTCAGGCTTTCCGGGAAAGAAATCGTGGTACAGTTGAGACCTGGCTACACTCTCAGAGGAAGTTTTCATCACTACCTCGAGCCCCGGTCTCTTTAAAGGGGCAGAACTCTCCAGATGTTACTACAAGGCTGCTGTGATCTTCCTCGGGTCACCCCACAAGCAGACAAGTCAACAAACCCACTCCTCACAAACATAATTGTGTGAACTTCACCCTGCCCTCCGGCTTCACCCACGGGAAGTGCACTCCAGAATATACTGGAATATTCCAGAACTTCCTGAGAATTCTAGAATACCTGTGCTCTCCCACTAGGCCTGCCCAGTTCTCTGCTCCAGAGCACGTGCAGGTTTTACACTCTCCCACTTACAGGTTCCTCCCCTACATGAACTGAACTGGAGTTAGGAGACTGCTTGTACTCGGTGTCTATTGGCTCACTCCTCAAATTTTGTTTGCTATTCAGTACGTTCTCACTATTTTGCATTTCCTTTTTCTCGAATTTTTAATCACAGTCCACAGTGGGTGTGTGAGAGGCAGGAGAGTCACATCTGGGAGTTTTGTCAGGTGGTAGCAATTGAAGGACTTCTCTGACCCCCAGAGGCAGTTCTACTCCTTTGTATCCTCAACCTTCAGTATAAAAGCCCAATACGCTTTTTCACATTATATGGTGACTGTTGATATGCCTTCCCCTAGAAAATAACACCATTTACTGAGCACTTCCTACGTGACAGTGTTTAACGTACATTATTTCCATTCCCTTAAGATATGTATTCTTGGGGCGCCTGGGTGGCTCAGTCGGTTAAGCGTCCGACTTCAGCTCAGGTCACGATCTCGCGGTCCGCGAGTTCAAGCCCCGCGTCGGGCTCTGGGCTGATGGCTCAGGGCGTGGAACCTGCTTCCGATTCTGTGTCTCCTTCTGTCTCTGCCCCTCCCCTCTTCGTGCTCTGTCTCTCTCTGTCTCAAAAATAAATAAAAACGTTAAAAAAAAATTAAAAAAAAAAAAAGATACATATTCTTTTTTCACCTATAACAGATGAGAAGCTAGTGTTCAGAAAGGTGAAGTAACTTCTCCAACATCACACAGAAAAAGATTGGGCAGAGAAATCAAGCTTCCGTTGGGCAGGCCTGGCTCCAAAGCCAACTCCCTCTCTGTTCCTCACCTGCCGGTCAACATCCTATAAACCTGAGGTCTGGGCTCAGACTTTCCTCTCTGGCCTGAAGGTTAACGCTGGGACTGAGACGTTTCGTGGGACGTGGGACTTTTGGTACTAAAACCGGGACAGTTGGTCATCGAGGGAGGGTGGACATCTGGACCTTAAGGTGGGCCTCAGGTTGGAGTGCAGATGCCAGGGGGTGAAGAGCCAAGAGAAAGAATATCCACTATGTACAGAGAAGCCCCCTGCAGGACAGACCCTGCAATGACAAGTCTTCCAACTTTGCGGAGGGTTACAACTTGAGTCTCCAGGCCAGAGCACCGTCATGATCATTTGGGTAGTGGACGTGGGTTTTGTCAGTGGGTAAGATTTGCCAAACATTAGAGAAACATCCCTAAGGTTTTCTTCCCTTTATGTGAATTCAAGGAATCTAAAACTAGATAAAATTTTTGAAAATATTCATGGATCCCCTGGACTCACCCTCCTCGAATGCTCATCTCTAAGAAGGCTTCTGGGCCCACATGACCCAAGTTCCTTAGGGTGCTCCAGATCCGATGCCTGCCAACAGCTCCCATGCCATCCCCCTGCGCGCGCACACACACACACACACACCCCACGTGACCTCGTCAAAGTGTCCTTGCAGCTTCCCTCCATGCTTCTGCACATGCCGTGGCCACGGGTTAGACCAAAGCTCTCCTCCCAGAGCCTCCCAACTACCTGTCCCCTGCCTGGGTCACATGGCACTGTCCTTCTCTGTTGTGGATGCGTGTTTATCTCACCCCTCGAGGCTGGCACACCAGGGCTGTGTCTTATTCCTGGGTTCTCAGGATCCACCACGGTGTTTGGCAAGCAGATGATCAATAGGTATTTGTTTCAATGACATGGACGCAGGGCTGCAGAGGGCGTGCTGGTAATGAACGACCCCAGCTGGAAGGGCGCCTTGCTCTGGGTTGCAGCCACAGGCAGCTCCAGGCTTACAAGCCTACCGTTAGCTTCTAACCAGGGCTACTCAGTTCCCGGCAGCTGTGGAGGCCACCCCATGGTTGCCATGGGAACCAGCCACTCACAAAGCCTCTGGGGCCCCGAACTCCACCCGTGCTCCCTGCTGCAGAGCCTTCTCAGATGCTACCGTGGGAACGGCCCGGGTGCCAGCGACTCTCTCCAGCCCACCCCTTAGAGTTGCCTCGGGCCAGAAGATGGAGGCCGGGCCCTGGCCGTGATCCCCGTACAGCTGCTTTTATGGAAGAGTGCACTCCAAGTTGCAAAGTTCCAGTAAGTGAACTCCTGGAACACGACCTGTGAGATAAAGGGGCTTGGCTCTAGGCAGCTGGTCTGAGAAGGGTGAGAACCAAGAAGCAGGCAGTTGGGCAAATGGAAGAGGGATAGGACCTCCTTTATCTCCAGACTGGGGGTGGCAAGTCCGATGCTGGCAAATCGGGGAGTTGGGGAACGTCGTCAGACCTGCCGGTGGTGGGTCCCAGCAGTCACTTTACCAGCTGGCAATCGGTGGAGTATTTCGCAGATGAGGGAACTGAGGCTCAGAGAAGTTAGCTGAGTCCGTGTTGGTTTCTTCTTCCTGGGCACACGTTGCATGGCTTCCCTTGCAACTAGGAGCGGCCGTGTGGCTGTCCAAGGGATCTGAGAGGAAACAATGTGGGCCCCTTCCAGGCTTGGTCAAATCTCCCACGCACGCCTCCACGCCCTGACCCTCTTATGGCCGGGTGGGCTGATGATGATCCCCAGGCAACCTTGGAAATGATCAGTGACCTGGTGAAGATAACAGAGCCTCCACCGGTTCAAGTCCATGAATGACTGTGCTGAGTGGGTTCCCCCACAAATCTCTGTACCTGCCCAGAAGTATTACTTGAACAGAAAATAAACTTCTAGTGTGATGTTACATGTCGAAGTCTGTTTGTTGTTACAAGTAGCCTTCCCTAACGGATAGGACAGGACAGTCCTGTCTGGCTTTCAGCTTCACTGTGCCATGTCTCACAGGTTAGGGCTAGTTCCAGGGCAACTCGTGGCATCTGAGATATATAGGCTCAGTTGGACAAGTCCAGAGATGCTGGGATCAGAGCTGTTTTGTTCATTGCAACAGCTGCTTCCTATGCTCTGGAGGCCTTCCAAGAAGCTGGCTCCAAGACAGAGCATGAATTGTCCCCATGACATGTTCCCAGGGAGATTATGGACTTTCTGCCTGGTCTCTGGTACTTAAAAGGTGTTCTATAAATACTTATTGGATGGATGGATGGATGGATGGATGGAAAATAGCTTCTACTATAGGGTTCCTACTATAGGGAAAGGAGAGAATGTCCTAAATATAGGGCTGAGAGTCTAATTGAGACACCGGAAGGTAGGTAAAGAGAGCTGGTCACTCCAGTGACAATACCCATTTGCAATCCAGCTGGGTTGAGGGCAGTAGGTGACCAGAGATGGACAGGCCCAACGAGGCAGCCAATGTGTGGCATTAAGTGGCCCCTACTGCTGAAAATGCTTCACACCCATCCCCAGCCAGGGCTGGGCTTGCCACTTCCTCAAATAAAAGCACAGGATGTCCAGTTAAGTTTGAATTTCAAATAAACAACTACTATCTGTCCCTATAAAACTTGGGACATACTGGTACTAAACAATTATTCATCTTTTAAAATCTTATCTTCAAATTTAACTGCATGTCCCGTAATTTCATCTGGCAACCCTAAAGCAGGCTGCCCAATAATTGATCTAGTCTGGACAAATGGAGGAGGGAGCTGACATGGGATGATCAAAGACCATTGTTTCAGGGACTCAGTCTCACTATCAGGGCGGTTTGCCTCGTGTGGATAACCAGGAGGCATAAGACCTGTAGCAACTTCATTTGGCCTCTTTCCTGCATTCTGGAAAGCATGCTAAGTATGGAAAATGGCAGGTCTATAAATAGTGGTGTAAATTAGAACGGGGGAAAAAAAAAAACAACTTTGGCCTTCAGTCCATTAGATCCAGAAAAGAAATCCTTCCAAGCCAGTGACTGTTTATTAAATGTGAAACATACAACCTCATTCATAACAGAATTTATGGAACGGGGGTACAAGGGGCCTTGCTGTTTTCAACGTTTAGAAGAATTCTCTGTGTTTTTTTTCAAGATTCTCAAAACAAATGTCATTCACATATAGCTACTGTCTTTGTCCAAAAGCTGATATTTAATAAATAGTCCACTGTCGGCACAGAATTCTTGGTGGGTCTTTACTTAGACACTGTTGTTCTCTCCCTTTGGATTCGACACAATTTTAGCTTATCTTAATATTCCTAGCAGCCATGGGAGAAAGTTCTAGAGGCAAAAGGAATCTAACCTCACCCCTTTTCCCCCACACTGATCACATGACAAGTTTACAGGAAAATCTCCGAGAGAAAAGGCAAGAGGGCTAAAGGGGTAAGGCAAAATCACCATCCTGGGTCGGGAGGTTTGGTTTGAGACAGCTACCACCACATGCTGGCTGGTGTTATGATGCCTCGTGTTAGTAACAAGATTCGGAGCTGCATCTAAGCATCACATTGTGCCAGAACCTCCATCATAATCACCCTCATTGGCCACGTGTTTTACTTGTCACTGTCCCCCACTGGTGTCCCTATTTTAAGGCTTGCCTCACGGCAGGCCATGCTCAACCCAGCAGCAGCCAGAGGGATCTTTGTAAAATGTCATTCTCCCATTTTAAGCCTTCCCACGATTCCCAGCCCTCTAAAAAATATATCCACACCCCTTGGTGCGGGCTACAATGCTCATGACTCGACCTCTCTGACCTCACTTTCTTCTACTCTCCCCAACGGCATTCACCCCACCCTACCAACACTGGCCCGCCTTCTTCTCCTCAAACACACCAAGCCTGATCCCTGCTCAAGGCTCTGCATGAACTGGTTACTGTGTTTGAAAAATTCTTGCCCTCGGTGTTTGGCTGGCTGCTGCCTTTTGTCATTCAGGTAACAGCTTAAAATTGCCTTGGAGAGCAGCTTTTCGAGATCATGAAACCTAAAGTAATTCCCTCCCCCATCCCTCCCCCTCTCCTCACCTTATTTTATTTCATTTTTATCATCACACTTACCACTAGCTCATAATTTGTTATTTATCTGTTTATTGTCTGTATCCTTAAAATAAAATGTAAATTCCAAGAGAACAGAGATCTTATTTGTCCTACTCAACCCATATCCCCAGTGCCCAGAACGGCACGTAGGCTGTCACTATATGAGTCTTGCAGAAACTTTTTCAAAGCTTTGCCGTATCACCAGGCACCAGATCCTTCTGAAGGCAGCATCATGAAGAAACCCTCATGAAGACAGCATATACACAGACTGATCATGCTAGTGAATATTGATCCAGGGCTTACCACATGCCTAAGCACTTGACATGTATAATTAATTCCCCTAATTCTCACCATAGCTCTAGGAATTCTGTTATACACGATCCCATTTTACAGACAAAGGCCTGGAGCACAGGCGGGAAAAGTAACTTGCCCATGACCACACCGGGGTAAGAGTTGCCTGGATGCACCCAGGAAGTCCACCTCCGAACTGTAGGAACCGTTCACTGAGCTGTGCTGGTAACCCCAAATAAACCCAAATCCTGGGACATAAATGGGGCAGAGTCCAAGCTAGTTTCTGAAAGATATTCCCCATGAAGCTTTTGGTTGTCCATGTTGGTTTGTTTCATCTGTAGAGTTTCGGTCATATATTCAACGTTAGGAAGAAGGAGAACCAATCGTGATTTGGCAAGAATTACAAGAGAGCCAAAGACAGAAGAGGACGAAGGCCATGAAGGCCTCAATAAACCAGTGTCTTCTGCGTCTCATCCATCCATCCATTTGTCTCTGACTCAACACACGTGTTTTGACCAACTAACCACTGCCGGGCGCTATTCTAGGCACATTTGTCCATCAAGAGGCAGTAAGGTCGAGAAATATGGAGCACCCAGGAATAGAACCATGCTGCTTTATAGGTCCATGAGGGGTCTGGGAGCAGGGTATTCGAGGCAGTGGGGGCAGCAAGTGTAGAGGCCCTCAGGCAGGAACACGCCTGGCATATCTGGAAGACGAGGAAGGAGTGGATCTGAGACGGAGAGAGCAGTGGTGACGGACGGGGTCAGAGGAGAAGAGAGAGGCCTTACGGGTGTTGTAAGGTATTTGAATTTTACTCTGAGTGGATGGGAAGCAATGATTTGACTCATCGTGTTTAAAGAATCACTCCGGCTGCTCAGACACCATGGGGTCCCCGCAGAAAGCAGACCAGCTATGGTGGTGGTTCTGCCCCCTAGTGGACATTTGACAACGTCTGGAGACATTTTTGGCTGCCACAACTTGAGGCGGAAGGGGTGAGTGCAACTGGAATCCAGTGGGTAGAGGCCAGGGATGCATGCTGGCCTCCTACAGCGCACACAAAGCCCCCACAACAGAATTACCCAGCCCAGAACGTCAGTAGCGCTGAGGTTGGGAAATCCAGAGTCAGGGAATTACTACAATAATCTAGGCAAGAACAAGCACCTACGATGTGCCAGGCAATGCACCGGGAACTGAAGATACCACAACGAACAAAACAGACGAGGTGGGCACCCTCACGGAGCTCCCCTTGAAGTGATGGCGGAAGCTGAGAACAGAGCAGAGATTGGCAGGGGGGTAAGGACGGTCAGATTTTTTTTTTTTTTTTTGAATGTCTGTTGAAGGTAACACTGACAGAGTTTGCTCAGAACTGGATGTGCAGAAAGCAGAGTCAGACTTGACTCCAAAGCTTTGTCCCAAGCAATTAGTACAGATCTGCCATGGGTTGAAATGACGACCCCTGGAGGAGAAAGTGATTTGGGGGCTGGAGCAAGGGGGGTTCTGTTTTGGATGTATGACGTAGACAAGTGGGCAACTGGATATTTTAGTCTGGAGGTTTGAAAACAAACAAAAGGCCTGGAGATGAAAAAAAATAAGAGAGAGAATCTTAGAAATTGGCAAATGTAAAGAACAATACTCAGGGATTCGGTTTAAATGTAAGAACACATCCGAGAGATCCTCCCCCCCAAGCCCAAACTCTCCGCCGTTGGGGAGCTTGGGGAGGAGCCAGCAAAGAAGGTTGAGTTAGGAAGATAAGCAGGCATGCAGAGTCGTGTCAGAAGCCAAAGGAAGAAAGTGTTTCGGGAGAAGAGAGTGGTCAAACCATGTGTGGTAAGGGGTCCCATGCAAGGAAGGAAATCTAAATACCACCCATTGCCATTTTCTAACACTATGAATTGTTCTGGTGAGGCCATCACAAAACTTGGCCCGCCAATCATTGCCTTATCTGTTCAGTCTCTTCCAGGATAATTACTGAGCATGTATCCTGACCGATAAATTAAACTGGATCTCACATAAGGTGCAAAAATGATAAATACATAGTTTCTGTCCTCATGAAGCTTTCTGCTGGAGAAAACACAATATCCCCAAAAATTTCTGTCACATCAAAAGAAGGAATTAATCCATCTGTATTCATTGGGTATCTACTAAACTCAGCACTCTCCTTATGGTTAAAAATATACAAGGGAGGAAAAATAAATAAATAAATAAATAAAATAAAATAAAATAATAAATAAATAAATAAATAAATAAATAAATATATACAAAGGAGGGGCGCCCAGGTGGCTCAGTCAGTTTAAGCATCCGACTTCAGCTCAGGTCCTGAGCTCACGGTCTGTGAGTTCGAGCCCCACGTCAGGCTCTGTGCTGACAGCTCAGAGCCTGGAGCCTACTTCTGATTCCATGTCTCCCATCTCTCTGCCCTTCCCCTGCTCATGCTCTGCCTCTCTCAAAAATAAAAATAAAACAAAATATATACAAGAGAAGGGAGCCTGGGTGGCTCACTTGGTTAAGCACCCAACTCTCGATTTCGGCTCAGGTCATGATCTCGTATTTGATGGTTTCAAGCTTTGCATCAGGCCAGGGCTCTGTGCTGACAGTGGGGAGCCTGCTTCGGATTCTTTCCCTCTCTTTCTGCCCTTCCCTGACTTGCATGTGCTCTCTCCAAATAAGTAAATAAACTCTCTCTCTCTCTCTCTCTCTCTATATATATATATATATGCACACAGATATATGAGTGTGTGTGTATATATATATATATATATATACACACACACTTATATATGAGAAATGAGAAATGTACAACAAAGGCATTTGTCTCACGGAATTTATAGTGCAGTAGAGGAAACTGGGACCGGGGTAAACACAAATGAAATATTTAGAGAAGAAATAAAGGCAAATGCCCTAGGTGTCTGAGGAAGGAGGAAACCATTCATCTTAAAAAGCCTCTCTTCCTGAGCTCCAGCCTGAAATGCTTCCCCTCTGCGGTGGTTCACATAGGCCTGGGGGATGGGAGAGGCACGGAAGGCGGCCATCAGGCAAGAAGATGTAAATAAATCAGCATCTGACCGTGACAGCCTCTGAGAAAGTGGCCCCAAAGCACACCGGCCACCCGCTGCCAGTCAGAGGAGACTTTTTCTAGGTGCTCAGCCTCATGATTAAGCATCTGCTGGGACTGGTGGTGTGAGTGGAATCGGGGCCAACCAACGCGGAGCTATCTTGGTGTCTCTTCCCATTCATTAGCTCCCAGCTGTTACTTCCCCAGAAGTAACCAGATAAAAGAGGTTTTGCATTTGAAATGTTGAGGCTTTGGAAAAATCAATTTCCACACCAATTTCTCCCTCAGTCTGATATAGTAACCCAAAATACTTCTCAATTTTGCATACCCAAACATTACAGTGGGAAGTTCATGAATTTCTGCATAATATAACCCAATCCTCATATTAGACTGAGCCAAGCTTCGGTGCTCCCTGGAACTTTTTGTGTAAGGGGCAGATGAGCCTCAAAGGACAATCAAGGATTTGCCTCTTTTAGCCTCATTTCTGGAGTACGGACGGGCTGGGCGGTAAAGCAGTGGATTGCTGGGCACGCGTAAGCAGAATATGCTTCAAGTTACTGTACAAGTTATGTGCTTTTTTCTATATCAATTCAAACAATTTTTAAGATAACTGTGTATGACCAGAGTAGAGAAGGGATAAGAGAAACCGTATATTCTCTTTTTGTACGAATTCCTGAAATACTATTTCACTACAGCTCAAAATAGCTCAAAAGGAAGATTGAAGGACAAATTGTTTCAAGAAAATATCTACTTCCTCTATCTCCCCCGCCTCTTCTTCTTCAAGTCAGTTTGCCTTAGCAACAGTAAGATATTTCAATTATCCGTTCTGTCAACACCCCACCAAAACCAAAGGAAACATGATCATTTCGCTTTGGTCCAGATAAATACGGGGAGTAGATTATCTTTTCAAACAGCAAAGGACCATAGAGTTAGAAATTACCTATAAAGTCTGGAAGGCTTGTAAGGCCATTATCAGGAAAATGCCTTAAAGTCTCTTGTCTTTAGCAGAGAAACAATTTTAAACAATTTTAAACATATTTTTATTTTTCACAGTGTGGAGCCATCCTGTTCTCTTTGAGCCCAATCTTAAATTGGAAAATTCAGAAAAGTCAATTATAAATACAAAAGATCAACTGATTTCTTATGAACGTGATTTTTCTTACCTGACATGCTTTCCATAAATTAAGATAATGTGGCTGTGTTTTTAGATTCAAAGACCCGGTTCAGTATGTCTATCCGCGGAAGAGAAAATGCATCCATTAGGAAGATGGACTTATGACAGGCAGATGTCAGGCAGGGCGTCTGGATTCTGATGGTGCTGGTTTAGATCGTGGGGCTGAAAGTCGTCAAGAATCCATTGAAAGTCATAGAAACTTACCACAGCCCTTCCCTACCCTCCATCCCCAGAAACATCATGCACGATACGGATGCCCACACATCCACAATCCTGACGATAATTTCAGGGTTTTTGAGCTTCCCCACCCCCAAGGTCCAGACCTGGATCCCACGTCCATGAGTTTCAAGCTGTCCGACCTGGGTCAAATGACTTGTTCTCTTTAAGGTTCACTTTCGCTTTCCCCCTTTGTAAAATGGAATAATGACACCTGCCTCATCGGTTTGTTCCGAAGGTTAAATGAGTGGATACATCTGAAGCCCTTGGCACAGTCTCTCACCCATCATGACAGCAATCGTTATGTGTTATTTTCATGCCTGGGCCGTGAGGTCAAGATTTCCCGGTCAAAAAGAATAATATAGGTGCTTTACAGTTTATTGCTACCATTTTTTAAAAATCCATATTACAGTTTTATGGAATAACAGTTCAACGTATGGGTTTATTTTACAATGTTCCTAATTTACTTTAAAATAGTTGGACATTGAGCATGAGAACATGAGTTTGTATTACTGGAAGTCTCAACTCTAGGGGCATTTAGTAGCCCTTAGAAATTCAGGGGCGGGTGGCGCGCCTGGGTGGCTCCGTCGATTAAGCGTCCGACTTCAGCTCAGGTCATAATCTCATGGTTCGTGAGTTGGAGCCCCGCAGCCGGCTCTGTGCTGACAGCTCGGAGCCTGGAACCTGCTTCGAGTTCTTTGTCTCCTCCTGTCTGCCCCTCTCCTGCTTGTGCTCTCTCTCTGTCTCTCAAAAATAAATACATGTAAAAAAAAAAAAAAAAGGAAAAGAAAAGAAAGAAATTCAAGGGCAATAGAGAAATTCAGCCTCGAAGCTGAAAGCAGAAAGCCATCGGCTCTTCTGATCTCAATCACCACTTGAGGCTTTAAAACTCAGGATAGTGAGTATCAGAAGTGAGTTTAAGTGTTTATTTATTTTTTTATTTTTTTAGAAAATGTTTTTATTTATTTATTTTTGAGACAGAGAGAGACCATGAGCAGGAGAGGGCCAGAGAGGGAGGGAGACACAGAATCTGAAGCAGGCTTCCAGGCTCTGAGCTGTCAGCACAGAGCCTGACGCGGGGCTGGAACCCACGGAGTGTGAGATCATGACCTGAGATGAAGTCGGACGGTCAACCGACTAAGCTCACCCAGGTGCCCCTGTTTATTTATTTTTGAGACAGTGCGAGAGAGGGAGGAGCAGAGAGAGAGGGGGAAAGAGGATACAAAACGGGCTCTGTGCTGAGAGCAGAGAGCCCGACATGGGGCTCAAACTCACGAACCGTGAGATCAGGATCTGAGCCAAAGTTGGAGGCTTAACTGACTGAGCCGCCCAGGCGCCCCCGTGAGAAGTGAGTTTCTGTTGGTGAAAAGAGAGGCTTGCTGGTTTACATGATGAATGTCAAAAATGGGCTCCCAGTGTTCAAATTAAACGTATTCATCTTTTGAGGACTGGGTAAATATGGGGCAGGTGCTCCCCAGCCCGGGTGTGAACGGGCTGTAGGAATCCAGTGAGGCTTGGGACCATGTCCTTAGGGACGGCACCGAATGTTGTTGCATCTGACTCAAAAGAAGCTTTTAGACGAGAGGAATCCCCAAGCTCGCAGTTATATGAACTGTCCCAGGCCTGCTTTCTAAAGGGAGGTTTGTTTAATAAAAGATCTATATTTGTGGCCAAATCTGGCCTGAGAATTGCTTCCTTGATAACAAGATAATGAGGCTGAGGACATAGCTAACTCTCACCCACCTTCAATGCCCCAGTGCCATCATATGCCCCAAATTACCCACGAGTCGTGGTAAGGTCAGTTCACAATGACCTTAAAAAGAGGTAGACTCAGAAGCCTGGGTGGCTCACTCAGTTTGGACATCGAACTCTTGATTTCAGCTCAGGTCATGATCCCAGGGTCGTGGGATCGAGCCCCACGTTGGGCTCTGTGTTGAGCGTGAAACCTGCTTAAAATTCTCTCTCTCTCTCTCTCTCTCTCTCTCTCTCTCTCTGTCTCTCTCTTTCCCTCTACCCCCTCCCCATGCTCTCTCTCTCTAAAACATAAATAAATAAATAAATAAATAAATAAATAAATAAAAGATAGACTTGAACTTGGATCCGGGCCCCATCTTGCATTTAAACCATTGAAATTTTCACCTACCAATGATCTCCAGCGCGTTCCTCCTCCCCCATCTAGATATTTCCTTTCCTCGGCTATCTTCAGTAAAGCTGCCAGGTTTTTCTATGAAAATCCTGCTTTGCACAAGGCATCATTCTCTTAAAAACAAAAACAAACACTTTCAACAACCCTCAACTGAGAGCATCCAAATCCCACAGGCTGGGCGGCGCTGAAGAGTCCGCGACCTTAACCCGTGGACCTTCCTTTTGGGCGATCTTTCACTCCAGTCAAAATGGTTTACTCATGATCTGCCGTTGATGCCTGTGTTCACAGTCCAGCGTCTCTCAAACCTTCCTACCAGTCTCCCCAAATCACAGAGGAGGTTGACTCAAGTACACAGTGGGAGACGTGACTTTCAAGCCTTGTGTTTTATATGAAAAGCCATATCTATCTTGCATATATATCTGTCGGTGGTAGGAGCTTTTCTGATGCGATGCTTTAAAATGCTTCCAACAGAGGGGCACCTGGGTGGCTCTGTAGGTTAAGCGTCAGACTCTCGATTTCGGCTCAGGTCACGATCTCACAGCTTGTGAGTGCGAGTTCTGAGTCGGGCTCTGCACTGACAGTGCAGAGCCAGCCTGGGATTCTCTCCCTCTCCTTCTCTCTCTTCCCCTCCCCAGCTTCCGCTTGCTTTCTCTCTTAAAATAAATAAGTAAACTTGAAAAAAAGGAGGAATGTAAGTAACAAGTAATGGCTGCTTGTTAAATTAATTAATTCGTTAGCACTTTATCAAGGTCAGAGATTTATTTGACTTGTTTCATAGTAACACACTAGTTAAGAATCCCTCACTGAAGCAATGCGGAACATTCTAGAAGAGTACCCACGCAACTCTTGACTTTCTGGCGGCCCACTTCCTTTCTCTGCCTGGCCTCCCCCATTTAATTCCTCAATAACAGCCTCACGACAGGGAAGAGTGAAGGTAAGGATCTCAGGAAAGGAAGGGCTTTGAAACAAAGGATTATGATGAGAGTAGGTTCAGGCATTAACTATGTTTTCTGTTGTCCTCATTAACCTAGGTGATTGAGAGACAGAGAGAAAGGATGTGTCAGCTGAATCACAAAATGTTATTGTGGGTTTTGTCCTCTCTGTAGGCGCGAACGAATCACACACACACACACACACACACACACACACACACACACACTTTCCCCAGCTCCCCAACCCCACTGCCAATAAGGCCTTTTGCTGACGGAAGTTACAAGAATCATCCCGCTTCACGGTCAATCGCATCAGCTAGCACTCTTTTCACACCAGCTGAAGCATTGGTAAGTTTGAATATAACTGAGGTGAGGGAGGGAGGCTGTGTGCCCAGTGGGCGTGGCTCTTGGGCTCCGGGTGAGAATAGACGTTTCCAGACAGTTGCTGTGGCCGCGTTCTGGTGGCCATCGTGTTGACGTCGAGGAAGCAAACGTACACGTAGGGAAGGAAGTCATCTTGCACCAAAGGTTCAGTCTTCTGCTGCCTTGTTCATTGGCTGAGAAGCCATTTATTAGTCCGAATTCTGCGAAGGCTTATATTTCATTTTGTTTATGCAGTGGCTTCTAGTCTATTAATAGCAAGTCCATTTTTGCAAGTCTTCAACTAGGAAGGCCAATTTCCGTTAAAAATTGTTTCTAAAAATTATCATAAGAGAGACAGAGTGGTTGCTTTCCTATAGATAGACCTTCTGATATGCTTGAAGCCCGCGCTGACTTCTTTTAGGCAAGTTCAAGCGCGCCCATTTGCAGGGCTGCAGGAAATTCAAACACGTGTGCTCCGTGCAGACCTTCTGCGCGCCCTATCAGCACGGCATCTAAGTGCTTAGGCAAGGATAACGAGAAGAAAAGGAGGATAAACTTCTCCCGGGACTCTGGTCTATTGGTGTGCCAAGCCAAATTTTTAATTTGGAGAGCAATTCTGCAGAAAATGAACAGAAACTGCTATCTAAACATTTTAATAAGAATAAGCCCCCAAGCCAATATGCAATCGAGTGCACTGCTTTCTAGTAATTTCATTTATACAACAGCTCCCACAAGCTGTTTCTCTCTCCATATTCAGATAACCCTCGCCTCTAGGGTGACCGTAAAAATGATATTTTAATAATGTGCCACATCTGTGATCAGAAATACTTAATGAAACACTCTCGTGATCATATGGTAACAAGCTTCAAAGAACTACTTCCAGATTCAGACAGGACCAGTTTGCTTCTTGCGGTAACTTTCATCGGCACATTTTTCAATATTGTCTGCAAGAGATCATCCCTGAAGATAAGTGCGCAGGGTGGGGTCCAGCACTTATTTCAGCTGTGAGGCTTGCTGGCTCCCGTAGAACTTCTAGATCAATAGGAACATAATGTGAACTGTATATGTAATTTAAAATTTCTAGTAGTCAGATTAAGAAAAGTACAAAGAAACAGGTGAAGTTAATTCTAATAATACATTTTACTTAACACCTACAGCCACGAGAGTATCATTGCAACGTGTGATCCATACATAAACATTATAAATGAGATACTTTACATTTTTGGTATTAAATCTTTGAAATCTGGCGTGCACTCTACGTTTACAGCACATCTCAGTTTAGAGGAGCCATCTTTCAAGGGCCAGTAGCCGCCATATTGGGTGGTACAGCTGTAGAACGAAAAGCTTCTGGAAGAGTGGTCTTCAACTGTCTGCATCAGGACGATCCAGAGAATCTTAATAAGAATGTGAACTCCTGGGCCCAATCCCTAACCTACCAGATCATATCTCTGGGGGTGGTGCCGAGGGATTTCCATTTTCTAATGGGTCCCCTAGCTGGAGTTTGGCTTACTCAAATTTAAGATCATCTGTAAGGCTCCCTGTCCTGAATTTGCTCACAGCCCTTTAGCCATCACCACTGCAACCTACCTCCCAGTCACTTAAGCCAGTAGACATAATCATCCAACCCAGTCCATTCTTCCATTGACTCATTCAGTATGTCTGGAGCACTGATTATCTGCCTAGCACTGTTCTAGGCCATGGGAATAGAGGGATGAGCAATACAGACAAAATCCCTGCCCTTTGGAAGCTTCTATCCTAGTGCAGGAGACAGACAATGGACAAGTAGAGGACTAAATAGGTGATCTAACTTCAGGCGACAGAGAAGAAAAAGTAAAACAAGGGTAGGAGATGGAGGGTGGGGCACAGGAGGAATTGCACGTCTCTGTAGACTCCGCACTGGTCTTGGAGGGCTCTGTGAGGAGGTGACCACTGGCAGACTCAGCACAAGGAGGGAGGGAGCCACAGAGCACCTGGGGGAGGAGCCCCGCATTACAGCCGGCAGCAGGAGGGCCAGCGGGGCTGGCGCCCAGTGAGCCAAGGCGGGCAGCTCGAAGAGGAACACCGCCACCAACCGCACAGGCCCTGGAAGGCCACATCAAGGCACTTGGGGTTTATCCTAAGAGTGATAAAAATGCCCTGGCAGGTTTCAAGCGAGGGCATGTGATGTAACACCCAATGGAGGTGGCTACGGAAATGGTCCAGGAGAGACGTAACGTCGGCTCAGGCAACGGGGACAGCCAGTCAGGGACATTCTTATGAAAATAGCGTATTTTAGTCAAAATGGGAGGGGAGGGTGGGGTTCACTTCTTGTTTGTCTCAGCTTCATCTGTTCTATCACTGCACTGTTTCCCACAGGGGATAGAAAAGGTTATGAATGAAGCTTCCCCGCTCCCAAGGAATTGGGAGAGACCCCAGCCTCCTTCCTAACAGAATTCTCACCCAAATCTTCACACGTGCACGAGCACACACACACACACACACACACTCCACCCTGCTTCTGCCCAGAAGACCCATAATCTCACCATCCATCCCGCTCCCTTTGGCTCCTCTGAGACTGGAAGGTAAGCTGGGTAGTCAGAATCCTAAAATGACTCACCCTTCTGTATCATCTGCCCCCCGCCTCGAGGGTGAGCAGGGCCTAGATTGTAATCTCACTAAGTTACATTATAAGGTAAAAGTGAAGGGGTTTTGCAATGTCACTGTGGTGCCAAAGCAGTTGATTTTAAGTTCATCAAAGGTGAGCTTGACCTGGGTGGGCCTGGCCTAATCAGGAGAACCTTATAAAAGTGGGTCTAGAGGTCAGAGATGAAAAAGACACCAATGTTGCTCTCCTGTTGGCCTTAAAGCGGTAAAAATGCCATGTTGTGCAGAAGCCCATGTGTCAGGGAAGGGGCTACCAGGAGCTGAGGGCTTTTCTTCTGGAGTGGCAAAGAACCGAGTTCTGCCTACAACCAGTGAGCCTGAAGAGAATGCCAAGCCTCAGCGGAGATTGCATCCCAGGCCGACATGTTGATTATGGCCTGCTGAGACCCTGAACAGAGGACCCAGCTCAAGCATATGACCTCTGACCCAATGAAACGGTGAGGTGGCAACGTATGGGGTGATAATCAACTAAGGTTGTGGGAGTTTCTTATGCAGCAATAGAAAATGAATCAAACAACGTAACGATAATAAATATAATAAGTATAGCAATACCAGATGATAATATTCAGCACGTATTGTATGCTAAAATTTTTCAATTGCTTTCTCTCTTTATAGCAACCCCATATTTTGACGCTATTATTATCCCAATTTAATAAATGCAAAACTGGAGGCTTGGGGGGAAGTCACAGAATGGAGGGGGTGACAGGGCAAGGGTTGAGCCCAGGCCTGGAACTCTGAAGACAGAGTTTGACCACTAGGCGGGGTCGCCTCCAACCAGACAGCAGGAGTTCTGCCCTGAGACCCTCTTCTTCATAACAGTCAAGTCTCCTCTACCTGCACCTCAACCCCTGAGTGCCCTCAGTCGTGGACTCTCCACCCAAGCCGGAGTCCGCAGAGCCTCTGATGGGCCATTACGTCATTTCCTGTCTTTGCACCCTGGAGGTCCCATGGTCAGCTCGGACCGTGCGGCCTCTGGGAGCTAAGGGGTCCCCAGGCTCCCCCGAGCATATCCTGGCCCAGCTCGCCCTTAGAGCAACCCACTCATCCTGGTTTTCCCAGGACTGTCCCAGTTTTAAAACCGAAAGCGTCTCCTCCCAGGAAATCTCTTAGTCCCAGGCAAACATGGATGCCTGGTCACCTTGTTGCCCTCCACACCAAGCCAGGATGAGGTGGCCCCTGGAGCCCCCTCCACCTTGCGGTCTGCGAAGCCCTTTCCTTCCCACTGCCCACTAGGACATTTGGGTCCTGGTCTCTACAGAGGGCTAAGAGCGGAAGCAACTCTTCTGGAGCCATGGGCATGGAGAAGCTTCTGCTGGTTGGGGTTTGGCCAGAAAAGCCCAAGCGGGGCTTTAGTCTGGACCACCAGATAGGCCTAGGAAACCATGCCCACATGGGGGTTTTCCCGCGAACTGAGAAATCTGCTTGCCTTGGGCACCGCACGCGAATCACCTTGATCCAGACGTCGCACGGGCCGGATTCCGTGTTTCATTCCCTCCACGCCCCAAGCAGGCAACTCCGAGAAAACTGGGGAGCTGTGGCCCCTGGATTTGTCTCATTCTGCCTAAGACTGTGACCATCATGAGACTCAGCGGGGGTAGCAGGGACTCATCCATCGCTGTTCACCTCAGCCGAGAGCTCAGTCCTCAGGAGTTGCTGGCTTCTCTCTGTCGGGAGTCCTGGACTCTTGACCACACCCAGCTATTATCTAAATCGTGACAAGGGACACCGTGTGTGTGTGTGTGTGTGTGTGTGTGTGTGTGACAGTTGGTTGCACCACCGTGAATCCATCCTCAATATGGGAAATGGCTCTACAGACATATTTTATTAAATGCTGCTAGCCAGTGATTTATAAACTCATTCATTCATTTATTCATTTGTTCAACCAATACCTGGGGGCCCCTCAATGGGCCCGGCATTATCCTAGGCTCTGACACTGAGTTACGGCATGTTCCGTTTTGTTTTGTTTTAAATGTTTATTTCCGAAAGAGAGCACACAAGCAAGGGAGGGGCAGAGAGACAGGGGGACAGAGGATCTGAAGTGGGCTTCCTCGCTGACGGCGGTGAGCCCGATACGGGGCTCGAATTTACGTACCGCAAGATCATGACCCGACGCTCAACCTACTGAGCCACCCAGGCACCCCACAGCACATTTTAAACTGAGATGATACGATGGGTGCTGGGCACGATGCTAGCACATAAAGATACCAACCTAATCCTCATGGGGTGTGTGAAGGATTCTTAAGGAAGTCAACAAAAGATCCTTCAGGAAGTCTGTCTGTCTAAGGAAGGATAGTGTGGGGGGCGGGGGGTTGGTTTTCGTTTTTGCTTTTGCATTTCTCCACAATTAATCCCATTAAAACATCGAAAGAAAACATCTTAATCTCATAAAACACCCCAACTGTCCCCTACCATATATCACTTTGCAGGACGTCTGTTTGAGTTCCGAACTAGCTTGAGGCAGGATGCCTGCGATGTGACAGTCTCCGAGCTTGGCACAGGAAAAGCAAAATAGATGGGACATCAGGGATATCCAAGAGCTAATGATTTAGTGGGACGGGGCGACACGCGCTAATAAACATCTTTCCATTGTAATATGGATTTGCTGCGGTTGAGATGTTCAGAGGGTGCTGTGGGAGGTCAGAGGGCAACACTAGACCAACCGGGAGATGGGAAAGGCTTCCCAGAAAGGCCACGCTCCGGCTATTGTCTCTTCTGGTTCTGTGCTGAGTGCCATTTATTTGCTGCAAATAATACATGAAAATATAAACACGGAGTAAAACTCACCCCCAAATCGCTTCAGCCCAAGATAATCCTAATTGACATTTTGGTGAATGCCTTCCAGGCACGCCTGCGTGCAAGGACAGTGTATTTTCTATTATCGTCGTCGAGGTTGAGGAAAACCGACTAGGTGTTCAAATGTAGCAAGAAACCCACACAAAAACTCGACCCCCAGCCTGAAACATGTCTCTGCGCTTTATTTGAGGAAAACATAAATGTGGTCACAAAACATCTTCGGGAAGTGGGGTAACTCAGGAAACCTACAGAACTACCGAACGGGTCTGAGTAAGAGACACGGGGCCACTGCCATTCTCAAGGGCGGGGGAGCGGACACTAAGTTATTTTCTTCCGGGGAAAGCAAGGTTAACTCAAGCTGCAGAGCCCAGATGGTCATTCGATTTACAGCTGTCTAAAGAGGAGCTGTATCTTTCCAAGGGCTGAGTTATGATGACTTCAGGTATCGATCAGATAGAAGTGCCGACCCTGTATTCGGCGGAGAGTCAGGGGATGAGGAGTAGAGGGGAGACGGTGGTGGTTACCGTCTTTATGTAGTTTTCGAAGTCACTTCCGAAAAAGAAGATGAGATAATAGTTGAAGATACCGGCAAGGGACATGAGGAACAGGAACAGTATGATTCGCTTCCCAAATATGTAGCCCGGTGTGCTGGAAAAGAGAGAAAACGGTAGAAGCGGCAACTGAGATGGGCTTAACAAAGAACGTCATCAATTTGAGACACAAGGGGTTTCAATTATAGTTCCTTTTACTCAGGAAGGCTCCATTGACTTCCTATGAAGAACGGAAGGGTCTCTGCTACTATTAATCACTGAACGTATTTCAGAACCAAGCTACGAGAGCCGAGACCCCAAACCCCATCATCGTTAGGGCTCTGCTCTACAGCTTCTCTGCGTTCCCCCAGTGTCCTTCTGAACCCTGATGGCGTGAAGGCAGTGGGTGCTGTCGGTCGGTCGTCAGGCATTCTGACCCGGGATTAGGAACCCCAGTGACTCGTTCCGACCCTTTCTGCAGCCGCTCTGCTCCAGGAGTGCCTGCGAAGCCGTGCTGGCCGCTGTGTCTCACCCAGGACTGAAGTGCCTCTCTGAGACAGGGGCTCGTTTCACGAACCAGTGAGGCTGATGGAATCTAAAAGGTGCTTCAGGATCTGAGGGTTCAATCTATTCTCCTGAGGCTGCTTGGGAATGAGCCATGTTCACACTAATGAAAGCTGGACCCCGAGCAGCGGAAGACAGGCTCTTACATTTTAAGCGAATGGAGGTGGGGCAGAGATGTTTTAGTACATTCATATTCTTCTCTCAAAGGCTCTAAATCCTACGCTGCTTAGGCAAATCGTCAGCTGGGGTCAGGAGGCAGCTCCCCAGTGATCGGTGACCACCTAATTGTGCACAGCGGCTGCCCTGGCTTCCCTCTGAACGATCCTTTTGTGACCGCCGTGGCCGGATCCAACCCGGGTAGCGCTAGCGCGTTTGGAAAGTCCAGCCAAATGGCTCGTTAAGGCTGTTAGTAACGACCCAGTGAGGGGACCCTTTGGCAATCATGGCTGCTCAACGAGAACAGCCAACTCAGCTAAACAGGTGCGTCAGTGCTGCTGAGCATTATGGTTTTTGACATAATCAAGAGAGAGAGCAGAATTTGGCATCCCCAGGCTCGACGTTAGAAATTTTATCTTTTTGAAATGGACCCCAAAGCTTCATCACGGAACTCCTAACTTCCCTATGTCAAGAGTCTGAAAAACGTTCAGCGGTGCGACTATTTCCTTGCTACTCAAAGTGTGGGCCGCGGACCAGCAGCGTTGGCATCCACCGGGGCTTGTTGAGAAATGCAGAATCGCAGGTCCCTCTCTGGATTCAGCGGATCCAAATCTGCGTTTTGACAAGTCCCTCCGTGACTCACAGGCCATTAAAGTTTGAGAAACATGGCTGGCCGACATTGTCCCTGCTCCTTGGCCCGCTGTGTTCTTCTGCCCCGTTCTGACCTGTTCTTCTGTCCTCGGTTCCCTGTTTACAGTCATGCTCATGAAGTGAGACCTCCTGTTTCTTTATTGGGGAGAAAAATAATATGCTCTCTAAAGAGAGCATGATGGGCTAAATTGTGTCCTTCCCTCCCCCCCCCCCATTCATATGTTGAAATCCTAACCCCAATTCCTCAGGACATGACCGTGTTTAGAGACAGAATCTTTAAAGAGGTAATTAAGGTAAAACTGTAATCACCAGGGTGGACCCTGACTCAATATGGCTGGTGTCCTTTAAGAAGAGAAGATCTGGACACAGACCCACACAGAAGGAAGACACAAGGGAAAGATGGCCACCCGTGAGCCAAGGAGGGAGGCGTCAGAAGAAACAAGGCAGCCAACACCTTGATCTCAGATTTCTACCCTCCGGAGACAATCAGTCTCTGTTGTCTGAGCCACGCCGTCTACGGTACTTGATTACCGTGGCCCTGGCGGACAAATACAGTCACCTGCTAATGCTGATGAGAAAGTAACAGAGTCTAAGGAAGGGCTATCTTTTAGCCAGAGAATAGAGGGTTCAGAGAAATTAACTTGTGAAAAGTCAAATATTGTGGTGGCTCAGATTTATCACAGGAATGAGGCCACCATATGCTCATTACAGAAACAAGAAAAAGCGATCTGCAAAGCTGTTTCAGAATGTGCTCGAGATAAATCTGCGGTGAAGGATGAAATGGCAGCGCCTGCTGCTGAAATAGTGGTGTTCTTGACTTCGGGGCAGCATTTTTCAAAGGTCTCAAGGCATCCCGCCCCCGAGGAGACGGCTGGGTGGTGCCTTAACTCTTCCCGGACCGTGCGAAGGGCGTGGAAGGCAAGGGTCCAGCACGTGCCCACCACCCGCAGGGCTAAGTGTGAATGGGGGTCCCCACCTCGGGCACTTCGGGAGCCTCAGTTTGAAATCTGTCCAGCCTGGCGGTGGGCGCGGTGGGGGCAGAAGGAAGGGCCGGGGTGGGGGGCCCGCGGGACACGTCCTGCATAATTAGACTGAAACCCAAGGCATCTCTGTGATTGTCTCTGGAAGCTGATACACAGTTCTCTCTAAATGGGGCGGGGAAGGTCAGAATTAAACGAAGCATCTGAGAGACAGGCATTTTATATCTGTGACTTCGTTTGTGGGGTATTGGTAACCTATTATCCAGGTGGGGAAACTGAGAAGAGACAGGTTGAATGATGTGCCTAAGGGCACACAGCCAGGAAGAGGCAAAGGGGGAATTCAAACCTGTCTGGGTGAGGCCAGAGTCCTGCTCTGTCTACCTTCCCGAGGGCTCCTTTGGAGACTAGGATTTTGTTGTTACGTTTTGAAATAAATGTACCCCCTCTCTTTTACACACACACAGCATCAAACCTACGTGAAAACATCAAAAAGGCATTACGACAGGGACACCCGAGTGGCTCAGTTGGTTGAGCACCCAACTTCCGCCCAGGTCACGATGTCTCACAATTTGTGAGTTCGAGCCCCGCGTCGGGCTCTGTGCGGACAGCTCGGAGCCTGGAACCTGTTTCAGATTCTGTCTCCTTCTCTCTCTGCCCCCCCCGCCCCCCCAACTTGTGCTCTCTCGCTATCAAAAATAAATAAAATAAAATAAAAAATTCAAAAAGGCATTATGACAGACAATTCCCAACTCGAATGTGCCTAAAACTTCGAGGAGGAGGAGGTGTGGTGTGAGGTGTGGCTGGGGCACCAGGACCCCTGAGCTCCAGCCCCCGCTCCCGGCTGTGTGGCCTTGGGCAAGTCACTGGCCCTCCCCCGCCTCACATAAAAATATATACAAAATGTGGGTGGAAAAAGAAAACTGCATGGTCCCATCTGGCCTTAAAATTCTGTTCTTTTCAGAAAGGAAATACCACTTTAAACCCGGTAACTTCTAAAGGGAATAAAAATTGTAAGGCCCACGAGAACAAGATATTGTTCCTCTGCTCACCCACATATCTCCAATAAATCAGGCCCTCCAGAGATTTTTGTCAAATGAACCATTCTCAGAAAAGAGGCATGAACAGCCTTCAGTGATTCCCACACTGTGTGCAGAAGTTGTTAAAATGCATACTCCCAGGCTCCCACCCTAGAGATTCTGATTCGGTACGTTGAGGGTGAGGCCCAGGAATGCCTATTTTTAACAAGCACCCCCAGGCAATTCTTGGTGCACTTGGTTGTTGGTTGGTGGGTTGGACTTTAGAAACACCAGCCTTGAGGGGCACCTGGGTGGCTCAGTCGGTTAAGCGTCCGACTCCGGCTCAGGTCATGATCTCACGGTTCGTGAGTTCGAGCCCCGCGTCGGGCTCTGTGCTGACAGTTCAGAGCCTGGAGCCTATGTCTCTTTCTCTCTCTGCCCTTCCCCTGTTCATGCTCTCTCTTTCTCTCTTTCTCTCTCTCTCTCTCTCTTTCAAAAATAAATAAACATTTTTTTTAAAAAAGTCAAGTAAAGGTAGATGATAAAAGGCAAGCAGTCTTGTAATATAATGCCAACTGCCGCTGAGTTTGGGTCCCGATAGTAGCTTAGAATGAAAGGGGAAGAAACTAAAATTCATTTTTTTTTTTGAGAGTCAGACAGTGAGCAGGGGAGGGGCAGAGAGACAGAGGGAAAGAGAATCTCTGGCAGGCTGCATGCTGTCAGGACAGAACCCAACACAGGGCTCGATCTCACGGCCCTGAGATCTGAGATCTGAGACCTGAGCTGAAATCAAGAGTCGGACGCTTAACCTACTGAGCTATCCAGGCGCCCCTGAAATTCACGTGGTTTGAGATGCTACAAACTACCTAATCAAAACAGGGAGAAAAGTGTCAGGGAGTAGGATGTGGGGCTGAGAATCAGAGCCATAAGCTTCTAGGAGGGACAAAGGTGGGGGCTCCAAATTTCCAGAAGGAAGAAGCTTTGGTGGGGGAGACACATCAAGGAATGTCATGCCCACCCACTGCACCCAAAATGACACTAGAACTTCTGATGTGGATAGGGCCAAAGCAACTTCTGGGGAGGAGCAAAGATGACTGACAGCCCCCGGGAGAAATTCCTGGAAAGGTCTCCCTGAGCAGTATCTTCCTCTATGGTGAGCCCAAGAACTAAAGCAGATCCCGAAGACATTTGGCCATTAGAGCATCTGCAGAGAACAAGTGCGACACGGCCCAGGGACGGAAGTGGGGATCCGAAAGAGGGGGTCCACGGCGGAAGAGGGTATTAGCACATAGTTTCCAGAAGGCAGAATTGAAAATCCTCTTGGACCTAGCCATAGAGGCTCTCGGGGTTGCATCTACCTCAAACTATATGTCGGTCTAGATTAGGATTAGACATTTCATCCCATAGATGTCATTTCTCCTGATGCCAATAGCTCCGAACTCTGTGTTCAGAAGTGTTGTGAGGCCGTGTTTGGTCTCAGCAGGAAGGAGCACCGTGATGGATGAGTAATGAAGGCTGTGGGTGCGGGACAGGTGAGAAGGCTCTGAAGGCACCACAGACAGTGGTAAAGGGGCCGGTGGGATCTCACGGGGGAGACTAGGACAGGATTTAAGACATTAGGCCAATTACATTTTAATGAGGTCCAGGGAAGTCTAGTATTTTTAAGATTTTAAGTCTAGATCTTATTATTTTTTGCCACCTCGGTTCATTCCCTAGCAGTGATTACCTTTAAAATGCAGAGAGCCTACGGGCAAATCAACAAATGTTGTCATGCTCCACAGATTGTCTTAGAATTAAAGCGACTTTAAGATCTCAGGCGAGAGGTGACAGGCGAAGAGAACAGTGACTGGGCCAGACCCCGGAGACTCTGCGGAGGAAGACAGGGATGCACGGGGAGGCAGCCCAAGAGAGCAGAACCCCCTTATTTTACTGATAGACACCCCACCACCCCTCGCTTCTTGACAACAGGTGCTCTCCCGGGAAAAGGCGGAATAGAGGCTTTCCAGAGTGGAAGAGAATGAGGAATATCATTTATGAGAGTGTTGATAAGGGTAAGAGAGATAATGGAACTGTGGTTTTCAAGGGTAAATAAGAACCCCACTAGAGAGGAATGAATAGCAGACGAGCCCAGGAAAGAATCTCTGAGAGACGAGTCATTCTTCTCCTGGCTGCAGCTCGCCATCACCCCCCGGCCCCCAGCCATTTAGTTTCACAGGCTCCCAAGGTCCCCAGATAGAATGCTTTCACCTGCCGACCTCCCGGGATGTCAATGCCTTTGTCACCGCTGCAGATGTTATCTAAACGGAGAGCCCATTAACCGCGAGAGGAGGGTGCTATCGTAAGAGACGGGGGGGGGGGGGGGGGGGGGGGGGGTGGGGGGACGTGAAACTAGACAAGGGAGAAAAATGGAGGGGAGGGCTGGAGTCACCACTTGGGCAGGCGGGAGCCTCCCAGAACACACGCCTGGCTCCTGGAGCCCTGCTGGTACGTTAAGAATTCGAAAGAAGTGGGAGCGCCTGCGTGGCTCAGTCAGTTAAGTGTCCGACTCTTGATTTCAGCTCAGGTCACGATCTCACGGTTCACGAGTTCAAGCCCCACATCGGGCTCTGCGCTGGCCACGCGGAGCCTGCTTGGGATTCTCTCTCGCCCTCGCCCTCTCTCTCTGCCCCTCTGCTGCTCACTCTCTCTCTCTCTCTCTCTTTCTCTCAAAAAATAAATAAATAAAAAACATTCTAACAAGAATCCTGAGGAACTGGTGGCAGACTATAACATGTCTCCTGTAAGTATCCTCATTTATTTTATGGAAATCCGGATTTCCCAAACCGGGTGTAGCCAAAGTTATAGCTGCTGCTCTGGGGCTTTCCGTCTGGCAGCCTCCATCAGCCATGCAACGGGGACTCTATTCACAGGCTCCGTCCTCTGAGTGTTCATGCGTCCTATTTTTGCAACATTCTTCCTGCTGGTCCCTGGAAAATCTGTTACTCAAGAGAACTGATCACAAGGTGCGCGTTTTAGTTCTCACTTCTTTAGGCAAACAACGAAACGCTTCACTCACCGGAGGCCTTGGGAAGCCAGACCCAGAAAGTCAGACTCTGAAGGGTGGGAGTAGAGCAGGGGGCAGAGGGGGTGCAAGAATGGGCAGCGGGCGGTGTGAAAGCATCCTTCGTGGGCCCGACGCCACGTAGAGGAATTTGTTACGGGGCGTAGGAATCAAGTCCCCCAGCTGTATTTGCCGAGCCCGCAAAGTTCAGGGGGAAAAGGGGGAGGGATACTATAGCCTTCACCCTCCAGCCCCGAGTGACCCCCCGCCCAGAGCCTTAAATCTTGGGCAGAATATGGTGGTGAACGATCCCTCTTCTTGCTCAAAAAGCGTGGCTCACACCCTGGTTCTTAAACAGTCCCAGTGGCCTACCTCTGAGTTCTCTCCCCCAGGTAGCCGACGAAGTATTTTTGCCTCACGAACAGGTACATCAGGCCAGCAAAGGCGGCGGGAACTGAGTGGAGAAAAGGAAACACCCGTGTGAGTTTCACAGATGCCAGAACATGCTAAGTTAGCATGGTATTAATCCAGTCATTACACAACGAATGCTGGTCACAAAATCTAGCAGAAGCCTCAAGTGCTGGCAGCTGGGGCTGAACTTCAGCAAACGCCCAGGGCTGGTAGAAACCTAGGACCTCGATGATAGTAATGTCACTTTCTACGGGCATCGTGGTACAGTTTACAAAGTGTTTTCCTGCCCATCATGTAATCTGAATCCTTCGCACCTGCCCAATATCATCTTTGCTTATTCGAGATGTGAAAACTTGGGCTTCAGGGGTCAAAGGGCTTGTGTAAGACTGCCAGGTGGGATGGGTGGTGTGTATGTGTTTGTGTGTATGTGTGTGTGTGTGTGTGTGTGTGTGATGTGGTCTGGGGCAGGGGATGGGGAACCAGACCCGAACCCCAAGCCCAGCTCTAGGCTGGCTCTCTTAAAAGTATACCCTTCCCCTCTGGGCCACCAGGCAGTGCAATGCTCAACCTTTTCTGAAAAATTGCTGCCAATTCAGAAAACATCTGTAGGGAAGGAGATTCCCTTTGCCTTCTAGTCCCCTGAGGAGCATCTGTGAGCATCGGGAGTCCTGAACCTTGGATTTGAGAGTTAGAAAACCCAACCCCACAAGAACCATTCAGATCAGGAGCTAATACTTAACTCATTCTACATCTGGACAAAGGGCTGATTGCAGCTTTCCTACCTCTCAGGAATAATTATGAGGGTGATATAAGTGCATGGGTATAAAAGCACCCTGAAGACCTGCCAGCATTATTCAAATGCCAAATTAATTGTGTCGACAGAGTGCTTTTTATATGTCAGGCACTGCCCCCAGGCACTTTGGGTACTTGGGTCTCCAATCCTCCCAGCCCCCTGGTAAAGAGCGTATCACTGTCGCCATTGGGCAGATGAGGAAATTTAGGCTCAAGGAAGTCAGTTTGCCCAGCTGCACTTACCAGACCAAAAGACCCATGAGGACACACATCTTTGGCCAGCCATCATCTCTGTGCTTGGCATAGCGCCTGGCACATAGTGGCTTTCAAAAATTATTTGTTAAGTGAATTAATAAACGTCAAGTAAGCCAAAGAAAAGATTGTTAAAAAGAAAACCACACACCCAAGATGGCATCAGTTAGGCCAAGTCCCCAGACTGGGCTTCCTATCTAACCTGATAGCAATTTCCATCTCCCTCCAAAATGCAGTCTTAATCTGTAGTCAGGAATTTTCTGATCCGAGCCAAGGCAGTCATGGGTCGCATGGGCCCTCTCCCACGTGGGGGATGGAAGGAAGGTGAGGTCTGCAGGATAAGGGCCCCTCCTCTCCTCTCTAAGGGAAAGAAACCTTGCCCGGAAAAAATCCTTTTCTTTTGCTGACAACTTTCTTGCCTCACCCTCCTTCCTATAAAAACCTTCCATTTTGTACCACCCCTCTGCACCCCCTTTTCTTGCTAGATGGGGTGCCGGAATCGTGAATCCTTTAATGAAGCCGATTAGGTCTTCAAATTTATTCGGTTGAATTTTATTTTTTAACAAGGTGGAATCTGAAACCAAGTTTGTATAATTTTAAAACCGTGTTACCACCACCCGTGCCATCAATAATCACATTTACTGGGCTTCTATTGTTAGGTTGAACTATATGAAACTGCCATTTTTGTGGATCCTAAACTGTCAGGCATCAGCAGTTTTCTATGGTTCAATCTGATATATGCCATGCACTATGTCAGGGACTTTATGCACAGTCTCTCAAGCATCCTGGGAACTCAATTATTCCTGCTTTACAAATGGGGAAACTGAGGCTTAGGAAGGATGAGTGAAGAACAGCCCAGGGTCACAACACCAGCAATGAGTGTCCTCACAATAGTCTCTAGGGATGCCTGAGTGGCTCATTTGATTAAGTATCTGACTCTTGATTTTGGCTCAGGTCATGATCTCACAGTTCGTGTGTTAGAGCCCTCCCATCAGGCTTTGCGCTGACAGCGCGGAGCCTGCTTGGCATTCTCTCTCTCCCTCTGTCTCTGCCCCTCCCCTGCTCATGCATGTGTGCTCTCTCTCTCTCTCTCTCTCTCTGTCCCTCTGTCTCTCAAAAGAAAGAAAGAAAACACTTAAGAATTAAAAAAAAAAAAAAAAAAAAAAAGAACCGTCTCCAGTCTGTCAGTCCCCAGACCCTCCCAAAATACTAGTGTTATGTGACAGGTAAGAAAACCAAAACACAAAAGAAACCACTTATGAAGTTCATGCTATTATCTGAAAGTCACGAAACTGTCACAATTCACAATCTGCCCTGAACAAAGTTTTTCCTGGTTTGTCCCATCTGGATGGCTCTGCTCTAACTTACCAGCACATCTCTCTCTCAACGGGAGCTAAACTGAACATGAGCTCACAAGAGTCAGGGGTGGAAAATGGCTGTGCTCATGCCTCGTGGACCCACCAGGCCGCTTGGAACAGTAGGAAAAGCACAGTGGGTTCGAATCTGGACTCGAAAATTCTGAGGTTTGAGCAAACCGCTTGTCCCTCTGGGACTCGGGCTCCTGCTCCTGTAAAGTGAAGAATCTGGGCTAGAATGATCTCTGAGGTTCCTTTTGACTAAACAATCCAGTAATTTACTATAGAGCGTAAGAAGTGACGATTACTGAAGAGGGTTTACTGACACTTTTGACCCCTAGCAATGCCAACAACTGCTTGGCAGAAAATGCATAGTCCCGGGGCTCTGAAACACCTTCACACTCCCTTTGTATTTATCTAGCTAGAACAACTCTACATCCATCTCTATCGAGTATCATCTAGGACCTAAAAGGAATCGTAACTCCTCGTATAAGCATAGTTTGGCTTGATTTTTCAAGTGACGCCAGACACATTTCCTATTTCACTCGGGATAGATAGTGGTAAATAAATAGTGAGTGATGACGGCCTTATGGAGCACGGGAGGAGGCCACATGCTGTCCCCGAAGGAGTTTCTGCTGCCATCCCTCACCTCTGTTCTCTGTCCCTGCGCCTGATTTCTTTCCTTCATGGCGCTTCTCACTCTCGGCAACAATGTATCCATTCGCTTTTTTTCCTGTGGTTCATCTCACCAAGTGCCATGTGCTCGGCCACTACGTCTTGTTATTTATCACCGTGTAGCTAAGCACAGGGCTTGTCACGTAGGAGGTGCTCAAGGTCTATGCATCATATACGTGGATAATGCAGAAAAGCCCTGGTGCAAAATCCAGGACTTAGCGCCAGAGACCTGGGCTCTGTTTCTGGCTCTGTTATTCACCAGCTGAGTAACCTTGAGCCCGTCATCTCATCTCCCCGAACCAAAGTGTTCTCCAGGCGAATAGAGGGAGGGGAGCCTGGGTGGCTCCGCGGGGTTAAGCGTCTGGCTCTCGGTTTGGGTTCAGAGCCTGTGTGGGACTCTCCCTCTCCCTCTCTCTCCCTGCCCCTCCCCCACTCGCTCTCTCCACCACTCTCAAAAAGAAATAAAGAAACTTAACAAAAAGATAACAGAGGGAGATAATACGCCCTCTACCTACTCCCTCAAGTGGGAGAAGAGGTAAGGATTAAAGAGTCCCTCGGGGGACACTTGTGGCCTTTTCTTACACACCCCCGCGGGGGGCCGCATTGTGGAAGCTGGCCAGGTCACGCCAGCCCCCCCTCCCCGCCCCCCGCCAGGCACAGTGCCGATCTCCAAAGGGGACCCGAAAAACACGACTCTGGTTTCCTGGTCCTTTTAAGTCAACTCTGGGAGTCAACCTGCTGAAGTCAAGACCGTGGGCGGCTGCTAACCCCAGAGAAGGCTGGGGACCTGGAATCCGGCCCGTGGCTCTGCAGACCCAGGCCCGACAGAGGACCTGCCACCCTGCCAGCTTATTAGCAGAAGAGCAGAGTGACGTTGGTCCCAGAATAGATCCC
Source organism: Panthera tigris (assembly GCF_018350195.1). Lineage (NCBI taxonomy): Eukaryota > Metazoa > Chordata > Mammalia > Carnivora > Felidae > Panthera > Panthera tigris. Next base: position 9,805,225 of record NC_056660.1, on the reverse strand, counting down.
TCAGGCGCCCTCATTTATAATGCCCTTGTATCTGCGCTAACACTGCTTAAGGATTCTGAGTCACATTTAGCCTTAAACCACCCTTGTCGGCGCAGAAGCTCTCAACCAGCCACCGGGGAGCAAGCATTAGCAATGCATTATCGCACCCGCTCCGCACAGGCGCAGAGCATGCCTGAAACACGACCTCCCGAGGGTTCTCACCTCTCCGAGGGCTTCACGGGGATCGGAGCTGGAGGTCAAGCAAAGTCTTTTCAACAAAAGAGCCCGCGTTTGAACCTCCCCACGGCACACGCTCCAGAAAGAGAACACACAAGGAGAAGCCAGAGTTACCTTGGCTGCAGAGCAGCCCTGCGCTCCAGAGCACGACAAGGAACGTGGGGTACGCGTCCACACAGTTTTGGCTGTAGAATAAAAAAAAATAAATAAATAAGGAGAAGAAGCATTAGGAAACACGCTACCGCGGCACCGTCTGAAAATCACCTGAAACCCCAAGCCGATAATCACCATCACGCATGAAGCACGAACCCCATTCATGACTCCACTTATGAGACATAGGCAGTGGTATAAAGCAAATACATGCTCAGAATCCATTTAGTCCCTTCCTCAGTGAAGCCAGTCGGAGACTCGGTTTCTTGATGGATTCGTTTTGGCAGGGTTCCTGCTCCTGGCTGTGCCAAAGTGCTTCTTGGAATTGAAAAGTGAGCAACACAGACAGCAGGGCTGTGGCAGCTGTCAGGATTGGGGGTGGGGGGTGGGGGGTGCAGGAGAGAGGAGCCCAACTGAGAAACCTTTGTCAGACACACAAGTCAGCTCAGACCCACAGGCGAGGCTGGGGAGGGGGGCGGGGAGATGAGCTTCGAGCGTGAAAGAAACCAGGGTCGATTCAGAAAAGCTGACGCTCAGAAAGGTCTCGTGCTGGTGGTGCGATCGCCGTGTTCAGGGCTCAGTCTTCACTCTCGGGGAGGGGCCCTCCCCTCACACCAGCCACCATGCTGATATTTTACACCCTTTGTCCCCCCCGGACACTCACCGCAGCCGTGTGAGCGCGCAGGGTGACTGCATGCGTTTTCTGCGGCTGCTGGAACAGGTAGCCCCAAACATCGGGGCTTAAAACAAGACAAATCATCTGGAGGTCAGAAGTCCAAATGGGTCTCACTGGGCCACGGTCAAGGTGGGTCAGCATGGCTGCAAGCCTGCTGGAGATCCTAGGGAAGAATCGGTCTTGCCTTGCCTTTCTCAGCTTCTAGAGATCACCTGCATTCCTTGGCTTGTGGCCCCCTTCCAACCTCAAAGGCAGCAGTGGCCAAGAGGGTCTTTCTAACACCCACTTCTCCGCCTCCTTCCTTCACAGTTAAAGAACCCTTGTTAGGGGTGCCTGGGTGGCTCAGTCGGTTAAGCGTCTGACTTCCTCAAGGCATGATCTCGCAGTTCACGGGTTTGAGCCCCGCGTCGGGCTCTGTGCTCACACCTGAGCCTGGAACCTGCTTCAGATTCTGTGTCTCCCTCTCTCTCTGCCCCTCCCCCACTCACTCTCTGGCTGTCTCTCAAAAATAAATAAACATTAAAAAAGAAAAGAATCCTGGTGATCCCATTGGTTCCACCCAAATAATCCAGAGTAATCTCTTGATTTTAAGGTCAGGTGGTTAACGATCTGAATTCCTTCTTGCCATGTAACAGAACCTACAGGTTCCCGGGGTTGGGATGTAAAGATGTTTGGGGGCTCTTTATTCAGTCTACCACAGTTACCCTCATTTTCACATGAGAAACTGAGGTTGGGAGAAGTTGACTAACTGCTGAGTGTCACTGAGCTACAAGGTGGTGGGACCAGGATGCACGTCCTGGTCAGTCCAACTCTGTAACCATATCTGTTAGCTTTTCGACTACACTAAAAAAATAGCAAATATCCTCTGGAAAAGTTGACAGTCTCGGTCAGGACCATCAATATGCACATCCACATTGATAAAAACCCTCAACAAAGTAGGGCCAGATGGAACATACTTCAACATCATAAAGGCCACATATGAAAACACCCACAGCTAATATCATACTCAATGGGGAAAAACTGAGAGTGTTCCCTCTGGGGTCGGGAACAAGACAGGGATGTCCACTCTCACCATGCACTATTTAGCATAGTACTGGAAGTCTTAGCCTCAGCAGACAACAAAAGGAAATAAAAGGCATCCAAATTGGCAAGAATGAAATCAAACTTTCATTATTTGCAAACAAGATGATATTCTATGGAGAACACTGGAAAGACTCCACCAAAAAATTGATAGAACTAATACGAATTCAGCAGAGTCGCAGGATATGAAATCAATGTACAGAAATCTGTTGCATTTCTCTACGCCAATCATGAAGCAGCGGAAAAAGAAATCTAGGAATTGATTCCATTTACAATCACACAAAAACAATAAGATACCTCGGAATAAACCTAGCCAGAGAGGTAAAATATCTGTACTCTGAAAACCGTAGAACAGTTATGGAGTATCTTGAAGAGGACACAAAGAACTGGGAAAATATTCCATGCTTATGGACTGGAAGAACAACCATTGTTAAAATGTCTATACTACCCAAAGCAATCCATACATGTAATGCAATCCCTATCAAAATACCACCAGCATTTTTCACAGAGCTAGAACAAACAGTCTTAAAATATGTATGGAACCACAGAACACTCTGAATAGCCAAAACAATCCTGAAAAAGAAAAACAAAGCTAGAGGCATCACGATTCGGGACCTCTAGCTATATTACAAAGCTGTAGTCATCAAGACAGTATGGTACTGACACAAAAACAGACACATAGATCAGTGGAACAGAATAGAAGATCCAGAAATGGACCTACCACTACATGGTCAACTCACCTTTGACAGAGCAGGAAAGAATACCCAATGGAAAAAAGACAGTCTCCTCAACAAATGGTGTTGGGAAAACTGAAGAACAAGGTGCAGAAGAATGAAACTGGACCACTTTCTTACAGCATACACAAAAATAAATTCAAAATGGATGAAAGACCTAAATGTGAGGCAGGAAACCATCAAAATCCTAGAGGAGAACACGGCAGCAACTTCTCTGACCTCGGCGGTAGCAACGTCTTACTAGACATGTTGCAAGAAGCAAAAATGAACTCCTGGAGCTTCATCAAGATAAAAAGCTTCTGCACAGTGAAGGAAACAAACAACAAAACTAAAAGGCAGCCTACAGAATGGGGGAAGATATTTGATAAAGCATTAGTATCCAAAATCTATAAAGAACTTGTCAAACTCAACACCCCAAAAACAAAAAGACCAGTTAAGAAATGGGCAGAAGGGGTGCCTGAGTGGCTCAGTAGGTTGAGTCAGTTAAGTCAGTCCAACTCTTGATGTTGGCTTAGGTAACAATCTCACAGTCATGAGATCGAGCCCCATGCCAGGCTCCTCATTGGTCATGGAAACTGCTTAAGATTCTCTCTCTTCCTCTGTCCTTCCCCATCCTCAAAAAGAAAAGAAAGAAAGAAAGAAAGAAAGAAAGAAAGAAAGAAAGAAAGAAAGAAAGAAAGAAAGAAAAAAAAAGGAAGGAAGGAAGGAAGGAAGGAAGGAAGGAAGGAAGAGGAAAAAATGAGCAGAAGACATGAATAGATGTTTTTCCAAAGAAGACATCCAGATGGCTAACAGACATATGAAAAGATGTTCAACATCACTCATCATCAGGGAAATACATATCAAAACCACACTGAGATACCACCTCACACCTGTCAGAATGGCTAAAGTGAACAACTCTGGAAACAACAGATGTTGGCGAGGACGTGGAGAAAGGGGAACCCTTTCGCATTGTTGGTAGGAATGCAAACCGGTGCAGCCACTCTGGAGAACATATGGAGGTTCCTCAAAAAGTTAAAAATAGAACTACCCTACGACCCAGCAATTGCGCTCCTAAGTAGTTACCCAGAGGATACAAAAGTACAGTTTCAAAGGCAGTGCCTGTACCCCAAAGTTCACAGCAGCACTATCAACAATAGCCAAGCTATGAAAAGAGCCCAAATGTCCATCAACTGACGAATGGATAAAGAAGACGTGGTATACATAAATACAATGGAGTATTACTCGTGCTATGTGCAATGACGTGGATGGAGCCAGAGGATATGCTAAGCAAAATAAGTCAGGCAGAGAAAGACAAATACCCTATGCTTTTACTCATATATAGAATTTGAGAAACAAAATAGACGTACATACGGGAAGGGGGAAAAGAGAGAGAGGGAAACAAATCACAAGGCACTCTTTATGATGAGAACAAACTGAGGGTTGAGGGAGGGAGGTGGGTAGGGGATGGGCTAGATGGGTGATGGGCATTCAGGGAGGGCACTTGTCGTGTTGAGCACCGGGTGTTGCATGTAAGTGATGAATCACTCAATTCTACTCCTGAAAACAATATTACACTATATTTGAACTACCTATACCTTGGATAAACACTTGAAAAAAGAAAAAAAATACACGCACATCCGTGGAAAAACCACCTTACGAGACATGGAAGCGTGAATGGGGAAGGGCAGTGCAATGGAGTGGAAAGGGCACGTGACTAAGGTTTCACCTCTGACCTGACATTCACCATCTGCTTGTCAATGGCAAAATAATCACTTTGGATGTCGTTTTCTCACCTGAAACACTAAGAGACTGATAGTAACTCTAAGATCCACGTAAGCTTTAAGAGTTGATGCTCTAGTGAGGTGGTCCTCCAAGTGTTGTCCCTGGATCAGCAGGCATCAGAAATACCTGGGAACTGCAAGTGTTAATGCCCATCTGAGACCTACAGAATTAAACACTCCAGGGGTGGGGCCCCGCAATCTGTGTTTTGACGGGCTGTTTTAACAGGCCCTCTAGGTGACTCTGAAGCACACTCAAGTTTGAAAACCACTGGTCTAATGTCACTCAAACTAACAGGCAAAGCAAAGATGCACTCTTCAAAACGTATTTGGCCTTTTATCCGAATCCCTTCCTTGGATTCCTTCATCTGGACCCTCCCTGATCTGGTTCTCATGACTTTCCTCCTAAATCGGCGACGGACCCTTATTCAGACTGATAGCGTCTCATGCCTCAGTGGTACCATTGAGAACTCTGGAATGACCGAGCCCTGGTCCATCCCCCGCAGAGAACCCAGAGAGGATGTGCCGTGTCCCTGGCCACAGGAAGTTTCGTGTCCCTCTGACGATCAAAAGATCCGCCACCGGAGAGGTCAATGAAATTAAAGGTAAGAAAGCAGCGTATCCTACCCTGGGATACAGGCACAGGGGAGAGAGCACAGCCCCGCTGAGCTTGCTGGGTACCCAGGGGTTTCACTGATCTAGCGGACACAGTAGTACTTACGTAAGTACTTCTGTGTCTCATTCCCAAAGGTGGAGAAAAACAAAAGGGAAAATACGAGTCCTTTTCTCCACGAACACATTGATGGTGTGGTGCATCATGTTGAACACAGCACAGTGACCTGTCCACTAACCCGGCAAGCGCCTCAGAATCAGACCCGGAGGAAGGGCAGGAGCCTTGAACCGACTTATCATTTGGGGTGAAGTACTCAGCAAACAAACAGGTCCCGTACGCAGCTATGGAGCGCCCCAACGTCACAGCTATTACGTATTAGAGGAACAAACCCACAGCCTTGGGACTGAGAATGTGACCCTGGAAAACTAGGTCACGTTATTATTTATTTAATTGAATAATGTTCTATGTCTGATGGGATCTAATACCTGAGGCTCCAACAATTTGACGATCTATTAATGCCAAAGATCGCCCCTACGTCCTCCTCATTCACGTGCTTCTGGTTTTGTTTGTATTTGAGTACTGGCTTGGGCTGGGTGATGCAGTTTTTCAAAATGCTTAATTATCTAAGGAATTTGCTCATTAGAGAGAACGGTATAGTAATGTGACATTGGATCAGTCCTTCAGTCATTCCTGCCTGTTGTCTCAAGTCACCCGAGTCCTTCATAAAACACGGTCTGTCTGGATTGGAATGAAACTCCCAACTCCTGTCCCTCGATCTAGCTCAAGCCAGTCTTTTCCCGATCCAGAGTCTCTGACCCGTCTTCGATCCACAGCTCCCCACGCATATGTCCCTCCTTGACAGAGAGCCACCTCCGGGCTGAATTCAAGTGGCACTGGTCAGTGACAGGGCCGTCCCTTGAGGTGGAGCCGGATGGATGTTCACACGCTCTTTAAAGGCACAAAGCCCGGGTCCGATGCCTAGTCTGCCGCTGCGTGAGTGCACTGAGCCTCAGTTTTCTTCATCTATAAGAGGTGAGTGGAGACGTAAGTAATTACCGCCCTGGCTTATGAAAATAAAATGAGATAGAGCGGTGCCCAGCCCAGAACAAGCATTCAATAAACGGTGACTGTTACCTCTCCAATGTCTTCCTTCTTACAGTCCCCAGTGGAAATGCCTTTCCTGCGGACAAATTATTATTACTCCAAATTTTCTCTTGTGGAGGGTTTTGTGCCGTTCTTTCTACGAGACAAAATTGACAGGCCCATCTCGGCTCTCTTCATTTCCCCAGGTCTGATTCTGAGGCACTTGCCCGATTTGTCGACAAGCCACTCTGCTGTGTTCGTGGAGAAAAGGACTCATATTTTCCCTTTTGTTTTTCTCCACCTTCGGGAAGAAGTGCAGGAGAACTTACTAAGGGTTTTGTTTAGGTTGACTGCAAGCAAGTAAATGATCACTAATAATAGTAATAGTAGCTATACTAATGGATGGAATCAATGCAGAACTATTCGCTTCAAGTTATTTACAAGTCCACCCTACTTAGAAGTGAGCTTAAAGCGGAATCTGAAGGGCGCCTGGGTGGCTCAGTCGGTGAAGCGTCCGACTTCAGCTCAGGCCGTGATCTTGCGGTTCGTGGGTTCAAGCCCGGCGTTGGGTTCTGTGTTGACAACTCAGAGCCCGGAGCCCGCTTCGGATTCTGTGTCTCCCTCTCTCTCTGCCCCTCCCCCCCCCTCTCAAAAATAGATAAATGTTAAAAAAAAAATAAAAATAAACAAAGTGGATTTTGAGAGGTGCAGGGGAGAAGGGACATTAGGGTGGCATTTTCCAAAAAATGCATTTTGTGAGGCACTAAACCCTGGATATGATCTGCCCAAAAAAAGGGATGGGGGCGTATCTGTAGTTAAAAAAGACTTCCCCTTCTTGGAGAACCAAGAATCACAGTGTTCCTCAGTACCTTAGAAGTTCTCAAAAGTCCTGTTTTACAGAACTTGCTCTCCTCTGTAATACCTGTTGCCAGCCCAGGAACGTGTAATCAATCTATGGGACGTGTGTAGAAAATTACATTTCTCCGGAGACCCGTCACCTCTCTGCAGCCCGTGCTTACCAGCATCATGGGGAAGAATCTTGGGTCAGTTTAACTGAGATTTTTCTCCAGAAATCAAGCTCTGTTCCAGCTGTGCTCATCATCTGGGAACAGGGCTTTGGACTACGCCTTGCACACGTGAACAGAGTCAAGGTCAAGATTCTTTTTATCTCTCAAACCCTGACTCGGCTCTACCCTCGTGGACCGTTAACCGGGGCCCCGTTGGAGCCGATGGGCCACACCCAGCCGCGATACCCGTTTATCGACTGCCCCCCCCACCCCCCGATCTCGAACCGTCTGCATCACTCAGCAGTCATATTTGGTGCTGAAAAATCTGCATCAGGCGTTTCAATCCGCCAGCATCATTTATCCTTTATGCTAGTTTTTCTTTACAGCCATGGTCTGGAAACATTTATGATCTCACACCCCATCAACCAGAAGATCTGATCGTGCAACCCTGTGACGGGTATGATACACACAGCACTCTCAACCTGTGTATTAAAACCGAGCAAAGCTTAATTTCTTATTTTTTTTGATAGCAAGATTAAATCCCTGTTCTTTTCTTGCTGCACGTCCACGGCTCAGCTCGCACCCTCTTTGGTGCTTTGGGGGCCAGACGAGCTACGGCCGGAGAAGAGTCCCTATGACACAGGACCCCTTGGCAGGAACTTCCTGGCAGACGCAGGCACACTGGCGCCTCTGGGTTCCGCCAGCACGTGGTGGCCCGTGGCCCTGATCTTTCAGCCCTTGGACAAACCACCACAGGCACACAGAGTGCCGTCAGCTGGGTCAGGAAGGAAGTGGTCTTTGTAACAGAACCACAGCAGCGTCTGGGCCGCCTCCCTCTTCCAGAAAATTCTCCGTTTCTCCCCCTTAGCTGCTCCCGCTCTGCAGCTCCCTCTCCTCCTAACTCTTGTGACTCTCCTCCCACGGAGGTGAAGCACAGACGGGTGGCTTGGGGGAGCTGGGCCACGCGCCCACACCGTGGGGACCCCCGGCGCAGCCGGGATGGGCCACCACGGTCCTCCAGCGCCTTCTTCCCTCCGGAACCCCGCAGCCTTGCGGAACTTCCAAACCGCCCTCCCAAATGACGCAGCGCAGCGGCCACCAAAGGGCGACTTCTGCAATTTGGGGGCTGGCGCCCCGGGCCGGGTATGGGCGGAGCCACTCTTTAGGCGCAGAGCCAGCGCCCCCCTGGGAGACACGGCAGAACCCAGACGCCCTGGCCTCCTCCACGTCGTCTTCGTTGCTGCCAAAACGGAAACTGAACTTCCGCACGAGGTGCGGGGAAACCACCGCAGGTCACCTGCGCCGCCCGGCTTCTCCGGAACGGAGCCACCCGGTGCAACTGCTAATAACACGGAGATCTGGGCAGAAAGAAGCTTCTCTTTCCCAAGTAGTCAAATAGCGTCAATGTGCCCTTCGGGGTTGTTTGCAGAGAGCGATTCGGGTCGTCCCTGATCAAAGACACCTTCTTCGCACCTCTCGCACGCAGAGTGTCTGAGAGGCGTTCTCACGGCTCACCCTGCAAATGGCACAAAGACAGATGCGCCCTACGTACGTTCCCTACGCTCCTTTAAGCGTCGGTGTCTAAAATGGCTTCAGACACAGCTTTAAACTTTTCCGACTGATTCTGAGAATTAATACCCCGAAGGTCCACATGTTAAAAGAGAAATATCCCCGTAGGTAGTTTAGCAAAGGATTTCCCTGAGACCAGACTGCTGGAATGACCCTACTCGGGACAGCAGAGTGTGAGCGAGGGGGGCCCCACGGCAGGTGGCGAGGGCCCGAGTAAAGGGGAGGTCTTGGAGGGGCTTCGAGCACTCGGGAGTGGCCTCAAGTCCCGAGCCCAAAAGGCAAAGGGCTCGGAAAGGGTGAGGGGCCCTGGATATCAGCCTGTGCCAATTTCCTTGGGTATCCACGACTGCCCCTGTGGAAAGATCTCTGCGGCCATCAGAGCCACCTCCGAGTTGAGACTGAAGGCCAGCTCCTTGGCCAGCTCCTCTCCGAAGCCTTTCCCCGTGACAGGCCCCTGGTCACAGGCACAGAGAAGCAGACAGGCCACTGCCTGAAACTGCTGTTCAAATACATTCTGCATAAAGGAAAAACGCGTGTGTGAATAACGTCCATTCAGATTTGCATCCCGAGTAGCTCCCATCTCCTTCTCTGAGCTGCTCAGGTATTTTCAAACAGCTTTTTTATTCAAAAGTAAAGAATGGCAGGGGGTGGGGGGGTGGGGGGATGGGGAGGAATTGCACAGCTCCCCCATTCTTTCTGTTCTTGTTCTGGTTGCTCAAGGAGAGTGGGCGTTACCAAAGGTCCTGGCACACCTCCAGATGTCCCCCCAAGGGGGACGCAAGGGACAGTGAGCTGAAGGCTGTCACCATCGCATCCCACCTGTTGCCTCCAAAGCCAGCCGATGAGTTTGCATGGCTGGTTTGCATGGTAGTCCCTTCGGACGAATTCCCCAGGAAATCGGTAACGCTGTGGCTACGTGACTGGCTCAGAGGTTTCTGGAGCACGGGGGAGCTATGGCGATCGCACCTCTCCCCACTCCCGCCCCCACTATCCCTGATTCCTTTCTTTAAACACTAGCCCTTATTAAGATGACCAAGGGTGCCCCCAACACCCCCCACCCAGGTGAGGTTCAATCGTCCCTGGGAGCTCTGCCTTCCTGGCACTCTGAAGGTCGACCCAGACAGACATGTAGCCTTGACGGTGGCCTTCACTCCAGTAGGAAGGCCCCCTTTCCCCAGGGCCCCACTCTGTTAGTTTGCAGTATCAGGGTTTGAACTCACTTGGCAGTGTAGACGCGTTCAAAGGCAAGTGTTCCCGTCCTCTGGAAGCTCCGCCCATTCTGTGTCTTGCTTTCATGCTCCACCTTGTGGGCAAAGAACCCTGACAGAGGGAAAGGTTTGGATCTGGTTTACCATGGGCACGTTCATGAGCCTGTTGTCCCCTTATTTTACTAGAACGTTAAATGTTTCCTCGGTGTGCCCTCCAAACAGCCCGAATGTCTTCTGTCAAACGTCATTTGCCAGAAATTCACTCAGCAGCTGTCTCTACTAACCTCTGACTTGCCACGAGCCAGACACTTAGCTTGCATCCGAGAACAAAACACACAAAGGACGTTGGCCTGAGAAGCTCATGCTCTGGCGGGGGTGGAAGAGGAGGAGGCAGACGGTAAACCGCGAACAAAACCCTTAGATGAAATTTATCCAGTGCGCCCAGCCGCGGATGGAGGGGAACGCAGAGCCTGGTGGGGGGCCACGTGCGGTGCCCACAGGGTGGACAGAGCGAGAAAGCACTAAGCGAGCCCAGGCCTGGAGAAGAGGATAGTTGAGAAGCGCCTGCCGGATTTGGTGGCGTGACTGTGACCTTGATGTGAGCCGCGGTAAGAAAATCAGAATTCATGCCCATCTCATGAGCCACAAGGAGTCACTGGCAGGGATAAGCTGAGCAAGTGGTGGAAGCAGGAAGCCACTCGGTCTTCTGCATGGGGAGCGTCCAGAGGGGTCAGGACCGGGACAACGGAAGATAGGGAGCCCGCTAAGGTGGGGCGGTGGGCTGGGGGCGGGGGGGTTGCCGAGAAGCCAGAATCCCAAGGGTCTGTCTATAGATTGGATGGAGCGGGGAGGGATGAAGGTCTCTCTCCCTTCCCCTCCTCTTTTACTCCTCTGCTCCTATTTCCAGAATATCAGGGGTCCCTGTGGGATGCCTTTTCATCAGCTTGATATTAGCCTCCTCAAAAAGCTGTGAAATGGAAGCCTTATCAACCGTGTATAGGAATAAAAGCCTTCTCTGGTTTCCTTTTGGGCAAAAGCACAGCCGTACCCTAGCAACGTGCCCGTCTGGGGGCATAGCAGCTACGGGCCCGCTGGTAAGCAGGGGGCGTCACCCTCCAGCAGACCCCTGACATCTATTCCTTCGATGGGCTTTGTGCCCACTCCTCGGAGTGAGCCACGCTGTCTCCCCTTTGTAGACAAGGCCCCAGTGACTCAGGGGGGTTGGGTGGCATTCCCAGAGCCACCCCACTGGGGAACAGTGAAGCTGGGGACTCAGATCCAAGGGGGCAGATGAGAATATTTTCTTCCTGTTGCTGTCACATTGCAGCTCACTGCAGGGGACCCACCAGCCACACGGGGTTTAAGTACACATCTGTCTGTTCTGAATGTCTCTTCTTAGCACAAAGGACAGCAGGAAGTCCTGCTCACTGACTTTCCAGAACCTAAGGGTTCTGAACCTAAGGGCCCAGAACCTAAGAGGCCCTCGCCTCTGAACAGGTGGCAGAGATAACATTAAGAAAGTCAGAGGTGATTTCTGCAACCAGCAGCACGACGTGGCTATAGTTCTCCGTGCCTGCCTGCCTTCTCTCTCTCCTTGCTCAGACAGACGCCTTCCTCGTTTGCAGGGCTTGCCCTCGACCTGTGACTTCCAGCCCGTTCCTGCCGCCTCTCCAGGCCTTTGTCTCATCAGTGTTCTCCCCAATTCCTGAACCTTCCCTCTCTTTTTTCCTCCTTCTCTTGACCCTAGAAACATACTCAGATCTTTCCTACCCATTAAACAAAAAAGCAAGCCTGCCCCAGCCTACGAGGCTTTCCCTCTCCCTCCTTCTTAGCTACACTTGAACGAATTTGCCTTCCTTTGCCCACGCCTCACCCCCCATTCACACCCCACCCCCGTGTTATCTTCTACCATGTTACAGAAACCTCGAGCACAGAGACCATTGATACGCTTATCTTGGCCAGCTGCTGATGGTAAGCCAAACCAGAGAGATAGCGCCAGAGTCAGAGACACAGAGAGAAAAGGCTGCCGACCACTAAAGAGCACACACACCGCATGCCGGGCACCGCAGGCTACTTTCCCTAGGTTGTTCCATTGCAGGGTGGTTTTGTTTGTTTGTTTGTTTGTTTGTTTGTTTGTTTTTTGGGTAGGCTTCATGCCCAGTGCGGGGCTTGAACTCACAGCCCTGAGATCAAGACCTGAGCTGAGATCAAAGGTTGGACGCTTGACCGACTGGGTCACCCGGGCGCCTCTCCGTGTGATATATTCAACAGACACGTACGGAAGTTATCGTAGCCCCACTTGTCAGTTGAGGAAGCTGGGAGCCAGAGAAGGCAAACAGCTTTCTCAGGATCACATAAAAAGATCTTGAAGACTTAGGCACAAAGTTAATACGAGCCAGCAGTGCGATAACAAGTGTTCAAAAGAATAATGCACCTGTGATTATCTTAATAGGATTGATGTCTGGATCTCAGGAAGAGTGAGTTTCCCTGTACAGGAAGCGTCTGTCTGCATCTTAGAAAGCTCAGGGCAAGATGGGTGGGAGGGTGTAACCCAATGACAAGGGACTCTGGAAACCAAGTCACAAAGGAAATGATACATTGATGACAGGATAGCTGACTCTGTAAACCTAGAAGCAGCAAGCATAGCCCAAGCTTTTCCAGACAATAGAAACAGGACCAGTGGATAGAAGTTACAGGGCAGTAGATTTCAGCATGTGTAAGAAAGAAGTTCTTGAGTAGGGAGCATTTGAATAAATGAATTTGAGGCAATAAATATAGCATAAGCGTCTACTTTTTGGAATTGGATTGAATCTCAGTCCAACCATTGTTCTAACCTCTCCAAGCCCCACTTTGCTTATCTGTAAAATAGGATCGATCGATCGATAGATAGATATAGATATAATTCACAGGCTGCAAGGATTCAGTGAAATAGTATTATACCCAGCACAAAGCACCATGCTCGACACAAAGCAAACTCCCAATACACCTAACAAGGGAAAGGGGGAGTTCAGTAGCTGTGAGCTCTCTATCACGGGAGGGTCCAGGCCGGAGCTGTTGAGAATGCTGCAAATAAGATTTCTGCCTTGGGGGCGCCTCCTGAGTCCTGTTTCCACGGCCCATTTAACCCTACGTTGGGCCGTTAGGTCTTCCAATATGGTGCCCGTGAGATTCACTTCAAGTGTGTGTGGTGGGGGTGGGAGTCCAAGGAAGTCACGGAAATGGAGGTGTTCCCTGCCAGCTCTCTAGCCCTCCTTGTCCTATGCTCACAAACCCCTGTGAGAGCGGGGCCACGATGTCTCCCTTCCTGGCTTCATGGTAAGAAGAGAGTTGAGGCCAGAGGATGATGCCAGTTCCCACCGCCTTTCCCCACAACCAGAAGGGCGGCAGGAACGGCTCTTCTGCTGGAGGACATCTCTTCTCTGCTGCCACTCAGGCTTCCATGCATGGGCTCAGTGGCCCTTCCCCTCGGCTCACCTTCTCCTCTCAATCTAACTAGTTGGGCTGCTTATGGAAATCACTTTCTCCAAATCCATGCTTATTGCCTGCGTGTTTCTGCATGTCAACACTGCTGGCACCTCGGCAGGAGGGGTCGGAGGCCCTCTGGATGCTATTTATAGGAAATGCATCTATCTGCATTCCCTGGGAAACCAGCCTTTGGTGGTTCTGGCCCAGCTTTCTTGGAACGACGTATTTGAAACTTGCTCTGTGCTTCCAGATCTGTGTTTTGCTGGATCGAGCTGGAAGAGGGCCACAGGTTCAAAGATCTTGATGACTCAACAACGTTTCAGAGTCGGAGGGGGAAGTTCCAGCAGGCGGGCCGGGCTCTGGCCTCTTTCTGGGAAATGAGGTTCTCACACAGTGAACAGAGAGCACAGACCCTGGACACCATCATGGACACATGCGGACCGGACCTCTCTGTCATGGGGCAAAGACAACGTCTATGGTGCCGGGCGACAACACGGAAATATTTTTTAAAACTAAGAGGAAGGGTTTGAAGTGGCACTTGGCGGGGCAGGGAGAGAAAGGCACCGTTTTTGCATATTTTCTGAACTCTCTGAGGAGGACCCATGGTTGCAACCTTGAGGTTAATTAGCATTGCAAAGAGAGGTTCGGGACAGGCACTTGAACCTTTGCGTTCACCTGAAAGCCCAGGTGTAAGCGAGCACAGATATTCTCTTCCGGGTCGTTTGGATTTGTCTTGTTCCCCGACATGGGCACATTTGACGGTCACAAGTAAAAGGCCTCACCCAGCGGTCTCCACATCACACGGCAGTCCGGGTCTCGGCCTCAGAGGGAAAGCATGGCTTTCATGTGGCTTCAAAAAGAGCCTGAAAAAGTCTCCGGGCCCCAAACGGTGGCTCCACCCTGGTCCAGGTTTGCAGCTCCCCACCGGGCAGCCTTCATCCCACATCAGCGGCTGGAGCTCTAGCAGTGAGGCCACTGTGTTGTGTCGCCATCTATCTGAAATGGCCTGCCAAAAGTCAAGGCCCCCATGCCGCGGCTGTTAAGGCTCAGACATTTGGCCGCCTATCATCTCCCCTTCCACACCGTACCAAGGAAGAAGACTTAATCTCATCTGCCAAAAATAATTAGGAACTTCGCCGTCCCCCTCAAGTCGGATCAGGGCTTGCTTTGCACTCGGGGAAAAGCCCGGGACCCACTCGACAGGCCCGGACCGGGTTCTGCATCTCGGGAGCGATGAAGAGACTCTATTCTCACAACAGGAGACCCTGCGGCCTCCCCCAGCTCAGCTCTGAACCGAGAGGCAGCAGTTCGGGGTGACCTACAGCCTTCCAGCTAGCTTAGCCCCATCCACACTGGCCAGTGACAAGGCACTGGCTCCCGGGTCCACCGGTATTTGTCAGTTACGTTGCCATTTACAAGGGGGAGGGTGGGAGGGGAGACCCTACACAGAGCTGGAAAAGCACCGCCCACTCACCCACCCAGAACCGTCTTTGAAGGCTTCCTACTGACCTTGCCTGGTCATCTCTTTTCCCTATCCTTTCTTTCCTGGGACACCCACCCCACAGCTATGTCCCCATAAAGCCAGGACTCTGACCATCACAAGGGCAGTGGGGGTGGGGGGGGGCGGTCCCTGGAGCCTGGAGGTGTCTGCACGTTGAATAAATGAATCCCTTGTTGATTCGCAAGGCCAAGGGAGCTCCTGATGCCTGCAGGAAATAGCAATGGCTCGAGGAATGGCAGACTAAACAACCCACCTGTTCCCTCTCAGAGCTGCAACTTTATTGTGTGGATTTAACATGAAAATAGTTGGGTCAAAAAGCAGCCAACTGTTGTTCCACAGAGGAAACATACAGGGGAAAGCGGGTCTCTCTGGTGTGGGGAGGTCTCAGGGAGGCCTTACTCAGGGCTCAGAAGGCTAATCCTCAGCCTCTGTCCAGATTCAAGTTGGGGGGAAATAACAGAGGATCCCAAATTGGTGAAACATTCAAATTTCCGAAGTGTGACAACAGTGTGTGAACACGCAATAATTACCATTAAGTGGTAACAGCCGCCCTTGGTAGTTACTTTCCTTTTTCCTCTATCTTAATAAACTGCAAAACACAAAGGCACTGGAAATACTTAGAAAAAGAATCTGTGGCAGTCCTAACTCGGAACTTGAAAGAGAAAATGCTACACGGTCTTGTCTTTTTCAGGTCCCAGTACCTTGCGTATTTCTTTCTTCCTTGCTCGGTTTTCTTAAGTGATAGCGAGGTGAATGGAAATGCAAACCCCGCGCAAGAAAAAATGTTTCCTCTCTCTCTTTACATTAATAGTTAATATATAATGCGTATGAAAAATGCTTCAAAACTATACATCGCTAGGAAAAAAAAAATATTACAAAGAATCTCTTTCTTCCAAAGAAAAAAGAAGCAATACAGAGATAAATGATAATAAGGTGATTTCTTCCTCCCACCATCCAAATTCAATTTTTTTTTTTTTTTTAGCCTACAGGTGACAGGTAACGTCAGTTTCACTGAAGTCAGCCCAGCTGCGCTTAACAAAAGCCCGGTGTCTTGAGACAATATGTATTTCACTTTCCCTTTCTAGGCTTCTTGCCTCCCACCCAGTCTCTGGCCACAGTAATTAATAGTTAAAATGCTGACTGCAGACACTTTAGTAAGGGTTTTTATAAAGCTTCTAGATCGCAGCCCCGGCTTTACAAACATGGTTAGTCACCAACATTGAAGTGCAAGAAATACCAGAAGGAAACCCCCAAAGTCATGCATAAATGCATATATCCTATACATTCAAAGCAAAAAGAAAACAAATACAAATAAGGGGAAAGTGGGCAAAAGTGTGCACAGACACAGAGAACGGTGTGAGCCTCTGACTTTCAAGCGATTGACAAACAAAATCTGTTTTGTCTCCCCCTCTGAGTGAGGGCGTTCCCTTACCGTTCTGGACCACGCTGATGAGGGTGACAATGGCCAACAGGACAATATTGCCCACGGTTTCCTGATCCATGTTTGCTTCAGGCTCCCCGGCAAGGACTGCTCCTGTCTGGTGACACCCTGTGCTGCTCGGAAAGAGGAAGTGAGGGCCCTGCCTTTCATCACTAGAATTTCCAAAGGTCCCAGCACAGTTACACGGTGACTTCTTCTTTTTCTTCTTCTTCTTCTTTTTTTTTTTTTAACTAGCCACCAAAGTGTCCTGGCTCAGTGTGACCTGCCAGGAGAAGCAGGGCTTGGAAGACGAGCAGGAAGGGAAGACAAAATAAAACTTATGTTTTAGGGGCTCCTGGGTGGCTCAGCTGGTTAAGCGTCTGACCCCTGATTCCAGCTCAGGTCATGATCTCTCGGTTCATGAGATGGGGCCCCACGTCGGGCTCTGTGCTGACAACATGAAACTTGCTTGGGTTCTCTCTCTCTCTCGCTCTCTAAAAATAAATAAACTAAAAACAAAACTTGTGTTTTATTTAGAGAGCACCAAAAAGATCTGTGTTTTGAATGCTGTGACTGCTTTCTTGAATTCCCAGGAAAAAACCCAGAATACATAACACATGGCAGGGTCCAGAGTAGCAGCCACAGAATAAGGCCTGGATGGGTGAATAAATGGATGAATGAGTAAGAGGGGGACAGCTGACATCTCTATTTCCACAAGGGAAAAAAAAAAGGCAACAAGAGAATTAAAACTAAACCAAAGAATGTAGATAAGGAACAGAAATGAGGTTACAGATGACCCTTAAGGAAAACCTTGAACAGAAGTATTATTAAACACCGTGGCTTGACCCCTCAGAGCTCATTGTTGAAACACCTTCCTGCAATGGCCTCAGTATAATTGATAAGAGAGGAGAGAAGGTGTAAGAGTGAGCCCGCTGGGGAAGGTAGGTGGTGACCTGGCATTTTACGGGACAGCTTTCTCCGTGTAAATGGCAATCCCTCGGAAGCCACACAGAAAATGCGAGATTCCTGCAATCTTCGGCCCAGACCCAACAACTCTTTAGCAGCGACAGAGTGGAGCCTTTATCAAAACCTCACTTTGAAAGAGAACGTTAGCCACTATACTTGGTGGCCGCAGGGAGCTGCACCGTAGTGTGGGAGAGGCCGGCTTGGGTGTCCTCCGTTCTACTGAGAAGAGACAGACGCCCGTGGAGGCAGTGTCCAGAGCTTGGACGCGTGGAGGCCAGTAGCTAGGGCGATCCAGATATGGTCTTGACACTCTTGAGTACTCTCTGAGTGCCTGGGGCACTCTGCCAGGTGTGATGTCACAAGACCGCTTAGGGGGCTCAGCACCAGCGAGATTTGTATATTCACCTTAATGAGATCTGATTCGTATGGGAAGTTTGGTTAAGTTTCAGGAGCTGCTTAGGGCCGTGTAGATAAGGAGCCTGACCCTCATAAAGAGGTTGCCTTTCTAATGCTCATCATAACTTAGAGATAATGCATCAGAGGCGAAGGCCAGTCCCTTTTTAAAGTACTCCCGTTGCAAACAGTGGCAACTTAGCTCAAACTAGCGTGGGCAAAAAGAAAAGGGGGGAAATGATTGGCTCAAAAAATCCAAGGAACCAAGCAACCAAAAGTTGAAAAGAACAGAGATGTGGCTGGGCCTTGGAGGTCAGGCATTCTCTCTCTCTCTCTCTCTCTCTCTCTCTCTCTCTCTCTCTCAAATAGAGTTCTCTCTCTCTTTCAGTCTCTCTCTTCCTCTCTCAACTTTCTCTTGGTTTGTCAGCTTTATTCTCTCTGCAGATCACTTTTCCCCACACTCTAAAGGACTGACTTCTCTCATCTGAATTCTTAGAACGATCTCACGGGCTCTGGGTAGTCACATATCATTCCTTGGACAACCAGATGGCAGGAAAACGAACGAACTGGTGGTTTCCATATCGTTCCCTAAAGAAAGATTGGGAGGGGTGGAGGCATGCCAGGTGTACGTAAACACTATCACACTGTGACTGTCGACTCCTTGTAATTCCAGATTGAAACACCCAGTTATCAAAGAAGTGTCTCTCTCATACAGCCTGGTGTCTTGAAGGCTCAGCCTAGTCTCCTTCCTGCTCAGGCGTTTGTGTTTCTGGCGTGTGAGTGTGTGTCCGCAGGCACACAACAAACAGCATCAACAGAGTCCAACGATGTCTTTGAAAATCATCCCAGCCTGGGCTCCTGCCTTCCAAGAAGGGCAACCTCTCCTCTTACTTCCCAAGCCTCCAGGGGCCCCGCAAGGTGGGAGTGGGGTGGGGTGGGGGTGTGGGGATTGGGGGGGGAGGGGGTTGGCGGTGGGGGTGGGTGATGCCCAGCCATCTCCCCTTTAGAAGAGAAGGCCCCGGTAGGAGTTCAGAAGCTGCACCCCCCCTCCCTCCCACGGGGGGCCAGCCACATCCGAGCTCCCCGGAGTCACCCTGGCAGCGTGAGCACGTGCCCATGGAGCGAGTTCACTTCACCCGGGAAGAGCGTTTTAATAGTCAGCCGAGATGGCCGTTAAATTACAGGGCGCGCATTAAGATTCCGGCTGCCGCCGCAGAGGAACACTTATCAGAGGTGAAGCCTCTGGAAATGCCATTCATCTCAATAGAGAGCTGCTGAGACAGAACAAAAAGACGAGGGGCGCCCAGGGAGCGGGGGAGGGGAGTGCACGGCCGGCTCTCCTTTCCCACTGTTAACGAGATGGTCCCCGGGTGGGCAGCCGGGCCTGGCGGGGCCCAGGCCAGACCGGGCACAGGCCCCGCGGCCCTGATCGGCCTGTGCTTTTGCTTCTCAACACAGCCCTCTGTGCACAGGTTACTCCTCCCATTGCCCAAAGGGCTAGAACAGAGGTTCAGAGAGGTTAAACTCCATGCCTAAGGACCCCCGTGTAGTAAAGGAGCAGGACCAGGATTCAAACCCAGGCTCCTCTAGCTTCAAAGGCTAGGTCCTCAACCGCTCTGAATGCTGCTTCTGGAACAGTTTTCAGAGTTTGGGACTCGCTGGTGCTTCTGCATCGGTGCTGGGCGGGCCCCTCAGAGGCTAGGGCATTCATTCATCAATGGCCCAAGGCCCCTAAAGAGAGATTTATTTTTTATTTTTTTAATGCTCAGTTTATTTTATTTTAGAGACACAGAGTGTGTGAGCACAGAGGGGGAGGGGCAGAGACAGAGGGACACAGAATCCGAAGCAGGCTCCAGGCTCCGAGCTGTCAGCACAGAGCCCGACGCGGGGCTCGAACTCACAGACTGCAGGATCATGGCCTGAGCCGAAGTCAGAGGCTTCGCCAGTGGAGCCACCCAGGCGCCCCAAGAAAGATTTTTTTAAAAGGAAGGAAAGGAAAACAAATACACGTCACAGGAAATAACATATTCCCCAGACACCCCACTGTTGTAAGGGTAGTTTAACTAGAACTATCCCACGGCTCTGAGCTATGAGCCCAGCCCTCTGCTCCCAGATCCCTGCTCCCAGCACCCCCGTGATCATGCCTGTGCTGCACTTACAGCGTGTGACAGGTTAGTTAGACAAATGTGCTGGGAGAAGGGAAGGATAATTAGCACATTCATTAATTAGAGTACTGCTGGTAGTTTGACTGTGAAGGACAACCATTTGTCAACAGAGATCAGGACAGCTGGGGCCACGCAGCCACTCAGGGGGGCAGCAATTCAGAGAAGGCAGTGGCACTGACCAGCTGCTATAAAAAACATGGGAGCTGCTCAGACACTTAGCGTCAACAGGCTTCCGTCACCATGGCAACATGGGGCCACTTCCTAGGCTGTCAAGCAACAACATTCACATATCCTTCATCTCACCTCCAGTACATGTTGCCGTTCCATGATATCTCTTCCCTTCACTTTCCAGACAGGGTGGCCCTCCGTGTTCACCAGGACGAAGACTTCCCTGTACATACGTGCTGGGAGCGAGGCAGCGGGCACAGAATTCTCCCGGGCTGGGGCCATCGACTCTAGCTGGGACGTAGAGATATAGCCCAGGCCCACGGGCGCACACTGTAGAGGGGTACAAAGCAGTTCCTTTAATTTCAGCTATTCTAAAAACTATTCAGACCACATTGATCTGAAAGATAGGTGATATCAACAAAGACCAGGCCATGGTGCGTTCTAGATAACACACATCAATAGTCTCCAGGAGAACCAAATCAGCCTGGCTAAAGTTGTCAAGTCTCCTTCCCCAGCCACTATCAGATGGTCTTTCTTTACATGAACAAACAGCCCATGGTCCTGACTTGAATTGAATTAAACAGAGATGAGCCTTCATGCCAATAAATAGATGAGGAAACTGAGGGATAGTGAATTGGCCATAACCTCAGTCCTACTGACTAAATCGCACACACGCCCAGGGCATTGAGCTAGGTGCTTTACAAATGAAAATGACATTCACAGATACGATCTCTGTGTCCTAGAGTCTCAAGCTATAAGCTGATAATACCAGCGCAAAGAAACGAATAGAAGCTGAAGTCTGCAGACTGTAAGAAACCGAGGTGGCATCCAGGAAATGTCTTCCCTCCCGTATCACAAACACACAAAACGCAGTGTGTGGCTATGAGCTTGTGGCAAGATTAAGTCACCCATAAGAGCAGAAAACATCATACGTGTGTCGTACAAAAGCAGTATCTTGTGTGGGTTCCTTTCCCCAGCTATCAGCTTGTCTTACAGGCTCTCTATGGAAAGGAGGTCAGTAGTGGGCATGACCAGATGTGGACGCATTCAGTTCTAATAGAAATAAAAAATTGTGAGGCTCATATACGCCCAGTTAATTTTTGACAGAGTAATTCAATGAGGAAAGGAATGTCTTTCAAACAAAGGGTGCTAGAACAATTGGCCATTCATGGGGGGGAAAAAATGAACCTTGACCCTTACACCCAAATCGCACATGTATAACTAGAAATGGGTCTTCAACCCAAACCTAAAAACGAAAACTGCAAAGCTTCTGGAAGAAAAACATAAAAGGAAGTCTTTGTGACAGTAGGGAGGGCAAAGTGGTTTGTCTTTCATTTTTTAAAATTTTTCTTTCATTTATTTTTCATTTTATTTCTTTCATTTATTTTTCATTTTTTCATTTTTTTATTTTTTCTTTCATTTTTTCATTCTGTGTACAGTTGACATACAACATTACATGAGTTTCAGGTATACAACATGGTGATTCAACTTGTCTGTATGTTATCCTGTGCTCACCACAAGTGAAGCTGCCATCTGTCACCAGACAATGCTATTACAATGCCATGGACTAGATTCCCTAGGCTGTAAAAAGTTGTCGTTGTTTTTTAAAGACACAAAAAGTCTGAGCTGGGTAAAGAAAAACATCAAAATTTAAAACATTTGTGCTTCAAAAGACACCATTCAGAGAATAAGAGGGCAAGCCACAGACAGGGAGAAAATATTTGTAATACATAAACTTGATGAAGGATGTAGTCTCTCCAGAATATATAAAGAACTTATTCCCAGCCAGTGATAAGAAGATGAACAATCCCCGTTTTTTAAAAAAAAAAAAAAAAAAAAAAAAAAAATGGGTAAATGACTTGAACAGACATGTCACAAAAGAAGATCTACAAATGGCCGATAAGCGCGTGAAAAGATGTTCGGTGTCATTAGTCATCGGGAAACGCAAAGTAAAAGATCCCACCATAAACCTTCTGGAATGGTTACCAAGGACGTGGGGCAAATGGGACTTTAACCCATTTCTGGTCAGAGCGGAAAGTGGTAAATGTAAAAAACAGGGCGAAATACAAATAAAAACGCTTCGGAAAAAGTTTGGTAGTTTCTTAAAAAGCTAAATCCACATTTACTCTATGACCTGGCAGTCCCTTGTCAGATATTTGTCCAAAAGGGATGAAAACACGTGTCTTGTCGCAGTCGGGGTTTCACCAGAGAAGCAGAGCTGCTGGAAGATTATGTACGTGTTTATGTATTTATATTTATACATATAATCCATACACGTATATGCATGTGTCATAGGGATCCGAGCTTACACAACTGTCTATGTGAATGTATTTGTTTTCTAGGGTCGCTGTAAAGAAATTTAAGACAATAGAAACCTATCGGGACACAGTTCTGGAGAGTAGAAGAAATCCAAAATCAAGGTGCTGGCGGGGCCATCGGCTTCTGAAACCTATAAGGGGAAGGTCCCTCTCTGCTCCCCCCAGCTTCTGGTGGTGGCCAAGAGTCCTTGGTGTCCATTAGCTTGCAGCTGCAGCCCTTCAGTCTCTGTACCTGTCACTACCTAGTGCTCACCCCTTAGGTCTCTGTCTTCACATGGCCATCTTCTCATGAGGACAACAGTATGTTGGATCAAAAGTCCACCCTACCCCAGTGTGACCTTTCTTAATTCATTATATTTGCAACGACCCCATTGCCAAGCAGGGTCACATTCTGAGGTACGGGAGGTTAGGACTTCAACAGGTCTTTTGGGGGACACAGTTCAACCCTTAACTGTGCAGCTTCTGTTCTCCACTTGGTGGGGAACAAGTGGTTCTCCATTTGGTGCTGGAGCCTCAAATCCAAAAGGGCAAGCCGACAGGCAAACAGGGGCAGGTAGGGAGGTACATGAAGCGGGGGAAGCAAGAACTGGACAGACGCTAAAATCTGTGAGGAAACCACGAGGACAGGCTGGAGCCCATATCTTTCACACACCGACTTTAAGCCCAAACCTCAATGACTGCGGCTTTCTGCCGGAGAATCTGGCAGCCTCGTCACAGTCCAGTCACAGAAGCTGAAGGAGTTCCTAGAACAAGCTGGAAGAACTGAGGGCCCAGCCAACTGCCCTAAGTCAACTGGTTGAGCCAGCAGATAGGCAAGAATGTGTGTGCCAGAGAGCCATGTGCCCTGCCTAACTGCTAAGCATAAAAAGATGGCTGCTGGTTCGCGTCTACCTTCCAAACTCGTGTCAAATGCCTCCTGTAGTCCACACTAACCCAGAACTATGCAGGGAGATGAGAGGAGGGTGGGAGTCAACTTCTGCCAACCGCCTGTGCGTGTTGATATTTTGACCTCCTCCCACGAATCATGAATGTTCTTAATGGCATCTAGAACAGTGAATCCTTTCCAGAAGATTTTCAATGGACTTTTCCCGGATCCATCAGAGAAATCACTATTTATGGCAGCTCTAGCCTTACAAGATGTATTTCTTAAGACTCCTAAGTCAAAATTACTTCTCGATCCATGAGCTACAGAATGGATGTTGCATTAGCATGCCTGAAAACAGCATTAATCCAAAAAAAATATATTAATCTCCTTGTACAACTCCTTCAGAGCTCTTGAGTGACAGGTGAATTGTCAATGAGCAGAATTGTTGGAAAGTATCTCTTTTTCTGACCAGAAGATCTCAACAGTAGCTTCAAATATTCAGTAAGCCATGTTGTAAACAGATGTGCTGTCTTCCAGGCTTCACTGATCCACTGATAGAGCACAGACAGAGCAGATTTAGCATAGTTCTTAAGGGCCCCAGGATTTTTGGAATGGACAATGTGCGTTGACTTCAGCTTCAAGTGATCAGCTGCACTGGCCCCTAACGAGAGAGTCAGCCTGTCCTTTGAAGCTTTGAAGCCAGGCATTGGCTTCTCCTCTCCAGCTCTGAAAGTCCTCGGTGGCATCTTCTTCCAACAGAAGGCACTTTGGCCTACACTGAAAGTCTGTTCTGGAGTGTAGCCACCTTCGTGAATTCTCTTCGGCAGATCTTCTGGAGAACTTGCTGTAGCTTCTACACGAGTGCTTACACATTCACCTTGTACTTTCACGTTACGGAGACGGCCTCTTTCCTTAAACCTCACGAACCCACCTCCGCTGGTTTTAAACTCGAGTGGCTTCCTTACCTCTCTCTGCTTTCATAGCGTTACAGAGAGCTAAGCCTTGCTCTGGATCGGGCTTTGGCTTCAGGGAATGCTGTGGCTGGTTTGGCCTTCTATCCAGACCGCTCAGACTTCCTCCACATCAGCAATAAGGCTGCTTCACTTTCTTATCTGTGTGGTCACTAGAGCCGCACTTTTAAGGGCCTACAATAACTTTCTTTTTTCATTCGCAACTCGGCTGCCGGTTGGGCCCAAGAGACCTCGCTTTCAGCCTGTCTCGGCTTTCAACACACGTTTCTCACGAAGCTGCATCATTTCTAGCTTTTCATTTAAGGTGAGAGACATACGACTCTTCCTTCCATTTGAGCACTTAAAGGCCGCTGTCGGGTGACTCATTGGCCTTATTTCAATATCGTTGCGTCTCAGGGCACAGGGAGGCCTGAGGAGAGGGAGAGAGACAGGGACGGTTGGTTAGGGGAGCAGTCAGAACACACACATCTATCCATTCGTTTCACCTTCTTATATCAGCGTGGTTCCCGGCACCCCAAAAACAATGACCATAATAACATCAAAGAACCCTAATCGCAGATCACCGTAAAAAATGGGATAATAATGAAGAAGTTTAAAATATCATGAGAGGAGCGCCTGGGCGGCTCAGTCAGCTGAACACCCGACTTCGGTTCAGGTCATGATCTCGCAGCTCTTGAGTTCGAGCCCCGTGTCGGGCTCTGTGCTGCCAGCTCAGAGCCTGGAGCCTGCTTTGGATTCTGTGTGTGTGCGTGTGTGTGTGTGTGTGTGTGTGTGTGTGTGTGTGTCTGCCCCTCCCCTGCTCACACTCTGTCTCTCTCTCTCAAAATA
This sequence comes from Panthera tigris, assembly GCF_018350195.1. NCBI lineage: Eukaryota > Metazoa > Chordata > Mammalia > Carnivora > Felidae > Panthera > Panthera tigris. The sequence continues at coordinate 9,780,069 of NC_056660.1, read as the reverse complement.
AACATTAAAATAATTTTTTCATCAAAATAAAATAATAAAATACGATGAGAACTACCAGAATGTGACACAGAGACACTAAGTGAGCAAAAATGGCCCCCATAGCCTTGCTCTATGCAGGGTTGACAAATCTTCAACCTGTACATCTACGTTAAAACCTGAAGGATGAGTAGGAATCAGCTCAGCAGAGACAGGAGGAAAGAGGAAATGATGTGTTCAAAGATCCCGAGCAGGAGAAAGGTCACAAGGCAGCTGAGGAACTGAAACGCTCGGCATTTAGCTGGAAACTAGATTGAGGAGATGGGAGGGGACGGGCCTGGGGAACCACTTCACCGAGGGCCTCGCCAGTGCGGCCAGGAGTTTCAAAACGATCTTGGGAACAGAGAGAAGCCACTCCAGGACTTTAAGGGGAGTTGTCTCGAAACAGGATGGGCATTTGCCATCAGCTGAGCAGGGTGGAGACGGGGGAGAGCAGCTGGGAGGCCGCGCCAGAGGTCTATGGAGAAAAGGGGATGAGTTAGACTTGGCGTGGTGGCAGTGACCTTGGGCAGAAGTTGGTGGGTTGGAGGACTGTTTCTTGAGGAGTAACCGCAAGGGTTAGCGAGGGATGAGGGATAAAAGGAAGAGGGGTCAAGGGTGATTCTCAGAGGTCTGACAACCTTCCAGATGAGTCTTGGTGTAATTCCCTCGAGACTCTTCATTATCATTGCCCTTGCAGCCCTTTGCTGGGGGGGGGGGGGAACGTGTGGGCACACAGCCGAAGTTCCCGGTGCCACGTTGACTCGGGCTACCGTCGAGTGAATGCTTGATAAGCACCCTAGCTCGCACACAGTCGCGTGGCAACACGACAGTGAGGTGGCAATATTAGACCTGCTGCGGACGTGCGTGTATTAAAAACGAACGCCCGTCTTCCGTGGTCTCGGATAGCAAAGGACCAGAGGGAGGCGTGTGCGGCCGGCAGAAGGAGGGGGGGGGCATGTAGAGTAGACTCAGTGAAGGGTCCACGAACCCTGTGCCGTGACCGAGAATGGAATTACAAGCTTCATTTCCCCCCAAGTACGTGGCCACAGGGGGTTCCCAGCTCGAGATGAGGGGTGGAGCATCCGCACAGAATTCCCATCCCTGCGACCACAGCGCCCGCAGAGAAGTGGAGGGACAAATTAGAAAAGCGGCTCTAATCCCAGGAGGGTGCCCTCGGGCGGCAGACGGGTCCTCGTCCTCCGCAGAGAGCAGGGAGAGGCGAGGAGAAGTCCTGTGGGGGTTGCTCGGCCTTATTTTATTGACAGAAATGATGCAACAGGCAAGGAAAGAGAATACTCAGATCAAATGACGGGGCATTTAAAGATTCAGAAGTTAAACTTCTTCCCCCAGCAAAATTAGCCTGACCACAGTACCAGAATATATATAGCATTAGAGTGTTTTTGTTCCTGTTTTCCTTTTGAATAAACCAGCCGAAAACATTATTGTTTGCGGTGCTAAATGGATTTCATAACCAATACAGGATGTGGCTAAATTCATATTACTGTGATAATTTTAATTGAATTTCCTGACTCTTACATGCTTAATTGTCAACTTTTAGCACTGCATTAAACATAAGTTTCCAACGTTATTAATATGAAATGCTCACATTCCCTTAAGACCGTGATTATATTTTGCTTATCATTCCTGCATGTTGTATTAAGTCTATTTAAAATATGTCCCGAGAGACCCTTATATGTTTACTGCATTAGAAGAAAAACAGATGTTCTCACATATCCTGATAGATATTGCAATTTACATTGTATATGAAGGTTGCTGAGAACCACTTGAGGTTTTTTTTTTCAGTCGGCCAGAGGGCTTAAGGTTTAAGTAATCCACAGTATCCGATAGTGTGTGACACTATAAAATGCAAAACAAATGCCAGTCACACTTTCCAAATGCAAACACACATTTTAAAAGTATCCTTGGAAAGAGGGAAAAAGGAGCATTTGAACCACAGCCTCGTTGTCCTCAGGCTGTGTTTGAATTACATGCACAAGTGAGCACTTGCCTCAAGTTTACCTGCAGAACTGCCCCAACTGTCCCTCCTCACTCACGTGGAACTTGTCCATGAACCCCACTTGTCCAGCACACGCCGCGAAGTCCGACATAGCAAAGGCAACCCTGAGCAGCTCAAACAGATTTAACGGAGACTATTCACTAAACAAAACAGCATTTGATTCTCTGAACTGCCCTAAGAAGCCTGGTCATTTTATACAGGATCGTAACAAGCTTAGTCGTCTGAAGTCCATACTTCCAGCAAGAGAATCAAAAGCTAGAATAAGGAGACAGGTGAGTGACAATGTGGGAATATTTATCGAATGCAGCTAAATGCAAGCACTCTTACACACGTTACTTTATTTAGACCTTAAAACAACCCTATGCAGAGGTATTGTTGTCCCCTTATCCAGAGAAGAACACTGAGACTGAGGGGTCACCCGGTAAACAGGAGGTGAAACTGAAGTCCCAGTCAAGGTTGCTTTGGCTTCGGAGAATCATAACAACGTAATTGCTAACAGGTTGCGGCTGCCTTTTCCCCTGCACGGCGCCGCCGACAGAGAAGCATCCAGGTTCCCGAGCGAGCCCGGATGCACGTGGAGATGTTCTGCACGCCCACTGCCTGAGAAGGCAGCACCACCTTCACCTTGGCCAGGGCACTGTGGCACAGCCGTATTCCTCACAGCAGAGAATCTTCCCAGTAGCAAAAGGTAACAGAGATCAGGTGCGGTAAATACACCAGGCACGGTACCAGGTGGCTCGTACTCAACGTCTCCAAAGTCCCTATGATGACTGCCCTCATTTGCAGATGAGGAGAGTGAAGCTCAGAGAACCCCAGCAACTTGTCCGTGGTCACACAGCAAGTTCGAGCGCGGTACTTAAGGCCATACTTGTCAGTCTCCAAAGCCAGTGAGACCTAGGTGTTTCATGGAGGCCCCGGGGGGCTTAGGCAACCGGTCATGGGCGCACGTCGACCTGGAGAAGGAGCAAGGTGGCGAGCCCAAGGACCAGGACAGCCCTCCTATACCTTGCGACATGCCATAGCCAGTTGAGAAACGATCTGACCTCAGAAGGGCCCCCGCCCCCGCCAAGGGCTAATCTCTTACGACCTTGACAGACGCTCAAAAGGGGGAGCACGGCACAAGACTGCAGTGAGTAGCAAGACAGAAGCCAAGAACGGCGTTGCTCACTTAGTAAAATGAACACTTTGGCAAGCCCTGAGTTTCCCAACAGGAACCAGAGACCGTAAGCTAAGTGGAGACGTTCTGCCAAATGCCCAGGGCCCGTTGGCAGGCGGTCGTCTAAGAGGCCACAAGAAGTCCCCCAACGGAACCACCTGCCAATGTTTCCCACGTCTAGGGTCCTCCCCTCTGGCGCGGCCACGAGAGCCCGACAGCGGACTGCACACCACGTGCTGGTCCCCGGAGCACCCCTTGGGCTCCCGGGCAGCTGGCAGCCTGGCAGGGGTCCCCCCCCCCCTGACAAGCCCCCTGCCAGCCGCTGCCTCTCGGGCAGGAGCCAGGGGAGGAGGGAGAGCGGGGCAGAACGAGTGCAGCCTGCGGAAGGCGATCACTCACACACGACCATGACGAAGCGCTCACCCCCCTGGTTTCCGCACCTGTGGATGTCTCCCTCTCCTTGCCCTCCCCCTCCCCCTGCACAGCAAAGGCCTTTCTGTGAGGAGGGAAGGAGCCCTTCTCTGCCCAGGTGTCTTTCTCAGGAGAGAGGAAAAGGGGTCCTCTGGCCTCTCCCTCCAGAGGAACGGAGACATATTCTAAGCCCTTCATGAATCTCAGAACACGCGGCTCAGGTTTTTTCTGTTAAGGTTAGTACATCCATCACTTATCCTAATGCTTATTCAGCATCCCTTTAGAAAGAGCCAGGGCTGGGAGTTCCCTCGACAAAGTAGCTTTCAGGGACTCGCCATTATTTAGTGCAAGGCAAGTAAGAATCCCTTAGCTGTTGATTAGGAGTGCGACCCCAGGATGCAGATTTATGGAACAAGACTGGAGAAGAAATTTGGTTCAGAAAGTAGGTGGAGTTGGACGCACATCCCAGGACCTTCGCGCTTCTGGGAGCCGTCGGCTCTTAAAACCACTGCCTGTGCCCGAGAACTCAGGTGGGTTTGTAGGGGGGCACGTAGAAGATGCCTCCAACACACACACACACACACACCCACGCACACATGCACACATGCACAACGAGCACCTCAGAGACAGCCAACATCTTCTATGTTCCCAAGGCTCCCCAGGGGGCCTAAAGATTTCCCAAATTCAGAGGTTTTCAGATTTTTCCCGTGCATTCCATGAGCGCTGCGGTTAAATGCCAGCATTTTTTGCTTCTGTTGACTTCCCGGAGTTGTGCGAGGTCCTGTTTGCAGTGACAACTCTACAGAGCTCTAGCAAGATCATCCAGCTGTGTCGGAACGCCCCCTTGGCACGGGGCTCGGGGGTGGGAGGGGAGAGAGGGGCAGAGGTGGGGGTGGGGAAATCAGGCCCTGCAGAGCCCCCACAGTGGGAGCGGGTGCCCCTTCAGCCTCACCTCTGCCAGAGCTGTGGCACCTCCACTTCCCTAGTCCCATGTGCCGGGAAGCGATTTCTGTTCCTTTCCTGGGTGCCTCATGCCTCATCAGCCTCACCAGACAAAACACACTTCAGATGAGGATGGGGGTTGGTACAGTCTTCTGACTGTGGGGTCAGAGGCAGTGCAAGGAGAGGACCCGAAGTTGCAATGTTATCTCACTTACTCATTTCCTTGTACCCTGCAGAGAGGAAGGCTCATAGGTTCAGGTCCACAGAAGGACAAGTGTCCCACGTGGACACTTCCTCTTTTCAAACGTCTGTGTCACCCCCTCTTAATCTGTCTCCTACTCTACCCTCGCAGCCCGGTGTCCTCGCCCCTTCCCCTCTTTAGAAAGCTAATCCTCCCCATCCACCATTTCCAGCCCTTCAACCCCCGCCCCTTCCACCATCCTGCATCCCCAGAAAGTGCTCCTTCTTATGTCTTGGGAAGTCCAGCTTCTCAGGCTTTGCTCAGATGCACAACCTCTCTTCTGCTCAGCTTTTGCCAATTTAGGAGTGGAGAAAATGAGATGCAGCAAAGAAGATGTGTGGGCTCTTATGCCCAGGCATGGCTGGAGGCAAGTTGGCTTAGGCACATCCAGGACCGGGACCCAAAACTCCCGACGATGCTCCCTGCCTACAGTTCTGTGTCTTTGCGAGCCGGCTTCTTCCCCTCCGGCTGGATTGGGCTCTAATTCAAGGGCAATGGTGGTGGTGGGTGTTTCACTCCACTTCAGAGTCCCCAACAATGAGAGCTACGACAGACAGTATCCGTTGTAATCTGGAGTAGCAACCCAGTCTGGCTTGACTTGAGGCAAATGTGTTCTTCCTGTTAGCATGGCTTTGTTCCTGGACCTTGCAGAATAAAAAATCCTGGCACCTTGGTCCTGGCCCACCTTACAAACTCCATGACATGTCTTAGCAGCTGTTACTGGTTGAATTGCATCCTCCGAAAGATACGCTCAAGTCCTAATGCCTGCAGCCTCAGAATGTGATCTGATTTGCAAAAAGGGTCACTGCAGATGTAGTTATTTAAGTTAGGATGAGATCATCCTGGGGTCAGGGGGGCCGTTTTCCAACATGACTGGTGTCTTATAAGAAGACAGACACTCGGGGCGGGGGACGGGGGGGGTGACAACAGAGGCACATGTGACAATGGAGGCACAGATTGGAGTGATGGATCTACAAGCCAAGGTTTGCAGGCAATGCCAGGAGTTGAGAGAAAATCATGGAAAAGATTCTCTCCTGGAGCCTTCAGAGAGAGCATGGCCTGCCAACATGTCCATTTGGGACTTCTAGCCTCCAGAATGAATTCCTGTTGTGTGAGGCCTCCCAGTTTATTGTACGTTGTTATGACAGCTCTAGGAAATGAATACAGCAGTAAATACGGTTGTTCCAACTCGAGTCGACTCTTAACGGTCACTAGCTATCACTGCGACAGGAGATACTTGTGCCTCAGTTCACCCCACCAAATGGAAAACTGTTTGAGTCGAGGCCTGCTAGGCACTTGCCTATCCCTCAAATCAATTTCTTCAAAGAACAAGGATAGGTTAATATTAAAGGCTAAACGAATTACTCAATAGCAGGCAGTATAGACGGACTTACGGGATCTCAAGGCAAGAAATTGTGCAATATCCATGCCGGGAACTTGAGCAGTGCCTGCTGTGGGACAAGGTAATACAGTCTGTCACTAAGTGCACGAAGAGTAGGTTCTGAACAGAAGTGGCTGTTGTTCTCCCCGACATCTCTAGGATCCAAACATTTGCCATCATGCTTTCTCTGTCTTTAAGTTTTTAAGACATAGATTCGGTTAAGATATTAATGAGGCGGTTACCTTTCAAAGAGTCAAAACTTGCAAATGTAATTGGTGCAGCCACTCTGGAAAACAGTGTGGAGTTTCCTCAAAAAATTAAAAATAGACCTACCCTATGACCCAGCAATAGCACTGCTAGGAATTTACCCAAGGGATACAGGAGTACTGATGCATAGGGGCACTTGTACTCCAATGTTTATAGCGGCGCTCTCAACAATAGCCAAATTATGGAAAGAGCCTAAATGTCCATCAACTGATGAATGGATAAAGAAATTGTGGTTTCTATACACAATGGAGTACTACGTGGCAATGAGAAAGAACGAAATATGGCCCTTTGTAGCAACGTGGATGGAACTGGAGAGTGTGATGCTAAGTGAAATAAGCCATACAGAGAAAGACAGATACCACATGGTTTCACTCTTATGTGGATCCTGAGAAACTTAACAGAAACCCATGGGGGAGGGGAAGGAAAAATAAAAAAAAGGTTAGAGTGGGAGAGAGCCAAAGCGTAAGAGACTCTTAAAAACTGAGAACAAACTGAGGGTTGATGGGGGGTGGGAGGGAGGGGAGGGTGGGTGATGGGTATTGAGGAGGGCACCTTTGGGGATGAGCACTGGGTGTTGTATGGAAACCAATTTGACAATAAATTTCATATATTGAAAAAAAAAACCTTGCAAATGTAATTAATGACCTGAATAAGACAGTGCTGCTTCTATTGCAAATAGGGGCGGCCTTGTGGAAGGAAGTTTGAAAAACTCCGTTCATGAATCTTATGCCCTCCTGTGTACCCCTTACCAGGTTGAGAAGCCATGAAATAAACATATATATAATAACTTATATATGTATAATATTATATATATAAGTAAACATATATATAATAACTTATATATATTATATATATACACACACACACATATATATACATATATATATATATACACATATACATATATACATATGTATATATATATTCTGGATGTTTCTTTGTCCTCACTCTCTTTTTAAAAGTTTTCCATGTTTACTTATTTTTGAGAAAAAGAGAGAGACAGAGCGCAAGCAGGGGAGGGGCAGAGAGAGAGGGAGACACGGAATCCTAAGCAGGCTCCAGGTTCTGAGCTGTCAGCACAGAACTCGATGCGGGGCTCAAACAGGCCATGAGATCATGACCTGAGCTGAAGTCAGGCGCTTAACCGACTTAGCCACCCAGGCACCCCTGTCCTCACTCTTTATTTTTCCCCCAAGACGTTTTTAGGTGATTTTTTTTTTAATTTTTTTTTTTTAACGTTTATTTATTTTTGAGACAGAGAGAGACAGAGCATGAACGGGGGAGGGTCAGAGAGAGAGGGAGACACAGAATCTGAAACAGGCTCCAGGCTCTGAGCAGTCAGCACAGAGCCCGACGCGGGGCTCGAACTCACGGACCGCGAGATCGTGACCTGAGCCTAAGTCAGACGCTTAACCGACTGAGCCACCCAGGCGCCCCTCCCCCAAGACGTTTTGTAGCACTCTCCTGGTTTGTGAGATTGACCTACATCCAGCTGCAAGGGTGGGTTCTGATTTGTCCAAAGTGATAGGTGCGATCACTCCCCTTCTGCCGCAGAGGTGGGCACACTAATGTAGTCGTCGCACAGCGTGAAAATATTCCTCTCCCTGGTCTCCATTGCCACTAGGGGGTGGCCATGTGATCGGCTCTGAGATGTGAACAGAGTCCTGATTGGGGCCTCCAGAAGGTTTTTATGATGGTTTGGTTATTTGGGTTTGGGATTTTTTTTTCTTCGATTATAAAGGGGCAGACTCAGCAGCGTGCTGAGTCTTAACGTGTCTGTCCTCTTCTTCCTGCCAGAGGCCAGAATGGGACGCCATTGACGAAGCAGCCATCTTGCTTCCAGGAAAACAAAATCCGCTCAAAGAAGACGGTGGAGCAGAGAGCCAGAAGGAACCTGGCTCTGCGAAGACAACTCCCTTGAGCAGCTTGACCAGCCCGGGTCCACCTACCTCTGGAAACAAACTGAAAACCCTATCTGAATCAAGAAGGTGGAAACTGGCATAAGTGAGAGTAGACAAGTAGATCAATAGAACAAAACAGAGAGCCCAGAAATAGATCCATGCTGGCCATACAATTAAAACCTGATCTACTGAAGTTCATCAAAATTTAAAGTTTCCACTCATCAAAGACATTAAGAATATGAGAAGGCAAACCACAAACTGAGAGGAAATATTCACAACACATTTATCTGGCAAAGAGCTTGTATCCACAATATACACACCGCTGTAAATTAAAAAGAAAAGAAAACAAAGGGAAATGCAACCCAGGGTTTTTAAAGAATGAGCTAAAGACTTCAAAGGGCACGTCACAGTGAAAGCTGCAGAAATGACCAAAGAGCGCATGGAAAGGCATGTAGTCACAACCACGTGATCTTTCACGTCCGCCAGGATGGCCAAAACGTTTAAAACTGGCAACACTTCTGTCCGCGAGCATGCGGGGCAACGGAACGCTCACACGTTGCCGTTCAAATTATCGTGGGCATTTGGAAAAACCGATGGGCAGTTTCCCGAAATATTAAATATGCACCTAGTTATTACCCAACCATTTTCCTTCTGGCTATTTGCCCCAGAAAAGTGAAAACTTAAAAGACGTATACAAGAATGTTTTTAAATGCTTTATTCACAACAGGCAAAAACTGAAAACGGCCCGAATGTGTACCAACCAAAGAATGGGTACAAAAAGTGTGGCATGTTTATTCACTAGAATACTACTTAGCAATGAAAAGGAAAGAACTACTAGAACTTTCAACCACGTGGATGAATACTATGAATATTACGTTGAATCAAAGGAGTCAGACACAAAGGGATACATTCGGTATTGTTCTATTTATATGAAGTTCTAGAAGCAGGCACAACTAAGCCATGGTAAGAGAAATCACAACAGTGGCTGCCTAGGGGAAGGGGTCAGGATTCACAAGAAAGGGACATAGGATCGTTTCCTAGGGTGATAAACATGTTTTATATATCAGTGGGGTGGTTTCATAAACTATATAGGACCTTTGCCAAAACTCACTGAACAGTACACTGAAAATTTGTGGATTTACATCATGTAAGTATCTCAAAAACAAAACTAACCTAAACTAAGCAAAAAACCTTATTTGGTTAAGTCCCCGCAGTCGTGTTTCTTTTAATGTGGCTAATGCCATCCATCCTGATTCAGGAAGGAAAACCTGGAGCAAAAAATATAAAGATAATAACAGGAAAAATGAAGAATCGACAGCAGGCGGTGTGGTACGCAGCACACCTCCGTCCACAAGTCCTTAAATCATGTCAAAGCGTGTAAAATTAATTGCATTCCTCATATAGTTTAATGGAGTTTCTCGTGTAGGTGGGTCAGCTTTGTGTACCAGTCATGTTGCATGGAAATAGGACACATATGGTTATTCCTGAGGGGAAGCTCAGGCCCAGGGGAAGGTGGGCTACCAGATGTTCCTGACATCCTGGGACCAGCTTTAAAAACACAGCTGCAGGGGTGCCTGGGGCTCAGTTGGCTAAGCCTCCGACTTTGGCTCAGGAAACGATCTCACGGCTCTCGAGTTCAAGTCCTGCATCGACTCTGTGCTGACAGCTCAGAGGCTGGAGTCTGCTTCGGATTCTCTGTCTCCCTCTCTCTCTGTCCCTCCCCTGCTTGCTCTCTCTCTCTCTCTCTTTCTCTCTCAAAAGTAACCATTAAAAAAAACAATAACTCACTGCTGGAAAACTGGGTGTGTGAACCAAACGTACCCAAATCTTTGAAGTTCCAAGAGACCCAAACTAGAATAGGAGTCAGGTTTGCCAAGGGAGGAGAGGGGGCGTATCCTTGGTGCTTGGACTCCTTCTGAGGTCCCGCTGGTGGTTCTGTCCCCATCCTGCACCCTGGTATCCAACCCAGCCACATAGGTGGTGAGTTGGTATTAGCTCAAAGCAGTTTTCAAGGCAGTAGTGGCCCTTCCGTGGAAGATCTCCTCCCTTGCCCATTTATCACTACCCAACAGACATAGTCTTGTCCTCCGGCTCCAGGGCAAGCGTTCTCCCCAAATCCTCCCCTATCCCCCCGCTGAGGCCCCAGAAAGAAAATCCTGCAGTTGTCCATCTGCAGCACATCCCTCAAACCAAGAAAGTGGCCCTGCCTGTCCCCTGCAGCTTTGCTGGCAGTCCTGCTTTGAGCTGCCGCTACACCTTTGTTGAGACACGGCACGGAGATGTCACCCGGTCTCCACGGGACACCAGCGCTTCGTTCCGTACTAAAACCACCCTTTCGTCTTTTCCATCGGTCTGCAACCACTTTTAAAACACCACTGGAGGGGGCATCTGGGTGGCTCGGTCGGTGAAGCGTCTGACCCTTGACTTCAGCTCAGGTCAGGAGCTCATGGGTTTTGAGCTCTGGCCCCGCACTGGGTTCCAGGCACTGACCGTGTGGAGCCTGCTTGGGATTTTCTCTCTCTCTCTCTCTCTCTCTCTCTGCCCCTCCCCTGCTTGTGCTCTCTCTCTCTGTCTCAAAATAAATAAATAAACTTTAAAAAAAAAATGATAAAATAAAATAAAATGCCACTTAGCATCAAAACACATTTGTGGATATGGGTCCTGAGGGGTGAGGTAGTACTCCTACATAAGGGGTCAATCAGCACCGAATATGCTTATTCCAACCCGTTTAGACGATCATAAACTCTAAAAAGCACAATTTCTAAAATCCTGGCAGAGAACTCTTACAACTCTGGGGAACAGTCCGGTGTGTTCTCGGTGCCCCCCCTCCCCGCCGCCAGCCTTGGCCTGGGGCTGCAGACCCCATCGGAGAAACCCCTCACCCTCTCTCACGTTTCCCTCGATGCTTTTCTGGCTCTGCCTCAGATCTGACTCCATGGGATGCAACAGCACGTGTGACGAGTCCCAGGGGGTTTTCACACAGGCCTGTCCTAGGATTACTATAAAAGCGATATTTATGTCCTGGTGGTTTTCTAAGGTCACCTGGCCAGGTATTACCTTCAGACTTGATGTAGCTGTCATAGAAGGAAATTGCAGGAGAAGCTTCCTGCCTCTTGGGCTTTATTCCCAGGCTTCCTTACTTTTCAGCTTCTGACGTGCACTGACGTCGTTAGGCCTCAAGAGCAGGACAGAAGGGAGCGGGGTGGAGGCCTTTGTGCCCAACCCGCGGCCTGCCTTCCTCTCCCCTAGCAGACTGCCAGACTGTCGCCTGTCAGGCCCCGCTGAAGCTCCCGCCTGCGTGGGTCCCTGGCTGTCAGCTGGAGGAGAAGTTCCAGGAAGTGGATGTTGTTTTTCAGGCTCAGAAAGGCCACATGCTAAAAATATCGATGGCAGAGGCTGTCACCAGGGAACACTTGGCAGTGAGGAAGATGTGCTGTGAAATGGAACAGCCTCGTCCTTCGGGGAGAGGTTTCTCGACCGGCCCGATCTGTGAAGGAGCCTTGGTGGCCAGCCCTCCGCGGAGCTCTGAACACAGGGAGCTCTCCTCGCCAGGAGATAGACACCCCCACTTCTTGACTCCTACCCACGCGGGCTCCCTTCTGTGTTTCCTCTTCGGGTAAATGAGATCATGGCTCCCCCGTGTTCCTGAGCTCAAAACCCAGGAGTCACCTTCGTGACTTCTTCGCCTTCACCCCCCTGCGTTGACGTGCCGTTCTCCGGTCCCCCGGCGGTGCCTCTGCTTCCGCTCTCTCATTACCTCTCGTCTGGACGACTGCGGTGGCCTCTTACATTTTCTTGCTGCTCCGGCACTCCTTTTGCCAACTTAGGTCACACACATCCTCACAATCATCATCATCTTTTACGCCTTTAAGAAAACATCGCCGCCATTGCATACCAGTATGGCGCCTTGAAAAGGAAGGCTCTTCCCAAACTCTTCTCCAAGCCTTCGTTTCTGTACGTGTGTCTATTGCTGTCTATGAAACGACTCCCAAAACCAAAGCCTTAAAGCATCAAGAGAACACCTACTGTCTCTCAGTCACCGTGGGTCAGAAAATCAGGAGCGTCTTAGCTGAGCGGTTCTGGCTCAAGGTCTCGCCTAAGTTCCAGTCAGGGTATCAGCTGGGACTGCGGTCACCTGGAGCTCTGACCCAGTTCTAGCGGATCAGCTTCCAAGAAGGCTGGTTCACACAGACAGCAGGAGCAGGTTGGCGCTGGCTCATGGCGGGAGGCTTCCGTTCCTTCCCCACGCGGGTCTATCCCTAGGCTGCTGGGTGTCGTCACCACAAGGCAGCTAGCTTCCCCCACAGCAGGCAGTCCACAGAACAGCAAGGGAAGTGGCGACATCTTCTGTGGCACAGTCTTAGAAGTCACACACCATCACTTCCACCACGTTCCGTTGGTCACACAGACCACCCCTGAGACAATGCTGGGAGGACTACAAAAGAACATGAATAGCAGGCGTTGAGGATCATTGGGCGCCATCTTGGAGACAGTTTTCCACCTTGACCCTCACCGTCTCCTCCTACACACCCTGAACTGCAGTCGAACAAATGGTCCTCCTCCCGTTTCTACCTGACAAAATCCTACCTGTCCAACCAGGACTCACACGGCCATGAAGTCCTCCCAGATCCCACAGGCTTTAATAAATTCCTCCCCTCCTGGTCCACTTAGCATTAGCATTTCTTTTCTTTTCTCTTCGCTTTTCTTCTCTTCTCTTTTCTTTTCTTTCCTCTTCTTTTTTTTTTTTTTTTTTTTTTTTTTTTTTGAGAGAGAGAGAGAGGGAGAAAATGAGAGGGGAGAGGCAGAGGGAGAGAGAGAGGGAGAAAATCTCAAGCAGAAAATCTTAAGGTGTGACTTCCACACCTAGCACGGAGCCCAATCCCAAGACCCTGGGATCATGACCTGAGCCAAAATCAAGAGTCAGACGCGTAACTGACTGAGCCACTCAGGCACCCCCCACTTTTCTTTTTTTTTTTTTAGCACTTAGCATTTCGACCTCTATGGTAGTGCTTATCACATTCTGCCTTGTGTTACAATTGGGTACAAATGTAACTAACTACCTCTGAAAACCCCTGAAAGAAAGGACCCATGATCTATTCTCTTGTTCACCCAGTCCTTGGGAAAGTACTTACAGAAGTAGATGCTGTATATGGGTTTATTGAATTGAATGTGTCCTCCTTCCTGTCAGGGTTACTGGTTGGGTTAAATCCTACAAGAGAAGAGAATATTTCACTTAGCATCATACTATGTGCCTACTATGTGCTAGCTTTTGGGGATAAACATGGTCCTTGCTGCCACAGTGTCTCAGCCTAGTGAAACATTTGTAAATTCTCATGAATGACCAGACAAATGGAGCCACATTCAAAATTCTCTACTCCGTCAACTCAGCACATTGGAATATTCGAGAATATTCCTAATTTTTGAAAAATATTTTACCTGGAAGATTTTGTGGCCCAATCTTTCCGCTTTATCCTCAGCTTTTTAATGATGGTTCCTACTCATTCATTCATTCATTCACCTACCTAATCAGCCATTCATACATTCAACAAACACTCGCTGAGCAAGCCACTGTGGGTATTTAAAGATAAACGAGATGAAGTGTCTCCTTTTAAGATTTTTGAAATCCAGCAGAGGAGACAAACAGGTACACAAAGCACTATAACACAACCAACCGTTAGCACAGGAAAGGGAGGAGCATGACAGCAACAGATTTCAAGGGCAATTCAGAAGATGCTCTCCAGCCTGCACGGTGAGGGGGCGGAACCCCCGCGTCTGCTGTAGAAGCTGCTGAGGGCAACATTAACCTCCTCAAGCTACATCAGAGACGAACAGCTGTGTCTTTTTTGTCCAGAAAGATCTGGACCCCCTCCCCTGGTCCCCAGAATGAAACCTCACCGCCAACCTCTCCCTCTTTCTACTCAAGGCGTTGAGAGCCAACAAGGGAAACAGGAACAGGACTGTCAATTAAGATCAAGTTCAAGTTCGCCAGGTGAGCCTTCTCAGCAGCATCCCTCCCTGGGTAAATGGATCAGTCCTCACCTGAGTACTGTCCTTCCCCGCTCTGAAGCGGCCTGGAGAGGACAGGCATACCAATGATTCAATACTAGTGACTCTATGAATCGAGAACCTGCCGACGGTCCAAGAAGGGAAAAAATAAATACATGCTCATATATTAATTCCTAGAAAATCGGTACTATTTCTATAGTTACCGTATTTATTTTTTTTTTTTGAATCATGAATAAGAATACCTGGGCGGTCCCATTGTTTGCTACATGAATCCAATAATGGGATGGAATATTTTATTTCATTGTTTTCCTGGAACCCTGGGACATATGATTGCTAAAACAAACCTCATAAATGCTCATTTATTTTTAATGCATTTATTTTAATGCATGCAAGACATATCATACACATAAAAAGGATTTATAAGACATATGCACATTTTAAAGCTTAATAAAATGAACACCGGGTACCCACCACCCCACTCAAGAAATATATGTCAGTTGATTATTAATAATAAGAGCTAATATTTTCTAAGCACTTATTATGTGCCAGACACTGTTCTAAGCACTTTACATATATTATCTGATGGATTTTCACAACAACCTTATATGTTAAGCATCACTATTATCATTTCATAAATGGAATAACAAGCCTCCGTGTGGGAGCTTGCCCTAGGACACACAGATAATAAGTGGTCGAGCTGGGGTAGAAACCTAGACAGTCTGCCTCTAGAGCCCATACTTTATTATTTTTTTTTAATATTTATTTATTTTGGGGAGAGCACAAGCCGGGGAGGGGCACAGAGAGGGGGACAGAGTATCCAAAGAGGGCTCTGGGCTGCAGGCTGATAGCAATGAGCCCAATGCAGGGCTCGAACTCATGAACCTCGAGATCATGACCTGAGCCAAAGTCAGACGCTCAACCGACGGAGCCACCCGGGTACCCCCAGAGCCCACACTTTAAATCACTACACTATACAGAGGCCCTTGGCTGTACAGGATATTGGGACAAATTGACCATAAGATGAAACGTGTATGCAAACCAAATGTCTCTACTGACTCCTACTCTTACATGGAGGGTGAGTTGGGGGGCAGAAGCCTTCCTAACCACAACAAACAAAAAACTCCTGAGCCCCAGGCTATCGTTGCCAAACAGCAGCAGATTTAAAAGATGTAAAGGCAGAAACAACAGGGCAAAAGGTATAATGATTTTAAAAAATCCTATTACCCGCACCTACAGACACATATACCTCATGGTTATTTTGCATTAAATGCAAACTTTATCCTGAAACAGCCAAACATGATGTTAGAGCTTCAATGATCATGGGAATTTTTGATTCCACAAATAACAATTAAGGGGAAGATGGTTTCAATTGATATATTCATCTTAATCTCAATAGGGCGGCATGCAAGGGCCATGACTTTTTTTTTTTTTTTCCAAATGTCCGAAATCAGAGTATTGGTGGGAATCAAAGATCTTTTTATTTTTTTTTAAACTCTTTTTAACATTTATTTATTTTTGAGACAGAGAGAGACAGAGCGTGAACAGGGGAGGGTCAGAGAGAGAGGGAGACACAGAATCTGAAACAGGCTCCGGGCTCTGAGTGGTCAGCACAGAGCCCGACGTGGGGCTCGAACTCACGGACCACGAGATCATGACCTGAGCCGGTCAGACGCTTAACCGACTAAGCCACCCAGGCGCCCCTCAAAGATCTTTTTAAATGACCAAGCTTTAGGGGTGCCTGGGTGGCTCAGTCGGTTGAGCGTCCGACTTCGGCTCAGGTCATGAACTCACGGTTTGTGGGTTTGAGCCCCGTGTCGGGCTCTGTGCCGACAGCTCGGAGCCTGGAGCCTGCTTCCGATTCTGTGTCTCCCTCGCTCTCTGCCCCTCCCCCGCTCATGTTCTGTCTCTCTCTCTCTCTCTCTCTCTCTCTGCCAAAAATAAATAAACATTTTAAAAAATTAGTTAATTAAAAAAAAAAAAAAAAAAAAAAACAAGAAAAAGACCGAGCTTTAGAATGCCAGACAAAACGCCAGGAAGGTCTGGCTGAGGTTGTGCGTCTGTGCAAGGCGTCCGGGGCAGAGAAAGAGCCTGCTGCAGAGCCTGGTGGGCGAGGTCCGTCCCCCTCTTCCTTCCCCTCCCCTTCTTCTTTCCTGGTGCTTGGGCTCTTCCTCTCCGCCCTTCCCTTCTGACTTCACTTCTTTCCTCCCACTCACCCTCCACTCCACGCACTGCATTTGTCTTTCCTTCCACACCCATTCTTACAATCACCTCCTATTTCTGCACCCAAATGCCTCTTCTTTGCACCCTTCAGACCCTTCGGGGAGCTCACCGAAGATGTGTAATGTGCCTCCATTAACAGCTGGTTCCGGGCTCCAAAGCATGGAGCACATTTGTGCAGGGACATAGGCAGGCAGGGTACAGATGTGAACGAGATTGGGTCCTCCTGGCCCCAGACAACTTCCCGTCTAGAGAAGGAAGCAGACAGAAGCCCATATAACAAACCCAGGCTGAGTGGGCTAAGGCAGAAAAGTAGGGCTAATACTATGGGTGAGCAGACCCCTGGGGGGAGGCCAGATTCGTGCTGCAACAAGGAGGGCTTCCCGGAGGAGGCAGCAACTGAGCAGAAGTGCAGGGTCCTGCCTTTCTTATCTCCGAAGCTTCACGTGAAATGCTCAGGACAGATGTCTTCACAGGGGTTAGGAGAAAGGGTTGCCGGAGAGTTTCAGCACCCGCTTGCATAACCGCGGGAGCCCGAGCTCTGCACACAACCACGCCTGTGGCTCCCCGCCCCAGCTCACACAGCTACGATTCCCCCGGGATTCTGTCTCGAGGTGCAGAGCTCCGAGGGAGATCAGCAGAAGGGAGCAGAGACAGTCTTAAAGATCTTGCCTTCCCGGCCCGGAATGAGACTCAAACTCAGGCCCGGACACTCAGCTTCTCTCACGTTCCCTCACCCCCGGCCCCTCTGTACGGGGTTTCCAGCCTGCCTGCCCTTCGGTTCAGACTCAGGACAGCAGGGAAGGTGAGGAAGTGGAGAGGGAGGGCGAAAGCAGATGATTCTTTCAAGAATCTGCTCTTGAGCAAACCACTTCCCCTCCCTGGGCCTCAGTTTCCTCATCCGCAAAATGAGAAAGCCCGTCCCTGCCAGCCCAGCCGGGCCAGCTGTTTTCTGTTTCCGTCCTGCCCTCCCTCGGTATGTCTTTCTCTTGCAGTCAGATGGGGCTGTTTCCCAGTTTCTGGAAACCGCTTCTCACCATCTGCCTATCATCGTCCTCTTCCCCCCTGTGGCTTTTCTCTCCCCTGCCTGGGCTCCACGGTGGGGGGACACAGGCCATGCTGCTGTTACTTTGGGGCCGGCCTTTCGGAGCCTCCCTCCCCTCCGCCTCACAGCTTTCAGTGGGCACACACGGACAGGAAGCCGGGCCCTCGAACTGTGTGCTCAGCACTTGGGGCAAGAGCCATTACCCCCAGCCTGACTCACAGAAGGGAATTCAGAATCTCTGCAAGGCCAGCCGAGCCAGGTTGGGGAAATGGCCTCCTTTTTTTTTCCTCCCCTTCGAACCCTGGTTAAGACTTCAAGGAAGAGTTAGGGGAGCGTGGTTGTTGCAAGACGGAAGCGAGGGGCCCTCCAGGCAACGGCGAGGACACGGTCTGAGGCGGGTACGGCGTCCGCGGTTGATAAATGGGAGAATGAACGCTGCTGTGGATTCTGTCGCAGAGGACGTTCCCTCCCTTTAGCACCGTTGCCAGAGAAAGGGACTTTTCTAGGATACACTCCATATGGAAAGATAGGACAACAGTCCCGTGCGCGTAAAAGCCATTTCCCTTTGGGTCGTTGTGCTGGAAGCTTCCTCCCGGCTTCCTTCTCCCGAAGCAGCTCCTGACGGGACACATTGGTCGGAAGGGCTGGCAAAGCAGGGCGGGCTGCTCAGGCGACCCAGGCGTGCGGGTGGGGCGACCCTCCTCCACTTGGCCGTTGGTCCATCTGTCCCTTCACTCCCGCGGCCCTTCCTTTGTGCGCCCACCTCCTCCTGCCTCCCCGAGAACAGACCTGCGACGCTATGCCAGCCTGAACTCCCGTCCCCACCCCGACAGGCACAGCCCACGGTGCCAGGGGTGAGCTCATGAAGGTCACAAGTGTATCTGTTCTCATCCCTCACGACAGTCTTGCCTCTCTCCCTACACGAAACGCCTCCAGCATTTGTGTTCTGGAACGCTCAGCCAGCGTCCAATAAACTCTGCCTTTTTTGATTGTAATCCCTTTGATGCACAGGCCCAGGGTCCCCAACCAAACTGCGAGTCGCTCTCGAACCTCTCTAACCCCGGTACCTGTCAACGTGTCTCATTCATAGTCAGCGGATTCCTTTTTATTTTTTATTATGGTTTATTACACAGATAAAACATGCTCACGGTAGGATTACATGTTTATTGGCAGAGTAAATCACCACAGAATCAAGTGCACAGCCTCCAAAGCTATTAAAGAAATGCAAATTTTTTTTAAATGGAAGATATTCTTATACATGTATTAAATTAAGGCAAATCAATAAAAATGAAAAAAATGCTATGCAGGAGTGATTATGGAAAAGAGTGTGCTTACACAGCATTGGTGGTGGGGGGGCCACCTATCGTTCGGTTCAAGACTCTGGAACACTACCTGGAGGTATCTCACAGGACGCATAAAGATCCCCATGTCCTAGGGCGCCTGAGTGGCTCAGTCGGTTGGGCGTCAGACTTACGCTCAGGTCATGATCTCGCGGTCCGTGAGTTCGAGCCCCGTGTCGGGCTCTGTGCTGACAGCTTGGAGCCTGGAGCCTGCTTCAGATTCTGTGTCTCCCTCCTCTCTGCCCTTCCCCCGCTCGCACTCTGTCTCCGTATCAAAAATAAAAATAAACGTTAAAAAAAAATTTAAAAACAAAAGATCCCCACGCCCTTTAATTTGGGATACGAGTGTTAGATCTGGCATCAGGGTATCCTGAACCTTCTCCATTCTATATTCTCCTCTCCTTGTTGCCTTCTCTCTCTTTCTCTCTGTCCTCTCTGTGTCATCTCCTCTCTGTCCACCTCCCCTCCACCTCCCCTCACCGGGGATTTCCTTCTGCCACTGTGTCTGTCCTCAACCACATTGCCAAGAGCCCGTCCTCATTCTGCTCCAGAGTAGAAGGAAATGTCTCCCTGGGCTAGACTTTAAGCCTCTGTCTTCCAAGTGCCTTCTCCAGTGTGGATAAGTCCCGCCTTGCTTGTGCTCCTCCCATCAGAGACTTCACCAAGCCCTCCGGGTGAAATCAGGGTGTTCCCTGTGAGACATCACCAAACACCAGCACTCCGTGTGCAAGGCCAGGGAGCTCTCCTTTCCTCCCTGGAGTGGGCGTGCGGAGCAAAAGCCAAGAGCAGAGACTCGGAGCTTGCTCATGGAGAACATGCACAGGCCAAGGCCAGCAGCGAGACCCCCCCCCCCCCACCGCACTGCTTCCTCCCCAGCTCCCTCCCAGGACCAGAGGAAAGAAGAGATGGGGGGGCGGCGGGGAGTGGGGGTGGGAAGGGAGTGCCTGTGCTGTTTCCTTACTTAGCTGGTCCTGTTTGCTCTTCTCTCTGCCGTCCAGCGGCCACTGTCATGGTAGCCCGTGCCTACTTCTCTTCCGAGTCAGTTTGGAGGTTCCGCTGTGATTGTCCCGTGGACAAGCTCTCCGTTGGGAACTTCACAGAAGCACAAGGTCTTGGCTCAAATACTGTAGCGGACGCTGAGGGTGCCACGGCTGGAGGCCAGAGGTCCACACTCTTCACGGCACCCGGCAGATTCTTTCTTTCCTTTTTTCTTTTTATTGGAGCTTCGTCGACGTACAATGTCATGTTAGTTTCAGGTGTTCAGGGTAGTGCGTCAACAGTTCTATACATTCTACAATGCGCACCACCTCCAGTGTGATTGCCATCTGTCACCATCCAACGTTTTTACAATATTATTGACGATTTCTTCTCATCCCTGTGCCTTATTGATTTCATAACTGGAAGTTTGTACCTCTTAGTCTCCTTCACCTATATCGCTCATCTCCCCCACCACTCCCCTCTGGCAGCAAGTTCTTTCTTTTTGAGAGAGAGAGAGAGAGAGCACAAGTGGGGGAGGTGCAGAGAGAGGGGGAACAGAGGATCCCAAATGGGCTCCGTGTTGACAGCAGCGAGCCTGATGGGGGCTCAAACTCACAAACCGTGAGATCACGACCTGGGCCAAAGGCTGCCGTTCAACTGACTGAGCCACCCAGGTGCCCCTGCGAGTTCTTTCCTGTAGAGAGAATCCAGAGCACCTGCATGGCTTCCACAGTCACCTAAAAATCACCTACTTCTAGGGATCCAGGAACGGAGTTTTAAGAAACGTTAGCCTTAAAGTTCTAAAGTTGCCCCCTTCCCCCTCCCTGAGACAGGAGCTGGATGCTTTTCCCCCCAGATCAAGCAACAAGTGAAAGGAGATATAAGGGAACCGCTGGAAGAAAGCGGGAGCCCCTCTCGCACGCGGAAGGACATGTGCCTGGTGCTGCTGTGGGATGGGCAGAGGGCAGCGGGATGGATCTTGCTAGAGCTCCATTTGTGTCTCTTCAGTTTGGGAAGCATGGACCCTGGTGCCAGGGGCATGGGATGAGGGTAACAGCGGGAGCTCCTGGAATTCGTTGGCTAAAAACGCACACGGTTCCTGTTGCACAGCAGTGTGAATACAGTTAACCCTACTGACCTGTACATTTTAAAGGATCAAGATGGTGAAGTTTGCAATATGGTTTTTACCACAGCTTAACAAAAAGGGGAGAGATGCACAGGGTTTTCCACGGCCCAGATGGGCACTGCGGAAGGTAGCTGTCGGGAGCCCCAGAGGATCCCTGCCCAGAGAACTGCCTGCCGTGGGGACACGCAAGCAGGAAGAGGCCAGCGCTTACTGCTTCTGAGGACGGGGACTGAGCCGAGCGGTGGCAGATCACCCGGAAAAGGATCACCCACTTGAAGGGATAGACACGTACAGACTCCCCAGCAGAGGGGTCACTGTGGAACCTCAGACAGGAACCCTAGGGCCTCGCTATGCCTGCCCCATGTGGTACCCACTGGTGGACAACTGCTGGCCCAGAGCTCCCCACTGGGTTGGCTAATACTTCCTCAGATTGCCACCATAGTCTGGGGCGTCCCCGTCCAATCCTGTTTCCTCCATCAGCTTTTACAGCCATTGCTCTGCCATAAACCTCTTGCACTGGTAACCAGTTCAGTATCTGCTCCCAAGGGGATCCAAACAGTCACAACTGCAGAATTTCAGAACTGGTCGCCCCAAATCAGGCCAAATGCCGCGGGTTGAGCGAGTGTCTCTCTCTGGGATGTGTGAGCGCTTTTCACTCTTTTCCTTCAGCTCTGAAACACCAACACGTAATATGCTGTTTGTTACACACGATTTCTGTATCCTATTACGTATCGCACAAGCCAACTTTCACTACGTAACACTGTGGTGACAAAACCTAAAAATCTCCGTGGCTTACCACGACAAAGGTTTATTTATTTACCTGTTTATTTATTTATTTTAAAGTTTATTGACTTATTGTGAGAGAGAGACAGCGCAAGTGAGGGAGGGGCAGAGAGAGAGGGAGAGGGAGAATCCCAAGTGGGCTCCATGCTGCCAGCGTAGAGCTCTACATGGGGCCCAAACTCACAACCCCAAGATCAAGAGTCACACACACTACCAGCCGAGCCAGCCAGGTGCCCCAACAAAGGTTTATTTCTAACTGATTTTATAGGTTACCCGTCACTTCTAGATGTCTTCCCATAACGGAATCTGGGCTAAAGGAACAGCTTCTCTCCTTGATGTGCCTTTTTAACGGCAAAGGGAAGAGAGCAAAAATGCGAGTGGACATGTGCAATGCTCTGCAAGTTTCTGACACTCATATTTTATTAGCCGAAGCAAATCACACGGCCAAACCTGACAATGAAGCATGGAAGTATATTCTTCCCACAGTCCGAAGGCAGCAGGCAAGGATATCTAATCCTCCTCGGAAGGGGCAAATATTTGAAAATACAGAAAGATGTCAGGGCTGAGGTCTCCAAGAGTTCTTGACCTTTCCTAGTTGTGCCAAAGTGGCTGCCATGGCTCCAAGAAACAGAGCTATTCCACACAGGAAGGAAAAGAAAGGGGGAAGGATAAGCAGGAAGAAATGCTGGCTGAGTCTGTCAATCTCTTTCTCTCTCTCTCTTTTTTAAGATTTTTATTTTTATTTAAAAAAATTTTTTTTAAGTTTATTTATTTTGAGAGAGACAGAGACAGTACGAGTGGGGCAGGGGCAGAGAGAGGGAGAGAGAGAATCCCAAGCAGGCTCCGTGCTGCCAGCACAGAGCCCAAAGCAGGGCTCAAGCCCACGAAACCATGAGATCATGACCTGGGCCAAAATCAAGAGTCAGACACTTAACCGACTGAGCCACCCAGGTGTCCTTAAAGGTTTTTAAGTAATCCCTGCCACCCAGTGTGGGTCTCACACTCACAACCCTAAGATCAGGAGTCACACGCTCTACTGACTGAGCCAGCCAGGAGCCCAATGTCTCTTTGAAGAGTTGTTGTTATTGGGGGGTTTTTTTGCTTTTTTTTTTTTTTTTTTCTTTTCTGGCAGGCTGCCTTAAAGACTTCCACTTACGTTTCATTGGCCATTTCCCTGTGCAAGGAAAGCGAGGCTATGTTATTCAGCTACCACTCCCAATAGAGGGGTTTTGTGAGTAAGGAAGATAGTATGAATATTGGGTGCTCAGCTGGTGGTTTCTGCCATTCCAACAAGAGAGGTATCGAAAACCTTTTGAAAGCTACAAGACAGAATGAAACAAATTAACTAATGAAACTGAAAAAGAAGCCACAGTCTCCAATTTTCTGTGGTTGTTGCAGAGATGCTGGAAGGTGATGTACCTACTAGAACCCTGACATGTTCTGGGCTCCGAGTCAGCACCTGGGCTAGAAGACAGAAGCAAGAAGTGGGCTGAAAAGAGACAGAACTCGTGAATGTCTTACATGGACAACTACCCTTCACACCATTTTTCCCATCATGACCCAGAAAGCCAGCACTCAGCATTTACTCCCATGCAAAACAAAACAAAACCCAAAGATACTAAACAAAATATTTCAGCCTTCTTTCTTTAAGCCTCTATTTGGAGGCCCCTGCAGCCTGACAGCCCCCTTCTCGCCCACTTTACCCAGAGCTCTGAATCCAAATCCTAGTTGGTAAAGTAACTGGCTTGAGAACAGACCACTGTGGAAGTCCACATCAGCTAGGCAGTCTATCTGCCTTATATATGAGCAAACCGTTGGGGCTTACCAGGCAAATAAGGGGCTCTACTGCAGGGTCAGATGCAATCTCAGCTGAAGCCACACCCACAACCAAATGTTAAGTGAAAGTCTGTAGGCTGAACCATAGGCCCACCCCCAGCCCTGTTGTATCCATGCAACAAGAACAGGTTGCTATGAAAATGGAACATTCAGAGAACCACAGAGGAGTACTTATAAACTTAAAAACTCTGCCTATCACAAATATAAATATTAATACTGGGAAGAGGGTGGTAGATTGGGCGGTGCAAAGTAAAATCTTCATATTGAAGAGTTAAAAGATAATGTCAAAAGTCTTCCAAATAAGTAAATAGAGGTAACAACATATAATCTAGAGTTCTGAAGGTAGCCACAAGAAGAACTAAATAAAGAACCTGTTTTGAAGGAAAGGAAGGTAGGTAGGAAAGAAAGGAGGGAAGAAAGAAAAGAAAAAGAGGGAGGGAGGGAGGGAGGAAGGGAGGAAGGAAGGAAAGAAGGAAGGAAGGAAAGAAGGAAGGAAGGAAGGAAGGAAGGAAGGAAGGAAGGAAGGAAGGAAAAGAAAAGAAAACATTTTCTCTGAGTTTGGGATTCAAGGAGGGGAGGAAATGTGGAAGTCCACGACTTTCCCCTATAACCTGCTCTGTATTATTTGATCTGTTGCCAGTCACACGGACTTCTGTACCTATGCTTTCGGCAACACTACATTTTTAGATATATACACATTGAAACTGCTATATAGCATTGCAGTGTCTAAATATAGCATGTTTATTTATATAGATCCTTTAGATGACTATTTGAGTCATTTAAAATGTTTCCATGTTAAGAACAATATTGGATCAAACAGTCTTGTATACATCCTTCTGTACAAGTCTGGAGGAGGGATACTCTGCACTGGAGGGAAGGAGTCTAACTTCACCAGGAAACTGACAAATTGCTCTCCAGGGCATGTGGCCAGCTCTCATCCATAAGAGATAAAAGCGCCAGTGTTCCACACCCTCACCAATTGTTTTTCAAGTCTCTTACATTCTGCCAGTCCGGTGGGTGTGAAATGACGTCTCACTGTGACGCTGCTTCCCAGATTATTAGAAGAGTTGAAGGTCTTCTCATGAGTTTACTGGCAATACGGATTTCCTCTTCACTGATGCTTTGCCTGCGTTTCTGTTTTGTTGTTTATCTTCTGCTAATTGGTAGGCATTCTTTACGAATTCTGGATACTAAGGCTTTGTGGGGCACACGTGTTGCAAGGTCTTCTCTCAGTCTATTTGTTTTTTAAATCTGTTTACTTTCTGCTCATTCATTTAACATACATTTTAAATGTAATCAAATACATCAACCTTTTATGTTCATACTTACGTTGTGTTTATGAAATCCCCTCTTACCCTGAGGTCATCATGCTGTCTTCCTTAGGGCACAAAGTAACACTTCAGTTAATATATGAATAAATATACGAATAAATAAAGTCTTTCCAGGTTGTTGGTCTCCGGGACATTACACAAATCCAATTTTTATTTTGTACAAGCACCTTGCTCATACAAGCAAATTTGTATTGCAAGATCAGACTTAAAGACAAATGTTAAAGGGGTTGTTACCATTTATCATAATGAAACCAAGCTGAAGCATGCCTTACTTTACACACACGGAGGTGTACAACCAGCGAGACTAACTAATTCCTCTTCACAAAAGATGCACTTGAGAAATGGGGTTTTAATATACAGCAATGTTTAGATTAGAAATCAGAAAAACAATCTTGCTAGTAAGGGCTACAGCAATACAACAGGGCACCTGGAGCAGCCCATGTATTGAAAAAATTGTACTGAGCCTCTATTGTACGGCAGACCTGTAAGAAAAATTGTGGAACTTCTTTTTTAAAAAGGGGGGGGGGAGGGGGTGGCGCCTGGGTGGCTCAGTCGGTTAAGTGTCTGACTTTGACTCAGGTCATGATCTCAGGTCATGAGTGTGAGCCCCTCATCGGGCTCTGTGCTGACAGCTCAGAGCCTGGCACCTGCTTCGGATTCTGTGTCTCCTCCTCCCTCTGCCCCTCCCATGCTCATGTCTCTGTCTCTCAATAATAAATAAGCGTTAAAAAAAATTTAATAAATAAACATTAAAAAAAACCCTATGCAATCATTAGATCTGAAAGCCAGAGTCATTGCCATCAGTAGCACCAAGTCAACGGCTCTAACGTGCATGTTTATCAACCGCATCCCACTGCTTTTCTCCTTAAGCCTTTGTCTTTCGTGTCCTTTCCATTCTCCGTGGCCCCATCAAGGCCTCCTCTCTCCACATCGAGTTTATAGAAACAGTCACCCAACTGGTCATCCTCCTTCCAGCTCGCTCTCCCATCCTCCCGTGCTGGACGAAACGTCTCCCGAACCTGGCTGTGATCAAACCTCCTGCTCAAAATTTTCACCGCATCCTCGCCGCACTTTGGATAAATATGCCATAGAAATGTGTACGTTGTCCCTTTGATGAGTATTTAAGTCATTAAAAATTTTCCACTCTTATGAACGATACCATTCGTAACGCAAATTTTCTCGCTGGGTATTCAGGGCCCTCCATGCTCTGTCACCAATTAGCTTTCTTTATGTCCCATCGCAGCCTATGTAAATCCTGTGCTTCCTCTGGGCTGATCTTCTGTTCTCCGCCTTTGTTCCTTCTCCTCCCCAGCTAAAGGATCCTGCCAAGGACAAGCCAAAGACCCACTTCTTCCACTGACTCTTTACTGACTGTTCAGTGATTATTCCCACCTAACATTCCTAAAACACTTAGCATCTGTGCCATGCAGTTGGCACATGCTGTCTTGAAACGTTTTTATATATCTCCTGGTTCCCAAAGTAGATTAAAGCGATCTGTGGGCAGGAATGATGTGTCAGAGAGTCTTGGGCAGAAGGGAGGTCCCCGAAGCATCCAGCCCAGTTCCTTACAAGATTCAAGAAGTATCTGCTGTCATTTAGCCCCAAATGTATTAAATTTTTCATAGTATATTCACCAACGTTAAAGAGAAAAGTCTTAATATTCTCCAGTAGGTTGGGTTATGCTTCCCAGATGAAAACGACTCATGGTAGAAAAAGACAATTAATGCAAAGAAGTGTTTTTGAACATTAAGAAGAAATATAAGAGTGACCTAAAATCTCAGGCACTCCACATCTCTTTTTAAATGAAAGCATATTTGGGGTGCCCGGGTGGCTCAGGCGGTTGAGCGGCCGACCTTGGCTCAAGTCATGATGTCGCGGCTTGTGGGTTCGAGCCCCGCATTGGGCTCTGTACCGAAACTCGGAGCCTGGAGCCTGCTTCGGATTCTGTGTCTCCCTCTCTCTGCCCCTCCCTGGCTTGTTCTCTTTCTCGCTCTCTCTCAAAAATAAATAAACATTTAAAACAAATTTTTTTAATAAATAAATGAAAGCATATTCATTACTGAAGAGTCACACGTTGTAAAACTCCCCGCAGAAGTTTACACGTTCCCCAGACACCCTTCTCTCAGGGGGATGAAGACTTGGAGAAGAGAGGCCAGCATTGACGGTTACGCTGTGCTCGGCCAAGACCCACAACTCCGCACACTGGGCTGTCCAAGTCGCCACCTCACGCGGGCACTCTTCTGGCCCCAGACAGACCAAGTGGAGAATAACCACCTACCACCCTCTACCTGTAATTTCGGGAAACTGCTGCCATCGCCTTTCATCACTGGCTCCTTAAAAGTACTGCTTGCTGCAAATGCTTGAGGAAATAGCGAAAAGAGGTAAAGAAGAAAATACAAACCACCACCCAGGCATAACCACTAACACTCTTTTGGAGGTTTCACCAAAACTACACACACACACACACACACACACACACACACACACGCACCGCCCTGTGGGCTCCTGCCCCACAGGCAGTGAGAGGCTGTGTGGGTCAAGGTTACAAGCGTGGCCGCCAGAGCCTGACTCCAGGTCTGAAACCTGGTCCCACCGCTCACTGGCTCTGCAACCTGAACAAATTGCTTCCTGTGCACATTCTTTCACCTGCAAAATTAGAATCATAGCCTCATAGGGTTGCCAGGGGTTTAAGTGAGGTGATATATATGTCATGTCCGTACCAGCGAGATGCGTAGAAAACACCGGGCAGTTCTCAGTTATCATGATTAGACAAGTCCCCATCTCACCTTTGAACTTGACATTTTATCAGGGCTCTGTTGCCAAATCTTCTTTGAAAATATTGTCTTTATGGGGGCGTCTGGGTGTCTTAGTCGGTTAAGCGTCTGACTTCAGTTCAGGTCATGATCTCGCGGTTCGTGAGTTTGAGCCCCATATCAGGTTCTCTGCTGTCAGCGTGGAGCCCGCTTCGGATCCTCTGTCCCCTTCTCTCTGCACCTTCCACTTGCTTGGTCCCTCTCTCTCTCTCTCTCTCTCTCTCTCTCTCAAAAATAAATAAATAAATAAAAAAATAGGTTTTTTAAAAAAAAGAAAACATTGTTTTTATATGTTTCTCTATCCTACTTTTAACTTACCACTTTATCACACCTGTATGTTTTTAATATTCTTTTAAAAAATTATTTCTGATGTCTGTATAACTAATACTCTATCTTCTAAATATGCCACATTTATCATTTCCTTCCATTGCGGGATGTTCAGGTTGTTTCCTATTTATCACTATGATATGTAATACTGTGATAATAAAAACTTTAGTCACATCCCTGTTTGCTTTCTTGTGACTTCTAACATAGAATTTCTAGAAGGATAGGGGATAAGCATTGTTTAATGTTTACGTTACCAAACCGCCATCCAGAAAAAATACTCCAAGTTCACACCCATCAGTCCTGTGTGAGAACAGCCTCTATATCCATGACGGTGTTTTGGTGTTATCTCTTTTCTCTTTTTTTGCTACTTGGGAAAAAGAAAATTTTTATGTCATTTAATTTTGATTTTGACAGCCAAACTTTTATGATTATATTGGCCAAGTGTATTTCCTCTTTCGGGAATATTCTATTCATGTCCCCACTCTTTTGCATTTGTTTGATTTCTTTTGGTTGAGCTGCAAAGAGGTTTTTCATATTAATTGGTAAGTGCTCCTTATACTAGCAATTTAATTTTTCTGTTACATCTTATTTTTTTCCAGTTTACTTTAGAGCTTAGGGCTTTTATTTCCTCATTGACTCAGCACATAGTTATTGAGTGCCTGCGGTGCCAGACAATGTTGTAGGTGCTGGGGATTCAGCAGGGAGCACGGCCGGCTAAGATCTCTGTCCCTGGAGAGCTTACATGTTAGTGGGACAGTGGAATTGCAATGCACAGAACCATCTAGTTCCTGGAATGCCTGTTCTAGAGTTTTATAAGCACCTGTAACTTCTTAGACACAACGGGCCTGTTAAGTCATCTTCCTTTCAGAAAACCATTGTACCCACGAGAATACAGAGGAAGAGAGACCCCAGGGTCTCTTGATAGAGAAAATTAGATAATAGTTTCAAACGAGTCTGACTGGAAGGGCACCCATAGACTTTCAGACGGGACTTGGGATATCAAGAGCACATCTAGAGTTGTTTCTTTTTCCTTTCACACGCACACCTCGCTTACACATCCCACACTAGGGGGCAGGAGAAACAGAGGGGTGCGGGCACGGATGACGAGAACAGAAAAGTTTGGGGTCCTACCTGAGTTGGCTCAGGCTGTCACCACAAAGTGCCACAGAGTGGGTAGCTTAGAAACAGCAGCACCCTCTTTCTCCCAGTTCTGAAGGCTGGCGGTCTCAGATCGGGGTGCTAGCCTGGTCAGGTTCTGGGGAGAGCCTTCTTCCGGGTTGCAGACTGCTGACCGCTTGCCGCGGCCTCACACGGTGGGAAAAGGTTGAGCTGGCTCCCTGGCCTCTTCTTAAAAGGGCACTAATCCTATTCATGAGGGCTCACCCAAGTACCTCCCGGAGGCCTCACCTCCAAAACCCAGCACACTGGAGATTAGACTTTAACATGCGAATTTGGGGAGGCCATAACGAGGCTCCATAAGCAGAGGGGATTGTGCCAGGAAGGACTTTATGGAATGGTTGATGCACCAGCACCAATCTTACAAGAGATTCCCATCCCTCAATGGATGCACAGGAGAGTTAGGGGACCCACAACAGGAGCAAAATGGCCTTCTCAGCAATCTGTGTGCATGTGTGACTCAAGCACCAGATGAACGACCACCCCTCCAAAGTGTCAACTCTTGGAGGGGTGCCCGGGTGGTGCAGTCAGTTGAGCGTCCAACTCTAGATTTGGGCTCAGGTCATGATCTCACGGTTCATGAGTTCGAGCCCCGCATCAGGCTCGTGCTCACAATGAGGAGCCTGCGTGGTATTCTCTCTCTTTTCTCTCTCTACCCCTCCCCTGCTCTCTTTCTCTCTGTCTCTCCAAATGAATAAACATTTTTTAAAAAGTTTTTAAAAACCAAGTGTCAGCCCTTGGAAACAACTCCAGAGAAGCAGACAGAGAGAATCCTGAGTTAACTGAGATTGTGCTTTGGGCAGCAGCAGAACAAGGATCAAAATAAAAGTTGAATGGAGTTATAGAAAGTTCTATTTCTCATACCTCTGAAAGATCTCCCTGTGCTTTTAAGAGGGATCATGCAAAAAAGAGACCATTATTTCAACACTTAGACAAGAATTCCCACAGTTCTTAAGAAACCGAAAATGCAGATAGAAGGTTCTGTTACATTTGCATAATCTTAAATTCACTTTTGCAAAGGCAGTTCCAAAACCAGCCGTTCCAATACGTACAAGGTGGAGGTCACCAATCCCTCCTTCACCCTTGGCCCCTCGCAAGCAACACATACATAAACATCCCTACAGAGCCAGGACAAACACAACGGACCCCCAAAGTCGCCCAACGCAGATGAACAAGAACCTCGTGAGGACAAAATCTCTAGATGGCCCTCCTCAGAAGACTCCTCCCTCACCCCCTCTCCTTGCACGGCTCAGGCTTCCCTGCCGCCTCCACTTTGTCCGCTGTCTCCACTCTTTGTCAAAAGCTGCCCGCTTATCAGACGCTGCCCTCTGTCACTCTCAGCTTACTCCTCAATAAAGCAGAGCTGGCTTGCTAGGAGGAAACAAGCAGAGAAAGATCGGTTCAGAAAAGATGTTCCGCATCACTAATCGTTAGGGAAATGCACGCCAATACCACAATGAGATAACACTTCGCACCCATTGGGATGACTACTTAAAAAAAAGGGGGGGGGGGATTGGTGGGCAGGGAGGTTGGTGAGGATACGGAGAAAGAGAAACCCGGGGTGGCGGGAACGTAAAATGGCACACAGCCGGTGTGGAAAATGGTGTGATGGAGCCTCAAAAATTTTTAAAAGGGGCTTACCATACAATTCACCAATTATACAGCTGGGGATACCCCCAAAAGAACTGAGGGCAAGGCCTCAAAGAGATGCTCGCACACCCATGATCACTATCACTGCAGCATCAGTCACAAAAACCGAAAGACGGAAGCCACCCAAGTGTCCCCAGACGGATGAATGGGTAAAGATGTGGCCTATTCATACAACGGAACATGATTCAGCGTGAGAAAGGAAGGAAACGCTGCCCCAGGCAACGATATGGCTGAATTCTGAAGCCACTGCGCTAAGTGAAATAAGCCGTCGTCGCAAAAGGGCAAATGCCGTCCGATTCCACTCCCGTGAGCTGCCTATAGTCAAAGTCATAGGGACAGAAAGGACAAGGGTGATTGGCAGGGTCAGGGGGGAAGAGGGGAATGAGGCGCTCGCGCTTGAGGGGTCGAGAGCCTCAGTTGAGGCCAGGACAAAGCTCTGGAAGCGGATAGTGGTGGCCGTTGCACAGCGATACAAATGTACTTAATGGCACAAAACCGTGCGCTTCTAAACGGGGGAGGGGGGGGGGTGAATGCTGAGAAAAAGAACTTGGGGGAGGAGTGGGTGTCGGGGCAAATCGGACGGAAACAGGAACACTCAAGGACCGGCTTTACGCCCTGGAGAGCTGGAGGGAACTCCCCAGGCTGTAGGGCCAGGAGCGGGGAGGCGGCCCCACCGAGCTCTAGGGACTGGCCACCCAGAAGGATGTCTGCAGCTTATCTTAATCGCCACACCCTCCACGAAGCCCCCTTCTGATGTCCCCTAAACTCTGCCCGATCAACGGAGGCCACATGCCCTCCAAGCGGGCACCGGCTGGGGCTCAGGAAGGGAAACACATTTAGCCCAAGCACAGATCGACGTTCGGCCCGGGCGCACACGCACGGTGTCTGCGGAATTAAAAGGTAACGGTGACGGGTGGTGCCGAAGGGGGGAGGTGGGAAGCCTCGGGGCGAGGGGACACACGCGACGCTTGGGAAAGCCAGCCCTAAAGTTTGGGGCCTGACACACGCGGCCCCCGTGCTCCGAGCCCACACCGCACTTGCTTCTTCTCTCACAGGCTCTACCGGGACCCCTTTGCCCAGTTCTCCCCGCGGGACCCAGGGCGGCGTCTGCTGGGGGCCGCGGGCACCCGGCGGCACCCCGCACGCGGCCCGCGCAGACACGCAAGGCGCGCCCCTCCGCGTCCCCCGGGCTCGCGCCCCAGGGCGGGCGCGCTCACGAGCTCGGGCCGGGGCCGGCGCCGCCCGCGGGGGCGCGCCTCGTCCCCACAGGAGCCCCACGGGCCCCCCCCTTCCCTTCCCCGCGCGGCCGCGGGCTCGGCCTCTTCGCGCCCGCGCCCGCGCCCGCGCCCCCGCGCCCGCGCCCGCGCCCGCGCCCGCGCCAGGCCGCCTGCAGCCGCGGCCCCTCCCGCCGCCTCCTCCGCGCGCTCCTCCGCGCGCTCCTCCGTCCGGCTCGCGCGGCGACGCCCTGGGCGGCGAGAGCCTCCGCGGCCGCGGAAATCTGTACACACCGCGCGGCGAGCCTGGTAGCTGGGTCTCTGTGGCGCAATCGGTTAGCGCGTTCGGCTGTTAACCGAAAGGTTGGTGGTTCGAGCCCACCCAGGGACGGGCAGCGCTCATTTTCCTGAGATGACCTCGATACGGATCCATTTTAAAATGGCAAGCCTGAGATTTTTAGTCGAACGGGAGTACGACGCCACCACGCTTCCAGGATAGAGGAAGACCTTGTCCTCTCAGTGTTTGTTGCACGGCGGGGGCGATCGATCTAAGAGGGACTCTGCGTCTGGACTGGCAGCTTGTGCCTTGGTCATTCAGGTCCCGTGGTCATTTATCCACGGGAAACCTACACACATTCTTCGGGAGACCGGCCCAAGATTGTGCTTCAACAGCAGTAACTGTAACGGGGGGGAAGTAATTGCCCCTTGACAAGTGAGTTTCTCCCAGAAAATCGGATACCACCAAAAAGTAAATGTACTTACTCAGTACTGCCTTATCTACTGCCAGAAGAATCCGAGGAGCTGCTCGATGAACATATGCAGGGGGAGTCACCTACAAGTATGTGGGGGCATAATCACCCCACGTAACTGTGCTAAACGGAGCTCTGTTTTGGACAATGGACTTGAACCTAGGCAAAGGTGTTAATGTTGGCGTTAGGTCGCTGACACAATTTTCCCTGAAATTAAACTCAGGCAGAAATTGTTTGTATGAGTTCTTGCTAAAAGGTTTCCAATGACGTGTTTTCAACTCCGGTCTCACAGAAGACACAGATCTTTTACAAGCAGATGGTTCACATAAGACTTTCTATAAAGATAGAGAACCACACGATAATATGATAACGTGATGCTATAATTCGTTCCTGCCAAGATTGAGGTCATGTGGTGGGTGCTTTGTCTCCGGGATGTACTTTTCCTGGATAGAACCGAGAGACTCGGAAGAAGGAATAAGTTAGCTGCGTCACTCGGCGGTCTCTTAGGAAATGCCTTGGCAAATGCTGGCTGATAATTATTTATCAAATAATTGTTGATAATAAAATACCCTCTGTTGTCTAGCGAGAAGCCCTAAAAAAGGAGACACAGTGTTGCACTTGAAGGATTTCAGGCAGATTCAGCAGTAGCCGGCCCCCCACCCCCACCCCCCACATTCCAAGCTTTCCACTCATGCTTAGGGATAGATTATAGTAGAAACAAGAAAAGGGAAGGCAGTTAGGTCATAAGATCGTTCGTGTACTGTCCAAATCTAGTCTAACACTTCAAGATGGAGGAGGCATAATATTTGCTAATACTTAAGTTATGGGGCCTTAGAAAGCATATCCTTCCGCTTTAAGCTGATTGTATTTATACTAGGTTATAAGCTCCTTGAGGGAAGAGACCAACCTCTGTTCTTAGTGATCATTTTAGATTCCAAACTGCTTCCTTCAAGATGCAGTTCAAATTCTTGAGCTTAACACACAGAGGCTTTCATGATCTGTGGCCTTGTCTCCTACCATGTTCCTGCATGAAAACTTCTAGTGGTTATATGCATTTACCAGGAGTTCCTTCAATGGCGCGTGCTGCTTTGTACCCCCCCACCCCCCAGATGTCTTTCCCGTTACCCTGATGTGCCAGGCCCCGCCCCCTCTGTACACACCTGGGTAACATCCGCAGAGGAGTTACCTTCTCAGGGAGGCCTCCCCTGATGCCCCTCCTCCATTCATTCATCACGCTACCCTGAAAACAGGGAGTTACTTGTCACCTACGCTAGAGTACGAACCCCTGGAGTGTAGTGACTACGTCTTTATTCACATTGTTTGCTCACCTAGCACAGGCCTGTCACATGCACATGCTCAGGACAGATGCGTTCCCCGCCTTCTCAGAGTATGTGATTAACAGAGATAGATACTCAGATAAAAATGCATATGATGAAGTGTCAGCGTGAGGGCCACAGAAAAATGTTCCCCGGCAGTAAAGGAGGAAGTCAACATAGATGGGCTGGATTGTGTCTCCGTGGAGGATCTGAAACAACCCTGAAAGATCTGGACAGGCCAGAAGGCACGGGAGAGCTATTTAAAGCTGGCAAAATTTGGAGACAAGATGGGGGTGGGTAGGAGAGGAGCGTAACCAGAATATGGAACAAATGTACTTAAATAGAGCGCACTGAAAATGTTCTTAGCTTGCGGAAGGGCCCTGAAGACCAAAGGATGAGGCTAGACTTTACCCTATAAAGTAAGGGAGTAACTGTTAAAGGTTTCTGTTTCAGGATATAATGAAATTTAGTCTCGATGGTTGGTCTGGCAACAGAATAGGGAAAATAAGAGATCAGAGAACAGTTAAGAGACAATTATATTTCAAAGGAGAGGCAATGAGGTGACTTTAGAAACGAAGGATGTAATTCAAGGGAAGACTGGATAAGATTTAGAGACTGAAACAAGAGGGAAATGTGGAGGGTGGTGCCTACATCTACAGCCTGGGTGACCCAGGAAATGGTGATAGTGTTGCTTGATGTTGGAGGGGTCTTAAAGAAATCTTGAAATTAGAGAAATTATACATTGCCCATACTTTCAGTTTACCGTACTTGTGGCTGGTTCTCCACCATGGAGTTCATCTAAAACCTAGCCCCAAAAAGAAAAGAAAAAAAAAAAACAAAAAAACAAAAAACCCAGTCCCAGAATCAGTCTTCATTTTTTTAAAAGTTTTTATTTATTTTGAGAGAGAAAGAGAGAGCATGTGCACATGCGTGAGCTGGGGAGGGGCACAGAGAGAGGGCGAGACAGAGAGAGAGAGGGAGCCAGCACGGAGCTTGATTCGGGGCTCGAATCCGTGAACCGTGAGATCATGACCCGAGCCAAAGTCTGACACTTAACTGACTGAGCCACCCAGGCGCCCCTGTATTTATTGTATTTGTATTCTAATTAGTGATAAAGGTTATAAAGTATGTCAAATCCAAAGTGTTTAGGGATGGAAAAATGACTAAACTGAAGCTTTTAAGGTAATACAAAGAACTAGAATAGTCTAATACCATTGACAAGCCACTAAGAAACCAGTTTTTCTTTTTGTTTCTTTTTTTTTTGCTGAGCAATTAAGTAGATACGCAAAATTAGTAATAAATGACTTCAGACCCCAAAAAAAGGCTGCTTTGGGGTTTTAACACTTAATACCTTATTTTTATAATCTGCAATGACTTGATGTGAAGGGCTTTACTATATTGATCTTTTAAGGGTTGCTTCTATAGGGATTTACAGCAGCAGCAGATACCAATTTGTATTTCTTTCCTTGCAAGTTACTTTAATGACATCCAGCAAACTGTCATATTTTATTACCCCCTTGGAGGAATTGAGCCATTCTTCATTGCTTTTTTTTTTTTAGTAAAAACAGAACAGAAATTACCGTCTGCCAAAGAGGACTCAAACTAGTTATTCCCCAAGATAAAGTGACAAAGTAAATCAAATACACACTTTAAGGAGACCCTCGACTATCTTAGTACTAAACTGGGAAGTCGATTATTATAGATTATCATATGTGTGTGTGAGCACAGTGGTGTTTATTTATACCTAACTGAACAACATATTCACTTTAATACTAGAGTTTAGGCTAGTCTGATAATCGAAATTCACTAGAGCGTAAACTACATAGGCGAAACTCTACATTGGATGTGACTCAACATAGAACTGAAGTTTGAAACACAGAATTTCTCCATTAATCATCAAGCAAGGAGGTTCTTTACTGGGACCACAACTTTCGTGGCCAGTGGGGACATCAGTTTACTGCTGCAAACATTTTGCCATCCTGCTGAATTGGCCTGGTTTACACTGCCTTAGGGCTGGGGGAGCAGTAAATATCTGGTGTTGTAGACACTTGAACCTCAGCATATTCCACGATCTCCGCCTCCAAGCCTGGTGGGAAGGTATACTAACAAGAGAAGGCTGGCAAGAAGGGTGCTTTACCAAGCTATTAAGTACCTGCAATAACCAAACAAAATGAATTTCCATCTTGAGATGTGAAGTCTTTCACAAGTTCCTTTTCTCTCGATGACCTCTTGCTTCTGTGGTTACATTTTAACTCCTGACGACTGTATTTTACACTTCTCCAGTACTAGATGTGTTGTCACTTTAGCCCGTTTGCTATGTTGCAGAAGTTGATAAGCCCCTTTTCGTGGATCTGCTCGGGTTAGAAACAACCTGGTATGCCGTT
Organism: Panthera tigris; assembly: GCF_018350195.1. Lineage (NCBI taxonomy): Eukaryota > Metazoa > Chordata > Mammalia > Carnivora > Felidae > Panthera > Panthera tigris. The sequence continues at coordinate 9,743,444 of NC_056660.1, read as the reverse complement.
CTGCCTCCTTTGCCTCTTTTGTGGCTTCCTGAGGGAACACTGGTTGGGGAGAAGGGGTGTGGAGGTCCTGGTGCTCAAAAGTGAAAGAGAGTCAGAAAGACAGTCACAGATAAGCTCGCTGAGCAGGCCTGTTCAGAGCCAACCAACTATGGGGGCTCTTTACAGGCACCCACAGGAGGGGTTGCCTCTGGAAACTGCTCGGAATGAAGTCATTAGTTTAAATGTGACTTCTTTGGGATGCTTTCTCTAACCTCCCAGATGGATCCCATCCTTCCTCGTCATCCTCTGCCATAACACATATTGATCAATGTTTTTTGGCCCCCAGGCTCTGCATTTGGAGAAGCAGTCCATTTTGTGTTGTTTGTATTTGTAGTACCTAGCAAAACTCTAAAGTTACCTAAATTTGATTGCAGTAATCATTTTTGTGATTATGAGCCAAAGCATTATGCTGTATACCTTAAGCTTATGCAGAGATGTAGGTCAGTTATATCTCAATACAACCGGAAGCGAACAAAAACAGATCAAAACTCTAATAAATCTTCCACTTTTCGTACAGTGTTTCTGACTTGCAGAGTACATTATTATAATAATGTTAACTGGAAGAAAAAACAGTTAAAATTTAATAGGCTTTCCTCCCAGCGTATTTTCTCCTGGAAAATTGAGATTTACACTGTTTAACTGGCATTCTACCACTGAGCACCAAATTTTCCCCCTCTACTTACTACAGGAATTGAACATTTGTTACATTTAATATGAAAGATAGGTGAATGGTGTATCCTGAATGGTTAAAGAACAGTAAGTTGATTCAGCAAATGGTGTTCAAACAAATTTACTATCAGGGGAGAAAAACCTCAGTGCAGCACATCAAAATACACTCCAAAAGAATTAAAGATTCATGACTGAAAAAAAAAAGAAAGAAAAAAGAAAGAAAAGAAACCTAGCTTTACCAGAAGATATATGTAAAAATTTGTATATTTGGGGTGTGGAAATGACCTGGCTAAAACATAATACCGAAAGGAAAAGAATATAAAATAATGTAAAATTTCTATCAAATTTCTCCTAGTGGCTTTTTCAACCACTGTTCCCCTCTTCATTATAACCCTCCCGTGCCTTTGAAGCACAGACCGTGAGACTGAACCACCCACGCTGTTCCTTTGCGGCCATCAGCCATTTTCGTGGTATTCCGCCTTTCCTTGAGGATTTTAGCTCCTGGCTTACTGTATATTTCTTTCCACCAGGACTCCTGCCGCCATTTAAATGACTCTGCCTTCCACAAAGTCTATCCAAACACCACCCTGGCCTCTTGACTCCTTCATCTCCTCACTTTTCATGGAACCTTGGCCATGCACTTCCCTTGTCACACTTCAGACCTTGTCATCGCCAATAACTGCACTGTTCCCAAAAGCTCAGTTTCAAGCACGCTGCTTTCTTACTCCAACTAGTCCCGCTCTGGCATTCTTTGCACCCACCTCCAATCCACTGAGATCTGCCACCACTTTTTAAATGATCACCACCTGTCCTATGTCCCTCTAGCCCTCCTTATCACATCCTTAAAATCATTTTCCTTGCATAAAGCCTTAATTCCTTTTCTCCTCTGTCCCACTTACCTGGCAATACCTCTAACCTTGGCTGGATCCAACTTCCCATCTACTCTTTCTGTCCTGAGCAGCAAATGTGATTAGAGAAAAACAACCATCTTGGCTCATTTTGGTTAAAACTTACGGCCATAAACGTCTGGTGGGTTCTCTGTACGGCCTAGTGAGCCTATTGCCATGCCCCTGTTCAGTTAGCTCTCAGACTAAAAATTCTAACTTCTCTCACTCAATGTTCAACTCCCCCAACACTCATACTCAGCTGGTAATATTACTGTATCCCTGAGAAAATAAAAATGTGACCTTCCTCACTGCCCAATCATCACATCTCCTAGTATCTGTACCCATATATTTGTCTTCTCTAGTATTAACGTGGATAAACTCGGGGGCTCTGGGGTGGCTCAGGTAAGCGTTCAACTTGAGTTCAGGTCATGATCTCACAGTTCGCGGGTTCAAGCCCCACATCGGGATCTCTGCTGTCAGTGGGGAGCTCGCTTCAGATCCTCTCTCTCTCAAAAATAAACATTAAAAAAAATAAAATGGATAAACTCCTTCTAGCTCGTAAGGCCACACCTCCTCTTACACACTGGGTCCCCAGCCCTGGAGAAATTTACTGTGGCAGCTATCACTCCTCTCATCTACAACATCCATTCAGGTCCACACACACACACATCCTATGACATCTCCCGTCTTAAAGACATTAACAAAAATCTTGACCCCTCACTCCCTCACCGGGCACCAGGTGAATGTTTCAAAGGGGTAGGTCTCTATCTGCACTTTCTCTCAATCCCTTCTCTCTTGAGCCCACTCACACTTGTCCCAACTCCACTGAACTGTCCTCACCAAGTTACCAAAGACTTTCCAGTTACAAAAGCCAATGGTCATTCTCGGTCTTCACCTTACACTACTTCTCAGCAGCATCTGACACATCAGCATCGCTCCGTCTCAAAAAAAAAAAAAAAAAAAAAGCTTTCTTCCCTTTTCAGGACACCACACTCACGTCCCTTCCGTGGCTCTTCCTGTTCCCCGGAGTTATTTCAACTCCCTAAATGACTCCACCCTTTACTGGACATTAAATACGATCACGTATTCATAATTCCTAAGTAGGAATCTCTACTGTCCACCTCTTCCTATTAGATTATCTCCACTTGGCAGCCTAATGGGAACCTCACATATATTCAAAATTGAATGAGTGAGTGCTTTGCTTTAAATTCTTTCCTTCCCAAGCCTGTCCCATCTCAGTAAATAGTAGGACCCATCTGCTCAGGCAACAAAACCTGAGACTCCTCTTTGACTCCTCTCTCTGCCCCACATCCAACCCATCAACACATCCCGTTGGCTCTTCTTTTGAAATGCAACAGTAATCCAGCTACTTTTTAACACCTCCACAGGGATCACCCTAAACTCTGGGGAGGCTGTAACAGACTATGGCTTCTACTCTGACCGGCTATAGTCATTCTCCACGCGTAAGGGATCCTTTTGAATCTAAGACTAGATATCCTGCCCTTGCCTGAAACCTTCTAGTGGCCTCCATTATTCTCAAGTGTTAACAAGGTCTTCGCTATGGCCCACAAAACCATTCAAAAACTGGCTTCTGCCAACCTCCTTCATCTTGTGTTTTAATTCTCTTTCCCTTTGTCTCTGCTCAACCACAATGGACTTTTCCTAGTCCTCAGTCATGCCAAGCACCCTCACTCCTCTGGACTTTTGTTCTTCCTGGAATGCCCTTCCTCTACACAGTCACATGGCCCCACTCCCTAACTTCACTGAAGTCCCTGCCAAATGACACCCATCTCCAAGAAAACGTTCCAAATCCACTCAGTCTGAGTCCTCCCATGCTCTCACCTGCTGTTTTCCTCCACAGCATTCAGTGCTATTTGACTAAATCCTCATCATGCAGATTGTTTGTGATTTTGCCTACATGCTTAGATTTATAACCGTAAAAATCAACACTTACAATGTGGTTATTATGGACACCCACAGAGCCGCCCAACACATATGACCCCAGGTGAGGTCTAACAGGTCAACACTGCCTTGATTCAGCTCTCGTGCTGTAAGTGTCCTTTTTACAATATATCTAGTGCCACATCTTTCGTGTGTTTTTGGTGATTTCACTGTTTAAAATGTACCTCAAGTGTAGTGGGAAACTGCTGTCTGATGTTCCTAAGCACAAGAACGGTGCGATGTGCCTTATGTGTTAGATAAGCTTCCTTCAGGCGTGACTTAAAGTGCTGTTGGCCTCGTACTCAATGGGAATGAACCAACGATATATGTTACCTGAGGTGTTTTTAAACAGAAGCACAGAAAAAACCAGGTTATTTGTTGATCAGTGGACAATAATGCTGCAACCAGAGGCTCACAGGAACCTAACCCTGCAAGTCCCCTAGGAGCAGTGGTTCAGTATTTCATATTCATGGAATGCTTGTGGAAACTTTCTAGAAGAGAACCACAAGTGACCATCAACTGTATCTGTTACCACTTAACATGATATATTTATTTCCTTGTTTAGAAGGCAAGCTCCTTCTAAAGGGCAAGAATTTCTTTTTTTACTGCTTTATCTCTGAGGTTTACAACACTGTTTGGTACTTACCAGAAATCTAGAAATATTCAAATGATTAAGCGAGTTCTTGGAGAAAGTCAACTGGCCAATCGTTATAGAAGTATATAACGTCATATAAAGTTATACTCAACCACACTAGTAATCATGAAAATGTTAAAACAACAACAACAAAAAAACAGCCAAGGTTTTTTTGCTCCCTCAATGCTACTACTTGGTGTTGGTGAGGATTCAGGAAAGCCAATCATGCCATCATTAAAAGACTTTAAAAATGCATATCCTCTGACCCAGCAATTCCACTCCCAGAAAATAAGACAAAAATAAGAAAGAAAAAAATCTGTGCAAAAACTTAACAAGAATTGTTGTGGCACAATGAATAATAACAAAACAGTACAAATCACCTTGAAATCTCAAGATTGGTAAAACAACGATAATCCATACAACCTAATATTACGGAGCTATCCCAAAGCTGCCAAAGCTGTTAAGATGGAGAAAATGCTCATGAAACGTTAAAACAGATTGTACAAACACGTCGAGTAGAATTTCTTTCGTAAAGTCTATTTGTATACAAATATGAAAATGTTCGTGGTAGTTATTACCACTAAGTGTAAAGATCGAAGATTCAAAATCTTCCTATTTTTCTGGATGTTCCAAGCTTCTCCTGACAATAAACACGCGGTACTTTTGTGATAAAAAAAGAAAATGGGGGCGGGGGAGGGGACGGAAAGCAAATTGGACAAATCAATCACGAAGTGCCGAGTCCCTGAGTACTCTATCCCAAGACTGCCACCCTTAAAACCTTAGGAACTACCCCTAGTAACTCAAATCACTATTGCAGTGGTGCTGTTTAAGCAACCAAATTTTAAGTGGCTCCTGAGGGGGAACACATGCTTCTAACAGCTGCAGGAACCACGCTACTCAAACCCGGCTGTACGACTTACTAAGCTCTGTGCTGTTTTTTTAGGTCAGATGTGATAAAAGGAGCCTGCTCACAGAAATGTTGGTTTTTGTTTTGATTTTAAAGTTTATTTTGAGAGACGGTGTGCACAAATGAGGGGAGGGGGCAGAGAGGTGACAGAATCCCAAGCAGGCTCCATGCCACCAGCATAGAGCCCATCGTGGGGCCTGAACTCACAAACTGTGAGATCACATCCTGAGCCAAGATCAAGATCTGACGTTCACCCAACTGAGCCACTCAGGTGCCCCAGAAATGTTGGGATTTCAATGAATTAGTGTTTCATACAAAACAGAACGTAACATACAGCAAGCTTTATAAGCACTTGGTTATTATTTTCTCCCTAAGACAACTGTTGGATGGCGTCCAAATTTGCTTGCGGAAATAAATGTGTTGGGAAAAACAGGAGATTTATGGTCATGTGGACTCTTTGCATATAACACAAAAATAGATTATTTTCCTGTTAGAGATCATTTATTGATCATGTAACGTTACTTCAAGTTCTAGTAACAAGGTTCCTGCCGTCCTTACTAAGGAGAGAAGGAAAAGTTCTTTGGGGAAGGTTTACATTCCGCAGCACTTGCCTGGTATAAGAAACAGGCGTAGGATCTATGACCATAGAACGATTACCAGTCACACATTCTTATCCCATGTACAATGACTTAAGTTTGTACAAACCAGTGTTTCTCCTGAACCACTGTAACCGAAAATTAAAATGTAGAAATTTAACGTACCCGAATGTAAAAACTGCCAGAAACTAGACACTCCTCTGGATCATTTTTAACATTTTGAAAAACTCACTCTCCTACAATACAAAATGAAGCAAACAAGGAAAACCAATTCCTGATCATTTTAATTTGTAAAACAGATTACATGCTTTGTGGGTAGGACCAAAGGTAAAACCTCGCGTAGCTTGCATTTTGTTCACGACAAGGCCAGTGTATAAATACTACTTAATAACATATTAAGTTTTCCAAGAGCCATAATAAATATGAAACTAAAAAAAGATAGCATGCAATCAACAACTCTCAAACAGATATTCATCAAAATGAGGTAAGTCTAATGTGTCATTTGCTAAAGAATTTAATGTCGAAGTGGAAAAAAACTCATCAAAAATATCAGTCTTCATGGAACTTTCCAAGTTCAATGTCCTAACGCAGGCATTATTTGTCAGCGAGTCTGGCTGAACTTCACACGGATTCTTCTTGGTGGGGCTACAGTAATTATGGTCCTGTCTCAGGTGTGTATTTTGGGGAATGTCGTCTAACTCAGAAGGCACTGGTGCTGCGACGTGGTCATGTCCCATTTCTAAATACCTGAAATCAGCCTCCCCGTTTGCTGAGTGCTCTGTTGAGACAACAGCTGTAGGAGACAACAGTTCTGCCAAAATTTCTTCATGACTTTGACCACTGTATGGAACCGCGGTGCATCCGGATTTATTCTCAGCGGTATCGATCTGATACTGTAGCTCTTTTAACAAGTCTTCTATCGAGTCACAATCGTTTGGAGACCCACAATGGGACACATGTTCTAAATTTTCACTTGGAAGCGCTCCGTTTTGGGGGGGAGACATAAGAGCAGCTAATTTCTTCTTCTTTGCCTTAAGTTTTTTAAGAAGTTTGAGACGAAGTTTATGAATCTGACCCTCAACTGAGTCGCCATGATTTGCAGAAGAAACACCGTGTTCTTTGACACAGGAACTGTGACTGCGGTGAGCTCCGTAGGGGGCGTTTTCACATTTCTTCAGAACATCTGAATCAGCAGTAACATTAGCATGAACATGAGAAGTCGTGCCACCAGGCAGTGGCTGACTTGGCGGCGGGGTGCGAACCGGAGGAGGCTTCCTTGCACACCTATTAGCTTTCCTGGATGCCCGGGTAGCCTTTTGGTTCACACCTTTAGTTTTAAAGCCACCAAAATTACTTGCCCCCTTAACCGAAGGCTGCAAATCAGTTACAGTGTTCCTATTACGAGCCGAAACACAAGGTGGCATAAAAGAAGCCCCTTTGCTTAATAAGCCTTTAACCCAACTTCCTACAAATGGTTTCTTCGGAGTGTCTTTCAGAGATGGATTCTGCAGTGGCTTTGCTGTTACAGGTTTAGAAAATGCTGCCGTTTCGTTTTTCTTCGAATTAGATACCTGAGATGTAACCTGTTGTTCGGGTTTTAGTTTCTCAGTCTTTGGTGAAGGAAACCGTGTCAATGGAGTGTCCTTCTCGTGGGCCACTGTGCCCTCAACTTCCGGCTGCCCACCGTGTACAGGATCAGTAGCGGGGATATCATTCACAGGTGCAGCAATCCCCGTGTCTCCGGCATTCAGCGGTGCAAATCGCACGCTTGCATTTACAGTTTGAGACGGAAACTTTAAATCCATGAATTGGTCTTGAGTCAGGTTTCCAACACATGGAGCGGATACTAAAGAAGCCAGTAGTGACTCTCGTGATGGCAAAGCCTTTGTTTTGCCAACTCCTGCATTCTCTGCCACAGGTTTATTTTCAAACGGGACACTTTCAGAGTTAACCTGTATTTCTTCAAGTGTCAAAGATAAAATATTGTCGTCCCCCAAACCTTCTGGACCGGAAAGTAAATGATGTCCGTGAGCTACAGCCTGACCCTGCGAAAGAGTATTAGGAGCAAATGACACACTGGTGGGGAGAGTTCCTGAGGACAGCTCGGCGGAGGCGGCATCACCCACAGAACACCACGCTGGAGAGGCTTGTTCCTCATCACCAAAAGCATGCTCATCACTAGTCTTTTTAAGTGGAAGGCAGGCAGATGTTTTATCTGTCATCTCAGATGTTCTTCTTTCCCAAATAACAATATGGATCTCTGAAGCAAGAACTTCAAATTTCTCACGCCTTTCAGAACATAGGCCTTTTAGGTCATCACATTCCAGCCAAGTTCCTGGGGGATGAGAAGTTAAATAAATGAGGTTAGACATTCAAAACGCACCAGCTAGGTTAATTTTCTTCTGGCCATTTTAACTGCTGGATCCCTGAATATCCATCAAAGGAGAAGAACACTTGAGAACATGGCCTTATCGTTGTCACCATTTCCTTCTGCCAAAGGTTAAAGTCTTTATTTGGACAATTAAAGTTACGGACTAACATCCAGAAATTTTAAAAACTGAGATAGTGTTTACTCTTCCCTAAATTACCCACAAAAATCAAGACAGAAGTCTAAATATTTAACTTTTGTGACTTGGAATACAGTATATATCGCCCAATTTATCCAACAACATCAGAAAATGGATTTTTTCTGAGGCGCCTGGGTGGCTCAGTCAGTTAAGCTTCTGACTTTGGCTCAGGTCATGATCTCGTGGTGTGTGGGTCTGAGCCCTGCATTGGGCTCTGTGCTGACAGCCCAGAGCCTGGAGCCTGTTTCGGATTCTGTGTCTTCCTCTCTTTCTGCCACTCCCCTGCTCGTGCTCTGTCCCTCTCTCTCTCTCTCTCTCAAAAATAAATAAACATTAAAAAAAAAAAACGGGGGGGGGGATTTTTTTCCATATCTGTGAATTTTCATGAAGTCTGTTACCTCAAGTACCAACATTTGTTTGAATTCTTATTTTAATTTTTTTTTTTTCTGGTTAAAAAAACAAAAACTTTAGAGCTTTCATGTGTTTAGTTGTTTTATTTCTGAGCTTCTATTCTCTCATTTGTCAAGCAAAAATGAAATCATGTAGGTAGGACAAGGGAAGAGGTTAAGACCCTGTAGACACACACAAAAAAACCCAACAAGACTATTCACCAAGTTTATGTGGATATATCCTTATAAACCACCTGAACCTCTATTTCTATACCCGTTAAAACTTCTGAGACTCTGTTGTCTGTTTATGTCAGTGGTTCTCTACCATACGTGCACATTAGAATTACTTGGTTAACATCTGGACCTAATCCCCAGGGACTGGTTCAATGCTCGAGGGAGGAGCCATGACCTTTTTTATAAGGTAACCATTTGATTTTTATATGTTGGAAACCATATAACCATGTAACCTACTGAAGAGGATTTCAGATTCCCTGGAATGCAGTGAAAAATTAATTTTTTTCCAGTTTGTTTATGTTATTGAGAACCACTTCCCTCCAAATGCTGAAGCAGAGTAAAATTTTAAGGTAATCTTATTTATAATGTGAGTTTTGGCTTGCAAAGTGCTTTTATAACACATTATTGTGCCACCCACCCAAACTACCCAAAGAGGAAAATATCAGCTATGAGGTGTCCAAATAATAGAAAATGGAAAAACAGAAAATATCAAAAAGACCCCTTACCAACAGCCTGATACAACACTTTAAGTGGCTGCGTTATCTTGTTTAAGACAAAGTGAACACTGTGAGAGAAACACTCATTAGTAAACCATATTAGATAAATGTTAGGAAAAACCTAGCAGAGTTCATGGGCTGTACTATTTAATCTTCTTTTGAAAAGTTTAACTATTTAAATAAAGGCTTTACGGGGCCCCTGGGTGGCTCAGTAGGTTCAGCGTCTGACTTCAGCTCCGGTCATGATCTTGCGGCTCAGCTCATGAGTTGGAGCCCTGCGGAGCCTGGAGCCTGCTTCAGATTCTCGGTCTCCCTCTCTCTCTACCCCTCTCCTGCTCACTCTCTGACTCTCTCTCTCTCTCTCTAAAATAAATAAACGTTAAAATAAATACATACATACATACATACATAAAGGCTTTACCTTGACCATAGCTATAGCAAATTATAGAGTTCAGATACTCTATTTCATGGGGAGAGAAGGCTACATGATCTGTAATGTCCAATAGTCTTAGAAATAGATGTTTTATTTATGACTAACAATTGTAAACTAAGCAAAATTTTTTTATTCTCAGTTAAAAACCTTTCAGTACGCTGCACTCTCTTTTTAAAAGAAGTACATGTTACATATCTAAGAAATCAGAACTGGCACCATTCACTTATCTGTACTGACCACCTATTACTCATGGAATAAAAGCAAACATAGTGGAAAAAAGCAACTTGTAAACTAACAATAGTATATGATCCCGTTCTTCACCTAGAAAAGAAATAACGCATAAGCACATGTACACCCATACAAAAGCAGCAGGAGACAGGAGGGATTCTAAACCAGAGTGACAGAGAGGAGGCGGCAGAAGAATTAAAGGCAAGGGCAAGAAGTGAGAGGGAAAGGAGTCAAGACAAAGTCTGTCTTTTAAAAAAAAAAAAAAAATCTAGAATTTAGCCTCTATGCCTATTATCATAAAAGAAAAAGGTTTAAACACTTACCGTCAGCATCTAAAATCCATGTTATAAAATGATTATTTGCTTGGTACTGAATTACAGAAGTTATCTGATAAAGACAGCCTTCAAAATGGAATGAATAGCGCTGCAAGTCATTTCGTGGCAAGCCTTCCACAAAGTGCAACATGAATATGGGAGATACTCTGTGGGAGAGGAAGGCAAGCAAAGTCAAACAGATTTCATGCCCGTGCCTGGTTATACAAAAGACAGTCTGAAGCAAGGAAGTCATACATAACGCTTTCAAGGCTAACTGCACTAATTTTTCTTGAGAACCTCCAGATGTGTGCCTTAATTAGAAATGGAGAACTCACTCTACGAAGTATGTAACAGTAAACCCTTCTCAGAATGGTATCACCGACAGTTGGAAGCCATCATGCAATAAGGCTCTAACACAGACCATTAAACAAAAATTGCTCTGTAAGCCACACTGCCGCTTTGGCTTAAAGAAGATCTCACAGTAACATAACTATTCTGCAAAATCACAGGGAAAAATCCAGACCTTTTAGAATTTTCTTGGGCATCCAGTGGCCCAAATGAATTACTTTTGTTAGATGGCATAGGTAATACGGGAAAACAAAGTAACAAACCTAAGACACTGAAAGAAACATTTAAAAAATTGCCAATATGCTAATAACTGGTCCTATTTCACTTTTATCTCAAGAAGCAGAGTGGTCCATCAAAGTAAAACTTCTACTTAGGAAGCTTAATTTGTACCTAAGTAGGCAAGAAAATAGAACATACTGGTTGATTTACCATAAACTTCAAGACATCCATAATTTCAAAAATACACTTTATCGTTACAGTCACATGCCAAACCAGAAAACAGAATCCAAAGATGGGCCTCAAATTAACTAAATTTAACAAAGCTCTCATGATTTAAGAAGAATGTCAAATACCCCTTTTCCCAATGTTTAAACAGCTGTCAAACTTACTTATCAAAACTTATTCAGCTGAAATGAACTTGAATCAATGTCCAAAATGCAGATTATTCAGACAAGGAATAATTAGTAAATTATCTCATCGATCATTCTGTTAGAGGAAAGAATCAAGTCTTCAAAATTTAAGTACCTATAAACAACAAGTCCTGCAGAACTGTCTATAATGCTAACCCCCTTTGTTCTTTTATCGTATCTGTAACATCACTTTAAGATAATACTGATTATAGAGGCGCCTGGGTGGCTCAGTCAGTTGAGCGTCCGACTTCGGCTCGGGTCATGATCTTGCATTTGTGAGTTCGAGCCCCGCGCTGGGCTCTGTGCTGACAGCTCAGAGCCTGGAGCTTGCTTCTGATTCTGTGTGTGTCTCTCTCTCTCTGCCCCTCCCCTGTTCACGCTCTGTCTCTTAATAACAAATAAATAAAATTTATTATAATATATTTATTATTTAAATATACTGTATTTATTATTAATAAAATAAATTAAAAATTTAAAAAAAGATAATACTGATTATAAAATATACCACTAGGAAAGAGAACTGCTAACTAAACTCTACCACGCCATCAATTTATAGACATACTCCCATTTTAAATATGTGAAAATGTGCCTCTGAGTCAGTGATCCACAGTGAAAGTACAGATATGTTCTCACAGCTTGATATGCAGGCTTCAGGCACCTACTTGACTCCTTTAAGTACTAACATCTTTTCAAGATATCTTTTTATTTTTTATTTTTTTTTTTAATGTTTGTTTATTCTTGAGACAGAGACAGAGCGTGAACAGGGGAGGGGCATAGAGAGAAGGAGACACAGAATCTGAAACAGGCTCCAGGCTCTGAGCTGTGTCGGCACAGAGCCCAATGCTGGACTCAAACTCACTGACTGTGAGATCATGACCTGAGCCGAAGTCAGACGGACGCTCAACCAACTGATGAGCCACCCAGGATACCTTCTGTGGCTAGTTACTAAAACATTGTCTCCTGGATCCCTAGATTATGCAAACTTGCCTCCTTAGTAGTGTGAATTACACATGGAAAGTGTTCAATGGTCAGTATTTTTTTCTTAATGGCGTATTTAAAGAAACAGTACAATTTATAATGACGGCATCTTGGATTCAATAAAATAAAGCATATGCGCCCTCCTCTTCCAGTTTATTTTCCTCTCTGGGTCCCTAGACTCTAGCGTCCTTTAACAGTCACAGATTTCTCCTACCCGTATTTCCGGCTTGTCTCATTTCCAGCCTCATAGCCGAGGGTACAACTTTACTCTTAAGCTGGCAACAGATTTTGTTCTCAGGCTTCTTGCTACTCACAATGCCTAGCATGTCGAGGATGATGCTCAGAGCTGGGACTGAGTTAGGTACTCACTTAACCATAAAAAACCTGGATGGGACAGGTTAACAGAATTGGAATGAGAGTCACAAGAGATTTCAAGCTAAGATCTGTTTGCATTCACCTCCTTAACTTGAGGCTGAACTCCTCCTACTAGAAGGATCTACCTTCAGGAAGAGAAACAGAGAAAATAGAAAGAAGCACAAGAGAACCGTGCCAATTGCCCCGCTACTCAGACAGCAGGACAACACAGAGTCCCTGTCCCACAAAGAGCAGCCAGTTTTATGTAATGGCCTAGATAGAGTACAAGTTTTTTATTTTTATCCCAACTAATGTAATGTAATAATTCATATTTTAGAAAATGCAGATTTAACAATGTGCATATATACTCCTGAACTGTAATAACAGGCTTTAGGCAAAAAAAATCTGCAAATATAATTTTTAAACCTCATTACATTCTAGATCTAATTACATCACTGAACTAGTTCATATTTCAGATTCTATGACAAAAATTGAGGGGCGCCTGGGTGGCTCAGTTGGTTAAGTGCTGACTTCGGCTCAGGTCATGATCTCACGGTTCGTGGGTTTTAACCCCATGTAGGGCTCTGTGCTGACAGCTCAGAGCCTGGAGCCTGCTTCGGATTCTGTGTCTCCCTCTCTGCCCCTCCCCCATTCATGCTGTCTCTAAAATAAACATTAAAAAAATTAAAAAAAAAATGTGAGTAAAATCAGGTATAATTAATTAAAGTGAGAGTTGGGGGTGCCTGGGTGGCAGAGTCAGTTAAGAGTCCAACTCTTAACTTGATTTTGGCTCAAGTCATGATCTCACGGTTCATGAGTTCAAGCCCCATGTTGAGGTCCATGCTCACCAGCACGGAGCCTGCTTCGGATTCTCTCTCTCCCTCTCTCTCTGCACGACCCCCCACTCATGCACACATGCACTCTCCCTCTCTCTCTTAAACTTAAAACAAAAACCCATAATTTTAACTTTTTTAAAATGTTTTTTTAATTTATTTTTGAGATAGAGTGTGAGTGGAGGAGGGGCAGAGAGAGGGAGACACAGAATCCGAAGCAGGCTCCAGGCTCTGAGCTATCAGCACAGAGCCCGATGCAGGGCTCGAACTCACAAACCGTGAGATCATGACCTGAGCCGAAGTCGGACGTTTAACCAACTGAGTCACCCTAGGCGCCCCTTAACTATTTCATATGTCAGTACTCCAACCAAACTTTTGTAGGGAATGGTTCAATTTATCTGCTTGGAAGAAAGTCTCAAAGTCATTGTATTTTAATGATACTTTAATGACACTTTAATAAGCTCTATAAGCACAGAACAGAAACATCTAATTCTCTTCCTATCACTCCCCAACCCTTTACAAAAAGTTATTAAAAAAAAAAAAATCATGGCACAAAAACAGACACTCAGATCTAGGGAACAGAATAGAGAACCCAGAAATGGACCCACAAACCTATGGCCAACTAATCTTTGACAAAGCAAGAAAGAATATCCAATGGAATAAAGACAGTCTCTTCAGCAAGTGGTGTTGGGAAAACTGGACAGCGACAAGCAGAAAAATGAACCTGGACCACTTTCTTACACCATACACAAAAATAAACTCAAAATGGATAAAAGACCTAAATGTAAGACAGGAAGCCATCAAAATCCTTGAGGAGAAAGCAGGCAAAAACCTCTTTGATGCTGGCCGCAGCAACTTTTTACTCAACAAGTCTCCAGAGACAAGGGAAACAAAAGCAAAACTGAACGATTGGGACCTCATCAAAATAAAAACCTTCTGCGTAACAAAGGAAACAATCGGCAAAACTAAAAGGCAACTGACGGAATGGTCAGGTATTTGCAAACAACATATCAGATAAAGGGTTAGTATCCAAATCTATAAAGAACTTATCAAATTCAACACCCAAGGTACAAATAATCCAGTGAAGAAATGGGCAAAAGACATGAATAGACACTTCTTCAAAGACATCCAGATGGCCAACCGACACATGAAAAAATGTTCATCACTCATCATCAGGGAAATACAAATCAAAACCACAATAAGATACCACCTCACACCTGTAAGTGGCTAACATTAACAACTCAGGTAACAACAGATGTTGGTGAGGATGGGGAGAAAAAGGCTCTCTTTTGCACTGCTGGTGGGAATGCAAACTGGCGCAGCCACTCTAGAAAACAGTATGGACGTTCCTCAAAAACCTAAAACTAGAATTGCCCTACGACCCAGCAATCACACTACTAGGTATCTATCCAAGGGATACAGGTGTGCTGTTTCGAAGGGGCACATGCACCCCAGTGTTTATAGCAGCATCGATGGATGAATGGATAAAGAAGATGTGGTGTATATACATATATATATATATACATACACACACACACACACACACACACACACACACACATATACACACACACACACACACATATATACATACATACACACACACACACACACACACACACACACACACACACACACAATGGAGTATTACTTGGCAATCAAAAAGAATGAAACTTGCCACTTGCAACTACGTGGATGGAACTGGAGGGTATTATGCTAAGTGAAATTAGTCAGAGAAAGACAAATATATGACTTCACTCATATGAGGACTTTAAGACACAGAACAGATGAACACAATGGAAGGGAAGCAAAAATAATATAAAAACAGGGAGGGGGACAAAACATACGAGACTCTCAACTATGGCACACAAACAGAGGGTTATGGGAGCGGGTGTGGGAGGGAGGATGAGCTAAATGGGTAAGGGGCATTAAGGAATCTACTCCTGAAATCATTGTTGCACCATATGCTAACTAACTTGGATGCAAATTAAAAAAATAAAAGAAAATAAACTTTAAAAAAATATTGAGTACCCGCTATGTAACAGGGAGAGATGACATAGTACTACTGTTTACTGATACATGAAGATTCCATAAAATAATAATAAAATTGGATTATAAAACAACAAAAAAAATAACTGTTAAAACTGAAGTTTAAATAAATAAACTTTTCAAATTACAATCCAGGGTACTGTGACTTAGACTCCTAGTAATGAGGTTTTTTTCAAGATCTGTAAAGTAAAATTAAATCAGATTCTAAGTTGGTGCTCCGTATCACCATGCTCTGAATATAATTCCTAAATAATACACTTAAAGTAGCAGATCTGGCCTTGCTAGATTTAATTCATCTGATTTATCAATGGACTCTTTTTCCAATGGGAATATATTAGAGTGTGGATTACCTGAGACAAGGTGTTCAGGGAACTCACAATACTATTAGTTTTTAGAATGCTGACTGTAAGGTTGAATTATACATGATATCATAATGGATCTAATTACTTTTAAGTTATCCTTAAAAACTATTAAATTTGTTTCTAGATTCCATCAGACAACAATAAATCTTGATTTGTTGAATCTTGTTGTTGAATATGAATTTCAGGGGCTCCTGTGTGGCTCAGACAGCTAAGCATCCGACTTCAGCTCAGGCCATGATCTCGCGATCCATGAGTTCAAGCCCTGCATCAGACTCTGTGCTGACAGCTCAGAGCCTGGAGCCTGCTTCAGATTCTGTGTCTCCCTCTCTCTCTGCCCCTGCCCCACTCACGCTCTGTCTCTGTCTCTCTCTCGAAAAATATACGTTAAAAAAATAATAATACAAAAAGAATATAAATTTCAAAGTAAAAAACTCAGAGGACTTCAAAAGACCCTGTCATTTAAAATTTAAGTGAAATTTTACACACTAGTTCAGTTTACTTTTGAATATAGTCAATGTCCAAATTATAAACTCGGCTTATAATTGGCCTGTTAGAACTCTAAACACATTTCACATTGAAACGCTTACATTCAACGGATATGTTTCTGGATCAGAGCCTGAATCTCTAATGTAAGTAATGCATCTTATTTGTATAATTAAAAATTGTATGTTGCAATGCATCCAATTAACAGATCAAACAAAATCGGAGTAAAAGTTCATCTTCAATGCTGGTGTGTGAGAAAAAGCAGGTGTAAGTGGTAGATGAAATCACATACACCAGGCAGCCTCAAGCAACCCACCGGTCCTGTACAGGATGGCACACACCCTGCTGCCCTTCTACCTCCTTCTCAAGACAGGGCTTTAACAAAAAAGACTCCCACAGCACTTCAATCTCAAAGTTTGAAACCCCAGACAACCAAGACAGACTGTGGACTTTCCATTAAAGGTAGCTCCTCTTCTTTTCCATTCAAATGCTATCAAATGATAGCGAATGGGGGGAAAGAAAGGTAGGAAACCGAAAGGGCCAAGAAGGGGAAGAAGACATGAGGAAACAAGCAAACAACAAATATTCTGCAGGCAAAAATTAAAGAGCAACAGGGAAGCGGTAACTGAGCAGAATGGATGAAGCGGTGACGGGAGCGCTGTGGGGTGGGCGCACTCAGAAGAGCTTATACATGTCACAGAACCCCTCGAAGACTCAACGCTGATGGGCAACAGATACTGCAGAATGTGGGGTAAGGCCCTGGGCTAAAAACTAGGGTAGTGACAGGAAGAGTGTATCCAGAGCTCCCATGCACCAGGCTCAGAGAGGAACCAGTATAGACCGGAACACTGGAGCAAAAGATGAAAGGTGGCAGAAGAAAGGTTTCTAGAAAAAAACGTGGGGGAGGATTCCAAAATTGTGAAACATTTAAGTGTTTAGAAAATGTATCAATGAGTGTTTGAAGAATTTGGAAAAATTTCACAATGCATACGTAAAGAAAGCAAATGAAAACACAAGGAAATAATTCCAGGAAAACTTAGAAATTATAAAAGAAATGAAATACAACCACATATACTGCTTGACTGCAGAGGAAATACACATGTATTCATAATAATAAATAATGAGTACGGATTACAAAAATCAGTACTGATATCAGTATTACTGATAACAAAAAACGTTATCATCTTGCAAGGACAGGGAGAGGTTAAAAACAGACGGAGCCCAGTGATTGGTGTAAGAACCCTAGTCTTCAACAACTATAAAAGAAGGAGAATGGGGCGCCTGAGTGGTTCAGTCAGTTGAGCTTGGTCCAACTTCAGCTCGAGTCATGATCTCACGGTTCGTGAGTTCAAGCCCCGCATCGGGCTCTGTGCTGACAGCTCGGAGCCTGGAGCCTACTTCGGATTCTGTCTCCTTCTCTCTCTGCCCCTCCCCACTTGTGCTCTGTCTCTCTGTCTCTCAAAAATAAATAAATGTAAAAAAAAAAAAAAAGAAGACTGCATAAAAGTGGAATAAGCTTTAAAAAGAAAAAAGAATGAAAACAAAGAGAAACAAAAGGTGGAATAAGTGCACTGTTCTGAAACGTCAAAGTAAATACCGCTTCACGGGTGTAAAGTAGATGCTTATGGGAGAGGAGGTCGGAGGGGCACTGCTCTCTTTCCTTCTAGGTCTTGGCAGTATTAGATTAACCAAGAATGTATTACTTGCATGAAAACAACTCTTTAGGAAAGATTGGAGGGATTTCCTGGCACATCCAAGGGCATCAGAAAAGGTATGAAAAGGTTAATGCCCCTGCTTCTTTATATCACATTATACCTCCAAACATTTCTTTACTGAGAGTCAGAGGCGAGGATGACTAAACACGTAGGTTACAGGATGCATTCTCGCAAAGGATATTAACAAACGAGACAAACTGCCTAGAATGGAACTGACCCATGAGCTTAAAATATGGGCTTCCGGTAGCAATTTTAGAAAAGGTAATTCTGACCAGTGGTCCCACTGCGGACAAATAGAAAAGCTGGCAAAATATACTAAAAACACATCTGCTCAAAGGCAGCAGAAAGCTTCCAAGGGGATGAAGAATTAGCAGGCCGAAGTCTGGGAGAAGATGGGAATTCAGACAGATGAGCCTGTGGTTCACCTTTGAGTCATCTTAGTTCTTGAACTCAGATTAAGGAAATCCCAGAATTCTAGTGACTCCAGGCACTTGGCAGAGGGGAGAAAAACTGATGATTAATATCCTTAAAGGGAGAAAACAAGGTAAAAGAAGGCAAGGCCCCATTAGAGTGGGGTCAGACAGTCACCCTGAGACAGGTACAGCGGTACTTTGCCTGGGACAGTTTGCCGTCGGCCAGAGTCCACGACGGAGAGGCATTCTGGCAATTCGTAACAACTCAAACTTCTGACAAACAGTTTCAATTCTACAAATTAAATCCACCTTCATTTTGTTCTAAAAATAGTAAGACAATTTTAACTCACTTTTCCAATACCATTTTTCTTATCTGTGACTTATTCCTGCAATTGTTACATGGACCAAAATGGGCAGCATTCAGTGGGTGCCACTCGGGGATGACATTTGTAAAGGTGACCAGATTCTTCATGTATCTGTAAAACAGAAGACATAAATTAACTTAAATTCATTTACATTAATTTCAATCAATGCCTAAACCTTCATTCATTTATTTATACTTCCCTATTCCCCCATATCACATGATAAATCAATATGCTAACGTTCCTCGCACACCCTAGTAAGCTCTCTGTGAAGACTCTCCACAAGGACTCTGTACTTTTTCACCTGTGAGATGAAGACAATATGAAAGGCAGGGTTTCTCAAGAACAATACTGACATTTTGCGCTGGGTACTTTTTGCTGTGAGGCATCTGTCCCGTGCACTGGGGCTGTTCAGCACCATCTCTGGCCTCTACCCACTAGATGCCAGTAACAGCCTCCAAGTGCAGCGACCGTTAGCTCCAAACGCCGCCAAACGTCCCACGAGGTGCAAAACAGCCCCTCGCTGAGAACCACCGCTTCCAAATTTATTACGAGCTCACCCCTTACCTACAAAATTACAATCTGGCTACCCGTATGGACAACCAAAAAGGAAAAAAGACAGTTCCAAATGTATAATCACGAACACATACAACTTAACCTTCTTGATCTTTAAAAAATTAGAATGCCAGTTGTGGCAGAATTTCGTTTTCCCAGATACAGAAGTTCCAAATTTGCACTTTGGTCTAGATACCTGACAGCAAGAGGCACCTAAAATGATCTTTAAAGATGTACACTACATCAATTGGGTCTACCTTAATAAAAAAAACCTTTAAAGGGGCAATTAATTACCTACTAGACATTAGTTTTTTCCTAAACAATAACAACAAATATTGATCAATCGTAAGTGAGATCAGCACAGGCTATTACAAATACAGCAGTTCTCAGGGAAGCTAACATTTTAAAAGTGAGCAGCATAAAGTTACCAACAAAATGGAATGATTTATTTCTACTAAATTTTTAGTTCTCACAGATGACTGTTAAGGCTCCCATTTTTTAGCCTGTAAGGGGGAGTTTGTCTCTGCAAATAAATGTTCATGCTCCACAGGACAGCTAACGTTTTTGAGCACTATGTGCAGGGCAGGGCGTTTACGCTCCTCTCCCAAACAACCCTAAGTGGCAGATACTATTCTTATCCCCATTTTACAGATGAGGAGAGTGAAACAGACTGCATATCAGATGATAAATGACCGACTTGAGATCTTAATCCAGGGAGTCTGACTCCAAAGACCACGTAAATAACTGCCTCCAGAATATACCTTATAAATCAAGTAACAGATCTTAAACTGGCACAAAAAAAAGCAGCACATAACCCAGTGAGTTTGCTGGATATTCTCACGTTGGATTAAGTGGAAATAGTTTTAAACGATGATATATTAAGATTTAATGAAATGCCACTTCATGTTAGCTTTTCCTCTAGAACTACTTTTTTTTTTTAGAACAAAGGAATTAAAAAAAATAAAACCAGAAACCAGCAAACTCAAACAGCCAGTGGCTTCTTTCCCCTGAGCCCTCTGAGATTTTTTAACACACCTCTAAAATGCTCTTGTATTCAAAGTAGTCAAAGTAACTTAATGCAGCCAACAGATCAAAATAATTACTAAGTCACTGGCCCTCAATAATGTGTTTATATGTTATCTCCCTAACTAACCGGTCTGAATTTGGCCAGATAGAGATTATTTCTGTTGAGTTCCTGGCACATAAAACGTACTCAATGAAAAGCTGTCAAACAACTCAGATGTAGATTTCGGAAAAGCTGTAATTAAGCTGATTTTAATCATCAAGCTTGTTTGTATTACTTAAAATCCAGGTGGTGACTAGGGAGTGTGTATACTACAGTGAGCAAGAAATCGAGGCCAGAAAACGTAAGCCTGAGTTTTGCCATCTACTAGTGTGTCACCTTGGGTGTCTATTTACCCCCTTTTCAAGGTTCAGTTTCCCTATCGGTCAAATGAGGAGAAAATTAGATAATTTATATAAACCAGTGACAGAAGACCGAGAAATAGATAACTTGTTCTTATACTCACTTACAGAAAACTATTTTAAGTCCTAGGTGTGAGTGAATGCTCATTCTTACCCTGTTCTACTACTTTTGAGTCAACTGGTAAAAAGCAAATGTCTTCTGGTCTGTTGCTTGCATTCCCCAGAACATCCTCTCAGACTTGACTCTCCTTGAGTGATGCTTAAATACCAAAAATAATCTCAATTTAGATAATGAATATCTAAATGGTTTTCTCTCACATTTTTATTTAATAATTTTAAATAATTTTAATTTTAAATATTTTATTTAATAATTTGACTCCAAATTTTCTAATTTGCTAGTAGGTGGGTGAGTTGAAGGCAAGAGGAAAGTATCGATCTCCATTACAGTAATTTGAATAAATGACCAACAAAACCAGTTTGGTGATTTTAACTGCCAGTCAGCAACTTCCTCACGTATGGACAGAGTGAAGGCACCATGTGTGATGAGAACTTTCTCTGACTCCTCTTTCCAAACCAACTTTCTCTCCTTGTTATGTGGGTCAGTGTATGGAAGCAAAAGAAACCCTCTGCTGCTTTCTTCTCCATGGTTCCTCTCAAGTGCCAGTCTCAGGGCATAAAATGATCGTGCGTCCATCAGGACCCCTCCAAATCCTCACCCAGGGCATCAGGGAAGTAGGAAGCAGGCTGAGACAGCTCACACGCAAGAGGATTTTGGCGGTGGCTGGTCTTTCACGGAGGAGCGGAAGAGCCTAAGTTCTTCTCGGAACTACTGCCAGACTCCCAGAGCCTCAAATCAGTTTCCATGAGGTTAAAAAAGGTAACCAAACAAAAACCCTAGTTGCTAACAGAGGAGACAAAACACACATCATTTCAGGCAATTCTAAGAAGTATTCTTACTCCGCAGGGAACCCAGAATGGGGGTTGTGGGAGAATGCAGTGCTCTTCCCATCTGTCCCCACGGAAGAAAACTCCTACTAAGTAACCCCGCAGACCATGGTTTTTTACTCTTCCAGTTGAAAGAAGCAAGCAAATTGCAGTTTCTGGGGCTCAAATTTTTCCACTGATTGACTGATTACTTATTTATTTGAATTTTTAATGTTTATTTTTGGGAGAGAGAGAGAGAGACAGAGCACGAGCGGGGGAGGGGCAGAGAGAGACACACACAGAATCCGCAGCAGGCTCCAGGCTCCGAGCTGTCGGCACAGAGCCCGATGCGGGGCTCGAACTCACGGACCGTGAGATCGTGACCTGAGCCGAAGTCGGATGCTTACCGACTGAGCCACCCAGGCGCCCCTCAAATTTTTCCTTTTAATCTTACTGGTGGGGAGACTTTAAGATATGGTAGGAAATTTTTTTTCTAAACATTTTTATTTATTTCTGAGAGACAGAGAGAGACAGAGAGTGAGTGGGAGAGGGGCAGAGAGAGAGGGAGACACAGAATCTGAAGCAGGCTCCAAGCTCTAAGCTGTCAGAACAGGGCGTGACATGGGGCTTGAACCCATGAATCGTGACATCATGACTTGAGCCGCAGCTGGATGCTTAACCAACTGAGCCACCCAGGTACCCTAGTAGGAAATTTTACTGAGGGCAGAAGGAACCAGGGAGAGCGCAATGCCACAAATCGAAGTGTCATTAAAATTCTATTACTCAGAACTATTTTCAATAGAATGAGTCCATTTTTAAAAAGAGAAAAACGAAAAATATAAAAAACTTAAAATTTAAAAAAATAAATAAAAAGAGAAAAACTAACCTGCTTTGGTACTTGTGCCCACACTGTGAGCATTCAAAATTCCAAGAGAAAGAATACATGAAAAGCTTTTCAATGAGGGGTTCCATTTTTAAGAGCAGGGGAAGTGCAAACACTGGGCTTTCCATATCACCTATAAAAAGAAAAGGGAAAACTATTGTTCATAATTGACTGAGAAAAGTAAACCCAAATCATTAACTGTTATCTTTTCTCACTACATTCACAGTACAGTATATGTGAAAACATGAATATATGACAGAGTAAGTTACTCACAGTGGGGCAAGGGGAAGTTTTTAAAGCATTTCTCTAAAAATGTCTATCATGAAGATCTAATTATCACTTCAGTCCCTGTCTTCCATTTTTCGTGGCGGACACCTACGAAAACTTTTTAAGACAAAAGACACAAAAGACCCATACTATCTCCTCAGAGCTGTTAACAGCTCTAGAGTATTAGAAAAATAAAGCAAAAATACATAGCTTGCCACAGATACTAAAAATAGTACGCCTGGTGAAACACTGTAGAATAATGGCAGACGTGGACAAAACCATTAAAAAGCCACTTCTATTCCAACCGTCTTGCTCCACGTGTGAAGGACATGACACACAAGGTTCAAGGGCCGGCCTCGAATCTCCCTGCTCTTCTTCTATCACTCTTCTTAAAATCTTTTAACAGGTAAAATTAAACTTCAATGACTTTAAGACTAGAGAAGATCTGAATTCTGGCGTCCTTGAAACAAAAACCGGACAGTGAATCTGGTCCTCCAGTTTTGAGATCAGCAGGCAACTTAAATAGGAAGATTGACATTCTCCTCTTACACTTGTTCTCCAGTTGGTCTCTTGCCTTTCTGTCCTCAGGGGAGCTTAGATGGTGCCGTACTGATCCAGCCCTAGAAAGAACTGGAGTCCTTCCCTTCCCTACCTGCCCGGGAACAGTCTCGCTCCCATGGTCCAGTTCTCCCCCTGGCCTGCAGCTACCACAGCCTGGAGGGCGGCCAGGAGGAGTCACCTTGGCAGGATGCAAATGCAGAGCAGGCGTTACTGCCGGAGCACACTCTGGACCAGTAGTTACAAAGGCTATTTTAACAGTCGCCTTTGTGGTGCAGCCCCACAGCTATTTCCATACAAAGATAAAAATCAAAACAAAAGTTCTGTATGTAGAAATAAATGCAAATCAATCTCCTAAACACACGCAAACAGCGTAAACAGGGAACAGTACAGCATGAGTTTGTAACAGTTACTAGCATTTAAATGCTTACTCTACCGTAGCTAAATATTAATTGAGAAGCAACTAATTTATATTTCTTAACGACAACATAGAATCTGCAAGTCTAAAAATACATAAAGTTCTCAGTAAATCAAAATACCAGAAAAGAAAAAAATCATAAAAGAGCTCAAAACACACTGTTAAATAAGTTATATGCATACAGATCATTTTCGGTAATTTATATAGCTCCTAAATTAACCTTAATTATTTTTCCTTTGTTTACAACTCTTATGGGTGTTAAGCATAAAGCATTTGCTAGAGAACACGTAATACCAATTAATTCCAATTTTTATAACTTCCTGCTGAAATCAGTTAAGTGGTTTCTTTGCCTCTAGTATCTTCAGCCCAACTCCTACCCAACTACCTAGTTTTTCATATTTCCCTAAAATACTATCATTTGCCATGATGCAAATCTTTCAGTGACGTTTTGCTGCCCAGCTAGTCAAGTTTTCTCTTCTGCTCATTGTTTTTTTTTAAACCAACATACAGAGTTCTTTAGAAGATATCCAGGATATTATTTCTTTGTTCTATTTTTGCCCAGAGGTTTTAAACTTCAATGTAAGTGTATCTACCACTATTTTATGTACCTTATTTAGGAAATTCTTCTCCACTGAGTGGAAAAATATTCAGCCATATTCTTTACCAAAGTGTCAGAATTCTGGTTTTTCATGTTTAGGTCTTTTTTCTTTTTAATTCATTTAGAGAGAGTGAGAGAGCGCACACGAGCGCAAGTCAGGGAGGGGCAGAGAGACAGGGAGACAGAATCCCAAGCAGGCTGCCTGCTGTTGGCGCAGAGCCCTATGTGGGCCTCCAACTCGAGAACTGTGAGGTCATGACCTGAGCCGAGCTACCCAGGCACCCCTGAAGTTTAAGTCTTTAAATGGGCTGAAATTTCTTTCTGATTACAGTGTCAAGTAGGGATCCAACTTCCCCCCGTCTCAGGAACAAACTGTCCCAACACCATTTACTGGACGGCCTTTTTCCTTCCCCCACTTATCTACATCACCACCTCTGTCACAGGAGGTAAGCAAAAAGGGAGGGTTTTCATCTGGACTCTATTCTATTCTACTGTGTATCCTTACACTAGTACACAAATCTCAAAGACTAAATTAATCTTTAAGATTACATAAATAAATCCAAACGAGAACAATAGTAGCTTTATCTTAAAAAAAAAAAAATTAGACATTAGAAAGAGAAAACTAAGTTGAAGAGCGCAGTTACCTTTGTGGAGAGGTAAGGAAGAACTGAACAGGAAAGAGTACAAAGGGGGCTTAGCTTGTATTTGGAATGTTTTATATTTCTTAAACTGCAGGGAGGGGAAACAGAGAGGACAGGCTACGATGCATTTTTTAAGAACAATAATCAAAACGATGCTATGGCTGATCTTAAAAATGTAACCAACATTCGGGGTCAGTACAGATTCTATCTCTTTCTTTAGTACTTTCAAACATACACTGACACTCAGAATGAGAACACAAACACTGTATGATTTTAAAATGCTCTTTTTAAGTTTATTTGTATTTATTTAGCACAGATTAGATTTCACTGGTAAGATCTTAAGCTCTAACATAGCACCCAGTACTGTGCAATGAGTAATATGGACACAAACAAGAGAGGAATTCTGCTATATTAGAAGAGCTGTACGCATGCCCAACTGCTATGACTACACAAAATAAGAATTTAAAATTCCCTTCTCTGGGGGGTGCCTGGGTGGCTCAGTGGGTTGAGCATCCGACTTCGGCTCAGGTCATGATCTCACGGTTTGTGAGTTCGAGCCCTGCATCAGGTTCTGTGCTGACAGCTCAGGGTCTGGACCCTGCTTCAGATTCTGTGTGTGTGTGTGTGTCTCTCTCTCCCTCTCTCTCTCTTCCTCTCTCTGCCCCTCCCCCACTCATGTTCTCTCTCTCTCTCTCTCTCTCTCAAAAATAAATAAACATTAAAAAAAAAAAAACCCACAGGGCGCCTGGGTGGCTCAGTCAGTTAAGCGGCCGACTTCAGCTCGGGTCATGATCTCACAGTCCGTGAGTTCGAGCCCCGCGTCGGGCTCTGTGCTGACAGCTCAGAGCCTGGAGCCTGTTTCTGATTCTGTGTCTCCCTCTCTCTCTGACCCTCCCCCGTTCATGCGCTGTCTCTCTCTTTCTCAAAAATAAATAAACGTTAAAAAAAAAAAAATTTTTTTTAAATAAAATAAAAATAAAAAAAAAAACCCACATTTAAAAATCCCTTCTCTGTTACATAGAAAACCAGGCCCAAGGCAGCAGTGGAGCAAGACACAACCTTGCTCCAAATATAATGATCAGGACTAAGAAGGGTGGCGATTCAGACTTGGGGAGAAACCACTCTCGAATTCAACTGGGAACTGGAGCAGGAACCCTGAATAAAACATCTCCGGTCACTCCAGGAGGGAGGCGATGCCTGCAAAATGCACCACGGGAGCCCCTCAGTCTGCACTCTGGTAATCTTATGGAAAAGGCTCCTCTGCGATGAGTATCCACCCAACAGATCAGGGGTTGGGGGTAAGAACAGGGACTGAAGGAACCTCAAGAAAACTTTTAGGCTGACAGCACTGTTCTCTACCTTGATTGTGGTAATGGTTCCACACACCGTATACGTTTAAAAAGAGTTTTACTACATCTAAATTATACTTTGCTAAAAAGGAAAAAAGAATTTTCATCGCATCTGAGATCCTACCTGATAGTAAATTACAAAAGCCCTTTAGACCTAAAGGAGATAATGCCAAAGATTTGGCAAACTGAATTTCAGTTTATTACTTTAGGGACAGAGGAAACACAAACGTAGGAGCTCACGGAAAACAAAATAATAAAAGTAGGGGACAGAAATGTGAGACCAAAGATACTACCATTTACATGGTTTTTACCATGTAAAAACCAAGGTTTTTTACAAAAAGACCTTGCTTCCAGATGCAGTATCTGAGTCTGATGAAATAGATTTTTCTCACTGAGAGAAAAATTTGAAGGCATTGATATTTTATATAATTTAATATGGCTAATATACTAATAGAGGTATCCTGTATTTTTTACCACAACACAATATTAGCAGAAAAGTCAATACAAGGATAAAGAGAAATAAAACAAAAAGACAATACCCTTTAAAAAAAAATCACTACTGGCTCTTCTTTGCAATACCCAAAAAATTGAGAAACCCCGGGACTCTAGCACCCCTAACTCCACGTTGCTCCAAGGCCAGATCATAGAGAACAAAGCAGGTCTCGTTCCTGTGCCCTTCTTAAAAGAAAGCTTTCCCAAAAGCTCATCAGGATACTTCTCCTCCTATTCTCTTGGTGAAAATTGGGTACGGCAATTCTTAAACCAATCGCCGGCAAGGGAAGTCCAATTACCACGGCTGGGTTTAGGTCAGAGATTCTCAACCCTGTCCATCCTTAAGAATCACACGGGGCTTCTAAGCCGCATCCCTGGGATTCTTATTTAATGGACATCAAGTACTTTTCAATGCCCTAGGTACTTTCTAATGCATCGTCAAGGTTGAAGACACTGAATCAGTCTACTGGAGGAAAGTATTAGAAAAGCAACCAATGGTGTCCACCCCCTGAGTATCCACCTGATTCTGAGAACTGCATCCACTCTCAAGGGTAGAACGCAAGCCTGCACATTCATACGGGACACCTCTACCCAACAAATGATTTAACCAGCGGGAGGCTCCTAAACGAAACTACACAGATTTTTTCTCCCAAGAATCTAATCACCCAAAGTAATAAAATAGTGTATTTCCTTATGACGTAAGGATTTCTTTATGGTAGATGAGTAATACAGTTAAATTACACAAATTACTTACCTAATGTGCATCTAAGCTGAGGCTGAAGCCTAATGAAAATTTCATCTCTGACTTCATTCAGACAGGTCTCTATCTTTGCAAATACTTCTGAAGGAAGCTTTTTGCAATCTCCATCTAAAAATGAAATACAGATTATCAACTTCTCATCAATCTGTATCTTCCACAGAAAATTAAGACATTACCAAGAATGAAAGTTCATCAGAGTCAATACACTTTGTAGAGACGAAATGGAAAACACAAAATTTCCTTGATTCTTATTCCTCTATGTTGTACCATTTACTGCCTTAATATTTCCTCAGCCCAGCATCATTACTGGCAATTCCATGAGCTAACATCTTTGTGCTTGAGTAAATCTCAGTGAAAAGCTTTCCTCATCCAAATAACCACAGGCCTAGCAAAAGAGCTAAGCTTTCAGATAGTCTGCCTACCTCTGAAACAGCTGAAGCTACGTCTTGTCTTGTGATTATTACTTATGTTAGAGACATCTAGTCATTTATTTTTTTGTAGAACTTTTATCAAACTTAGCCAGATCACAGGAGCAGATAAAAGTATAATTATTTCCCAAACTAACATTTGGTATATATAGCTCCCTCCTTCTATTGTCTCTGGGGGGTGGCGGACGGTGAAGGAGTCTTCAATGACAGCATAATGTTTACACAGTTCTGCTTACTTAATGTTTACACATCCTGCTTACTTCACACGAATTTGCATCATTAAAAATTTTGTAGGCTAGTTATTACACTCCAACTGAACCACAGTTTTATTAACAATTTCCCTAGTGCCGGACGTTTAAGTTGCTTCTTTTCTCACTATTACAAATACTATCATGATAAACGACTTTGGGGCACATACCTGTCCACGTTTTTATTCATTTCTTTAGGGTTAAAGTCCTCCTAATGGAACTATTATGACAGAAAACTAAGATTAATAAGAAAACTATTTTGAATCAAAGCCACCATATGCACCTGACTAGTTATTCTTAAGCTACAAAAGATTTCACCGAAACCTCTTACAAATAATTCATATAGCCTGATCACACTCTGTTGGTATGTTTTACTACGAAAATACCTGGATTTCCCTATAATATGAAGTAAGCATAAACTGGAACTTTTATTTGACCATTCCAAAAAGAGAAGAGAAAACTTACAATTCAAAGTAAGTCAACTTAAACGTAATTACAACCATATTATGCAAGCTACAACTACTCTGTTAAAAAATTAATGATTGAACATATAAAATGGGTGAAGTAAACAGAATTAAGAGTATACTTATTGTGATGAGCACTGAGTAATACACGGAACTGCTGAATCATTATATTGTACACCTGAAACTAACATAACACTGGATGTTAATTACAGCGGAATAAAACAAAACACAAAAAATAAAGTGGCTATGCTTTATAAAAAAAAATAAATATAATTAAAATGAATGCAAGTCCATTTTGAACGAGAAATATGCTCTTCTGCAATAATCAACTGAACTGTCAGCTAACTCCGTACTGGGGTTCCTATAATCATAGAAATACAAAGAAAAAAACAAAAGCAAAAATGCTCGTGAAAAACTGGATTTTAAAAATTACAAAAAATTCAATCTCAAGGAAACTCAAATTGAAACAAAATATCTGACAAAATGATAACTTTTAAAATGTTTATACCCAAAGGTGATCTGAGTGCTCGGGGATGTTTTCTTCTACATATAATGGAATCATATGTTGATATAACTCTTCTGTAAAGCCTTTCAGAAAGATTCTTTATATTCACATTTTAATATCCCTTCTAGGATAAAATCAGCAGTGGATTCAAAGGATATATGGATATTTGTCATGAAGCTTATTCATAACTGAAAAAATAAGAAGCAGCCTGAATGGTCAACAATATATATGGAAGTACAATATATATATTTTACATATGCAGGACGTATATATAAAAGACTGCAACACCAAAGTCACGCTGAATAAACGTAAGGATTCTTGCCCCGACCAGAGAGAAAGACCTCAAAAAGCCACAATAATTAAAATAGTGTGGCATCGGTGCAGGGACGGAAACATGGTCAACAATGGGGGATCTATGTATAAGACTGATGTAACAGATTGCATTAACCAAAAACAAGATGAAAAAGGTGAGGATTCTTGGGAAAACAATGTGTAAGATTTATATAAAAGACTGCATTGCATGATCAAAACCAAGCTGAATAAAGAGGAGGATTCTCATACTTCCAGGCAGCAAGACCTTATAAACCCCAATAATTAAAAGAGTGTGGTGCTGACACAAGGACAAAGTAACCAAGAAAACAAAACTGAAAAATAAATGGATGGCTATATGACAGAGGTGGCCTGGCAGGTAAATTGAAGAAAAAAGCGGAGCTGGACAATGGGGGGAAAAGGGGATCTTTATCACGCACAAAAGGTAACTTTAGCTGAATTAAAAATTCCATGTTGGGGTGCCTGGATGGCTCACTTGGTTGAGCATCCCACCTTTGGTTTCGGCTCAGGTAATGATCCCACAGACTGTGGGTTTGTTTGAGTCCCACGTCGGGCTCTGCGCTGCTGGTGTAGAGCCTTCTTAGGATTCTCCTTCCCTCTCTCTCTGCCCCTCCCCACTTGCACGCACTCTCTCCAAATAAACAAATAAAACTTTAAAATAATTCAATGTCAACCACAAATCTGACTTTTCAGTGAAAATATAGGTGAATAACTTTCTGATCTTGGGAAAAGGACTGACTCCTTTTAAATGTTGTATTACTAGCTACGAAAGGGAAGATTAACAATTTCTGTACAAAAGATATCTTTAGAAAAGTGAAAACACAAGATACAAATTGAGAGATTTAGCAACACATACCTGATACAAAGATAACAACAAAGACCTATAGAAATCAAACAAATAAGAACATGACCACTGAACAAATAGCGGTAAGACACAGGCATTTCACAAGAGGGAACATATGATCAATGCTACACATGAACAGCTGTCCAACCTCTTTAAAATTTGGGAAAGGCAGAGAGGTTGGTGGAGGATGGGCTAAACAGGTGAGGGAACTAAGGAGTGATGAGCACGGGGTGATGAACAGAACTGCTGAATCAGTCTACGGTACTTCTGAAACTAACATAACACTGTGTTAACTGGAATGAAAATAAAATTTGGGAAAGGCAAATCAAGACGACAACCCATTTTACATCAAATAGCAAAATTCTCCAAATGTGAAGATAACCAAGGGAGAATATATGGATCGGGAAGACAAGAAGGAAGATCTCTTGCACATTGTTAATGGGAGTGCTGGTACGTGCACTTTGGAAAACAATCTGCCATTGTCTTGTCAATCTGAACTCAGATTTGATTCCATTCCTACGGTATACTCAAGAGAAACTCTCTAGATGAGCCCAGGTATTTACAATGGCAAAAAACAACTCAATGACAGTTGAATGAATAAATATACTGATATATTTACAAAATGTAAATTTATAGCAACAAAAAATAACAAACTACCAATACACGCCAACTTCGTAGATAAATCTTTATAAAAAGAAAAACAAGGCCCCAGAAGACATACCGTACAACATCGTTTGTATAAAGTTCAAAACAAACTAAAGTAGGCAATATACTGTTTAGCAATACATACATAAAAGAAAAAAACGGAATGATAACACATATTTGGGAATAATGATTTCCCCTAGGGGAGATGGAGGGTGGGACGGGGAGGAACACATAGGAGGTTAAATAATCGAGAATATACTAATTCTTCTTGAGTTGGGAGGTGGCTTCACGGGTATCCTATTTTACAAGAAAAAAACTATATATGCCCTTAATTGAGAATAGAGATTTTGGGGGAGTTGTGGGATAATGAGTGATGTGTATCTGTATCTTTTCCACACATATGAGACAAAACTGAAGATCAACCTCTGTGGCTCAGCCGGCTGAGCTTCCAACTTCAGGTCGGGCCATGATCTAGTGATTCGGGAGTTCAAGTCCTGCACCAGGTTCTCTGCCATCAGCGCACAGCCCACTTCCGATTCTCTGTCTCCCTCTCTCTCTGCCCCTCCCCCACTCGCTCTCCCTCTCAAAAAATAAAAACATGTGAAAATAAATAAAGAGAGAAATAAAATATTATTACCAACCTTTAACTCCTTCCAATCGACTGGTGTGCAGAAGCTTGCTTGCTTGATCGTACTTCGTAAACAACCGCCAGAACACAGATCCCTCATTAGAACACAGGTCAGTCGCAGCGTTCTTTAACCCCTCCAAGTGCACCAGTGCTGACAGAATACAGTCTAACCAACAGAGAGCATTAGCATTTTTCCACTGGACGTAGGAAGACTGGCAAAGTGACGTACATTTGCTCTCCGACGGCATTTCCAGTTCAGATGTGCATCCTTCATCGCGAGGGGAAATCCCTCCAGTTCCAGAAACATCAACTGTAGTAGGAGCTTCTTCAGCAGCCATGGCAATAACATCAGCCTCCAAACTCTCATTCTGTTCCAAGGAACCCACTGTCCTGCCTGGGTGCTGTGGTCCACTGCGTGGTGAAT
The DNA here is from genome assembly GCF_018350195.1 of Panthera tigris. Classification (NCBI taxonomy): domain Eukaryota; kingdom Metazoa; phylum Chordata; class Mammalia; order Carnivora; family Felidae; genus Panthera; species Panthera tigris. The sequence goes on along the minus strand of NC_056660.1, from coordinate 9,711,197 downwards.
CAGGTAAGCTTGATGGGGTCTCACCATACGCTTCTCCATCGCGTTTGCTGTTCAAACCTTGCTCACCGTCAGTAACAGTGTGATTTTTAGTCTTTTTGGCATTTGCTAAAAGAGGTGAATCTTTATAGCCGGTTTCCAAGAACTTTCTTTTTTGGGACTTATTTGGAGTGGGATAATCTTCCAAATCAGGGGAAATTAAGTTATTAAGTAATTTAGAGCCCAAAGGGTAGATGCACTAGAAAGAAAAAATAAAATGATAAAAACTACAAAAAAAGTCAAATAAGCTCAAGTTTTATATTACAGTTTCTATGTCATGAAATGTATGTACAAAATTTCAGCATTAATATAATTTTATCAATCTAAATTTAAACGACCTAGGAATTTAACCAAAATTTTGGCCCCCAAAAGAGTTAATCTTCCCTAGTTAAATTGAACAATCAAGGGTTTAATCTGATCCACACTAGAGTAAGCTAACAAGGAAAACATACATTTTTCTGCTTTAATAAAAAATCTAATGCTGAGTGAATTAACAATTTCAACAATTTAAAGAAACATTCTATGATGAGTGTTACTCCTTTTGGGGCAGGTACACTGCATAACATTACAAACTGGAAAAGTGTTTTCAAATAAAAAAAGCTGCGTGAGCAATTTCTGTGTCTCTTAATTTTAAAACTGAATCTTAGGGGCGCCTGGGTGGCTCAGTCAGCTGAGCGTCTCTAGATTTCGGCTCAGGTCATGATCTTGCGGTTCATGGGATAAAGCCCTGCATGGGGCCCTCTGCTGACAGCACAGAGCCTGCTTGGGATTCTCCCTCTGCCCCTCCTCCACTTGTACTCTCTCAAAACAATAAATAAATGTTAAAAAAAATAAAACAGTATTAATCTGAAAGCACATCAGCATTATCAATTTTACATCCTTACTGGATCTAAGAGTCAATCTGGGTGAATTTTAACAACTTCATCAAATCTCACTATGTATTAACACAATTTCAGCCAAATATCAAACGTGTAAACAAATCACTTAGTTTGAAAACTAGCAAAATATTTTAAAAAACAAATTCAAGAAATCTACATACTATGTGTCATTTAAAATGCCTTCTTCTACACAAGCATGCTAACTGCTACCCTGGTGGCCTCTAATGAGCTACAGAACTACCCCACCTGGTATTCACGCCCTGATAGGGTCAGTCCCCCCAACATAACGCTCTGGGTTTAGCCATGTGACCAGCTTAGATGGGATGTTACCAAGCATGATGCACGTGGAAGCCTGGTAAGTATAGGCTCATGGGCTAGTCCTTTTGGAACCCTCCTTTTGGAACACTCTCTCTTAAAGAAGTCCCATCCATCATACTGTGAGGAGCCCAAGTAGCCCCATGGAGAAACCCTTATGGAAAAGAACTGAGATTTTGGCTGACTGCCTACGCGGAGTTCCCTGTTGGCAAACAGTACTGACATCAGCCATGTGGACATTTTAGGTGTCCCAGCCAACAGCAGGTAAAGTGTTAAGAACTACCTGGGGAGCCCACAGAATCATGAGGAATAAGTAAAGCCATTAAGTATTTTTAGTCACTAGGTTTTGAGCAACAGACACTGAAATGCATTAAACGCTTTCATTTAAAGTACAGCTGCTTCTATACAAGTGAACGCCATTAACACTGTACTAAAGAAATTCTTTAGTTCAATAGGATAAGTTCTGGATTCTTCTGTTACCAACTAGTAATGCACTCACCATCAGCTAACAACTTGTCTCTCAACTTTATGCCCTGAGATTATTTCCTAAATCCTACCATATGTCAGAAAACAGAGAACACTTTAAAAGCGATAGCAACTATATATTCATAGGTATAGACAGGTATATATATATATACAGAAAAAATGAAAGCAGGACCTCAAAGAGATACTTGCACACCCTTATGCATTGCAGCACTATTCACAATAGCCTAGAGGTGGAATCTACCCAAATTTCCATGAATGAACAAATGGATAAAGAAAATGTGGTATAGTCGGGGGGGTGCCTGGGTGTCTCAGTTGGCTAAGAAAATGTGGTATATACATACAGTGGAATATTACTCAGCCCTAAAAAAGTAAAGGAATCTGTCACAAGCTACAACATGGATAAACACTGAGGACTAAGAGTCAGTCACAAAGACAAATATAGTAGGATTCCACTTACATGAGGTACCTAAAGTAGTCAAATCCACACAGACTAAAAGTAGAATAGTGACTGTCAAGGGGTGGGGGGAGGGAAAGGGCGAACTGTCATTCAGTGGGTACAGAATTTGAGTTTTTCAAGACGATAAAGTTCCAGAGATCTGTCGCACAATAACGGGAATATAAGTAACACTCCCGAACTGTACACTTAAAAATGATTAAGATGGTAAAATTCATAGTTTTTTTTTTTTACATTAAGTGAAAAAAAAAATTACAACAAATTTAAAACCAAAAAATCTTAATCGGTCTCAGAGTTAAAATAATGTTGTGCACATCCTACCAGCACCCCTTCTTAATTAAAAGCAATGAACCATAGGGCACCTGGGTGGCTCAGTTAAGCGTCCAACTCTTGATATCAGCTCAGGTCAAGATCTAACCATCGTGAGACTGAGCCCTGCGTCTGGCTCTGCACTGAGTGTGGAGCCTGCTTGGGATTCTCTCTCTCCCTCTCCTTCTGCCCCTTACCTGCTCCTGCTCTCTCTCAAAATAAATAAACTTAAAAAAAAAAAACAAAAACAAAAAAAACCATTAAGGGCCCTGGGGCTGCAAAATTTAGTGGCCTAGACGGTTTCCCCCCTACATTATTTGAAAATACTTTAACTGACTTTTCAATCTATAATTTGTGGTCCAATCATAGGGCAAATTTAAAACATAATTTGTCCTTGTCCTGATTTTTCCCTCTTATGAATTAATGCTTTTGGATGTTTATCTCTTTTATACATCAACTTTAGGTCTTAATATGCCACAGAAGTTTTTGGCTTGTCTTCAAAAAAAGGGAAAAGTCATAAAACAATACACAGAGTGCTAGTTTCTCCATGTAGCCCAACCATATAAAAGCATTCAAAATCTAATGCTGCCTCTTTCACTGATTTTGTTGAGTAGCTTAAACAGATTCCCGTTTTTAATCCTGCAAAACAGAAAAAGGAAAACATTGCACACTGCCTTACATTTGGAAAATTATCTTAAGGTATGGCCAGAAACAAGTTATAAAAATAATTTACAAAAAAAGTAATAATAATTTACATTCATTTTACAAATGAAAAAAAAAAACAGGAAAATGAGTTTTTTGATGGCTTAACACTAAAGACTTAAGAGCCTTATAAAGTTCATGTTTAAAAAATAAACTAAATAAGTGTTCCAATAAAAGACTAAATAATGGAATACTCAAAAAAAAAAAAAGAGAGAGAGAAAGAGAGAAAAGATAAGTTAAAACTCCCTACAGTTTGAAAAAACTTGAGTTTCAATTTATTAATTTGGAAGCAGAGTTTGAACATTAGTGCTTTTTTCAAACCAAAAAACTTCTGATCAAAGAGGGGTTTCCCATGTGGTTTACAATTTGGCAATTGAAAGCAGAATGTTCAGTGGACTCCAAATTTTATAATAAAACCCTACAGAAATTAACAAATTGATTCAAAGGTCTTCTAGACCAGGGATCAGCAAACTTTACCTGTCAAAGGCCAGATAAATATGTTAGGCTTTGCAAGCCAGTCAATGTCTGTCATTAACTACTCAAGTCTGCCATTATAATATAAAAGCAGCCACAGACAATACAAAAATGATAGGGTATAGCTAAGTTCCAATAAAATTTATTTATGGACACGGAAATCTGAAATTCACAGAATTTTCATGTATTACAAAAGAGAACTCTTTTCATGTTTTCCTAATCCTTTAAAAATCCGTTCTTAGCCTGTGGGTGTCATACAAAGTGTTTGCTGACTCCTGGTGTAAACCAATCTACCTCATAAAACATACCGGGCTCTTACCGATTAGAACATTTTCTAAAATTTAGATAATAATTACTTTAAAGTTCTCTTTTTATATTTGCAGAGTTTATACTTAATATTCTTGGTTATATGTTTTCTTCCTCATCACTCAAAAAGAATGCTTCAAAACTAAAAATGCAAATACCTCTAACTTTACGAGCCAAAACCTAATGTCCTGAGGACACTTCTCCATTATGGTAGTCTGTGGTTAAAGAACTCTACTGAAATATTATACGTTGTTTGGAAGAGCGGGGAAAAGTAGTTTTTTTCTAGGAAGATTTATTTTCTCTCTTCAATATTCACCATTCTACAACTCTGTTCTGAGCCAGCTGATGAGTAAACTCTCTGCATAGTCCGCTGTTAGGATAAGCCGTCCAACCTAAAATCAAGCCCTCTAATGGTGCGACAGAGCCCATGTCTGCTCAAAGGAGAGCAGCTCTCCAGCAATTCCAGGACACTTTCTATTTTCCCCTCACTACTGGATACAGTCAGCATACAAACATGCCGTTGTTTTTCCCAACTTAAAAACTTCCTCTTCCAGGTACCACCTCACATCTATATTTCTCAGTTCTTCCTCTCCCTATTTTCTATCACTCACTGCAATCAAGCTTTTATCATTAATACTTAACCCAAACTATTCTCATTAAGGTCTTCAATGACCTACAACACTAGCCAATGGTGAGTATTTATCCTCATTGAGTTCTTACTGGCATTGAAAGTAAATAATTTCTTCTTAACTATTTTTTCACTTGACTTCCAGGACAAAATTATCTCCTTTCTGGGTTTACTCCTACCTCACTGTCTATTTCTCTCACCCTTTTCCTGGTTCCACTTCATCTCCCCACACTCTTAATGCTGGAGTATAACAGGGCTCAGTCCTTGAATCTCTACCCATACTTCTAGGTAAACTCATCCACTGTCATGGTTCAATTATATACATGCTGATGACTCCCAAATTTATCGAACTTCACTCTCCACCTAATAGCAGACACACAGATCCAACCATTTATTCCATATACCCTCAATATCAGATATCTGTCTCGAGTTTGACTTGGTGCTGGCCTGATCTTCCCCTAAAATCTTCGTCTTCCCAAAGTCTTTCTCATCTCAGTGACTGGCAACTCCATTCTTCCAATTATTCAAGTCAAAAATCTGGGAATCATCCCTGATTCCTCTCTCTCCTACTATGTATCTATCCCAATCTTTCAGCCAATACTTTTTGGATCTACTTTCAAAATATGTAGATAATCCACTCATGTCTCATCACCTTAGCCACTACTTGCTCCCCACGGAATACTCCAATTGCCTTCCAACTAGTTAGTCTCCCTGCTTCAAGTCTTGGCCATTACAGATACTTTCAACAAAGGAGCCACAATGATCCTTTTAACATGTAAATCAGATTATGTCACTCCCTGCTATGGTTCTTCATTTCAGTCACCGTAAAAGCCTGGTAAGAAAGACCCTGCTGGGTCCAACCTCTTCCCCATTATTTTTCTGACCCATCTTCTAGGACTCTGCCTCACTCCCTCAGATCCAGCTCTGCTAGTTTCCTTGCAGTAGAACACGCGCAGGCACCCCCCATCCACCGCCCCTCACAGGGCCTTCGATCTGCTACTCTCCCTGCCTGGAAAGCTTGTTCATCCCACATCCACATGGCTTGTTTGTCTTCATCTTTCAGGTCTTTGCTCAAATGTCTCTCAATGAAGAGTTCCCTTCGCCACTCTGTTTAAAATTGCAAACTACACATTCCCGAACATTCCATTCCCTGGGCTTTATTTTTCCCCACAGCACTTTTCATCACCTCACACACAAAAAATATAACTTACTTATTGATTTTCTTTCCTACTCTAGAACGTGACCTTCTTGAGGTAAGAAATTTTTGCTTTTTCACTGTATCCCAGCCTTTGGAACAATGCCAATATGGTGACACTCGAAAAAAAATTTACTGAATAAATGCAAAAAGAAATTTATTTCTATTTGTGAGAATGCCTGGGATTTTCTTCAAGTTATACCCAGCAAAAGTATCTATCACCAACAGTGTGATTTAGTTTAGTATTTTGCAAATTTGGCTGATCATCAGCCTCACCCTAAAAATTACAAAACTATAAAATTCTGGGTCAACTCTACCGAATGAGCATCTGGGTGTGAGATCCAGAAATTTTTAAAAAGTACTCCAAGTGACTCTGAAGAACTGTTACTTTACCTGGAATAAAACATACCTGAAATTAAAAGACTATATTCCAATTACAGTTCTGCTACTTTAGGAAGATCTTATGTTCCCAAACCCTCTGTATCTGATTTCTTAATCATAAAATGGAACTATCTACCTTGCAAAACTTTGAGAACTAAATACGTAGAGAACAATTTCATCAACTGTCAAGTACAATAAAATGTGGAGTATTATGGAGTTTAATGAGCTCCTATATAAAAGCTGTACCACTGGAAACGAAGTCTATAATTAATTCTAAAAGATATTTAGATCCTTAAGGACTTTCAATTAATAACTTTTCCAGTAAGTTCCAAAGTTTATAAACCAAGGAGGTGAAAGACTATTATATACCAACAACTAACAAGGACCCCCACAAGGTTAATGGGAAAAAAAAAAAAAAAATCTTGAAATGTAGATTCTCTTCTCATTAAGTCTAATGATAATAAAAACAAATACCTTCATGCAATACCCCAGGGAAATAACTGAAGTGGAAAAATAACACAAAATATTTAAAACTGTACACCGGACAGATCTAGAAACTCTGATTATCTATTAAAAATGTAAACTCTGAAAGATACAAAACGAGTACAAATATAAATACGGAAGAAAAAAGCAAAAAGCTAAAACCTTGATACTATCTAAGATTAATACTTTACCTGCAGATCCTCACACAAAAAGACAGATTCTTGAAAACTAATTCGGTAAGTCTTTAAGGCTTTTAACTTTCCCTTCTCTCTACAAGCAGGACAATACCCATCTGACGGGACTTTAGCTGAATCATAATTCTAAAAAAGAAATAAAGTAAATTAAAATATAGACATTCCTAAATTATATCAAATTACAAAAAGTTAAACGAAAAAGGAACCAGAAAAAAATTACAATTTTCACCTGGAAGTGTTCTGGCTAGATATTTTAAACATGGCAAATAAAAGAAAAGCACATAGGCTTAAAATACAGCTACTATTCCAAAAAGAAATGTATTACAGTTTTAAATATTAAATTTTAAGTGCTAAAAATAGCATCAGTTTTATGTGCAAGAAAAAAGTAATGTCAACTGCCAGGGAAAATGTATGTTCCATATTTTCAGAGAATAATAAACCACAAGGTCTATATTCTATTTCTATTTTCACATACCAATAAAACACAGAGAGGTAAACACATTAAAATAATCTTTCGCCATTGCTTAAGATTTCCGTGGAAGATACAATTTTTTAGAATTGGAAAATTAAAACCAAATTTAAATCTCTAAAAAAAGGAGGAAAAAACCCAACTTTGCACTGAGGCAAAAAATAAGTTCACTAACTTTTCCCAAATACCCCACCATGTGGAGTGAAGATATCCCTATATCAGCCCCTGGTCCAATCACTGGCAAACCATTTCCAATCTTCGGGGAATCCATCACTCCGAGTCATTGGCTAATTTATGTCACTTGAAACATGTCAATATCACTAAGGATTTTTCAATGAACCCTGGAAAAAAAAAAGTCAATAGACAATTAAATAAAAAATTCTATTTACCTTGAAAAAGAGCTATGCTATAAGATGTATATATATTAAATATACTTTGAAACCATATGTCTTAAGATAAACATATTCTAAAATTGTAATCTTGACGTGAAATCAAATAACCTATACATAGAAACCTGGCAAATTTGTTGGAAGAGGGCAGACTGGAAACAGGACCAAGTTTCAGACTTACTTGTAAGCAAATTTATTAAAACTTACAAAAGAAGGTAACTATTCTTTAAAGCAAATTATACTGACCAGAGTTTGAAAACTCAAGTTCTTAGAGTCTATGCATAATCTGAAACAAGTATGTCAGCGTTATATTAGAAGGTACTTTAAAGACTCAGGATCTTTTGTGCCATTGCTTGACAGACACAAAAGAACCCCATAAATTCCTATTGCTTTCAACCACCAAGAACAGGTCACCAAGAGGATAATGCTATTTTTTTTAAGTTTCCACCAATATACTATTTTATAATAAATGAACTGTACCCGACAAAAATGTAAACACTGTAATAGTACAAATTAGGTATTTAACAAGCTTGGTTTGAGTGTTAATTTCATGGAGTAGAATCACATTCAGTAAAGTTGAAATTATGAGACTGGAGCTCAGTAAAAGGAAAAAATAATTGTTAAGAGTAGTTTAGATATGTGTTTAAAATATAGGGAAACCAGATACAAAAGACCTATAGCAGAGAACAGCAGGGATGTTGTAAAATAATTTCAAGCAAAAGTCTTTCCCAAATCTAAGAATTCATCATTCTATGACAACCATTTCCTGGGAAACTGTGGCTCGCAGATTCACTTTAAAAACCAGTGACACTATTCTGTTCCAGATATATAAACTTTACATGTCTTTCAAGCCGAGGAATAATGTCAAAAATAAAAATGTTTAAGAAGAAAAGTGTAAGTGAATCTCAATTCCCTCTTCCTAAAGAAATATATTGATATGGCAGGACTTCTCAACTACAGCAGTGTAAACATTTTGAACCAAATAATTCTTTGTTGTGAAGGCTATCCTTTCCCCGTATGATGTTCAGCGGCATCGCTCACTCCTACCTACTAGATGCCAGTGTTACTCACTCCTCAGTTGTGACAAAGTCTCCAGACACTGCCAAAAGACCCCTGGGAGGCAAAACTGCCCCACTGAGAACCACTGCCAAAATGATCAAAGTAAGGGGCACATGGGTAGCTCTGCCAGTTAAGCATCCGATTCCTGATTTCGACTCACTGCATGATCTCACGGTTCATGAGTTCGAGCCCCAAGTCTAGCTCTGCGCTTCACAGCGCGGAGCCTGCCTGGGACTCTCTGTCTCTCTGACTCCCTCTCTCTCTCTGCCCCTCCCCTGCTTGCATTCTCTCTCTCTGTGTCAAAGTAAATAAATAAACTTCTAAAAAAAAAAAAAAGATAAAAGTTTGGTGCTTTTACTTTATAAGCTCCTCACAGAAAACACAAATTTATCATTTTTGCTCTGTTCTATTTATAATGTACTTACAAAAGGCAACAAACTAGACAGAAAAGAGTCCAACTGCTTATGGTTCCAGAGTGGCCAAAAGCATGGGCTTTACAACAGCAGATCTGGGTTCAGAAATTTGTAACATTGGTTTGTTCTAAGAATTAAATACATATAAAATGCTTAGCACCTGAACACACAATACGTTTTAACTACTGTTTGTTTGGTGCTAACTTTATACTTTACCCTATAGAAACTATGGAGCCCATCTTGTATTATTCTGCACTATTCTCAAAAGAAACTGGTAGAACCTGGTACGCTATAATCCTTGAATAAGATGTTTTTAATGAAAATTTCCATCTGCCTGTGAGATCTAGAAAAACTTTTTTGGCCTGTTTTGTTTTGTTTTTTTTCTCTCTCTCTCAATTATAAAAGTAAAAATAAGAAGCCTTCAAATCTGCTCTGATCCTGATCTCAGCAGCCAACATTTCAATGGGACAAGAAGAGAGGCTGGTGGTTGAAATTCTGACTATGCAAAACCTGGCAAAAGAAAACTGATTAAAAAAAAAAAAAATAGCAGAGGTGAGCTATCCAGGACTTTCAAAAACAATTTACTTTGTCTTATACACAAAACCCTGGGGGTGATTCTTGCAAGTTAATTTGCCCTCAATGATGGTCTCCATTGTTCTCGCTACAAACATAACCTGCTCCTCTTTCTTGTATCTCACCTAGATTTTGGCATCTTCATCCTTCCAAATACCCACACTAGAAAATTCGAGTGGTTCTCTAAACTTTCACTTCCCACTTCCTCCTGTCCAAGTTCTGTGGACAATTCTTGGGAAGCATCTCAAATCCCACCTCTTTCCATCCGATCCCCACTCCGTATTGCAGCCAAAGTAACGCTAGTATAAAACAAGTCTGAGTCTGTCACGGCTCAACTTAAAATCATTTACCCCAACCTGATTGTAGGAAAGTCCAAACAGCTCAGTATGGACCTAAGGGTAGGACTATGACCTTAAAACTCACTGTACTTGAGACCGACCAACCCGGCTTTCCAGTCTTACCTTCCTCTCCTCCACTTCAACCTCAGCACCTTCCTTCTGACTCCCTCTTTTCATTATTTCGGTGAGCCACTGATACTCCAGGAGCCCCAGTGTGAATGCCTAGCCCAGTATGAACCCAGTTACAGCACAAAGAATGCGTAAAGTTGCCCCTGGGTATGACGAAAGATATGCAATTAAGCTTCTTTCACAGCCCCGTGTGCACAGTGGGGAAACCCGGAGAACCAGCGGCTCCGAGAAGAGCCTCAAACTTTACATCTGAGCTTGCCCTCCAAGACCAAGAGAGCTCAGCACATGAATTATCAAAGGTAAGACCACAGTAAACTTGGAGCCGAGGACTGGGGTCGGCTTTGGGTGCCCGACCCTCCAGAATCAGATGCACAGGACCAAGACCTGTCAGTTCCAAAACCAAACCTTGGAAACCCAAGGTGCAGGGTTCCGTTAACCCTCCCCATCTCCACGCTCTTTGGAAGAACGAGACACAAAACAACTCTGGTTTCTCTTCAGCATTTACCTCTCTGAGCCAAAACGAATCAGTAACTCTCTACCTTAATCGCCAACCCTTCCCCCCCGAGCCCAGTCCCAGCCCCTCCCTTCCCTCTCCCAGCCTAGCCCACCTTTCAGCGCGCGGACCCCCCCGGCGGCAGTCCCTTTTCCCCAGCTCTGTGCCCCCTTCCCTACTTCGGGAGCTGAAGGAAACCACTTCCTCTCCTCCCTTACCTGCCGCGTGCACGCTCCTTCTTCACACCGGGTCGGTCCGAACTCCTGGTCCAGCTTGGGTCCACACCACCCCGTGCAACGTTCAACCCACGTTCCCCCCGGCCCGCTCCTCCCCCACCGGCCTCTGCGCTCGCAAAGCGGCTTCCGGTTTGAGTCCGCGGCTAAAGAATTCCCCTTCCTGCTCGGCGCGGGGCCTGAAAGTTCGTCGGCGTGGCGGGGAAGGTGAGAAGGGGAGCACTTCCGGACGGCCTCTGCAGAGGCGTGGCTGCCCGCCCGGCTGTCGCAGCCGCAGTTTCAGCCGCGGCGACGGCTAGGGGCGGGGCCGGTGGCTGCCGAGCCCGGCATCTGTGAGTGGCTGGGTTTGGGGAGGCGACGTTTCTGGAAGCTGCTGGAAAGCGCTCGAGTGGCGGAGGTGACGCCGGCGACCAGGGGGTGGGGCGTGATTAAAACTAGTGCGCGCTCGGCAGCGGAGGGATTACGCTGAGGAAAGAGAGTGGCGCGCACCTCGTTGCGCCCGGGCCGACGCGAGCCCGGGTCGGAAGTCGACGCGGCGGAGAGTGACCTGGGTGGGTGGGTGGTGGGGCGAGGGAAGGGCTCCCCAGCCTGCAGAGGCGGAGGGTGCAATGGAGCTTGTCGGCCGGCGCGTCCCTGCAGCGCTGCGGTCTCCACGACGACTGTGGGCCGCGCAAGGCCCCCGTAGTCCGCTCTCCTAAAGCCTCGGTGAGAGCCGAGCAGCCACAGAGTGTGTGTTCACAAAGGGTCACCACACACGGAGCTGCCCCTCCCTGTCTCCCTAAACCCCATCTTCGAGGCCAGGGGCTTTTCTGCCAGGATTCTGGGGTGTTTCTCCTTTCCTCCCTCCCAGATCTTCTAACGGTAAGGGGAGTAGCCAAAGCACAGGGACTTTGCTGTCCACCGCCCGTTTTTGCTAGTCAGCAGCCGATCTGTCCCTGCTGCGTTCATTTTAGCTGCCCTGCCTTGCTTGAACTTAAGAGAAAAGGATAGTTCTCCTGCAGTTGATAAGTTTAAGGCTCTGCTTTCGTAGGAAGGTCATGTGGCTTAAGGGACATCGGGACCGCGTGTGCTATTTCTGAGTTGCATTCTGAATCTTGGGGCAGCATATTCTAGAAGTCCTTTTGGTCGACTGGTTCTATAACCTAGAGTAACAGTTTGGATTTTGTGACCCTGTCGTGACAGAGTAACCACCGTTAGCATTTTGGGCTGGGGGGGGGGGGAATGTTTTTAGTGGTTTCAAACTAAATAACTATATTCTAAAATAATGCTGGTAATTTTGATAGGGCGGTATAGAGGAAACAAGTCCCTTATACCAAGAAATTCTTCAGTAGAAAGGATTTTAGTTGTCCGTACTTATGAATGCATATGGCCAAGAAATCCAGTAGGGAGTTTGTTTTTCCTCCAGACTGAAAACTAGGCTGGTTAATTTTTGCTTACCTTTCTTGTTGTCCTCGATTATTAATATGCTGGTATATTTGTTGTAAGATCTAACTAGTTTTCTCTTTTTTAAATGAATTATGAAAATAGAACATAGCATTTCCTTCTTGAAATAATAGACAAACTCGGAGCGTTTTTCTTTGCTAATGGAAATTGCTATTTCCATTTTCAGGATAGAATACAGGATTTTTTTTTTTTTTTTTTTTTTTTTGTAAATAATGCTTGCCGAATTGTTAACTTCGTACGTTGAACAAAATAATTGATTCAGTTAAAATTGTAGCTACAGTTTTAAGATGGAAAAATCAACATTGCCAAACTGAATTATATCAATGAAACGTTGTTTGTGAAGTTGATTTATAGTCTTGCAGTGCAAATTTGATTTTTTGCCAGGAAAAAATATGTAATAGTGACAGAAACAAAATGGATGTAGGGCTTGGGTTGTGGAAAGAAAAGAGGATTTTAGATATACAGATTTGACTCCAGAATTTTTCCCCCTTGTAAAAGGTAGGAAAAGTTCGGCAAGACTTTGTAAAAGGAGTGATGCTAATAAGGACAATTAGGAGAGGTTGACTAGAAGAAACTCTCCTTTCAGTTGTATTACGGTAGCAGTCCCAGGTTGAAAAAATTGAATACATTCATGCTTTTTCCTTGCGAATGTGTTTGGAATGCCTCTTTCTATGTACACTGGTCCCAGAAAGAGTACAGTTACCTTTCAGTAGAAAGCAATCTCCTCATCAGCAATGTGGTACAGAAATTGTATTTAACGTGTTTCCATTTAAAAACTAACACACTGTGATTAAAGGAAGCTTTTATTAGTGAACAGCCCAAATAGGAATATAATGTACAATTAGGATTTTCTTTCTTCTCTTTTAAATGTTTTCTTTTCATAGCATCAGGTTTTGTCCCCTCTGCTGGATTGGATTCCTTAATCAGGAGCCAAGTCTTTAGCCCAAACCTGGGATGTAAAAGCTGCCTGCTGTGATTGGTCGTTCTGATCTCATCAAAAAGATGAGAGTTGAAGGAACTAACCCTATTTTTTTAGCAGCACCTTTGTGAGTGCAGTCTATAATCTATTTAATTCCAACATTCAGGAGGCTGCACAAACCAAAAACTTACTAAACTTGGAGAGAAAATTAATTTGGTAACAAAATATCACCCAAGCTAATGAAAAGTGATACATAGTTTTTACCCCATATGTTTTGCTGAGGAAATAGGTTATATGTTTGACTGTGGGGTGCTCCCCTTGACCACTGGTGTGGGAAGTGTTATGTGTATCCTGTAACATTTTTAAATTTCAAGGAATTGTTATTTCTAAAATATATCCAGACCCTGGGTTTTGGATAGGGAATGTAAACCTATATTACTCTTTTTGGCAGTTATACTTGTGCTATGCGTTTGCAAATTTAGAAAATTAAAAGAAGACACTGTAGTTCTTGCCCTCAGTGGATTCAACTGAGATAGGATAAAGACAGTACATTTATCATACTGTAATATGTGCAGTGATGAGGATATGCACGGCCTATTTGTAAGTGTCGCCACATCAAGGCCACACTAAAAATGAGTAGTCTGAGGAGTTGAAGTTATTTTGTACTTTAGCCTCTGAATTTTAGACAGAACATGACGACCCTTTATGTAGTCTAGACTTGTTTCCATTTTGCCCACACAAAACGAGAAGACGGTATGATACAGAAGAGTTGTAGAGTAGATCTTGGAACATCTGATTTCTAATCCTCACTCTTTTGTTATGTGACCTCACATAAGTCGCTTAATTCTCAAGGCCTCGGTTTCCAGATCTATAAAGTGAGTTTAGAATAGATGGTCACTTACAGTTCCAATATTCTACCTACTGTGCCTACTTTTTGCAAATGTTTAACATTAAGAGCATGATCCTTTTTCATCTCAAGCTACTTTGGTGCTGATCTAAATTTTGTATTTTCTTTTGGATTAGGTAATAGATTCACATGGTTCACATTTAAAAAGGTAAAAAAGAATATGCAGTGAAAAGTCTTCCTTATACTCCTGTCCCAGTTTCTTCCCTAGGAAGCAACCAATGCTACCAGTTTCTTATATTGTTTTCTAAAAAACTTTCACATGTATATAAGCAAATAAATACTACATATATTCCCCCCCCTTTTGTATGTAAATGGTACTATGCACAGTGTATGTACCCTGTTTTTTTCATTTATCTTAGAAACTGTTCTATGTCATTATCTAAAGTGGTTCCTTATTCATTTTTATGGCAGCATGATATTCCACTGTATGATGTATCACTTAATCGGCCCTTTCCTTTTGGACATTTAGGTTTTTTTCCTGGTCTTTAGTAAAAGCATTGTGCAATGAATAACTTTGTACATTCATCGGTTTCCACGGATGTGAATATATCTTTTCCCTAAACAGTGGCACAGGTCTATTGGGATAGTGACATAGTTGGTAAACTATGTTATTTGGCAACCAGTAACAAAGAAATTGATGGATCAGGGTCTCAACAGTATATTGCCAGGGTTCCATCCACTTTGACTTATGTGCTCTCTATGGCAGTATAGTATAGTCATGTAGTGGAGTCTGTACCCTGTTTGGTTCTAAACATATGAACTAAATTACATCACCTGAATGACTGTTCTTTTTTTTTTTGAGCTGTGGATGAAGCAAATGGATATGCAGGGACCTTGTTTTAGGCAAAGAAGTATGTAAGTGTGTGTGTGTGTGTATACACATATATCTGTATGTGTATGTATGCGTATATAAATAAGTATATAAATCTTTAAACACTAAAATCATACAGCACAGCAAGATTTTCAGTGAAAGGCTCTTAACTGAGACTAATTGATGGAACAACATATTTGGGCTTTCCAGCTCATGCTTACCTCTAGGCATATACTCACTGAGTACTATTTAAATTGATATTTTTCTTTTAAACTTTTTGCCAAGCACATGGAGTTGACTTTGTATAAGTTGCAACTTTTATGTGTTCTCACTTTATAATTTTTTTTTAATGCTTATCAGAGAGAAAGGGGGGGGGAGGGGCAGAGAGAGAGGGAGACATAGAATCTGAAGTAGGCTCCAGGCTCTCAGCATAGAGCGTGATGCGGGGCTTGAACTCTGGAACCACAAGATCACGACCTGAGCCGAAGTCTGACGCTTAACCGACTGAGCCACCAGGTGTCCTATATATTCCCACTTTACCAATGATAAAACTAAACCTAGAAGTGCACAACTGACCCAAATTTGCATAACAAAGTGGCAGACCTGGGACTAGAACCTATGTCCTCTAATTTCTAATGCAGGGCTTTTTCCAGTACATCACATGCTCCCATTTCACAGGTAGCTGTAGCAGTAGATCTGAGAATGCCCCGTGGTTAGGGACCGCTTTAGGTAGGTTTCCTCTACGTAGGTTCTAGAGCAATTTACAGTTCGGAAAGCAGCAGGTCATTTTTCTGAAAACAAAAGAACATTCTATAATTATTGAAGTCATTATACATGTTGATTAGCAATCAGGAGGACTCCCAAATCAAAAAATTAAAGATGATTTAGAGAGACACTCTTTTCCTAATTGGGACACAGATGTCTCTTGGAGATGAATTTATCAGTCGTAAGATTAGAGGGAAATTAGGATTATTTGGAAACAGCCTTACATCCCCCCGAGTTCATGCCATTTGTAAAATTTTGCCAGGAATATCTGAACCAGCAGAAAAAGAGAAGTGATAGAAACGATTGCAAAAGAACTGATAAATAGAAGGGTAGAGAATATGCTGTGGTAATTGGATTCCCCTGAAGCTGGCATTGTAGCATGTGGCCGCCACCCCTGCTTCAGGGCCTTAATTCTCCTAGCTGTTCCCCTTCTCCTTGCGTATGTGACTCATCCTTCAAGTGTCAGCCTCAGTTTCACTTGTCAAGCTGTCCACCCTATGAGCAGCCCTCTACCTGCCTTCCCTACTCTAATTCCTTATTACCACCTGCTGTTCGTTTTCTTCACAACCTATGTATATGTTAAGTGTCTACTAACTTGTGAGGGCAAGGACTACGTCTGTCTTATTTGAGGTTGTATATACATTGCCTCGTACATAGTACATATTTGCTAATCAATGAATGATCATCATGGTTCCCAGTTCACAGGGCTGACAAAACCTACTCTTAAAATGTAGTGTTTTCCACAGTATATTTCCCCACGTTCTTATCCTTGTTAGTTCAGGGTTTTGGAAGATGTGAGAACAATATTAACTTATTTGTCAACACACTTTTATTGAGTATGCAAAGCACTGTGCTAAATGGTGGATGAATACGAAGGTGCTTAACGCATAATCTTTTTCCCAAAAAAAGTAGAAGCATTTGTAAATGGATAGTTTTCATACAAAGGCAAAATGAAATAAATGCTAAATAGAGATGTGCAAGCAATATTCCGTAGCAACAACGGAAAGAAACTAGTTAATTTTAATTACAGGAAGGGTCTCACAAAGTTGAATTTTGCCTTTGGTCTTGAAGATGGAAAAACAGTTGAGGTGCCTATAACATGGAGAATAGGGATAAGTAAGTGTTTAGCTTCACTTTTTAGAAAGTCCTTAAGGGGTGCTGGGTGGGTCAGTTGGTTGGGCATCCAACTCTTGATTTCAGCTCTGGTCATGATCTGCCCTCTGGTCATGATCTCACAGTTCATGGGATAGAGAGCCCCAAGTCAGGCTCTGTGCTGACTGTGTGGAGCCTGTTTGGGATTCTCTCTCTCGCTCTCTCTCTCTCTCTCTCTCTCTCTCCCCCTCCCTGCTCTTGCATATGGCTGCACATTCTCTCTCTCAAGTAACATTTTTTTTAAGTCCTTAAGATAGTAATATTTATCACGAAGTCTTATAAAATATTGTCATAAAGCAGTCTTTAAAAATTTCAGTTATGGGGTGCCTGGGTGGCTCAGTCAGTTAAGCATCCGACTCTGGATTTTGGGTCAAGTCATATCTCACAGTTGTGAGATTGAGCCCCACGTTGGGCTCTGCACTGAGTGTGGAGCCTGCTTAAGACTCTCTCCCTCTCTTTGGGGCACCTGGATGGCTCAGTTGGTTAAGCATCCGACTTCGGCTCAGGTCATAGTCTCGCAGTTCATGAGTTCCAGCCCCGCATCGGGCTCTGTGCTGACAGCTCAGAGCCTGGAGCCTTCTTCAGATTCTGTATCTTCCTCTCTTTCTGCCCCTCCTCTGCTCGTGTTCTGTCTCTCTCTCTCTCTCTCTCTCCCTCAAAATAAATAAACATTAAAAAAAAAATGTTTTTAGGATTCTCTTCCTCCCTTTCTGCCCCTCCCCTACTCACGCATGTGTGTGCACACTCTCTCCAAAAAGTAAACATTAAAAAATTTTTTTCAGTTATAAATGAAATTACTCTGGCCTTAAACATTATGCTTATAAGTTAAGACTAACTGTAAAATTAATTTGACTGTTTTGACTAGATTGGTGCTTTCCAACTAGTTGCTGAATCATCAGTTCAGTCTAATAATTGGATTCTGATTGCTAATTGCAGTTGGTAATTATTTAGTAAACTAATCAGTTAAGACAAAACTGCCTTTGATTTTTTTTCTTTTAATCTTTTTTTTTAAGGGGTGCCTGGATGGCTCAGTCGCTTAAATGTCCAACTCTTGATCTCAGCTCGGGTCATGATCTCATGGTTGCGTGAGTTTGAGCCCCATGTCGGGCTCAGTGCTGGCAGTGTGGACCCTGCCTGGGATTGTCTCTCTCCTCTTTCTCTGTCCCTCCCCCACTTGCACTGTCTGTCTCTCAAAATAAACATTTAAAAAATTAAAAAAAAAAAACTTCAAGAATGTCTTTTTTTAAAAAAAATCTTTTTAAAACTGATTTTTATATCATTGGTGGTCTTTAATGTGTGGTTGTCTGACCACATCATAAGTTTAAGTGTTGACTATTTTTTTGATGGTCTAATTTGATTTCTAAGTTTACTATTGCTTTTCTGTTCTTGTGTTCTTTTTAAGCAAAGGAGATTCTCTCCTTTCCATCTGACTAAAAAGAAAAAAAGAAACAGGCTTTAGATTCACAGACCTGATTTCACCTTGTCCACTTATTAATCACAGTTCTTCCACTTTCCAATTTTGTTTCTTCCAACAAAATACTTAACCTCCCTGAGGCTCAATTTCATCCATATGATGAAAATGTCTACTAATCCCACTGTGTCGTTTAACTAGTTTTGTGACCTGAGGGAAATGATTTCATCTGTCTGAGCCTCGGTTTTTCCATGTATGCAATGAAATTATCTTAAATGAGGTGATGCGTAGAACAGTGCCTGGCAGTTAATAGGCCCTCAGCACATTCTGGTTTCCCTCCGTTATATACCATCTCATCTAAACCCTGCATGTCATTTACAATTTGCTTAAAGTTCTGTTTGCTATAATCTTTCCTTTGATAGCTCACAGCAGTCTCTTTTTCTCCAGAGTCATTGCACTCCTTGTGTATAGCTCGGGTTCCTAAATTGGTATGAATCAGCATTATATTGGGAACTTACTAAAAACGCAATTGCTTGGGTCCTATTCCCAATTCTGTGGGTTTGGCATGGGGTCTGGGCATCTGTGTTTTTGCCTTTCTTCTTCAGATTTTCTGATGCTTACCAGTGATCATACTTTCTCACTTATTTATTGATAACTATGTGCTTCTTATAGTTTACATTTGACAGGTAATTATTATTTAATCCTTCAGGTTATCTTAGTTTACATCCCAAATATACGATACAGTCCATATGGACACGAAATACCCATTATAGTGCTGTGTATTTAGTTTAGAGATTGATAAGTAAGGACACCCTTTTTTTCCTTGCTGGAGTTTGAATCGCGGTAAGAAGTAAGATGTAGAAATCACACAGATGAAGATTCAAATACAAGTTTACCCAAAAAGTTGTTTTGGAAACGTGGCTGAGGTTTGCAGCAACAAGGAACTTCCTAGTATTGCACTCCAGAATTAGGCTGATTTCAGCCTCACCTTTCTCTGTCTACAAGAATGGAGTTTGTCCCACTACATTTACTGTGTGATAGAGAACAGCCCAGAATAAATGGCTGTCTTCAGTTAGACAAATCCCAAATAGAAAAGAAAAAAGGAAGTGGCTGAGCCCAGAATTTTTTCTCTCAAATTTATCAGACTGGTTACTCCTTCCTACCCCAGGGAGGAGTTAGTGAGAAAGTGGAGATCAGCCATGAATATTACTCTAAGGAAGTTTCATGTGCAGTGTGACAAAGCTTTCTTGTCGTCAGTCGTACTCGATAGGTATTTGTTAGTGGATTTCTTTTAATACCTTGCATTGCATCAGGACGCTGTGATTTTTAATACTTAAGTGGGATGTTATATAGCTATAACTTCAACCAGTTAAATTAGTATATATCATTGTTAGTTACATTTTGCTGTGCAAGAAAGTACCCCCAAAGGCTTAAACCATAGATATTTATTATTAAACACAGTTTCTGATGAGTAGGAATCTGGAAGTATTTTAGCTGGGTGGTTCCAATTCAGAGTCTCATGTGATTGCAGTCATCTGAAAGCTGCATGCATGTCCCTTGACATGACAGCTGGCTTTCCACCAGAGTAGGTGATCTGAAAGAGAGGCGGAAACCATAGTGTCTTTTATAACCTGGCTTTAGAAGTAATATACCATTTGGGGCACCTGGGTGACTCAGTCATTTAAGTGTTGAACTCTTGATTTTGGCTCAGGTCATGATCTCATGGTTATAAGATTCAGCCCTGTGTCAGGCTGAACATGGAACCTGCTTAAGATTCTCTCCCTTCTTCTCACCCCCACCCCCACCCCCATCCCCACCCCCATCCCATGCATGCTCTCTCTCAAAAAAAAAAAAAAAAAAAATGATGCCATCACTCTCCTGCACAGACCCACCCTGATCTACTGTGGGAGGGACCCACACGAGGGTGTGAATACTTAGAGGCAGGGCTCGCTAGAGGCCATCTTGAAGCTGGCTGCCACAGTTACATAACATGTTAGTTTGATTTTGTTACTTCACTTTGCTTCATTTGAGATCAAATGATTGAGTAACATAGTTTCCTAGCTGGAGAATAGGTTGAGAGGATAATTTTCTGCTGCTGGCCCCTCCTTCTCATCTAGCTCCATCTAAATGAGAAGTTTACATAACGTGATCAGGGACTACCAGTGGTTTTTATGATCTTCCAGACAGTCTGAAAGTTGAGATGACCTACAGGCAGACTTATAATTACAGGTGATAATAGCTACAATTTTTATTTTAACATGAATTAATTTACTTCTGGGAGGTGCTTCATGAAGCCTGGTCCCTAGCTTCTAATTTATTGAAGTAAGGGGTTTTTTGCAGTAGTAATCAGAGTGAGGTGGGACTAGGTGGCTAGTGAAGGTCATTTACCTCGCTGAAATAAACCATAGGCCCAAAAGGGTTGAAAAATATCACTTAAAATAAGCATCAGTGGTTTGATTAAAATTCTAATGCAAAGCACTAAAGAAGTCCAAGTAAGTGCAAGGAAATGGTTAAAAATCATTAACCGTTCTGGGGCTCCTGGCTGCCTCTGTCGGTAGAGCTTGTGACTCTTGATCACAGAGTTGTGAGTTCGAGCCCCATGAAATCTTTGGGAAAAAATCATTAACCATTTTATTTTAGTCATTTATTTCACCATGTGCGATGAACTCTTATGAACTCGTAAATGAGATGAATTCATTTATTTTATGATATTTCATATGCCATGCTAAATGCAGGTTTTGTAACATAGCAAAAAATAAATAGCAATGTAAGGGGGAACGTGAAACATTTATTGGATCAAACGGTATAAAATTTGTATACTGTTTAATCATTTGTATAAAATCATTCTGTTTCTAATGGTTTCTAACACTGTGGAAAAGACAGTTTTAAGATTGTGGCAGAAAATGTTTTATGACAAATTGATAATGCCTAAATGTTCTTTAGAATTCTAGTCCTAAACGTTGTTGGGTCAGTTTGCATTTTAACTTGCTTGAAGAACGTCCATTAAGTTGTGTAAAGCATTTATGCCTGACTGACCAGTTATAGAAGGCCAAATACAAGTTTAATCAAATCTTGCATCTGTATTTAAGTTCTTTACTACATAGAATGGTGTACAGAGCATACCAGCACCAGACTGTGCACTCTTTTGGCTGTTGTAATTTCTGGTCACGTGGGCATATTTCACAGCAGCTTTCACCCTCAATTATTAGGAGGCACTATTTTGCTAATCAGGAAAGAAATTTCAGAGAATTCATTTTACTTTCCAAATGTAGTTTGTTGTGCTTAACCAATAAAATGTTTGGTGTCAGTACTGATTAGCTTTAGGATGAGATCCCCATGATTCTTATAGTGAGAGGCTGTAGTCTTATTTTTTCTGACTATGGAATGTATAAACCCTGTAAGTTGCTCAGTTGAGTCTTTAGAGCTTACAGGAGGCAGTTAAATGGAAAAAAAAATCCTGGAATAAATTGAGAATTTTTGTAAAATGAAAGGGCAGAGAGATACAGAAACTTGGGAAGTGTTAATTTTAGGATATTATGCCAAGAATAATGAATATATTTACTACTTTTTACAAACTCTTCCCTTCCAGGACAGAAGAACAAGTTAAGTGGCTTCACCAGGAATCAGTCAGGTCCATTCTGTAAGACAGGTCTTTTCAAAAACTCATTAAGAGACACCAAAGGAACATGATAACCAAATGTAATGCGTAGACTTTGATTAAATCCTGGTTTGAGGGGCGCCTGGGTGGCTCAGTCGGTTAAGCGTCCGACTTCGGCTCAGGTCACGATCTCGCGGTATGTGAGTTCGAGCCCCGCGTCGGGCTCTGTGCTGACTGCTCAGAGCCTGGAGCCTGTCTCAGATTCTGTGTCTCCCTCTCTCTCTGACCCTCCCCCGTTCATGCTCTGTCTCTCTCTGTCTCAAAAATAAATAAACATTAAAAAAAATTTAAAAAAAAAATTAAAAAAAATAATCCTGGTTTGAGAAAAACTGCTGCAAAACCTATTTGGGGGGGATTTTAATATGCCTAGCAACAAGCTGTATTTGGGAGTGTACATTTTATTTTCCTAGATGTGTTGTTAATGGTTATTACGTTTGTGTCGGAGAATTGCCTTTCTTTTTTTTTTTTTAGGAGATGTATCTGAAGTATATTTAGAGATGAAGTTACCTTCAGTGTTCGGGAGGGTGTGTGTGTGTGTATACATGTGTACAAATAGGAAAACACATGATAGTGTTAAATGTTGAGTCTGTTGTAGATATAAGCAGTTTTGTCATACTGTCAAGTTTTCTGAAGGTTCGAACATGTACCATAAGTTGGGAGGGAAAAAATCCTCCTCCGGATAGTACCTGTTTTTTTACTCAGCTTTACAAAGACCGCAAGAGAGTGTATCACTGCTTACAGCCACTGTCTCTACCTTCCTCTGCTATGAACTCTTTGGCATCCAGGCCAGTCAGGCTTTCATTCCTGCCTCCCACCGGCACTGTTCATTTCCACATCAGCATCGACATCCGTGTTGCCAGATCTTGTGGTCATTTCTCAGCCCTCACTTTCCCTTTCCCTCTCAGCAGCGTTTGACACAGCTCCTCGTTCTCACTGACTCTTGGTTCTCTTACCTCAGTCCTTCTCCTTTGCCTTTTTAGTAGTTGATGCCGAGTCCCCTCTCCTTTAAGCATTGAAATGCCTCGGAACCCAGATCTTGTCTCAGTTTTCATTCCCTCCCTAACTAATCTTCTCCTGTCCTGTAGCTGTTAGTACTGTATAGATGCTGAAACTCCCAAGTGCCTGTCTCCAGCCCCAGCCTCTGCCCAGAGCTTCAGGCTCACGTATCGATCTGCCTACTTGATACGTTCACTTGACGCCAGGTAGATAGACAAAGGTCAACATTTAATATGTCTAAAAGTGAATTGCTTGAGTCTCATCAGTCACTTCTCACCTGCAAACAAAACAGAGCACCTCCTCCCTACTCACTGCTTCCACATTCTTCCTCCTCTCAATACTAGGCACTTCATTCTTACAGTTGCTCAAGTGAGAAAGCTTGATATCCTCTCTGCCTCTTTTTCCTTCATATTATACATTTAATCCCACAACACATACAGTCAGCTCTACTTTTTTTTTTTAATGTATTTATTCTTTTTTGAGAGAGAGCGCACGCCCACGAGAGTGGGGGAGAGGCAGAGAGAGAGGGAGTACAGAGCCTGATGTGGGGCTTGAACTCATGAACCCTGAGATCATAACCTGAGCTGAAATGAAGAGGCTGTTGCTTAACCAACTGAGCCACTCAGGTATCCCCAGTCAGCTCTACCTTTTTTTTTTTTTTTTTTAAGTTTATTTATTTATTCTGAGAGAGAGAGAGCAGCATGAGTGGGAGAGGGACAGAGAATCCCAAGCAGGCTCTACACTGCACAGAACCCAATGCGGGGCTCCATCTCACAAACCGTGAGATCATGACCTGAGTCGAAACCAAGAGTCAGACCGTTAACCAGCTGAGCCACCCAGGTGGCCCCTCTCCTTTTAAAATCTATCCAGAACTAAGCACGTCTTGAACTGTCACCACGACCATCTTAATCCATGCCACCATTCTATGACAGATTAGAACAGTTTCTCAAACTCAGCCCTATTGACATTTGCAGCCAGTAGTTCTTTTTGGGGGGATGGGCTGACCCATGCATTGTAGGATACTTCGTGGTATCACTAGCCTTTACCCACTAGACACAAGTAGCAAGTGCCTCTCACAGTTGTGACCACCAAAAATGTCACCAGACATTGCTAAAATGTCCCCTTGGGAGCAAAATTGCCTCCAGTTGAGGACCATTGGATTATAGCAATAGTCTCCTCTTCTCCCTACTTCCTTCCCTCCCCACGGTTTGTTCTCCATCTGCCAACCAGTGTATCACTAAAAACATCAGTAAGGGCATGCCATTTCTTTGCTCAAAACATTCCAGTGGCTTCCCTTCTCACTAGGCTCAAAATCTATATGTGCCTATAGATTCCTTCTCTACACACGTGCACACACACACCCCTGTTGGAGAGCAGTTTATTGCCATTGTTTAAAGCTTTTTCTCTTTATGCAAATGGAAAAGGACACCCCTTTCACTAGGTAGATGCAGCCCTTTATGCTACTTTATTTTTCTTTACTGCATCATATGCCAGTTTACGTGTTGTATTTATTGAGTGAATAGTAAAATAAGTACAATTGTAATAAGGTATACAAAGTCTACGATTTTAATAATATGTACAATTGTACATAATGCAAATATAGCCAAAATAAGTGCTGAAATTTCAAGAAAGGCTTAGCACCTAACCTAGCCCAGAGATTTTTAAAAGATCTCTCAGAAGAAACGATGTCCAAATAAGACTTCATCTGGTAATGGGGCGCCTGGGTGGCTCGGTTGGTTAAGCGTCCGACTTCGGCCTAGGTCATGATCTCGCGATTCGTGAGTTCGAGCCCCGCGTCGGGCTTGGTGCTGACAGCTCGGAGCCTGGAGCCCGCTTCCAGATTCTGTGTCTCCCTCTCTCTCTGCCCCTCCCCGATCATGCTCTGTCTCTCTCTGTTTCTCAAAAATAAATAAATGTCAAAAAAAATTATAATAAAAAAAAGACTTCGTCTGGTAGTATAGAAGGAGAGAAAGGTATTCACAATAGAGGGAGAAGAGAAAGAGAGGAGCAAATGATTAGTTCAGTTTCAAACTGACTCTGGGGTCCCTCCGTGAGATTATTCCATCAGGCAGTTAAGAGATGTGAGTCTTGATCTCAAGAGAGACATCTGGGCTGTAGATACAGATTTGGGAATAATCAATAAGTAGGCAGAAATGAGAATGTTTACATGTCATAATTGGAAGGATAACCTTGAAACGTAGTCTGATAAACTGAGGACATTCCTGATCACGTGCCACGGGGGAGAATGTAGATGAGAGACTGACGGTGTGCCTCTCGAAGACAAGGGAAATGAATGAGTTAGGGTCAGTTAGATCACTTGTACTTTAGAACTCCTTACCTCACTTCAGCCTGGTTTAAACTAAATAATCGTTCTTCCTCAGGGCTTATCAAGAGTGTTGATCACATCAGACAAACAGAGCCTGCAGGTTGGGAGATATAAGTCCTAAGACTACATTTTCTGCCTTTAGAAAAATCAGTTTTTCTCTTTTTTTTCTTCTAAGATTTTATTAAATTCAAGTTAACCTATAGTGTAGTGTTTCTCAGATGTAGAGCTCAGTGATTCATCACTTACATACAGCACCCAGTGCTCATCACAGGTGCCCTCCTTGATGCCCATCACCAGCCCCCAACAGCTCCCCTCCAGCAACCCTTAGTTTGTTCTCTGTAGTCAAGAGTGTCTTACGGTTTGCCGAGGAAAATCAGTTTTTCAAACTTGGAAATTTGGGGGTGTGAAACCTTTAGGGTGTGGATTATGAAGTTCTTGTCTCGTTCTTCTACTTTGAACTTGGAGTAGTAAACTAACATGTTTTAGTCTAATGGTCATTTGTTATCCAGCAAACTGCTCCACAATTTTGTGGCTTTAAAAAATGTTTATTTCTCACAATTCTGTATGTAACTGTACAGTTTTTCTGCCGGTCTCACCTGGATCCACTCACACAGCTGCGGTTAGCTGGCAGCTGGCCCGGGGCAGAAGGGTCTAAGACGGCTGCGCTGACATATCTGAGGCCAGGGTGCTTCCTGCCAGCTGGGCATCTCTCTCTGTCTCCGAGCAGGGTCTCTTCATTCGTCATCTCCCTTGGGCTTCCTACCATGGCAGCAGAATATTCCAAGAGGGCAAAAGCAGAAGGCTACAAGGCTTCTTAAAGCTGGTCTCACAAGTGGTTTGCTATCGGTTCTCTTGCATTCTGCCACACTGTTATGTGTGCTGATTCTCATGTAAACCTCACAACAGTGCTACAAAAAGTAAATATCATTATTATCTTCATTTTCAAAATGAGAAAACTAAAGCTCAGCACCAGTAGTTTGACCACAGGCACCAGACGAGCAAGCCACAGAGCAAAACATGGGTTTCAGTCTCTCCTTACCAACCAGCAAACTCTGTGATGTTAATTTATCTGAGCCTGACTCCTCGTCTGTAAAATGAGGGTACTACTACTCTACAGACTTATTTTCAGGATTGAATGATTCGCTTTCTAAAGTACTGAGCAAAAGCAGTTCAAGATGGCAGCGTAGGAAGGTCCTAAACTCTTGTCCTCCCACAGACACACCAGATTTACAGCTACATGTGGAACAGTTCCAGAGACGGCACCTCTACAGCAAAGGATAAAAGGGCCACATAGAGACCGGTAGGAGAGGCAGAGGTGTAGTCTCACTGAACACCCCCATCTCCAGCACAGCAGCCCACAGCCGGAAGAGAGCCCACAAATACGGCACTTCTCCCTGGGGAGCAAGGGATTCCTGCCTCACGTTAGTCCCCCCAACTCTTGTGATCCGCGTCGAAGAGACACACCTTTAAAACAACTGGCGTTTAAAACCAGCGAGGCTTACGTGTCTAGGAGAACCAAAAGGCTGCTAGGAACTGAGATCCTTTCTTAAGGGTCTTGTATGCAGAGTCACTCACCCCATGGCCTGGCACAAAAGCAGCGGTTTGAAAAGCACCTAGACTTGATATGAAGGAGCTTCGTTTGCTAATCTTGAAGCATCTGCCAGAGGAGTAGGGACTTGTCGCAGCTTCCTCTGGGGACAGAGGTACTGGCAGGTGCCACTTTTGTGCTCTCCTACCTTGCTGGCACCAGCAGGCACGTAACAGTCACGGCACCCTTCTGCCCCACTAAAGCTGGCAAGCATACCCAGTCCACGTGCTCCCCCGCTACATTGCTAAAGCTGGCAGGCGTGCCCTACCCCTGTGCTCTCCGGCTGCCTTTTTAAAGCTGGCAGGTGCATGGTCCACATAGAGGACACCCCTTGATTGCCTGGCTGTGGAAAAGACACTCAGATCCAGGAAGCCCAGAAAGTTCCAAATAAGATGACCCCAAAGAGTTCTACACCAAGACAAATGATAATTAAAATGTCAAAAGTTAAAGAGAATCTAAAAGCAGCAAGAGAAAAACAACATGTTACGGACGAGGGAACCTCTATGCAACTATCAGCAGGGTTTTTTTGGCCAAAACTTTGCAGGCCAAGGGAGTGGCATGATATAATCAAAGTACCGAATGAAAAAAAACTTCCAACCAAGAATGCTTTACCCAGCAAGATTATCATTCAGAATTAAGGAGGGGATAAAGAGTTTTCCAGACAAGGAAATACTGAAGGAATTCATCATTAAACTGGCTTTACAAAAAGTGTTAAAAGAATTTCTTCAAGCTGAAAAGAAAGGGCACTAAGAAAACATATAAAAGTAAAAAATCTCACTGGTAAAGGTAAATATGTAGTAAAGGTAGTGGATTAATTACTTAGAAAGCTAGTATGAAGGCTAAAAGACAAGTAGTAAAAAGTAACAAATTTAATAGTTAAGGAATACACAATTAAAAGATATAAAATGTGACATCAAATAAAACATAGGCAGAGGAATAAAAATGTAGTTTTAGGATGTGTTTAAACTTGCTATCAACTTAGACTGTTAGGTATAACATATATAAGTGTAAATCTCATAACCACAGAACAAACTTGTAGAAGTTATATAAAAGATAACAAGAAAGGAATCTAAGCATAACACTACAGAAAGTCATCAAACCACAAGGGAAGAGAGTAAGAGAATAATAAAGGAACAGAGAGGAGCTATGAAACAGAAAACAACAAATGGCAATAAATACACACTTACCAATAATTGTATGTAAATATACTACATTCACCAATCAAAAGACACAGAGTAGCTGAATGGGTAAGAAAAACAAGACCCTCCTATATACTACCTGCAAGAGGCTTCACCTGCAAGAACATACAGACTGAAAGTGAAGGGATGGAAAAACATGTTTCATACAAATAGCAGCCAGAAGAAAGCTGGGGTAGTTATGTTTCTATCAGAAAAAGAAAAGCTATCTTTTGATATCTTTTCAAAACATAAACAATTGACAGACTTTTAGACTAAGAAAATGAGAGAGGGCTAAAATAAAATCAGAAGTGAAAAAGGAGAAGTTACAACTGCTACCAAAGAAATACAAAGGCTCATAAGGGACTACTATGAATGATCGTATGCCAGCAAATTGGACAACCTAGAAGAAATGGATAAATTTCTGGAAGCATACAATCTTCTAAGACTGAATCATGAAGAAATAGAAAATCTGAATAGACCAGTTACTAGCAAGGAAATTAAGTCAGTAATCAAAAAACTCCCAGCAAAAAGTCCAGGACCAAGCAGCTTCACTAGCGAATTCTACCAGACATTGAAAAAAAGTGTTTGTTTTTTTTTTTTTTCTCTTTCTTCTTTTTTTCTCTGTTTAAGTAGGTTCCACGCTGGGCATGAACTCACAACCCTGAGATCAAGACCCGAGCTGAGATCAAGAGTTGGACGCTTAACTGACTGAGCCACCATGGTGCCCAGGAGATTTTTGTTTTTCAGAGATTTAATACCATTCTCTATCAAAGTCTTCCAAAAAATGGAAGAGGAGGGGACACTTACCAACTCATTTTATAAGGCCAGCATTACCCTGATACCAAAACCAGACAAGATACCATGGAAAAAATACTATAGGCCAATATCCCTGATGAACATAAACGCAACAACCCTAAACACAGTATTGGTAAACTGGATTCAACATACCTTAAAAGGATCAAATATCATAATCAAGTGGGATTTATTCCAATGATGTAAAGATGGTTGAATATCTGATGATTGCAAATCAATCAACATACACCACATTAACAAAATGAAGAGTAAAAATAATCTAACCACCTCAGTAGGTGCAGAAAAAGCATTTGACAAAATTTAACATCACTTTATGATAAAAACTCCCAACAAATTGGGTATAGAGGGGACATATCTCACCACAATAAAGGCCATATGGTCAATTTGTTTACAGCAAAGGAGCCAAGAATAAACAGTGGGGAACGGACAGTCTCTTCAATAAATGATACTGGGAGAACTGGATATCACATGCAAAAGAATGAAAATAGAGTACTGTCTTATACCATAAACAAAAATTAACTCTTCATGGATGACGTACTTGAATGTAAGACCTGAAACCATAAAACTCCTAGAAGAAACTATAGATGATAAGCTCCCCAACATCAGTTTTAACGATGATTTTTTTGGAATTGACCCACAAAGGCAAAGGCAACAAAAGCAAAAGTAAACAAGTGGGACTACATCAGACTAAAAAGCTTCTGCATAGCAAAGGAGATCGTCAATGAAATGAAGAGGCAACCTACTAAACGGGAAAAAATATTTGCAAATCATATATTTGATAAGGGGTTAGTATTATAAAGAATTCATACAACTCAATGGCAGAAAAACAAGCAATCCAATTAAAAAGTGAGCAGAGAACCTGAAGAGACAGTTTTCCAAAGAAGACATACAGATGACCAACAGGCACATGGAAAAGATGCTCAAAATTACTCATCATCAAATAAACACAAATCAAAACCACAATGAGGTGTCACCTAACACCTGTTAGAATGGCTGTTATCAAAAAGACAAGATACCAAATGTTGTCAAGGTTAGAGAGAAAAAGGAACACATGTGCATTGTTGGTGGGAATGTAAATTGTTGCAGCCACTGTGGAAAACAGTATGGAGGTTCCTCAGAAAGTTAAAAATAGAACTATTATATATCCAGTAATTTCACTTCAGGGTGTTTATATGAAGAATATGAAAACCATAATTTGAAAAGATAGATGCATCCCTATGCTCACTGCAACAGCATTGCAAAGTATTTACAATAGCCAAGATATGGAAACAAGTGTGATACACACACACACACACACACAATGGAATACTGATTGGTCATCAAAATGAAGGAAATCCTGTCATTTGGGACAACATGGATGGGCCTTGAGGGAATTATGCAAAGTAAAATAAATCAGAGAAAGACAAATATCCTATGATTTCACTTATATTTAGAACCTAAAAAAACCAAAAGAAAACTCATAGGTGGAGACAACAGATTGTGGGTTGCCAGAGAGGATGGGTTTTGGGGGGTGGGCAAAATGGGTATGAAAGGGATCAAAAGGTGCAAACTTCTGGGGTGCCTGGGTGGCTCAGTCGGTTAAGCGGCCGACTTCGGCTCAGGTCATGATCTCATAGTCCGTGAGTTCGAGCCCCGCGTCGGGCTCTGTGCTGACAGCTCAGAGCCTGGAGCCTGTTTCAGATTCTGTGTCTCCCTCTCTCTGACCCTCCCCTGTTCATGCTCTGTCTCTCCCTGTCTCAAAAATAAATAAAAAGTTAAAAAAAAAAAAAAGGTGCAAATTTCCAGTTATAAGTAAGTCATGGGTTGTAACGTACAGTATGGTGACTATAGTCAATAATATCATTTTGCATATTTGAAAGTTGCTAAAGTTTCACAAGAAAAAATTTTCTTTGGTGACAGATGGTAATTAAACTTACTGTGGGTCAACTGATGAACGGATAAAGATGTGTGTGTATATACAATGGAATATGACTCAGCAATCAAAAATAAGATCAAAACAGAAGGGGGCACCTGGGTGGCTCAGTTAAGCACCTCTCTCTCTTTTTTTTTTTTTTTTTTTTTATAATGTTTATTTACTTAGAGAGCACAAGTGGAGCAGAGAGAGGGAGAGAGAATCCTGACGCAGGGCTTGATGCAGGGCTTGGACTCATGAACCGTGTGATCATGACCTGAGCGGAGATCGGGAGTCAGATGATCAACTGACTGAGCCACCCAGGCGCCCCAAGTGTCTGACTCTTGATTTCTGCTTAGGTCATGATCTCACAGTTTGTGAGATCAAGCCCCACATTAGGCTCTGTGCTGACATTGCAGAGCCTGCTTTGGATTCTCTCTCTCCCTCCCTCTGTGATCCTGCCCTGCTCGCCCACACTCTCACCCTCCCAAAAATAAATAAATAAAACATTAAAAAAGAAAGGCAAACCATAAGAGACTCTTAAATGTAAAGAACAAACCAAAGGTTGCTGGAGGGGAGGTGGGTAGGGGGATGGGCTGAATGGGTGATAGGCATGAAGAAGGGCACTTGTTGGGATGAGCACTGGGTGTTATATGTGATGAATCACTAAATTCTCTGGAAACCAGTACTACACTATACATTAACTTGAATTTAATTTAAAAATTTTTTTTAATGTTTATTTCTGAGACAGAGACAGAGCATGAGTTGGGGAGGGGCAGAGTGAGAGGGAGACACAGAATCCAAAGCAGGCTCCAGGCTCTGAGCGGTCAGCACAGAGCCCGACGCGGGGCTCAAACTCAGAGACCGCGAGGCCATGACCTGAGCCAAAGTCGGTTGCTCAACCGACTGAGCCACCCAGGCACCCCAACTTGAATTTAATTTTAAAAAATGTTTTTTAAATAAACTTACTGTGGTGATCATTTCCCATTGTATATAAATACTAAATTATTATGTTGTACACCTGAAGCTAGGAAGTGTTATATGCCAGTTATACCTCGATTTAAAAAATAATGAAAATTTGGGATGCCTAGGTGGCTTAGTCAGTTGAGTGTCCGACTTTGGCTCAGGTCATGATCTCACAGATTCTGAGTTCGAGCCCCTCATCAGGCTCACTGCTGTCAGCGCAGAGCCCGCTTTGGATCCTCTGTTACCTCTCTCTCTCTCTCTCTGGCCCTCCCTGACTTAAGCTCTCACAAAAAAAGAAAAATAATAATAAAAATTAAGCACTTAGCAGAGTGCATGATACAGAACAGAGACTCAAAAATGTTAATTTCACCACCTTCCCCTTATTCTTCTCAAGTTTCTTTATTAGGAGATGTTTTTATGCATGCCATTTGTCTTTTTATCTTAAAACTTATTATTAAGGGAGATGGTCATTAACATTCCAATGTTAGAGGAATAATAAAGAACATTCCATCTGATGGAATTAGTTATTTATTATAACACTGTGATCTTAGCTGTTCTACCCTAAGGTGTTAATGTCTGATGATCACTTAATGTATTACTCCTCCAGAAATTACATTTTCAGAGGAAATAAAATGCCAGTGAAGGAATAGAATAAAAGAATTTTAGGTTTTGTGGCAAGCCAGCGAAGAAGCTAAGATTAGGAAAGGGATCTCTCAGAGGTGTTCCTTGTGGTCTGTCTACAGACCTGGGCCAGCCCTGGCAATTTATCAAGTCAATCATGTATACAACTCATAGATTTGGGTTTGTATAGATAAAAGGGAGAGATTCCTTTTAATGAATTCAGATCACCATGTGGTATTCTTTCATTTGCAGATGTGACATTTAGGTAAACACAGATGCAGTCACTACTATTAATGCAAACTACAGTGCTGACAAGTTTTGGGCCTGTTACGGGCTGAATTGTGTCCCCTCCCAAATTCATATATCGAAGCTTTAATTCCCAGTACCTCAGAATGTGACTATATTTGGAGGGCAGGTCTTAAAAGGTCATTAAGTTAAAATGAAATCTTCAGGATGAGCCCTAATCCATTATGACAGGTGTTTTTATAAGGAAAGGAGATTAGAATACAGACCTGCTCATGTGCAGAGGGAAGACCACATGAGGATCCAGTGAGAAAGTGACCATCTACACCCCAAGGAGAAAGGCCTCCGAAGAAACCAAACCTGCTGACACCTTGATCTTGGACTTGTAACCTTCAGAAATAAATTTCTATTGTATTAGCCACTCATGTCTGTAGTCGTATGCTATGGCAGCCCATGCAATCTAATACAGGGGCCATTTCTACCCTTACACCTGATGTTTAATAATTGATATTTTTTCAAAGCCAAAAATTTTTGTTACAGGAACAGAAATCAGGTATGAATTATAGGAAACTTTTCCAAATTAAGTTATGATCTAGTGTTTGAAATAGAATAGATTAGAAGTATCTTCTTATTCTTTATCCTACCACCATGGCTATAATCCTTTTTCCTTTTATTTCTTTACCCTCCTTCACCCTACCCTATCCGACCCTATCCAACACACATCTGCTCCACGTAGCTGGCTCTTTTACCTTCAGTCTTTATATTTTCAGATATGTTCTCTTAACAGGCTTTAGTTATTTTCCCTAAACAGCAGGAAAGTCATCCATGTTGTTTTTAGTCTTCTCTTTGTAGAAGAAACACTTGAATAGCCCAGTTGAAGGAGGAGAGAGAGCCTTAACATTTATGGAGTGGCTATTTTACGCTAGGTACTAGGTTATTCACTTGACATAAACCATCTAGTGAGAAAACAGCAGTGGCCCAATTTAGAAAAAGAGGAGGGGTGCATGGGTGGCTCAGTCGGTTGCGGGTCCGACTCTTGATTTCAGTTCAGGTCATGATCTCGTGGTTCGTGGTATTGAGCCCTGCATTGGGCTCCATGGTGTCTCTCCCTCTCTCTCTCTCTGTGTCTCTCTCTCTGTCTGCCCCTCCCCTGCTCATGAGTTCTCTCTCTCTCACTTGCTGTCTCTCAAAAAAATTTTTAAGAAAGAGAAGGAATGGGGTGCCTGGGTGGCTCAGTCAGTTAAGTGTCGTCCTTTGGCTTAGGTCATAATCTCACAGTCCGTGGGTTTGAGCCCTGCATCCGGCTCTGTGCTGACAGCTCAGAACCTGGAGCCTGCTTCAGATTCAGTGACTCCCTCTCTCTCTCTGCCCCTCCCCACTCATGCTCTGTCTCTCTCCATGTCTCAAAAATGAATAAACATTAAAAATAATAATAAAGGGAAGGAAAAGCAACAGTAATAGACTCGTGACATCATTTCGGAATGTTAAGTCTCTGGCCATTGCCCTACTTTCTGTATACTTAGCCCTGCCGCTATCAGATCCACAATACCTGATGGCTATGAAAAGCACCTTAACTATTTAAACCCCTAGATGTCAGTCATTTTGTGAGCTATGAAAGCTGCATATCCTTGGGGTATCTTTGGGGAGTGGCCCTGGAAATAGAATGGGGGTACTAATCCTTCTGAGAATCTGTCACTGACAGTCATTAGTAATTTGTGTGTGCATGCCCCTTATTGGGAGTAACCAAAGGAAAAATGGAAAAAGTTGCTATCCTTTGGACTACTCTAATAGTTACAATAGTAACAGTAGTCAAGAAGGGACAGCTAGCCCTAAGGATATTGGAAGCATGCCTGGTCTGGTGTAAAATATCTTTCACCTACTTGTGAAAAAAAAAAGTTTGAAATGGTTTCCCTTGGGCTTGGAATTCTGAAGAAAAGGAGCCTAAGGTTGTGTTAGCCCTCTACATCAGGGTTCAGCGAACTGTGGGTCCAGTTTAGCCTGAGCCCTGTTTTTATACATCCCTTCGCCTAAGAAGGAATTTTACGTTTTTAAAGAGTTGTTAAAAAATTACAATATGACAGACCTTACGTGGCCCACAAAGCCTAAAACATTTACTGTCTGTTCCTGCAGGAAAAGTTTGTCATCCCTTGCATATCATTGTAGAGGATCCGTTTTGCATTTTCCATTGAAAGACTGGTAGTATACTGCAGACTACTGAATACAAGAATTTTTTCTGAACACTTGTCTTTCATAGAATTCTTCAATTTTAGACCCTATAAAATACTGACAAGTTCTCTCTCACGTCTTAGTTTGTGAGGGCTGCTCGAATACAATACCGCAAATTGGTGGCTTAAGAGAAATGCATCGTTCATATTGTGTCACAGTTCTGGAGGCTGGATGTCTAAAACCAGTGTGTCGGTGTGGATGGTTCATTGTGAGGAAGAATCTGTTCCGTGTCTCTTCCTAGCTCCTGATGGTTTCCTTGCAGACTTCAGTGGTCCTTGGCTTATAGACATAGTGCCCCGATCTCTGTCTCCATGTTCACGTGGCATTCTCCTGGTATTTCTGTCTCTATGTCCAAACTTCCCCCTTTTTACTTGGACACGGTCATATTGGTGTAGGGCCCACCTTTGTGACCTCATCTTAACTTTATTATCTGCTGAGAGCCTATTTCCATATAAGGTCGCATTCACAGGTACTGAGGCTTAGGATCGCAGCATCTTTTTGGAGAACTCCGTTCGACCCAAAACATTTTCTAATCGTTTTACAGATAAGAGCACCGAAGCCAAGAAAGTGTAAAGAAATCATTCAGGTTCTATAGGCATCTAGGAGCAGGACTAGTATTAAAATGTAGATCCTCTCACTGGTCCACTTCTTGTTCACCTACATGCTTTACACCATCAGACACAATTGTAGAATAATGAGGTTCATATCAAGTCTGTCGTACTTGCTTGTACTAGTTGGATTATTCCAGTTGTCTTTTAGGTGTTTTGCAATAAGCACAGATAATAAGTTATAGATGGATCAGAATTAATCCATAATTTCCATTACAGAAACCAGCGCATCTTGTACCAATTTTTGTGGAAAACCATCTTTGTGGGGCGCCTGGGTGGCTTGTCGATTGGGCGTCAGACTTCGGCTCGGGTCATGATCTCACAGTTTGTGGGTTTGAGCCCCGCATCGGGCTCTGTGCTGACAGCTCGGAGCCTGGAGCCTGCTTCGGATTCTGTGTCTCCCTCTCTCTCTCTGCTCCTCCCCCGCTCACACTCTGTCTCTCGCTCTCAAAAATAAATAAAACATTGGAAAAAAAATTTTTAATAAAAAAACCATCTTTGTATAATGCCTAGTGAAATAAGTCTGTCAGAGAAAGATAGATACCATATGATTTTATTCACGTGAAATTTAAGAAAGAAAACAGATGAACAAAGAAAAAGAGACAAACCCCAAAACAGACCCTTAACTATAGAGAACAAACAGATGGTTACCAGAGGGGCGGTGGGTGGGGGATGGATGAAATAAGTGAAGCAGATTAAGAAATACACTTCCCACGATGAGCAGAGTAATCTATAGAATTGTTAAAACCACATATTGTACACTGGAAACTAATATAACACTGTATGTTAACTAAACTGGAATTAAGATTTTTTTTAATCCTTGTATATTTAGTTCAGAAAGAATTTATGAAGGTCTGTTGTTACTAGAGAGTATCTAAGCATACAGGGAAGGTATAAGCTAGGTAGTAGTCGGTGAAACTTTGTGGAGAGAGTGCACTGGTCTGGACCCGTGTTTTGCCTGTTTCAATAACATTTATGGGCAGGTGGCTCCTCTAGAGGTTCTAGTCCCAACTGTGCTACAGATTCTAGGATTGAAGGCTCATTTTTTGTACCTTTGACAAATCATTTTAAGCCTTAATTCCAGTTTCTTTAAAAGAAAAAAATCAGGTTTTCAAAAGTACCTTATACCTCTAGGATTCTAATTCTGTGAATGTGATGAGACCTTTTTGCATTTGTGAGCTATCTGTTGGTTTGGGACAATACAGTTAATTTCATACTAAAGATTGTATGGTAAACCTCTATACAGACTAAGACTTATCTAGCCTACGTGGAGTAGTATGTATGAGTGTTAATTGTGGGGTCCCAGTATTTGATTATAAAAACTTCATAAAGTTCCCTTTGGATGCATTCTAGTGTATGCTGCATTACAAGTGGGAGAAATATTGCTGGACTGTCGTATTTTCTGTGATAATTATTGGCGAGATTTCTGAGTGAAGAGCTATACCCCAGAGATAACCTAATATTTCTTATCATTGGCATCCCAAGGAATGGAGTTTAATTGCACCTCCTTTGCACTCTTGGTATTTTTTACCTCTCAGGCAACCTTTCATGGGAGACACTCTCCAAGATGGCCCGTGGTTATTTCCTGCCCTTGTGAGGTCCCCTCCCATACTCAATACGATTTGCCTATGTAACCAATAGGATATTCTGAAAATGACAATGTGCGACTCCTGAGGCTAGATCATAAAAGACACTTTAGATTCCAGTTTGCTCTCTTGAATCACTCTAGGGGAAGTCAGCTGCCATGTCATATGGACACAGACCGCCCTGTAGAAAGGTCCAAGTGATAAGGAACTAAGGCCTCCTCTCAACAACCAGCACTGACTTGCCTGGCATGTGAGTGAGCCACCCGGGAAGTGGAGCGTGCAGCCCTCATCGGGTCCACAGAGAACTGCAGCCCCAGCCAACATCTTGTCTGCCACTGAGCCACGTCCAGCTAAGCCCTCCTGGAGTCTTGGCTCCAGAAGGCTACAGAAGCATTAATAATAAATGTTTGTCGTTTTAAGCTACTAGGTTTGGGACAAATATGCTGTGCAAAAATAGGTAGCAATACCACGTTTGTTGATTCTGTTCCTGTTTTCAGATCATTGTTTGTGTCTATTATCTCCTAATAGATTTTTATCTACTGAAGGGCAGAGTTCATGTTAATTCACTTTGATATGCCTCAACTGAGGTTATTACAGTACTCTGAACATATTTTAAATGCCATGTGATTGACTCGTATAAAGGCTGGAACACCTGGATTGCACTGATTGCTGTTGTTGGAAAGATGTAAATTACTTTTACTATTTCATTTGGAAATAAATGTATTTTTTTAATGTTTGTTTATTTTTGAGAGAGAGAGAGAGACAGAGAGAACATGAGCGGGGGAAGGGCAGAGAGAGGGAGACACAGAATCTGAACCAGGCTCCAGGCTCTGAGCTGTCAGCACAGGGCCCGATGTGGGCCTGAACCCACAAACTGTGAGATTGTGACCCGAGCCGAAGTCGGACGCTTAACCGACTGAGCCACCCAGGTGCTCCCAGCGTAGTGTTTTAAATAGGTTTCCTTAAAAAGAAATTAGAGTGTTGGGGCACCTGCGTCGCTCAGTCGGTTAAGCATCCAGCTTCGGCTTAGGTCACGATCTCACAGTCCGTGAGTTCGAGCCCCGCGTCGGGCTCTGTGCTGACAGCCCAGAGCCTGGAGCCTGCTTTGGATTCTGTGTCTCCCTCTCTCTCTGCCCCTCCCCCTGTTCATGCTCTGTCTCTCTCTGTCTCAAAAATAAATAAACATTAAAAAAAATTTTTTTTAAGGGAAAAGAAGTTAGAGTGTTTAAGGGGCACAGTCCATTGAGTGTCCGACTCTTGATTTCAACTCAGGTCATGATTTGGGGATCGTAGGATTAGGCTGCACATCGCGCTCCACACTGGACATGGAATCTGCTTGAGGTTCTTTCTCTCTGCCCCTCTCCCCAACTCGTGCGCGTGTGCTCTCTCTCTCTCTCTCTGTCTAAAATAAGAAAAATGAATAAATAATTTTTAAAAATAAAAAGTAAAATAAAAGAAGTTAGAGTGTTTAAAAACATAAGTGAAACAAAAATATAGTTATTTATAGGGAACTTAATATTTTAACAAGTAGCTAAACAAATAGAGGGGGAAAGACTCATAGAATCAGGAGGAGCTGTTAGAGTTGGTCATATTTAAAAAAATTACTGAGAAAAAGAACGTCCTTTTTTGCTCGCTTGTTTTTATTCTTTATTTGAAAATAATTTCAAATATGGGTAAGTTGAAAAAAACAAGAACTCGTGTATACCTTCTATTTAGATCCACCTATTAAGATCTTGTCTCATTTGCTTTATCACTTATGTCCCTGTATCCTCTTGCCTCAGTGGTGTGTTTATAGGTGTATATGTGTGTGTGTGTGTGTCCATATACATGTATGTGTATATGTACGTGTGTATGTGTACTTACGTGTATATGTCCACACATACAATATTTTTTCTAAACCATTTCAGGGTAGCTTACGTATATTGTAGCCCTATACCCCTAAATTCTTAAGTATATATAGTTCCTAAGAATTGCAGTTAACAAACTTCCATTAAGTTCAACATTGATACTTTACTGTTTGTAATCCGGTTTTGTCCGTCCATCCGGTAATGTCCTTTTTGCCATCCCCCTCCCCCCCCCCCACCCCATCCCAGTACAGGACCAAGTAGAGGGTCATGCATTTGAAGTAGTTTTGCTCTCCTTTAATCTGTAACCTTCCCATAGACCTTCTTGGTCTTTTATGGCATTGGCATTTTGGAATGCAGGTTCCCCTCACACACATTTTTTGGTAGAATGTTCTTCGTTTGGGGTTTATCTGGTGTTACCTTGTAATTACATCCAGTATCCGTTTAAATGTTCTAAAGTGAGAAAACAGTATTCCATTCCAAGCATCCGTTTTCAAGGAAAATGTAGGTCACACTTAGTTTGAATTATTAGAAATTGAAATGGAAACCCAAAACCTGTTGTAGAATCCACTTCTTAGAAAATGTTTAGAATAAGAACATTTTCTATCTTTTGTGATTCTGTAAGTAGTATTGGTTGGCCCGACAACCGGATTTTCAAAAGTCAAGAAATGCTCGGCTTTGGGATGACCCGAAGTGGGTTTATTTCAGCTTCATGGTGAACTCAGCCCCCGAAAAGCCCGTGGTATCTTTCCGTGGAAACAAAGGATTTTTCTCCCAACTATTGCTACATTTTTGATGGTCGTTGTGAAGTCCTTACCGTCTGTCAGACACTGAAGTGGATGGTGGGGATACAGAGAGGAGTATAAGGCACACTTCCTATGCCACACTGTGTATTAGAAGACTGCCAGAGAGGCCAGCACCCCGGAGAGGCCAGAGCCTGTGCGTGGGGCCAGTCTGTAGCCATCCTGGAGTCGGGGAGGCCCGATGCGCCTTTCTGCCCGGAAGGAATCCCTGTTGCTCCTAGAAGAGTCACATCCATCTGGACAAACAACCTAACCTTGCTGCTGCTTGGCATTTTTACCTGTTCTGGCGCATTAAGAATGACTAAATCATACTGAATAGTTTAGTGCAGGCAATCCCTTAAAAGACTGCAGGATAAGACAGATGATTTCTTTTAATGCTCAAATTCTTGAATCGTCCGTTATTCTATATTACGTGCAGTGTCCAGGAACTCACTGAGAAAATAGCACTAAACTTTTAATTGTAGTTCTATTTACTTATGCATCATTTCCAACAGTGTCACAGGTGAATGGTTAAACCTTATTTTAAGGTGAAAAATGTTCTTTTCAAGTCTGAAGATAAAACAGCTTTGTATCTTCTGATGCTGTGCACACAGTTATGACTTTGTTCTTGATTCTTCATCTGGCAGTGTTCTAGGCAATTCCTGGAAAGACTGATATTTTCATGTAATTCTCATTACGAGACTTAAGAAAATGCTATCTATTCAAGGTTCTGGGTTATATTTTGTTAATACAGTAATCAAATACCAAGCTAAAGCAAAGAATCTGTGGTTTTATATTCTCAGAAACATGACTTTAAAAGGCATCTAGGGAACAGAAAGGAATTCAAGAATCCATAAATCTAATATGATATTGGGAAAGATTTTTTTTAAGTAGCTGTGTATAGTCCTTGATTATATGTTGGTAAATACAGACCGAAGAGAAATATTCTGTTGATAAGTGTGTATTTTAGTTAAAATAATTCTCTAATAAATCTCTCAAATAAGCTACCTTCAGCAGTCTTCCTTTTATTAACACTAAAAGGAAAGGAGCACAGATTCTTTTAATTCATGTAGTTTTAAATGCAGTTAACTATAGTATATAAATATAATTGATCTTTCAAACTACCTTAGTGGTTGGGCTTCCCACAGTAGGGACAGTATTGAGAAGCATAAACTAAACTCTGAATCTGATTTTATTTATTTTTTATTTATTTATTTTTTTAATGTTTATTTATTTTTGACAGAGACAGAGCATGAGCAGGGGAGGGGCAGAGAGGGAGGGAGACACAGAATTTGAAGCAGGCTCCAGGCTGTGAGCTGTCAGCACAGAGCCCGACACGGGGCTTAAACTCACAGACCGTGAGATCATGACCCGAGCCGAAGTCGGATGCTCAACCGACTGAGCCACCCAGGTGCCCCTGAATCTGATTTTAGATGGAATGTAGATTACATAGAAGTTCTTTCTTATTTATGTTGTTAATATTGATTAAGAATTGACTAGGTTGTCTTTAATTTAAAAATCCTTACTGCTTTGCACAGAGCTTAGCAGAATGCAAAGCGTTTCCAATTCCTTAGCGCACATAGCGTGCTCTGACATTGCTAGGTGATTCTTGTTAAAATGAAAACTGGTTGAATATGGGAAATTTTATATGAGTCAACCTTAAAATGGATTTCTTTGAAACTTGACTGCTGCCTTCCTCTCTAGCTTCCTGTCCCGCCTCAGCCTGCCTTGAACTTCATTGCTTAGCGACATGAAACAGCTTGCCATTTCCTTGCTCACCTCTAACTTTCACAATTTAGAGTTGCACTCTCCACTCTGATAGCCCCTACCTGCACGTAGCTATTGAAATTTAATTTTAAATTCATTAAAACTAAAGTAAAACCCTCGTTCCTGTTGCACTAGCCGCGTATGAAGAACTCAAAAGCCACATGTGATTAGTAGCTGCCTGATCACAGAAAGTTCTACTGCACAGTGTCCTTAGAGTCTTTTGTTCCACTACAGCTTGCTCTTCTTCCTTGTCTATTTAAAGCCTACTTTTTCTTCAAGATTTATATCGTGTGTCATTTAGTGCAAGAAACACTTCCAGCCAGTGCTGTTCATTCCCAATGTCTGTGTTAGATTTTTCCTTTATTTTTAGCACGTTGCCTTCATTATTGGCATTTTACTGTTTGCAAATTTAGGTTTAAGGGCTCCTGGGTGGCTCAGTCAGTAAAGTGTCCAACTCTTGGTTTCAACTCCGGTCACAATCTCATGGTCCTGAGGTTGAGCCCCACGTCAGGCTCTGTGCGGAACACGGAGCCTGCTTGAGATTCTCTCTTGCCCTCTCTCTCTGCTCCTCTTCTCTACGTGCATGCTCTCTCTCTCAAAATAAATAAATAAACATTTTAAAACAAAAACTCTGGGTTTATATCAGGTATGCCTTCCATTTTAGGTGTCACTTTTCAGATTCTGCCTCCTAAATATTCCTTGAGTCTATCTCTTTTTTCATTCTAAATATAGTGGAAACAGCATAGTCTTAGATCTCATTTTAAATCAGGCCCCTCCCTTTACTACCTTTGTGATCTTACCTTTAATCTTGTGGACCCTTAGTTTTCTCATGTATAAAATGGAAAACTAGGTATTCAACTTAATGATTGAAGGTTGTTATGAATTGAGTGTTTGTGTCCCTCCAAAATTCCTATGTTGAAATCCTAACATCCAACGTTGTGTTAGGCAGGTGTAGCCCTCAGGAATGGGATTAGTTTTCTGATAAAAGAGACCCTCAGAGAGCTCTCTGGATACAGCAAGGATACATTAATTCAAGGATACACAAGGATATAACAAGAAACAGCAGTCTGCAACTGAGAGAGGGTCTCACCAGAACCCAGCCATGTACCCTGATGCTGTACTTCCGGCCTCCAGAACTCTGAGAAGTAAATTTCTGTTGCTTACAAGCTCCCTCACCCCCACCCTCCCCACCCCCGTCTATAGTGTTCTGTTATAGCAGCATGAGCTAAGAGAGAGGTCGTAAATATATATAATTAGAAAAGAACAGTAAATGCTTTTTTTTTTTAAGATAACAATGCAGCATAGGAGGGGGAATCACATAATTTTAAAGTGGTATGACCTATTTTTTCTCCTTTCTGATTTATTTTTAAATAACTGATTTTTATTAAATTAATTGTTTCTAAACAATTACGTACATATCCAACCTTCTCAGTTCTCCGAGTTTTTGGAGAGACTCTCTAATAAAGAACTTTCAGACCTAGACCGATATATCTATTTGCATTGTGAAGAGTTCAGAATGTATTTTCACCAGACATGTACTTCATAACTGATATGATCAATCACGTATCCAACCATGCCTTTGACATTTCCTCTTGAATATCTACTGCCACGTTCTTCATCTAAGCCCTCCCAACTACAGAATCTTCTAGCTAACTTCCCAGACTCCAGGCCCTCCCTGTTTTCGCCCATCCTCTGTGCCTCTGTGTCAGTCCTTTGTCTCATTTTTTTAAGCTTCTGTTTCCTGTGTTATCGTTCTACCTTTTTGCCTCAACATTAAGGCCTTTAGTATCTTCGTTATACCTTACCTGTCAAATCTTTTAACCATGTAACTTCCTATTATTCTCATTTTTCTACAGAGGCAGATCTTTTTTACTGTGCCATTGATACACCATGCTCAGTCCTACCTCCTAGTTCTTACTATGTTGTGTGTTGTATGAAACAACATGGTATATATGATAGAAAGGTGGAAATTTGGCATTAACTGTATTCATTTAGTTTTACCGTTATGGTTATTTTGAAATAGGAAGTAACGAGTCGTGTGTGGTGCCTTATGGATAAAGGGCACGGGCTTTGGTCTGGGACTAAATTCTAATAACTCGCCTCCCACGAGAGCTGGGTGACCTTGGGCAAGTTCTTCCATCTGTCTGAGCATTAGTTTCCTTTATTTGTAAAATGGGACAACGTATGACTGCTATAAGGTGGTTGTTAGGCTTTACACGATGTACCTAGGGAGAACACTTATCACAGTGGAACACGAATGTCGATGTTATTGTGGTTAATTATTTAGAAATAGATTCGATTCTGGGTGGCGGAAAACTCTAAATGACAGTGGCTTAACAAGTTGGAAGTTTACGTCTTTGACCACATAAGTCTGCATAGGGATCTAAGACTGGTATAAGATCCTGAGATACCAGGGAACTGAATTTCTGGCTTGTTGGCCATGCCATATTTGGCCTCCAACTCATGCATGAAAATGGTGGCATTTGCGTTCTAGGTATCAGGATAAAGAAAGGTATGACAGTGAAGGAAAAACCATGGTATGTGCTCTGTTTAGGGTAGGCATCTGAAGATATCTCATGACATTTCCATTTACGTGTCATTAGCTAGAACTTGTTCACACAGCTACACTGAGCGGCAAGGGAAGCTGAGAAATGCAGTCTTATTCTCAGCAGCCAATATTTTGATTGCCAATATTCAAGCTAAAAATTTTATTGCAATAAGAGATGGGAAAATCCCTTGCCACATACTATGTTTATTAAAGTTACAAAATTATGATTTTTTTTGACACCAATATTGGTTTGATTCATTGTTTTTACAAGGAAATATAAATGGAGCATAAGGAGAGAGCCTAATTTTAACAAAGTAGAGAAGTTATATTACTTAATGTTGATCTCAGTTTAAAAAGCTAATTCTACATGTGAAGGTTTTAGAGAAAAGAAATTGAACATTTTAATCACAGTAACCAGTGAGAAAAGAACTTTTAGTAAATTTATAGCAAATTCTATGGAATAAGCATTTATTCAGTATATGAGTACCGAATGGTAATGTTGTTTATTGAA
Source organism: Panthera tigris (assembly GCF_018350195.1). Lineage (NCBI taxonomy): Eukaryota > Metazoa > Chordata > Mammalia > Carnivora > Felidae > Panthera > Panthera tigris. The sequence goes on along the minus strand of NC_056660.1, from coordinate 9,666,700 downwards.
GAAGGTAGGGACAGGTTTGGGAGAGAGTCCGGTTAGTTTGTTGAACACATTAAGTTCGCGGTGCCTGTTAAAAGTCCAAGTGGATCTGTCAAATAGATCAATTATTTTAAGAGAGCCTAGGGGGAGGGGCGCCTGGGTGGCGCAGTCGGTTAAGCGTCCGACTTCAGCCAGGTCACGATCTCGCGGTCCGTGAGTTCGAGCCCCGCGTCGGGCTCTGGGCTGATGGCTCGGAGCCTGGAGCCTGTTTCCGGTTCTGTGTCTCCCTCACTCTCTGCCCCTCCCCCGTTCATGCTCTGTCTCTCTCTGTCCCAAAAATAAATAAAAAACGTTGGAAAAAAAAAAAATTAAAAAAAAAAAAAAAAAAAAGAGAGCCTAGGGGGAAAAATCGGGATATAACACTGTTTTTTTAGCCTACAGATGGTGTTTAAGGCATGGAACTGAATGAGATCACCCAGGAGAAGTACACGGAGGGAAAAGGGAATAGGTCCAGCCCTTGAGTTGTTCTTACTATTTAGAGGACAGAGGGAAAGAATAGCCAATAGAAGAGTAAGAAGTAGTGGGAAAATAGTAGAGTTGGGTATTTTTAAAACTCAAGAGAGTGTTTTAAGGACGGAATCATCAGCTATGTCAAATACTTCTGGGAGATTGGGTGAGATGGAGACAGGAAATGTCCACTGGATCTGGCGACATAGACACCACTGATGGTGTCTTTCGTAAAAGCAGTTTTAGTGGAAGAGTGCGGAGAACTGCCATATTGGAGTAGGTTAAAGGTAAGTGAGGGGATCAGGGAGAACACAATTGTCTTGAGAAGTTTTGCCGCAAAGAAAAGAGAAGTGAGTAGACAGGTAGAGGTGAGAAGTCACAGGACAGTATTTTGATGGGAATAAGCTAGCAGTCAGTTTTAAACCTTTCTGAGTGGTGTTAAAAGGGGTATTTACACTTTAAAAGTCCCTGCAGAATCAGCCGTATACTTTTTTTACATACTGGACTTAAAGTGTCCACATTGCCTTGCTTTTCATAAGGGAAGAAGTTCAATGTTTTCTGTCTGAATTTCAAAATTCAGTGCATTCTGTCTAGTCACGAGTACATGTTTCTAGAAAAACTTGTGTTAGTGTAAGCGTTTTCAGAAGCTATCCAGTTGCTAAAACATTTTACAATGTAATCCTTCCAGTTGACAAAAATAGTAGATATTTTATTGAAATAATTGGAAAATGCCTGCAAAATACCAGCATTTAAATAATTACATTTCAGTGCATATCTTTTGCTGAGAAAATGAAATTAAGTAGAATGTTTCATAGCTAGTCAATAAAAATTCTTTTATCAAACACTCTATATTCCAGGCACTATTTGAGCTGCTAATAATACCAACAGTGAATGGTTCCTGCCTTCAAGAAATGCTTACATTTTAGGAGGTGGGGGTTGGGGGTGGGGAAGACAACAAGCACATACAGAACACTTGGTACTTAACATAATACTTCTTGGTACTTAACGTAGTATTAGCAAATACTATGAATAAAATAAAATCGAAAAATGTAGTAGAGAGTGACTGGGATAACTACTTTTGCTAAATGGCCAAGAAAGGCCTCTTTGAGGTGACCTTTAAGACTATTCTGAATAATGGGTGAAAGAGGTTCAAGTGTAAGTGTCTTGAAGCAGGATCGTATTTGGCTGGTAACAGGAAAATGAGAAGGCTAAGGGGCCTGTGATATGGAGTAATCTAGAAACAGAATGGTAGGAGATACTCAGAGAGTTTCTTTGGGCTTCTAAGGAACTTGGATTTGGGTTTTCTCCTTAATAGGAATCCATTAAAAGGTTTTAATCAGGGAAGGGACAGGGCTAGATTTGTGCTTGGAAAGATCAGTCTGAATGCTGTGTGGAATAGACATAGGCATCTACAGTAGTCCAAGTGAGATCATGATCGTGCTGACTGAGACTGTAACAGTGGAGATGGTGGAGAATGGTTACATCCAGGATGCACAGGTGGATTGCGTATGGGCCATAGGGGAAGGAGAATGTCACGTTCAGCAGACACTTTAAGTACCTGTCCTAATGCAGTGCTATGTTAGATAACAAGCATACAGATTGACTTAAGCAGCTATGTCCCCTTCCTTCTTGGATAGTAAGTCTTCATGCTTCTTCCCATTTTGGTGTGTTAGTAAACCACCTAAATGACTGCATAATATTAACTTTCTTGCTACTTAATTATATATTTTTCAAACAATTTGTAGAGGTTTTGATTGCCAGTTCCAGTAGAGGCCATTGTTTTATCAACACTCCTGTGTATGTTGTCTTGGTTAAGTGTCCAACTCCTAGCACAATGAAACATACCACATATAAAAGTTTCCACAGAGGGGCACCTGGGTGGCTCAGTCAGTTAAGCGGCCGACTTCGGCCCAGGTCATGATCTCACGGTCAGTGAGTTCGAGCCCCGCGTCGGGCTCTGTGCTGACAGCTCAGAGCCTGGAGCCTGTTTCAGATTCTGTGTCTCCCTCTCTCTGACCCTCCCCCGTTCATGCTCTGTCTCTCTCTGTCTCAAAAATAAATAAACGTTAAAAAAAAAAAAATTAAAAAAAAAAAGTTTCCACAGATAGTTCTGAAGCACCCCACCTCTCTTAACTCCTGTCTTGTTTTCTCTGCCTGCTTGCTGTTGGCTCCAGCTTTGATGCCCATTTGTTCTGGCATGAGATGGTGATTCTGTTGAAAATCATAAAACACTCCCTTCAGTAAGTCCTGAGGCACTTTTTCCCCATCTTCCCCACTTCTCAGGTCGTCAGGGTTGTTGAAGAAAGCGATCTCTGCTAAGGAGAACCCATCTGTAGAAGCATAGCCTACAGATTAAATACAACTGAACACTTGTTCACATGTTAAAATGGACTTGAAATTTCTTCCCACAGAAAATTCTGACTTTGCCTGCATTTGTCTCCCTTCTCATTAAGATAACCTTCTGTCAAAGCAAAAGCCCTGATTAGGAACCTCAGTTTCCATTATAGATTATTATTAGCCTTATCACCTGCTTGTCTGGCCTCTGATGCACATGGTTCTGCTCTTAATCAGCAGCATAGAATATTTGTACTCTCCCAGGGTCAGCAGACTTTCCATGGAGAGTCTATTATGGACTGAATGTTTGTATCCCCCATAAACCCTGCCCTGCCATGTGATGGTATAAGGAGGCAGAGCCTTTGAGAAATACTTAGAATTAGGTGAGGTTATGAGGGTTGAAACCTCATGAGTGAGATTAGTATCCTTATCACCTCATCTAATCCTAATGACCTGGCCAAAATCTTGCTTCTTTTCTCTCCTTTCCACCATGTGAGGAAGCAGCAAGGAGTTGGCAGTCTACTACCCGGAAGAGGGCTTTCACCAGAACCCTACTGTGCTGGCTGGATCTTAGACTTCCAGCCTCCAGAACTGTGAGAAATAAATTTCTGTTGTTTATAAGCTACCCAGTTTACGGCATTTTGTCACAGGAGCCCGAGCTGTCTAATACAGGGTCAGATGATAGATTTTTTAGTCTTTGTAGGCCGTATGGCCTCTGCCACAACTACCCAGTTCTGCCCCTATAGCTTAGAAGCAGTCATTGACAATACAAACATGAGTGGGCATGGCTGTGTTCTAATAAAACTTTCTTTACAGAAATCAGCAGCAGGCAGGATTTGGCCCACAAACCATTGTTTGCTGAACCCTACTCTCTAGGCCTTTGTTAGACAAACTGGTACACTGTTCAGCTATCTTCAAAACCTGGACTGTGCTATTCATGGAGTATGATTAGAAGGAGCCATCATATATCCACTCATGTAAGTAATCCAAATTATAAGATTCAGTTCTTGGATTTGATTCCCTCTTTTGTCCATTAAAAAAAATTTTTTTCCCCGCTGTTAGCCAAGTAGACATACAGCTATGTCTTACATCATCTACAATAGAAATGCTGAAGAGGAAGAATGTCCTTATTTAGCCAGTAGTTTCCAGGGAAGGGCTGTCTTAATTATAATGACCAATGGTGATTAGCTGCATGGAAAAATATGGAGAATAGATAAAGGCAACCTATTGTTGTCTTTATGAAGACAACATCAGGATCAACACATGACAGAAATTCTCTAAAAGAGCCAACTTGACTCTTTCTTGACTCTTGGGGGTCATTCAGGTCTCTAATTGTATTCAACTAATTGTTGTTAAATGTCTGTTATGTGCAAAGCACGGTGCTCAGCAGTGTCTCCTGAGAATATTTTTTTACCAGTAAAAAATGCCTATTGGTATCTGCTTTCCTGCATATAGAGCTCATTCCCTAGTATGTAGGAGATGCTCAATAAATATTTGTGGCTGAATTAATATCTCCTGTTATGAATCAGTAAATTGATATTATTTGTAAATTGCTGTCTAATGGATTCAATTAACATGAATCAGTGGATGAATTGATAAATAAAAGAAGCCAAAGCTAATGTCCAACCATGAGCCCAAGGTGATTCCAAATAGCCGGTGGTGTCTATTTTAATAAGATTACTGAAATATCTCTTTCTCATACTACCATATACAGCCCTGAAATATGTAGAGGGAAGTGATTGAATTAAATAAACACAATAGACTTCTTTAGGACAAGAAATAAGAGCTAATTTGGGAGTTAGAACCAGGTGGCTGTTTGCAGGCTAATAAAGCAAAGCTAATTTTGAACTTTTCGAACTTTTTGAAGCAGAACTTTTTGAACACCGACGAAGTTCTGGTTTCTGGTGTTGTACATGGACCTTTTTTTTTTTTAATGAAAAACTGTGAAATTGTAGTTATTTGTTTTTACTAATGAAAAACTGAATCCAAAAAAGTACTTTATTTGGGGGCCACTCCCTTTTCTCGCTGTCTCTTTGTGTCAGAGATGAAGGCTTGAACGAAGACAGTCTGATGTCTTATTTCTTTTGTCAGATGTAAGGTTACGTATTCGCCCCCATTATTTTCCTTTTCCTTCCAGTTGAGTCACTCCACTATTGTAGCAGGTGAATCGACTTTGTAATTCACTGCTTTTATACAGTAGTCATTTTTTATTTTAATCTACTTTTCCCAGATGCCAGCAATGACCTCCTGCCTAATTTAGTACCAGTAGTCAATTTAAGTTTATTTGATCAAAGGAAGAAACTAACATTTAAAAAAATTTTTTTTTTAATTTTAATGTTTATTTATTTTTGAGAGAGACACGGAGTGTGAGCAGGGGAGGGGCAGAGAGACCGAGGGAGACACAGAATGGGAAGCAGGCTCCAGGCTCTGAGCTGTCAGCACAGAGCCCTGTGCGGGGCTTGAACTCACGAGCCGCAAGACCATGACCTGAGCTGAAGTCGGACGCTTAACCAACTGAGCCCCCAATGTGCCCCAACGTTTTTTTAATATCTTATGTCCAGGTACTATGCTTTCATCATCATCATCATCCTTGCTAAGATTTACTGAGTAAATACTAAATACCAAGCACCGTGCTTGGTAGTTGGAGGCATTACATACATTTACATACAGTATTCCATTATCTCCACTCTGTGAGGATACTTGTGTTGTCCTCTGGGTGATTTCCATGAGAAGACAAACTTGGGGGTAGAACTAAAGAGAGGTTTTGTAAGGTGGCCCAGTGAGCTGTGATATGGACCAAGTCTTTCTTACAAGTTTTCACATCTCACTGAATGTTCCCCAGACTCTACGTGGTGGACATTATATTGGGGTCATTACAAAAACTAATAAACTAAACTAAGAAGTGACCACACACAGTGTTTTCTTAACTTTTTAAAAAGTCACTGCATTGTAGGAAAAGAATTTTACGTTGCAACCCAGTACACGTACACACACACACGTAACTGAAACAAAAGTTGTGCCAACTTAATGGCCACCTTTGCTGTATGTAATGCCCTCTGAGGTCTTCTATTATTCAAATTCTTTTTTATGATGGATTGTGACCTACAGTTTGAAAAACAGTGATCTAATGTGTGTCTACTCAGGATGTATTCTTAGTATGGTAATAAGCCTAAGTTTCTTCTCATTTTTTTTTTTTTTTTTAGTATTCTGTTCATAAATTTACCTAAAAATATGCTTATAACTATTGAGTGTTGCTTACTATATGCCAGATGCAGTTCTAGTCCCCAGGATATACAGACAGTAGAATTCAGTCCTTGCCCTCGAACTCAAATGGATAAAACAGACAAAAATTAAAATAACTTTTAGTAAGTACAGCTGACCCTTGAAAAAGATGGGGGTTAGCGGCACTGACCCCCGGTGCAATTGAAAATCCTGGGGTGCCTGGGTGGCTCAGTCAGTTAAGTGCCTGACTTTGGCTCAGAGTCATGATCTCACAGTTTGTGGGTTCGGGCCCCGTGTCAGACTCTGGGCTGACAGCTCAGAGCCTGGGAGCCTACCTTGGGTTCTGTCTCCCTCTCTCTCTGCCCCTCCCCCCTCTCAAAAATAGAATAAACATTAAAAAAATTTAAGAAAAAAAAAGAAAATCTTCATGTAACTTCTGACTCCCCAGAACAACTACTAACAGCCTACTGTTGACTGGAAGCCTTACCAAGAACATAAACAGGTGATTAACACATATTTTGTATGTTATATGTATTATATACTGTATTCATACAATAAAGTAAGCTAGAGAAAAGAAAATATTAAGGAAATCATAAGGAAAGAAAGCACCTTTATAGTACTGAACAGTATTTACCGAAAAAAATCTGTGTATAAGTGGACCCACACAGTTCAAACCTCTGATGTTCACAAGTCACGTGTATTATAGTATCAATATGAACAATGTGCTGTGGGAACAGGGAGCAAGCAGCTAACTCTCCCAGCCAAAATCCAAGAAAGGCTTGATGAGGGAGGTGACTTAGTGCCAATGGATCATATGGAATGAGTGAAGATTTTCCAGGTGTAAGAGAGAAGAACATTCGAGCAAAGGGACCTCCTGTGCATGCACGGGCCAGGAGGTTTGAGAGGCCCGAACTCATTCCAGCAACAGAAGAAGTTCAGTGTAGCATAGAGTTTAGGAGCACGCAGAGAAGTCAGGTAGAGCGGTGGGTTGAAGGACCTGTGTGCCTTGTTAAAGAGGTTAGATGCCATCTCCTGCAGGGAGAAGCCCGGCGAGGTTTTGGATCTAGGCCATGTAAGATGTTTGTGCTTTAGGAAGACAGTTCTGACAGCTGCTTAAAGGATAGTGTGGGGAAGAGAGAGGTCAGAGGCAGGAGATCCTTTGCGTGGCCTCACATGAGAAATAGAGACATGAACTTAGAAAGCAGTGGTGGGTATGGAAAAGATCATCTGGATCCCAGAGCTCAATTCCATTGAGCTTGTCAAACATTTACTGAGTGCTGACTGCAAGTCAGGTTGTTAAATACTATGATACAAGAAAAAAAAAAAAAAAAAGAATAAAAATGGTCTCTGATCTTGAGTTTTCTGTCTAGTGGGAAATGAAGACACACAAATAGATCACTTCAGTTTTATAATGGTTAAGTGCTGTGATAAAGGCTTACATGAAAATGAAAAGAGCAGGGGCACCTGGGTGGCTCAGTCGGTTGAGTGTCCGACTTCGGCTCAGGTCGTGATCCGTGGTTCGTGGGTTCAAGCCCTGCGTTGGGCTCTGTGCCGACAGCTCAGAGCCTGGAGCCTGCTTTGGAGTCTGTGTCTCCCTCTCTCTCTGCCCCTCCCCTGCTCATGCTCTGTCTGTCTCTCTCTCATAATTAAACATTAAAAATGTTTAAAAACAGGGGCGCCTGGGTGGCTCAGTCAGTTAAGCGGCCGACTTCGGCCCAGGTCACGATCTCGCAGTCCGTGAGTTCGAGCCCCGCGTCGGGCTCTGTGCTGACAGCTCAGAGCCTGGAGCCTGTTTCAGATTCTGTGTCTCCCTCTCTCTGACCCTCCCCCGTTCATGCTCTGTCTCTCTCTGTCTCAAAAATAAATAAACGTTAAAAAAAAATTTAAAAATAAAATAAAATAAAAATAAAAATGTTTAAAAACAAAATGAAAAGAGCCAAGGTGAGAGGTTCATTACTGAGACTGAGAGGTTCACAAAGGCTTCCTCAGAAGGAAACATCCACGCGGAGTCTAGAAGGATGAATAGGAATTGACCAAGTGAAGCAAAGGACAAGGGGCGTTCCAGGCAGAGGGCAGAGGGAAGCCGTCCTGAGTATCCCGGAACAGCAGGAGTTCAGTGTTGCTGGAGCAGAGTGTGGGTGAGGAGTGATACGCTTGAGGCCAGACTAGGAGCAGAGGGTTCACTTGACTTCCTGTTGTGGAACTTGCGGGTTCTTAAGGAGCCCGTAAGTCATGCTAAGGAGCCTGAACTTTATTCTGTCGGTGGCGGGGAGCCCAGTGAAGAGTTGTAAAACATGGGAATGGCGTGGGCAGCTCTGTGGTTCAGGTGGCTTGTTCTGGAAAGGGAGACCAGAATAGCCCACTTTCACCAGATGCTTATAATGCACCAAGCAGTCCTGTGAGCGTTTTACATGTGTCACCTTGCCGAAACAACCCTCCTGTTCACTGCGCAGGGAGATCACTGACACCCAGATTCAGTAGCTGGCCCAAGCGCACGGAGTCGGTGGCGGAGCAGGGACTCAGTCCCCAGCGATCCGACTACCCCACAGTGCCATTCTGTAGTTAGGTAGGTGAGAAGAGAGCGACCAGACTACAGGGGAGAGAGGCTGGTGAGCTGCCCCGGGGGGGCGGAGCAGAAGGAGGGATGTCTGCGGGGGCTGCGGTAACAAACTACCATAAACTGTGTAACCTCACAACAGAGATTGATTTTCTTACAACTCTGGAGGCTAGAAGTCTGAGATGAAGGTACTGTCGGGATTGGCTTCCTCCTTCTGGGGAAGGACAGGCCCTCCTTCTGGCTCGTAGATGGTAGCCTTTCCTCGGCGTGTGCTTGTGGGGAGAGAGAGCAAGCTCTTCGGTGTGTCTTTTAAGGACACTAATCCTGTTGAATCGCGGCCCCACTGTTCTGACCCCTTTTGACCTTAATTTCTTCCTCAGAGGCTTTGCCTCTCCAGATACAGTCACGCGGGGGAGTTAGGGCTTCAATATGGATGGGGACCAGGGGAAACAGACATGCAGTCCATAAGAGCCACATTCCAGAAACCATCTAGAAGATAAACTGAGCACAAGTCGGTGACTGATTGGATGTGCGAAGGGAAGGAGAAGGAAGAGTCGAGGATGACTCAGGTTTCTCACAGAGGACACGGAATGAGGAGCGACTCTGTTGGGGAGGACAGCTCAGTGGGGATGATTGTAAATCGGGAGCTCCTGGAAGGAGCCAGGAGCTAGCTGGCAGTGGTGATGGGAGGAGAGGCACCAGCACGTGGATGGCAGTGGAAGCCACAGGTCGGGTCACATCATGTAGAGAAAATACGTAGGGTGAAAAGGAGGCAGTGCTGCCAAGGATAGAAAAATACATGCCAGGTACACAAAAGAGAGACTTCAGAAATGAGAGACCTTGATGGTTGAATGCAAAGCAAGAGAGAATTTCAGACAATGGAGAATCTAACACTCAAATTCTGTAGCCTCTTGTGTGTCAGCTTTGTATTCTTAGGTGAGAAAAGGAAACAGTCACAGAATCGCAGCATTTCATCGCCTAATGGGACCAGAAGCATGATTTTACAGTCTTCTGGCTCTACAAACAAGGAAGCTGAAGCCTCGCAAAGCCTAATGATTTGTCTCTTTTGTGGCGGGCACTGGCAGAACTAGAATTGAGGTCTCCCAGGCCTCTTGACGTCAATCCAGTGCTTCTAACAATATATCAAATGGAATCCATCGCTGTGGGCTTTGAAAAATAGGTCTAAGTTGTAAAAAAAATTCCACTAAATAAGGTGGAGAAAGACACATCACAGTGTTACTACTATATGTATTTGGGGAGAGGAAGAAGTGGTATATAAAATGTATGAAAACGTTATGTAAGAGGAGAGATTAATAGTGTTGGCCTTGGACAGTGATAAGAAAATGGACTCGTGGAAGAGAGCTTAGAGACAGGATGTCCCTACTACGTTTAGAGTGGAAATGCCACATTGACCGGGGGCGCCTGTTACACGCTGGGCACGTGGATTTTTTTTTGTTGTTGTTGCTATGTTTTGTTTGGGGGGAGGGAGGAGGCATGTTTTTAAATGTGACTTCTGTTTATGTTTTTCCTGTTGCTCACCCCGTATTAGATTTATGGTGATACTGTTGTTAGAAAATTGCTTTTAAGTCAGTATCTTCTTACGGTCTTGAAACTGACAGACCTCCTTGCTTATGGAGAAGAGTGACTGACTCTTCTACAGGATTTCAGAGCTGTCTTCAGCCATCTAGACCCGCCATAAGTGAAAATTTTCTGTCAGTAGTAGTTTACCTTGTAACTCAGTTGATGAAGGATTTTTGAGTATCTGCTGTAAATAAAGCACTGTGTTAAGCACTTCAGGTTGTATTAGTGAGTTGAACGGCATCCCTCTGTAAGACGAATAGAGCCTGTTGCAGGTAGAAACTGTGTCACATGAACCTTTGGACTCACAAATATCTTAATGATGTCAGTATTGTCAAGAGTGCTAGTGTCTTTTCTTCAGGACTTATGATTGGAAATACCTGAGCTCACTTGAGCGTATATTTATCACTTCCAAGTTTTAAAAAACAAACAAAAACTAAAGCAGGTTTAGCCACCAACTTGGCTTGTTATATCAATTACTTTCTTGTCTCTTGAATGAATGAAACAAACATGAATTTGACTTAATAATACTATTTTTTCCACTTTATAACTCTGTAAGCAAATATTTAAAATAATAAGTATACTATACTATAAAGATACTCTTGGTTGGGGCGCCTGGGTGGCTCAGTCGGTTAAGCTTCCGACTTCGGCTCAGGTCATATCTCGCAGTTCATGGGTTTGAGCCCCACGTCGGGCTCTGTGCCGACAGCTCGGAGCCCGGAGCCTGCTTCGGATTCTGTGTCTCCCTCTCTCTCTGCCCCTCCCCTGCTCGTGCTCTGCCTCTTTCTCTCTCAAAAAATAAATAAACATTAAAAAAAATTTTTTTAAAGATACTCTTGCTTTTTACTTCTGTTTTTGGTAGATTTTAATATATTGATTGAGATGGAATTATACAGAGTCCTAACTGATTCACTAACAGATACAACTTTGGTACCATTAACAGAATTTTTATGTGGCGCATGCATACATTATGTGGAAAAGAAACCAAACTCAGTATGTATAAGCATTATATAAAAGGACTAGATAGCATGCAGTTAGCATCATAAAAAGAATTTTCATGTGTAGTATAGTATAAATTTCTGCATCAGGGCGAGCCCTCAACAAAATTGTGAAATAGGTAAAGTGTAGCTTCAGAGGATAGCAGAATCTTGGCATAACTGGTAATATGTGTTATTCCAAACACGAAATCTGAAGGCATTTCATGAAAAGTTTGACCTATAATGCCGCACCAGTTGAGACTTTCAGTAGAATGAGAGGCTTACCATAATTCTCTCAATATTCCCATCGTAGAGTAGTCCAAGGAAATGAGTAGGTTTCCAGTAAATGTTTACTAAATGACTGTGTTCTGTTTATTTTAAAACATTAAGAAATGTTGACTGCGGATTATATTAACGTAGTGCTATTATCATAAGAGGATTTCTTTAGCAACCATTCATTGGACATCATCTATGTGTGGATGCCGACCGTGTTGGCACTAGGAATACAGAAATGAGTAAGCTTCAAGCAGTGGGATTGGGAAGAGGGAAAGGTGGAAGAGGGGAAAAAAACACTTGTAAACAGATACAGTGAAGATTCCTGGTACGGTAAGAGAACTCTGAAGACAACTATAAAATAACAATGCAATAACGGAAATATCTACAGACAAAATATAGTTACGTCATTCTCAAAATAAACAGTGCTATGTGAGTCCAGAAGAGAAGTTAATTCCAGTTGAAAGTAGTAGTTCACAGGGCAAGTGACTTTTGCTCTTGGGCATCTCAAAACCACTTGCGTCCATTGGTGTATTCATTGCTTTCCCATTCCACCCGTCTGTCCTAGATCTACATGTCTGATAGTCTTGAACATGATCACTGATTCACCCCTGACCTGGAGTCTTCCTTTCGGGAGGTGCTAGAATCATTGGACTCTTGTCTTTTCTCCCTCTAGTATTAATCGCTATGGTTACATGAAGTTTTGAATAATTGACAGTTTTTGATGATAGATCTACTTTGTGCATACTCAAAAGCTTATCAAAAATATTTGAATATATCACGTATAATTGCATATTTTAAATTTTGTTAAATTATATACAAAAAATGTCATCTTCAACAATTCACCCTTTTTTCCACATTGAAAAAAAGTCCAATTTTATCTAAAAACGGTACAGAAAATTGTAGAGCTTACTATTCTAGAAAAGGTATCCTGGTTTGCAGTCACGACAGTGTCTTTATTTGAAATAATACTATTCTTCTAAGAATATATTTCTTTTAATTTGTGCTTATCTCTACAAAACCATAAAATTTTAGCACTACTGTAGAATTTCTAGAGAGTAGTACATTTCTGCTGCCATTTGGAGGAGCCTGCATCACAGAGTAATGAGGAGTTGAGTCTGACTTGCAAAGATGCCTCCATTTGAAATTCAGACACACACCCCCCCCCAGAAGAATTATTAGTCAAATTCCCATAATTAATGAATTGTGTCTTCCACATTTCTCTGGAAATTTTTCTCAATCTAATACAAGTTACAATTACAAGTGATTATTTTGTAGAGGCTCTGATGACATTCTTACACCACTGAAACAGTAGATATTCTCAAAGCTGAAAGTGAAACTGTCAGCTCTTGGCATCGAGAGTTAAAAAACTACTTAAGAGTTCTGTTGATTGATATCTAGGTAATTGTGAGATTAAACCAACAATGTGGGAGGCCTCCATGCTTTTCTAATGAAAACCACTTAAGTTTCGTTACAATCTGTGAAGCATAACCAGGGTCTCTTTTAATCCAAATTGTTAAATAACACCTAGAAAAACTTATTCTCTAAAGCAGTTTTAGGAGTTAGGAAAAGCAGAAATAATATGAGAATTTCATTCCCTTTTTCCTTGAACCATATACAGAGTTAACAAAGGATTAGCAAAGTTCATCAGTATGAAGTTTTACCCAGCCGATCCCTTGCTTTGGTGAAATACTGGGAAAATATGTTGAGAAGTAGAAGGAAATGGGAGAGTCAAAGGAAGTTTCAGTTAGTGGAGATGCATTTAATCTTGCCATGATTGTAAAGTCGTGAATTCTAATTTTGCTTTTGCTAGTGTAAGGCTAATATATTTTACTTAATTAAAATTGTTATAATAAATACGCAGCCTAATTTCTATCCGCAAGATAGAGAATTTGCATTTAGAATGGCCTGCAACATTAAATAATTCTTATGCCTTTATAGAATGTAACTGAACAGTGTCTGAAGGCCAAGATGAATACTTTATCTCTGATGTGTCCTTGCCTGTTGCTGACGTGTTTGAGAAAAGAAAGGGATTTCCTAACTGGAGTATTTATTAACACTACTCACCCCTAATACTCATGAACCATCCTGGCATTGTTCCATGCCTGGTGACATCACATTCATCCTTAAGTTTTAACTCAATGTCCGTTCTTTGAAGTCATACTTACTTTCACATCATAAGCTTGCAGAACTCTGCCTGAAGCTATTTCATTTCCTCCGAAGTGACACCTGCTCTTTGGTTCACATCAATACAGACATAGTTTCAGGTGTGGCCTCATGGTCCCTACAGCCAGATTGATGATACAGTAAATTTACTAAGCAAATACAAGCAGGTTTTCATTAAATTATTTTTTTAATTTTTTTAATGTTTTTATTTATTTTTGAGACAGAGTGAGACAGAGCATGAACAGGGGAGGGGCAGAGAGAGAGGGAGACACAGAATGGGAAGCAGGCTCCAGGCTCCGAGCTGTCAGCACAGAGCCCTATGCGGGGCTCGAACCCACAGACTGTGAGATCATGACCTGAGCTGAAGCTGGACGCCCAACCGACTGAGCCACCCAGGCGCCCCTCATTAAATTATTTTAAAATCTATACATAACTCACAAGAAATTTTTGAATGTAAATAATAGCTACTAGAGTATAATGTTTAGAGCAATATAATGTAATATTTGTGAAATATAATGCTCAAATGTATTAGTTTTTCTTACTCATCTTGACATCTTTTCATTCTGTTTAGACAATCCCTGTCTTCTCTAGACTTGAATAGATTTAAATGCTTTTCATTACCCCGTTTGTGGCTTCAAAACCACAAAATACTATGCCGTCTGTTAAAAGTGGAGTTTTATTCTTCGTGAGCTTAATTGTCCAAAACAGAATGTAGTCATTTTTTTGCTAAGCCTGGAAGAGTGCTTTCCTACACTTCTGTTACTTCTAGAAGTTGTCAGAATTCCTACCTCATTTTTTGCCTGCCAATCAAAAAAAAAAAAAAAAAAAATACAGAGGCACCTGGGTGGCTCAGTCGGTTAAGCAGCCAACTCTTGACTTCAGCTCAGGTCATGATCTCGAGGTTCATGAGTTCGAGTCCTGCATCGGGCTCGGCACTGACAGTATGGAGTCTGCTTGGGACTCTGTCTCCCTCTCTCTGCGTCCCTCACTCCCCACTCTCCCTTTCAAAATAAATAAAAACTTAAAACGATATAGAATAAAATGTTAGTGTATGCCAAAAATTTCCATATTTCTAGTCAGAATACGATTTTTCTATCACCTTCCAACTATTCTTACTCTTTTAAGTTTGCATTTATGAGAACATAATCTATAACGAATGCACACATCTATTCATGAGGCTGACTTTTGAACAAAACTATCTGTGAAGGGTCTATGATAGACTAAATTTTGAGAACATATATGTAAATCTTTTGAGGATATGACAAAAGTGCCTTTATTTAAGTAAGAGGGAATTAGGTGAAATCAGAACTCCCTCGGAAAATATGGAATATAGAATCATCTCCACGGAGCATGGGCCTTGTCTATTGGACGCATCTTGGTAGAGTACCCAGGACAGTAGCACAAAAAGACGGACATTTAAGAAAAGCTTTCAATAATACGGAGATGAAATTCTTTTGATATGAAGAAGTAACCAAAACTGCTCATATTCTCGTCGTCCTTATAAGTGTGGGAAGCAGAGCATTTAATACAGTGCTCGAACAAGAAAGCTGCGCACAAAATCGGAAGTACACTGTGTGGAAAGATGGAGATTTATGGGGGCCCAATTACGTGTAGGGTATGTAAGTAGGGTGTGCGTGCAGACTGATTAAGTTAAGCAGTTACTGAAATTACTTTCTGAAAGCTAAGTGATCATAAAAATAAAATGCAGAAGTTCGAAGGGAAAAAGTTACCTTAGACTAAGGAAAATGAGAACCCAGTAATGCACTAAAGCAATTTTACAACACGTAGAAGTTTTCACCCACATCTAGAAATTCACAAGTGATTTTTTTTTTTTTTTAAAGAATGAGAACTTGAATCATTTGTTGCTTTCTCTTTCAGTGTACTTGTTTAAGCAGAAGGGTGGCTTCTATGCGGTGCCTCAGACTTCTTTTTCACTCCCACTCTCTCTGCTTGTGAGTCATCAGGACCAGTGTGCTGTTGTCCTTCGCATACAAAGAAAATGCTGTTGACCCATTGTCTTAGTCAGGGTCAACAGGGCCAGGCTGCTGTAACAAATTATCATAGATGGAGTGGCTTCAACAACACACATTTATTTCTCACGGTTCTGGAGGCTGGAAGTCTGAGATGAGTGCCAGTGCGGTCAGGTTCTGGTGAAGGCCCTCTCCTGGTTTACAGACTGTTGTCTTCTTGCTTTCTGTGTCGTCTGTCTCGTGTCTCTTTTTTTTTAATGTTTGTTTTTGAGAGCGAGAGAGCATGAGTGAGGGAGGGGCAGAGAGAGAGGGAAACAGAGGATCCAAAGCAGGCTCCATGCTGGCAGCAGAGGGGCTCAAACTCACAAACCATGAGATCATGACCTGGGCCGAAATCAGACGCTTAACCAACTGAGCCACCCAGGTGCCCTTTGTGTCTTTTCTTGTAAGGGCACTAATCCGGTTCATGAGGGCTATAGCTATACCCTTAAGACCTAATTCCGTCTCAAAGGCGCCACCTCCAAATATCATCACATTGGAGATGAGGACTTCAGCATGTGAATTGGGTTGGGGTGGGGACACACAAACACCCATCATCAGGATCAAGAAATGCACTGAATCTGTAATCATGTTCTGCTTTGTCCCATCTTCCTTCTAAAGGAAGCCCATGCATATATAAACTTCTTGGCAGGTTAGAGAACTGTGGATGGCTAGACTCTGCCTCTAGACCCATCTTCGTTTTCTCCAGTAAGCAAGGATGAACAAATATACAGAGATGAAATGCATGGCCTTTGACCCCTTTAGCACAAGAATTGATTCAAGTTGCCAGGTGCCTGGGTGGCTCAGTCTGTTAAGCCTCCGACTGTTGATTTCAGCCCAGGTCATGATCTCGGCTGGTGGGTTCGAGCCCCACGTCTGGCTCTGCGTTGACAGCATGGAGCCTGCTTGGGATTTCTCTCTCTCCCTCTCTGCCCCTCCCCCTGCTCTTTCTCTCTCTGTGTCCCTCTCTCTCTCTCAAAATAAATAAACATTAAAAAAAAAAACTGGGGTGCCTGGGTGGCTCAGTCAGTTAGGCATCCCACTTTGGCTCAGGTCATGATATCACTGTTCGTGAGTTCAATCCCCGCATCAGGCTCTCTGCTGTCAGTGCAGAGCCCTCTTTGGATCCTCTGTTCCCCTCGCTCTCTGCCTCTCCCTCGCTCACACACATGCACTCTTTCTCTCGCAAAAATAAATAAACATTAAAAATTTTCTCGAAATTAAAAGAACTGATTCAGGTTGTATACACTTGGTTTTGGTGTCTGAAAGCCTTCCTGTCTTTTTCTCCTCCCCCTTCCACAGCCTGTCTTGTGACCTGTGCTTATTATGTTCTTCATCCATCAGACCACACTCTCTGAAAGCAACGTAGGAAAGGCATTCTCTTAATTAAGAGCAGAGGCTTTGGGACTCCGACTCAGAGTAGCTTATGGCCTGGTGCTGCCACTTAGGAAGTATGTCCTCTCAAATAAGTGAGGCATTTAAATGACATTATTTTCTCATCTGTAAAATGGGTGCAATGCCTTCCTCACAGAATCCTGTAGAGATTAAACAAGGTTAAGCAAGTGGTTAAGTGTCTGGCTTCGGCCCGGGTCATGATCTCACAGTTCTTGGGTTCGAGCCCCGCTCTGACAGCTCAGAGCCTGGAGCCTGCTTCCCATTCTGTGTCTCCCCCTCTCTCTTTCTGCCCCTCCCCCACTTACACTCTCTCTCTTAAAAATAAATGCACATTTAAAAAATTTTAACAAGGTAGTGTATTTAAAGTGCTCAGTGTATTCCGAGAAACGCACGCTAAATAACTAAAAATGAAAAAGGAACTAGGGTTGTTTACAGTAAGATTGATACATGTAGCTTGTAATGCATTGCCTCTCTCCAAAAAATTCACCCTTCTAATAGGGTATAATGACACAGTCTCCAAGTACGACATGAGGAGTACTGCACAGTTGGTAAACAAGGCTTTGTTTTAAAATCGCTTGTCCCACCAGCCCTGTAGACCTAGGCTCATGCCTGTTTTGCTGAATACAAAACTGCAGCCCTTCGTTAACCTCTTTGTGCTACTAAAGACATGGCGAGGTCCTAGGACGAACCATTGTTTTATAACCACTTTTTTTATACTGTGAATTAGTCTCCTAATGCTGCCATAACAAATCACCCACCAACTTCGTGGCTTAAGACAACATAAATTTATTCTTAACAGCTCTAGAGGCCAGAAGTTCAAAGTCAAGGTGTCAGCAGGATCGGTTCCTTCTGGAGGCTCTGAGGGAGAAACTGTCCCACGCGTGTCTCCTAGCTTCTGGTTGTTGCCCGCATTTCTTGGCTTGCGGCTACATCGCTCCAGTCTCTGCCTCTCGTCTCACAAGGCCTTCCCCTCTGTCTTTCCCTTATAAGGACACCTGCCATTGGATTTAGGGCCCACTCTCAGTCCAGGGTGATCTCATTCAAGTTCCTCAATTTGATTATATCTGCAAAGACCATTTTTCCAAATCAAGTCACAAGACCATCATTCAACCACTATGTAAGAGACCGCTATGTAAGAGAAAGAACCAGAATGTGAGGCGAAAGAGAGGATGAAAAGGAAAGGAAAACTATACTTCCTGAAGATTCCACCCAGTGGGAATACTAGAGTAGAGCTTCGTTGCCAGTGTGGTCATGGAACCCTTCAAGATTAATTTTCTAGGCACAGCTAAACCTCTGCCCAGTGGGCAGGTCTTCATCTTCAGGGTCAGGTGAACTGCTGTTGGGATTTGTCCAGTTTTCTTTGTCAAATATGCCAGTACTGTTTAGTTTCCAGAGCCTATTAACTATATTTGGGAAAAGAAAAGAACAAGCAGTGGAGGTAGAAGTATGTGACGTGGTTTGGGCTTGAGAGCCATGATGGAACGTTCTAAGAAGCACCCGACTAAACAACATACCAACAGCCATCAGAACACCATGTTAGCCCCTTTTCAGCAGGAATGTACCTCGCCCCAGGCATGCATGATTGGAAATTTGGCTAACAAGAAGATGGAGATGAGTATTCTTGATGCTTCGGGGCTTTGGCTCTGAATGGAGCTTGGGAATTGGCTACCAGTGCTGAATAAGGAAAGATAGGAAATTACTGCATTTTTTTTTTCCACCACAATAGTGTGACCTGTAACTGGAAAAAGGACCGTGCTAATACCAGGACCCGTTGCCCAAGACTTCAAAGTTTGAATAGTTGGCATCCTGGCACCTCTACCTAAAATGGTCTGGAGTAGTTGTTAGTTCAAGGACACCCAGGCTGTAAAGACTTGTAACTCCGTTTTGAAAAAATTTTCTACCAATATGCATAGCAGGCTGCCCACAAAAATAGCATTACACACATTTTTAAAATCAAAACTCATTTGTTCGTCAGATCTCCCGACCAAGATCTCCTCAAAGTTAATTACTACCTTGTTCCTTTTTGTATCTGTGGTTCCTGCCGCAGTGCCTATTGAGGAGGTGTTTAATCAGCCGATTATTTAGTATATTCCATCACTGCTCACCTTTTCAGTTGCTATGATTGATTTCCATAAAGATCAAAATATTGAGAAAGTAAATGACACGATCTAAATGCTGGATTCAAGAAGTACAACCACTTCATTTTTCAACATAACGTCCTGTTGACTTGGTAAGAAGAGAGAAATGCATGGTTTCAAGGAGAACATGTGTTGGTATAAATCAGATCAAGGTATCACTGCTTCAGAACCAGGGGTCAGCAAAGTATAGCCTGTGGGCCAAACCCAGCTCACTGCCTAATTTTGTATGGCCTGCAGGCTAAAAATAAAAATGGCTGTGCCCTTTTTAAACCGTTGGACAAAAATCAAAAAAAGAAAACTATTGCCTGAAAGTATATAAAATGCAGAAATTCCAGGGTCCACAAATAAAATTATATTGGAGCAGAGCTCGTTCCTTTATGCATCATCTATGGGCTACTCTTGCCCTACAGTGGTAAAGTTGAGTTGTTACAATAGGGACCATATGTGGCCCAGAAAGTCTAAAATATTTACTCTCTGACCTTTAACAGAAGTCTGGCATTCTGTCAACACCTGCCATGGTGCAGTGTCCATCAAAATGCTCATTTTGAGCCTCAGAATATTAAGAACTTGAGTTTGTTCCTCCGTCTGTAATTTGACTTCAGGAAATAGGGAGAAATAGGGATGCACCGTATCAGATAGCTGCCAAGCTTTCCCCCTGTGGACTGAGGAAGAGTGGACAGACACTGGCAAACTGGGCAGATGCTTCACGGTGTTCAGAAAATGATCAAGTATTGCTAGACAGGTGGGCCAAGGAGTGGTCCGAACAGGACACTGCCTCTGGCCCCGTTTACGTTGAACTCTAAATGCCACTCATGCCGGGAATGACTTCTAAATTGCCCTTGCGTCTTTGCAATGCAGCCCAAGGAGTGTGGCCCTGGAAGGAGCTTTCTGGTTGGCCGGCCCTAGGCCACATGTCCGTACCTGGTTGTCAGGGTATGGGTGAGGGAGGTACTTGTTCTCATTTGCTCGTTTTCAATTCGTCCCTCCCTGTATGATGCACAAAGAGAAGATTTCCCCCAAATAGGAAGCCATGCTAGGCAGCTAGAGAATGTAAATCAAACGTCTTATGTATCTTTGATCCCCTCCGTGTGGTCTGAGGACCAGCAGTGTCACCAGGCATCACCTGGGAGTGCAGTAGAAAGGCAGCCTCTCAGACCCATCCCCAGACCTACTGAATCAGATTCAGATTCTAACAAGGTTTCCAGATGATTTGTACGTGCATTAAAAATCGAGGGGCAGTTGGGTGGCTCAGTCGGTCAGGTGTCCGACTCTTGATTTCAGCTCAGGTTATGATCTCACGGTTTGCGATATCGAGCCCCACATTGGGCTCTGTGCTGACAGTGCTGAGCCTGCTTGAGATTCTCTCTCTCTCTCTCTCTCTCTCTGCCCCTCCCGCACTCTCTCTCTCAAAATAAATAAACTTTAAAAAAAGTAAAAAGTAATCTTCACAAGTATTTAGAAAAAAAATTGAGACGAGATCCAAATAAAATTCTAATTGGCAGGATTTCGGGCAATATTATGGAGTGAAAGGAAATACTCAGACAGTTTGGGGGCATATATTTTTGGCCTTGAGAGCTTACCCATAAACATGCCAGCTCTATCCAGGAACCTACTCACCTAGGCTAGGCCTGCTTTTTGGTATCTTCCTTTCTTAAACCCTCAGGATTTAAAACTTCCAAAATTATAGCATTTCCCATGGCAGTGCACCAAGAGTCCCGACAGTGAAAATGGACAATGAGGGAGCAGGGGGCTGTTTGCAAGTGATGGCTTGCCTGTGTGGGTCACAGGGCCAAAAGTGAGTTATTGACCTAATATAAATTCAACACCAGAAGTTTAACATGACCCCAATCATAGATGAGATTCAAGTCCCCAGCTCTGTCACTTATTTTGTGATTTTGTTAAATTTTTTTTATTTACTTATTATTTATTTATTTTGAGAGAGAGAGAGAGAGAGAGAGAATGCACCCACGTGAGCAGGGGAGGGGCGGGGCGGGGGGGGGGGGCAAGAGAATCCCAAGCAGGATCCCCACCGTCAGTACTACTTGGGGCTCAATCCCACGAACCATGAGATCATGACCTGAGCCGAAATCAAGAGTGGGGCACTTAACCAACTGAGCCACCCAGGAGCCCCTATTTTGTGATTTTGATATAACTTAACCTTCCTGAGCCAAGATTTTCTTGTCTCTAAAATGGGGATAATAGTATGGCGATAGTCTATGTGAAGGAGATACCGCCATGTGTAGCAAGAACTATGCACTCCATGAGTTGTAGTCATTATTTGTTTTAATTTGCAGCATTAGGTGACCATTTGGTTAACCAAAGCCTTAGAGCTTACTAACTCATTTTGCAGTAGAATTGTTACAACTCCGAAAGCTGAGTAATTCCTGCTGAGTTTTAGGATTACAGATATTTAGACATTCAGTTTCTACTTCTGTCTCCAGTTTATGTCACCATGAGGCATCATAGAATACACTTGTTTGTTATACCATCGGGTCAATTTGATAAATTGCAATCATGAATATTAGAGGGATAAAAGTACATATTTGAAAAACTGCTGAGTGTACTAAGTGTATTCTTTAAATACGACTCCTGGAAGATTGCCACACTGACTACAATAGAAAAATCTCAGCAGAACCTATCTGTAGGACAGAAACGATTACTCTTAATTATCCTAAACCTACTAAAATTTACTTCCAACCATTTTCAGAACTGAAGAAAAACATCTTTGCAAGCACAGGACAATGGTTGGTATGTTAGGCATGTGCTATCCTAATCATTTGTCTCCATTTCCTTTGAGAATCTATCACCTCGGTAAAATCGATCCTTTAAAAATGTGAATCGGATTTATTCCCACAGCTAAAATGTTTTGGGCACAGTGCCCCTGAAGTTATTAAAATAAACTCTTTATTGAAAAGCAAGATAGGTTTTCCAGTTACTATTTTAATTTTTATTGCCTTGTAAATTAAAGAAGAACGCAGTTATAGAGTAGAAAACCAGCTAATAAAGCTTAAAGAAGTTGTTTATAAATGAACTGGATACATAAAATCCTCCAACCATATCTCGGTTAGCAGTGAGGTGTCTTTATCCTCCATTGATTAATACACTTGCTCTACGCAACACTTGCGTCAAAGACACCCCTAACATGAAGGTGCTACGTTCCTGTTGGCTCAAATCTAAATGTAGATTTGCAAGAAAATTACTAGCCTTTGAAGCACATGGCTATGATGTACCAAATCAAAGAAAATATTTTATTATTAACACCCAGGCAATATTATTACTATTGGCCAGGCAGTATAAGGGGACAGACACCCTGTCAGAAATTAAATTTGTGGGGATTTTTCCCCTGTTCTTTAACAAGAAAACGTCTAAATGCTTTTACAAATGCAGGGATCTCTTTTGACCTTGAAGCAAATCTTTTCTAGTAAAATATGCTTGAGAATTGCCCTTAGAATGCACGGCTAGTAGACTTCTTGCTATGCTATGGCTGCTAGGGGGGATTTTATGTATGTGTGTACACACACACACACACACACACGTGTGTGTGTATATATATATATATATATATATATATATATATATATATATATTTTTTTTTTTTTAAGAAAAAAAAAAGGAGAGGGACAGAGAGAGAATCCCAGGCAGACTGCATGCTCAGTGAGGAGCTCAACACAAGGCTCGATCCCACCCCCCTAGGATCATGACCTGAACTGAAATCAAGAGTCAGACGCTCAACCCACTGAGCCACCCAGGCATCCCATCATAACTGCACTTCTTAAATGCCTTAGAAGGGCGGTCTGTGCTCCGTTTCCACTCACACACTTCCTCACTCTTACTCCCCAACCCAACGTCATCTGTCTTCTTTCCTACTACTCCAGTTTGTTCTAGCAGGGTCTTGAGAGACTTCCTCCTCACCAGTTGGTTGATGTTTGACAGCAGGCTCACTGTTACGCATTCGTCCTTCCTTTTCGATACCTTATCTTCCCTTGGCTTCCCTGAGTCCCCTTTCCTACCTCCCTGCTGACAGTTGCTTAGTCTCCTTTGCAAGTGCCTCTTGAACCTCAGGAACCTTCCTTGTCCTTTTCTCATTCATCACATAAAGGCTGGGTAATCCCAGCTACCTCCATTCCTTCGATACCATCAGATAGAGTTTCCTCCTCACTCTGAGTTCCACAGATGGGGAAGTTGTTGACATCCCCACCTTTGTGAAATACTCTCTTCTGTTGGGTTCCCTGATTCCAGAATGCCTTGGTTTTCTTTCTATTTTCTTCAGCAAATATTCCTCAGTCATCTTAAATCTGTCACTTTCCTACTTAAAACACTTCATTTGTTTTTAAATTCCGTGAGTTATAAATTCAGTGGTTATCAGACTCCTCCTCACTTCTCCAGATGCTTCTCCAGATAGCTCTAGCTATCCTCATCTTACTGATTTTTCCTTTCTTCAGACACCCTGCTCCTGGTCTCTTGCTCCTTATATATATAACTATATGACATGAAGCCAGTTCTAATTTATGAACCCTAGCCTCTGCCGGCCTGCGTAGTTATTCCAAATTTCCATCACTCTTCAGGCCTTCAGTATCGTTACCACTATCCTATCTCCTCCCACTGTGCCACCTGCTTCATGGGGGTGGGGGTGGGGGGAAGAAAAGAAAAACAGAATGAGGCCTTCATACCAGGATTTCCTCAGCCTCTTCCTTAATACTTAGAAATATACCTCCATGGGAACCTACCCACTCTTCCTTATTTTTTGTCCCAGGGAAAGAAATGTGCTTCCACTTATTGAAGCCCAATCCAGTCCCTTCCTGACTTTTCAGGAATGTGTTCTACTTGTTGACATTGGCTTTTGTCTCCAGTAGTTTTGTCCATTGTTATACTCTTACGCTCCTTGGAAAAGAGGAGTCCCTTGATTCCACATTTCCTCCTAGCTACTGACCTAGCCGTGCTTCCTTTCAAAATCAGGTTTCTTGAAAGAGAGGCCTGTAATTGGCTATCCCCACTTCCTTATGCCTGTTTGATTCCCCAACCCACTGCCATTAGCTTCTGTTCCCCAGACGCCAGTGAAATGGTTCCTGCTAACTTGCCAGTAAGTTTCACGGTTTCCAAAACCAGTGGACAGTTTTTGTGGGTTTTTTTTTTTTATCTTTACCTTATGTTGTGCTTCTGTAATATTAGACACCGCTGACCACCCCTCCTTGGACCTGTCTTCTCCTTTGATGGACGTGATCCTACTTTTCTCTGGTACTTCTCTGATCTTCTCAGCTTTTTCCTTTGCAGGCTCTTTGGGGCTCGTCTTTATTCACTTGTTCATTTAGCAGATATTTATTGAGCTGGACCCTGGAGCTGCAGTGAGGGGTAGAATATAATCCCTGCCCTCATGGAGTTTGTAGCGTACAGGGAATGAGAGACCATTGAATAATCATGCTAGTAACCATAGACCATTATGAATTCCGGTAAGTGCTGTGAGAGCGCGAATCAGGGGCCTGATCTAGTTTTGGGGTACCTGAGGGTTGACGCATAATAGGTGTCATCCATCATACTGTGCTACTTTTCTTACCTTCTCAAAATATGAAATTTTGGTGAATGAATGCATATTCCTCTTCGTCATACCCTTAATTATTTAATAACTGTCAGTCACGTACGCTTTCACAATCTGCTGTTTCCAAATGGAGATATTTTTAGTCTTTTTATGTACAGTCTCTGCTGCCTATTAGTAGTTATGTAGAGACTTGGGGCTTAAATACATTTTTGTAAATTTTCTTCAGTTCCCTACTGCCTTCCTTGAGCAGCAGTAGAAGTCCACGGCATTCCAGGTGCCCGTCTCTTTGAAACTGCACTCCATCCCCTGTCTTAAAAATTGGATTTACACATGTAGCTTTCTAAATTTAGATCTTGTGCGTCAAGAGTAGACAGCCTACTACAGGCACATCTATACCACTCCTTTTTAGTATGCCGTATTGTTGAGGAGGTGTGGACGGTCCGGACCTGACCTCCGTCGTTTCATAATTGTGACAAGTGACTTGGATGTGCTGCCCAAGGAAGCGCTGCGAATCGGCATCAAAACCCTGGCAATCTGGCTGAGATTGGGGGTTTAACCTGTAAGTCCATTGTTTGGTCGGTGGTCATTGTCATGGCAAGAAGGCAGTTCTCCCCTGGTGCCCTTGACTAGCCGGTCTGAAAGCGAAAGCAACTAGCCTTGGGGAGAGGCAAGTGCCTAATCTATCCTGGGAGGGAATGATCTCAAGCAGTGGTTCTCAGCAGGGAAGGATTTTGCTTCCCACCCCTGAGTACATTTAGCCACATGTGGGAACATGTTTGATTCTCCTGACTGGGTGGGTGCAGCTGGCCTCTAGGTAGAGATAGAGGCCGAGGATGTTGCTAAACATGCAAGGCAGGAGACAGACTCCCACAGCACAGAATCGATCTGGTCCACAATGCCAAGGCTGAGAAAAAATCACAGGGTTGGAAAATCCTAATTTAAGGAGTGATGGAAATATAATAATTTAGTAACTATGCACCACAGGTGGATGCGGCAAACATCCTCTTATTTCTGGCAAAGCACTCAAAAGCTATTTTTAATTTAAAAAAAACAAAAAACAAAAAAACATAGATTCAGAGTTCTGAGGAAATGTGTAGGCTAGTCATTCAACTACGGGCCACGTGCCGGGATTTCCACTCTCCACAAGCCTTGGTGCCTGCCCTCAAGGGCATAATCCAGTCGGCAGGAGTAGTCTTTAAACTTGAAAGTGCATCAGAATCTCCTAGAGGCTTGTCAGAATGCATTGCTGCCCCCCCTCCTCCACCACCAGAGTTTCCGATTCAGTAAGTAGGTAGGACCCAAGAATCTGCATTTCTAACAAGCTCCCAAGCACTGCCAAAGAAGCTGGTCCAGAATAACACTTTGAGAACCATTGCACTAAGTTGTGCAAACACCTGTGGTTTTGTTATGAGCTGCATCCTTGTGTTTCCCCCACACCCACCCCGCACCCCGCCCTCAGATTCATAGTTTGAAATCTTAACCTCCAGTGTGATCATTTCAGGAGGGAAGGCCTCTGGGAGGTGGTTGGGTCACGAGGGTGGAGAGCGTACCCTTTTAAGAAGAGGCAGAAGAGAGCTGCTATTCCCCTGTCTCTGCTCTTTGCCTGGTGAAGACACAGAACAAGATGGCCACCTGGAAATCAGGATGAGGGCTTTTGCCAGAAATTTATCAGGCTGGCATCCTGATCTGGGACTTCCAGCCTCCGGGATGGTGAGAAATAAATGTTTGTGGTTTAAGCCACCCAGTCTATGGCAATTCGTTAGGGCAGCTGAGCTAAAACAGATTTTGAGGATTAACATTTGGAGTAATGGTGGACACTTGAAAGATTGAATTGTATGTGTCAGAATGTCTTGGGTTGTAGGAAGGAGGATTTCGTAGCCCATGGCTGCTGAAGGTGGACTTGGTGTTTCCGTGAGAACTGGTGCTGTTGCTAAAAGCCCAGCTGTTTTCATTTCTAGTTCTCTAAAGCCAGCAAGGTGGTACATTTTTTCATCTTAAAAAAAATGTTTATCTCTTTTCTATGTGAATGATGTGTTCATTTCAATTGTCTTTTTATATATTTCTCCTGAGGTCTTGGTGAGCAAATGATTTTCAACTCCACCGTTCTGGCTAACAGTGAGACGCGAGATGTAGACACTAGTCCTTAAAATTCAGCACGGTTCGGTTTTGCCAGGCAAACATAAACTTGGGTGGCATCAAATTATAGAGAACACAGTATCTAGAATATTTTATTTGATCATTTTTACATCTTCACGGAGGAAGGTAGTGGGGCAATCAAGGTAGCAAATCTCAAGCGAGCGAGGGTTAAGTTTCCAGGTTGCCACAAGTCAGAATTGACAAGAAAAGCTTTCCCTTCCATATTTGCTCCAAGGGAAAGGCAAGAGGCAGCAACTCAAATTCTTGTTCCCTACATTATCCTTTTTTTAATAGCTTTTGCATCGGCTTGATTTTTGGAAGTTGTGTGATGCTAATTTAGGTATATATGTCATTACAGTTTTAGCCTGGATCCTTCGCAGGCATACACAAGATATGCCAGACATGTGAAAAGGGGAGGGAGCGAGCCAAGCACTGGAACCTCTGGGGCACTGATGTAACAATATTCCAAACTCAAAACCCACTTCAACACCTACCAAACTGACGGACCTGCGTTTCGAGTCCATCTCTGAATGTGGAGGAATAACCCTTCTTCCTGCCCCTCGCCCTGAAGTTCCCTGTTCCGCCCAGAACTGTATTCGATATAATTCCCAAGGGGAGACATAGAACCGATGGACAAAAGACTAAAAAAAGAGAGTTGACTCAGTTTGACTATTATATAACAATTAGCTTTGTTGTGGTTAATAAAATTGACTTGGCACAGAGGCATTCTTTTCTCTGGATGTGTTTTTGCAAAGGCTGGCGGTTCAGGAAGTAGAGCGGTAGTTAGAGCATTGGGTTAGACGACCTCCAACAGCCTCTAACTCCAAGGCGAATCTATAAATCTAGGATTCTTTGGTCAGCGTTAATTGGAGCACAGCCATGGACAGAGCATCGCATTAGGCATTGGGCATATACAAGAGACATAAAGCATGGTCTTTGCCTTCAAGAGGTATATTGGGGCACCTGAGTGGCTCAGTCGGTTAAGCATCGCACTTTGGCTCAGGTCATGATCTCGCGGTTTGTGGGTTTGAGCCCCACGTCACGCTCCGTGCTAACGGCTCAGAGCCTGGAGCCTGTTTCAGATCCTGTGTCTCCATTTCTCTCTACCCCTACCCCACTCGTTCTCTGTCTCTGTCTCTCAAAAAAAGAATAAACGTTAAAAAAATTAGAAAGTACACACACACACACACACACACACACACAAAGCAAATAACAGTGCAAAATAATATAGACCATTATTTTTCAGTCCTGGATCTGGTGCTGAGGATCCTATGATTAAGTTTTGAATTAAATTTTTAGAGATTACATTATTTCGACTGATATACAGCAGCCAATGCATTTTTTTACTAGAGTTGGGCAATTTATTTCCCTTGAACACTGCTTGAGTCAAAAAGTAAAGGTGAAAACATGGAAAAAGGTAACCTTAAAAATATGTGGGCTTCCGTGCAAATTTTATTAGCTTATGAAAACAAATTGTACGATTATTCTTCCCCATTACACACATTTGAAAACTTTACCTAAAATCATGAAAAGCTATGATGTTACAAAACATCAGAATAAGAAATAATTTGTTTTTATTTTGTTATGTAAGTAAGTTGATTTTAGTGTCTTGAGAACTCAATAAATTGTAATGTATACTCTCTAAAGACTCACTTGTGCCTTCTGCTTATTGACAGCTATGGAGGAAGCTTCCAATAGTTGCTTTTTCGGAGGTCTTTGTGACTTTCTGACACTTTTCCTGTTGAGAAAGTAGACTCTTTCTTTTGAATAATTCTCATTTCCCACTAAGTGCATAAACAGCCTTGAGTATTTTGTGAGATCCATACAGATTAACATTTCAGGCACAATAATCCTTATACATTCTAGTTTGGCTATACATTGTATGCATAGTCCTTACACATACTAGATTATGGTAATGACATGAAGGTTTTGAATTAAGAGCACTTTCGAGGTCCCAAAGCTTTGAAAATCTTAGGTAGAAGTAAGACGACACATTCCTCTGAGGTATCGAGGTCATACTAGTTTTCTTAAGTATCCATCTACAAGTTGAGAATTTCTTCCTGAAATTTAGATTTAATATATCCCAGTATATTGTGAAATGTGGTTTGTCTTTTCGCAAATTTAGGATGATTATTTTAAAAAATAATCCGGGACATTGTTTATTAGGGTAAGAGTGTGTTCAGTGCATTGGCTAGAATTTTGGTTGCTAATGAAAGTGACTAAAATTAGCCAGTGCAAAAAGAGGGTTGGAGGTAGAAGAATGCAGCTGGGCCTCAAGAAGGAAATAGACCCTAGAACTAGAAGGCATCAAAACTCTGAAAAGTTCTTGCTCATGTCCTCTCTGTCTCTTGTCTCTGCTTCTTCACGAAGTATCATAATGAAGCACTATGCTTCATATTTGCTCCTTTCTATAAACCAGATTTGCTGTGCTTGTTCCTCGATGTGGCAAAGTGTGGCCGGCCACTCCACAGATCCTGGATTTCATTTTATAGCTAAAGCCATATGTGAGGCGAACCGCCTCTTTCTTGATCTCAAATTCAATTTCCCCAGATAAAGAATCTACTCATAGTTTAATTAGCTATAGCATGAGGGGGAGGATCACAAAGTCTCCTAGTAAAAATGTGGACGCGTAAGCTCACTTCCAAGGAGCTGAGGGGAGGAGTAGTAAGTTTTAAGGGAAATAGGAGTAAACTTTAAGAAGTAGCGAGATAGCTCCTCGCTGGGCAGGCATCCAACGTGCTTTATTATAGTCAAGTACTACTCTAGAAATTTATGTATGTCTTTATACACACATGTACACACACACACACATATCAGGGGAGGGAATTTCTAATTTCTAATGATCAGAGTCCTGCACGGTATTATTATCTTCATTATAAATAGAGGAAAGTAAGGCTGAGAGGTGAAATTAACCAGCTCAAGATCATAGGTAATGAATGACCGAACTTAGGTCCAAATTCAAGTCTGCCTAGTCCTAAGCTTGTGTTCTGTTCACCTTACCACACTCTGTCAGTCTGGGCTCTCCTGCAGGTAGCTTGTTGGAGGATGTGAGCAGGTTATGAGAAACAGAAGGATGACCCCAGGAAGGAGGGAAAGCCAATCCAACGTTCCTGTTTTAAAATTGACAGCCGTTACGAATATCTGCTACTTGGTCCTACAACGGCTTCTGAGGAAACTTGCAAAACGCATCTCAGAATTGGCCACCCTGGAGATCAAAACCGGGGAAGCATTTTTCACGGTCCCTCCGTGGTCAAGGGTGGCCCGACAGACCTTGACGGCCTGGTTTCCAGATCGTGTGTGTCTGAGGGCCGAGCGGTTCCGTGGGAGTCCTTTGCCACCACACCAGTGTAGCCCTGGGGCCAGACAGGAGTTTGCAGCACAGGCTCAGAGTAAGGTGCTGTCGGATTGCATCTGCACAAGGCTGACAGAAGCCTGTACAGGACTGGACACCAGTGACACTTTTGAAATAAGAGGCGAAACTGGGAAGACATTGACCAGTTATAAAGGGAATGTAGAATGAGGATCGTGAATGTCACCATTCACTTATTTATTCATTCATTCATTCATTCATTCATTCGTCCATTCAGCCAACAACTAATGCCAGGCAGTATATGAAGTGCAAGAGAAACTGAAATGAGTCTAGTTGAGTTCCAGATACTAACAAAAAAAAGAAACAGACAAAATGATGGAATGTGGTGAGTGCTTCAATGCTAAAAGGTAATAAAAATACAGAGGTGAGACATCCGACACATTGTGCGTGTGTGTGCGCGTGTGTGTGTATCTGCGTGTGTGTGTTAGGATGTCATGTCCTTTTACTAATCCTTAGTCTTAAAACATAAATAATAATAGCCACTTGGGAAATTGGGGAGAAATTTACTGACTGTATGTTCCAATTAAATTTTAACATTTTCATATTACATTTCGCAAGTGAGAATATAGTGTTTTGGTTGTGTAAGAGAATGTCCCGTTTTTAGGAAATACATACTGAAGAATTTAAGAGTAATGTGTCAGGGCTCCTGGGTGGCTCAGTTGGTTAAGCGTCCAGCTTCAGCTCAGGTCATGATCTCACGGTTCATGGGTTCAAGCCCCACATCGCGCTCTGTGCTGACACCTCAGAGCCTGGAGCCCGCTTCAGATTCTGTGTCTCCCTCTCTCTCTGACCCTCCCCTACTTGTGCTTTGTCTCTCTTTCTCTCTCTCAAAAATAAATATTAAAATTTTTAAGTAAAGTGTCATAATGTCTGCAACTTTTTTTTTTTAATGTTTATTCATTTCTGAGAGAGAGAGATTACAAGCAGGGAAGGAGCAGAGACAGACAGAGGGAGACACAGAATCTGAAGCAGCTCCAGGCTCCGAGCTGTCAGCACGGAGCCCGACGCGGGGCTCGAACTCACGAACCATGGGATCATGACCTGAGCCGAAGTCAGAAGCCCAACCAACTGAGCCACCCAGGGTCCCCTGCAACTTACTCATAAAAGATTCAACAAAAGTAAATATGCGTATGGCAGCCGGGGGAGAGCAAATGAACATAAATGTGGCAAAACGTTCACAGCTGATAAATACAGGTGGAGGCTTAATGAGTGTTTATGTACTGATCTTACAACTTTTTGAAATTTTCCCCCCAAAAAAAAAAGAAAACTGGAGGGAAAAGTTAATTAATTGGGAGCCATGGGCAGGAGTTGGGAGGGGGTGAAGAGGAGGGGTCTAGGATGAGATTGTGACAGACACCGGGGCGTGAGGAAGCTTGGGGCTTTTCAGAAATTTCGAATGGTTAGGTATGACTGGAACAGAGACAGCTGATGGCAGGGACATGGCGAAAGTGAGGTGGGACAAGGCGGTGAGCTGTGCGAGCACGTGGGCGCTGCTTCCTGAAGGCCTCGGGCTGACCTTGAGAGGTTCCACGCATCTTTTGTGTTTTAGGTTGATCACATCAGCGTCAATTTAACAAGACTGGCTTAGAAAGGGGCACCATGATGGCAGAAGGCTTAGTTTGTGTGATATTACGGTAGTTCCGGGAACAAGTTCGGTAGGCCTAGAGGGAAATCGTGCCACAGGTCAAGTGGAGAAGACAGTTTTCAAGCTAGATAGAGCGGAAGAATCTACAGGACTTGGCGGTCAGGCTCACTCAGTGTGGAAGGAGGCTGGCTTGGTCGAGTTTGGTTTGATGACTCTCTTAAACCCAAAGGAAAAGGAAAACTTGCGGAAGGGTAAAATGTCTAACTTCTCTAGCCAAGACCAATAACTTAAGGAGACTGGTTTGTACATCAAGGATTTACTTCTCCTTCGTCTCCATATCTAGTATTGCTTGGCATATAGTAGGTGTTCGATAAATTTTTTTTAACTGTTTTTAGAAGTCATGATAGTCGATAGTAACATGCTTCCCTCGGTTGCTGTTCCTCAGGGGAAATACGCTCTACATTTTGTTAATGTTTTCTCCCTGAGGGTTAAGCATTTGGTGAGCATCTGTCTCCTCACACCTGTTGGACTGGTTTACGTGCAATCTCAAATGAACACATGCCAGGGTAGGGCCGAGCAAGGTACCTGCACTTTTAAAATCTATCAGATGTGTCTAGAATTAGTTTTGTCTTAGTTTATTGACTCGGTTCAGAAAGTACAGATATTTCTGTGTCTTAGTAAACGTGATACAGTAAATGTGCATTTGCAGAACTTGCAAAGTAGAAACATTTCTATTTCATATAACATGAATTTTTCAACTGTAAAAATGTCCTCTCGGTAGTGATTCCTATGCTTGAGTAACAGTGACGAACAGATATGGTACTGAAGCCAAGCTTACCTAGACGTTGCATCTCTAACAAAAGAGATGGCCTGGTTGTGTCATCAGAGGATCCCTAGGGATGGGCGCGATTCCTTTGATGGGTGGTGAGCTGAACAAAGCAGGCAAGTAAGGGGCGCCTGGGTGGCTCAGTTGGTTAAGCGTCCAACTCTTGATTTCAACTCAGGTCATGATCTCAGGATTCATCAGTTCAAGCCCCACATGAGGATCTGTGTTGACAGTGCAGAGCTTGCTTGGGATTCTCTCCCTCCCTTCTGTATCCCTCCCCAACTCATGTGCCCTGTCTCTCTCTCTTTCTCTCTCTCTCTTTCTGTCTATCTCTCTCTCTCTCTCTCTCTCAAAATAAAAATAAAAATAAAAAACATTGGGGCGCCTGGCTGGCTCAGTCAGTTAAGTGTCTGACTTCGGCTCAGGTCATCTCGCAGTTTGTGAGTTCGAGCCCCACGTCAGGCTCTCTGCTGACAGCTCAGAGCCTGGAGCTTGCTTGCTTCAGATTCTGTGTCTCCCTCTCTCTCTGCCCCTTCCCTGCTCACATTCTGTCTCTGTCTCTGTCTCTGTCTCTGTCTCTGTCTCACTTTCTCAAAAATAAATAAACATTAAAAAAAATAAAAATAAATAAACATCAGAAAAAAGAAGGCAAGTAAATGATAACGTAGTTACAGCAAGAGACTCAACACTAAGATGTCGGGATTCAGTTTAGACTTTCTGTCCTTGACATCCCGCCCTACCACATCAGAGACCATGTGCTCCCGTCCCCCTCAGCCAGACGTATCACACTTACAATAGCTTGTAATTGTCTGCTTTCCTCCTTCTACCTTATATAAGCACTATGAAACCCATCCACCTTGTGGCTCCCCCATTTAACATGGTGCCGAGCACAAGGTCAGTGCTCCACAGTTTTTACATATATGAATGAATACATGGACGAATAAACATGCGTGACTTCCTAAAAGGATCACAGTTCCCAACAGTCAAAACCGGATTACAAAACCCTTTCTTTGTAATGAGTTTCAATTTAGTGCTTTAAAGAAGACATGACGTGTTTTAGTAGTACATACGCACACATTTGGAGTCCTTCTAGTAAATATGAATGGTCACTTGTAAAACAATCTAAGCCCATATGCTTTACAAATTAGGATTTATTACTTAAAGTGTTGTTTTAGAATCTGCCAAATACGGGACCGCTACCTTAGACCTTTCAGATGCCGGCCGGACCTTTCTCTGATTTTTTTGATTCCAATGAAGCAAAAACTTCAGGACACCGTGAGATAAAGCAGCCAAAAGGAGTTCACACCGTCCCCTTTATTTACTATCAGGGACACTGTTATAGGACTGCTTCTAGCTCTCTGCACGATGGTATCCAAGGCAGGCACTTCTGGTTGATCTTAGGGACAGACCCCGAGGAGTTAGTCTACAATGTACAGCACAGCTTTGTGGCAACTGCTTCTGTGGGAGACATCTTCTGGCTCTTTTGTATGTCCCCTGGGGCAACAACTGCACGTCCTGAGTGACATCTTACCATAACTCAGTGGAAACACCGAGAAGCAAGCAAGCCTAATCCTGGGCAAAGAAGAACTTCTGTCGTAAGATTTTTGCAAGCAATACTTACTCTCTAATTTTGTCGCAATGCATGTAATTTGTCTTTTGGGAAAGAAGCACACAGATCTGGAGGTAATTTGTGTACTGGTCACTGCTCATTCATGAAACATCCTTGTTAGTTGAGGAGAAAAAAAGGTTAGTGACGTCAGAGTTTCCCATAACAGGCGCTTATGCCTGTATTTAAAAACCTGAAACATAGTGGTGTTCCTATCACAAGTTCTCGTAGGGAAAACACCATTTGAAAATGCAAAAAATGAAAGGGCTTTCCATTATGGAGTGAGAATTTTTATTTTCTCCTAAACATAGGTGACTACCTCAGACCTTTGTTTTCTTTTCTTTTAATGCTAGAGTCTACTGTTTGTAAAGACCCTTATCCCATGTTATTAGACAGCTTTTGCAGCAGTAACACTATCTAACGAATTACCCCAAACACAGAGGCTTATTTATATATGTATATATTTATGGATTTATTCTTACACCCACAGGATTAAGGTTCATCGAGGGTAGCTTACATAGGATAGGCTCAGCTGGGTTGATCTGCTCCAGACCATGGGTAAAGGACACTGCTATTTAGTCAAATGGAAATAACCTTGCCCTATATTAGGTTCATTAGGTTTTGTCACCATACATAATCGTTAAACTTGCACTAAAAATGTTTAGCACCAGTATTTTTTATGAAAGGAAAGGAAAAGTAATAAAACTTATTACCAGAGCACTACCTTGCCTGCAGTAAGTTCTTAAATAATATTTGGAAAAAGACAAAGCAATGGAATATAAAAAAAAAAATCAGAGGGGCAACTGGGCGGCTTCGTCGGTTAAACGTCTGACTCTTGATTTTGGCCAGGACGTGATTTTGGCTTGGTTTGTGAGCTAGAGCCCCAAGTCGCTCAGCGTGGAGCCTGCTTGAGATTCTCTCTCCCTCTCTCCTTCCCTTCCCCCACTCACGTTCAAAACATTCTCAGGAAGGCTTCAGGTTTAACGTGGCAGATTGAACACGTCCCTGCCTAAAACCCATTAAAATGATAGTAAAATAAATGAAATAGGTATAAATACCTTTTGGAAGACGAAGACAGATGGACAAGTGGTAACTAACAGCAGAAGGCTGAAACCTACCTTCAAGAGTGTACGTTCGAATGGAGAGTGGTTAAGTTAAATTTCAAGAAATGGAGTCCTTTGAGGACCTGTGAAGTTGGGTTTGGGGCAAGGTTGAAAACTGAAGAATTAATGAAAAAATTAGATAAAAAGTAAGCAAACTTTCAGATCCTCTTATCCAACAGTACCGTCAAGAAACGACTTCTCCCAAAGCAAAAAATATGAGGTTCAGTCTCCAGCGCTAACAGAACTTTCTGTGATAAAGGAAATGTTTTCTGTCAGCATTGTCCACCGTCACGTGGCTCAGTGGCCAGCGTGGCTGGTGTGCCTGCGGAACTACATTTCTAACTTAATTTTAATTAATTAACTTTTTAAAATGTTTATTTATTTTTGAGAGAGAGAGACAGAGAGACAGAGAGGTAGAGAGGAGACACAGAATCCCAAGCAGGCTTCCTGCTGTCAGCGCAGAGCCCGACGCGGGGCTCGAACTCACAAACTGTGAGATCATGACCCGAGCCGAAATCAGGAGTCGCGCTTCTAACCAGCTGAGCCAGCCTGGCGCCCCTAACTTTAATTAATTTAAATTCAAATGGCCCCACGTGGCTAGCGGCTACCACACCAGACAGCGCAGCTGTGGACCCAGGGATACCAAGCACTGCTGAGAACAGGGATGGATCATCTTACGGAGAAACGGAAATTCAGTAAAGTTCTTCATACTGAATAGCGAGAGCTCTCAGCCCTTCCTACTGCTCCGGGCCTGGATTGGGGGATTCCTTCCTGAGGACATCCACCTGCCGAAGAGGAAACATCTGTAACCCCCACGACATGTCTGGCACTCTCCCTCCCTATCTTGTACACGGCAGGGGCCGCCCCACACCCAGAGCTTTCAGTCAGTTTTTTAAATGCCTCACTCTTAAATATGACAAGGCAGCCAAAGATCACCACACGTTTGAGGACAGCTGGCCAGGCCAAAAGAGAGACAAATAACAAACAAAAAAAAAGGGAGCTGACATTACAGACAGCGGGAGGAAAAAAAATTTTTTTTCTTAAATTTCTTCAAAAGGAGGAGCTATTGCAGCAATGAAATAAGACCAGGGTGCGATTTAAAAGATGAGAAAAAGAATTGTAACTATTTTGGAGATTAAAAATATACCAAGATAAAAACACAGGAGAGATATGGGAAGATAAAGTTGAGATGTCCTCTCAGAAAACAAACCAAAAAGAAAATCCAAGAGAAAAGCTGTGAGTATTAGAGCTCCAGAAAGAAAGAAGTGGAAAAGAAAAAAAGGAAAGGATTTAACAAAGAAGCAATGGCAGAAAATTTCTCTAAAATG
The DNA here is from genome assembly GCF_018350195.1 of Panthera tigris. NCBI lineage: Eukaryota > Metazoa > Chordata > Mammalia > Carnivora > Felidae > Panthera > Panthera tigris. The sequence continues at coordinate 9,630,081 of NC_056660.1, read as the reverse complement.
AAAAAAGTCAAGATTCAGATTGAAAAGGCTGAGTCCCCAGCCAAAAACTGGGGAAAAGACTCACCCCAGCCAACAGAAATGCATACATCTGTTGTAAAGATACAGCAAAGGCCATGTACACACATGTTTGTGGCACCTCTTTAATAGCCGAAAACTGAAAACAGCCAGAAGTCCATCCACATTAACGCTGGATAAATTAATCGTAGCATGTTCATAAAAAGGAACAAGCATGAATGAGTTACCCATTACATGCAGGTGACACACGTGAATCTCCCAAACTTAACCGGTGAGACCAGAAGCAAAAGAATATATTGTATGGTTTCATTTTTTTAAAAACATTTTTGCATTTTTTTTTTAACCTTTATTTATTTTAGGAGAAAGAATGCAAGCAGGGGAGGGGCAGAGTGAAAGAAGGAGACAGAATCCCAGGCAGGCTCCAGGTCCCAGCTGTCAGCGCTGAGCCCGACACGACTCGAACTCGCGAAACATGAGATCGTGACCTGAGCCACAGTCAGATGCTTAACTGACTGAGCCACCCAGGTGCCCTTGTATGATTTCATTTCTATAGAAATTCACAAACAGGCAAACTCTGATCTGTGGTGTTAGAAATTAGGATAGTGATTACCACTAGGAGCAGGTAGTGGCCAGAAGCAGGCTCTTTTAGTACTCTCTTTCTTAATCTAGGTACCGGTTACACATTATGTGTGAATTTTGTAAAAAAATCATCCAGTTGATACTTACGATTCATGCCCTCTTCTGTGATTATATTATTCTTCAGTAAAAAGCTTACGTTTCTGAAAGTTCCTACCCAAACACATCATAGTGAAATTTCGAACCAGATAAAAGCCTTCAGTGGGGGTGGGGAGATAAAAGGATCGAGACGGAAAATAACTTAAGACTCCTTGAGAGCACCTAGAAGCATAAGCAAACGGAAGCAAAAAAGGACTATAGGAAAACATGTCCAGGGAAGGAAATGTCATGGAGGTATACTACAGGGAACAGTATTTACATTTAATGATATAAATACCGAGGGGCGCCTGGGTGGCTCAGTCGGTTAGGCTTCCAACTTCAGCTCAGGTCACGATCTCACAGTTCGTGAGTTCAAGCCCCGCGTCGGGCTGTGTGCTGACAGCTCAGAGCCTGGAGCCTGCTTTGGATTCTGTGTCTCCCTCTCTCTGTGTTCCTCCCCTGCTCACACTCTGTCTCTCTCTCAAAAATAAAAATTAAAAAAAATAATATAAATGCTGAATATTGACTTAATTTTTTTAAACCTTCATATTAGGAAATTAGGAAAAGGAAAGTGCAATGTGTCATGAGAAAGAAGTTAGGGAAAACGTCTCAGCCCTAATAGCCTATCATACGAGATCAATACTACGTATACTATGTGTGTATATTACTTTGACAGTTAATTTTTAAACAGTGGTCATCAGAAGAAAAATAATTGGATAATAATTGCAACACAGTGAGAATTGTTTTTCGCAGTAACTTCTGTTTAACTGGAGAAAATAAAGTTTTCCATTTCTTGATCCTAAAGTGCACTTTAGTGTTTTTGTCAGCTTTGTAAAGCCCAATGTTAGAAAAATGACATTGAAAACATGCTTCTGTTTTCTGAGTTAATGTTATCTGTAATCATTACAAAAGTGGACTTTTATTATTTGAGCGTGTGTTGCTTAGCTTAGTGTATTCAGGTCGCAACTGTGGGGGGGGGGGGACAGGGAACAGAAGGGGGAAAAAAAGGTGTTCGTCAGTTCCAATAAGTGGAATAAGAAGATGTCATAAGCATGGCACTTAGCATCTTTGCAGTTTCCCTGCTGAAGCAGTTAATCCTAGAAGCCTTTTTCCTGAGGCCCAAATGGTTAAAATGGGCCCGGAGGGAAAAGGTGCCCATTTCCCTCTCCTCTTACCGGTAGTATTACTCATCCTTTTGGCTTAGAGAAAGTAGCAACACACACACACACGCACACACACGCACACACCTTTTAATGAGGTCTTCCATTCCCCCAGAGTGTTGAATTTCAGAAGAAGTTCTCTATCATTTTCATGATAGGCAGCTTATTTTTTCCCAATCGTGACAGTTGGGAAACTTCAGAATGAACTGAGCAAGTATGGAAGTCTCCCCCACCTTATCTTCTCCGAGGGCTGACAAAGCAGGGTTTCAGATGAATCCCCTCAGATGGTGTTGGAGGCTTATCAAGACGGGGGGGTTGAGGTTTGCGATCACTCTGTGAGAGGGGAGAAAGAGAAAGCCCAAACGGGGGGGAAACTCGAGAGAGGAGCCTTCTCCTTCAAGTTGTCATTATCAGGGTCCCCCCAGAAAAGACTGACGAGTAACCCAACACTGACTTGGAAAATCAGCTCTCAGTCAAATCCCCTCTCTTAACCTGTGTCAGCCATTGACCAGTCCCTCCGCTGTTGTAAACAGGGAACAGTGCAAACCAAATTGAGAGAAGGGTGAAAACGCAAATCTTCCAAAACATGGGAAATTCTATGGAGTCTATGAAAGCGATATTCGAAAACAGCCAGAATCACAGGAAAGAGGGAGATGCACGGGGAAAAAAAGAATCCATATGGATGATACCCTGATGCCTCAAAAAGAGTGAGGTGAATGTTTTTTTTTAATGTGCTGGAAGCCCTTGGAAAATTGATGAGCCCTTCCTTTAATATTTGTGGGGAAAATGACCATTTTAACAGTTAAGCTGTACAACTCAAGCCTGAAGTGAAGGGTGTTACATTGTGCCAACATACATTTTTGTCAGATAAAAGTATACCCCCTGAAGTCAGGAATATACTTACTTTGTTCATTCTGAGAACTAGCATGGTATTGCAACGATGTCTAAATTCTGATCAACCTAAAATGAAGTCAGCGTTTTCATGATACAAAGTTTCATCAAATAAACCTTTTTTTTCCCCCGAAAAAAGATTTATTACAAAATTTAGCCCTGAATAAAGTGAATTCGTTTCATGTGGCCTTTTCTGATGTCTGGGGTTTTTTTTGGATATAAGGATCTCCCAGAGTACTTTTAAAATGCATTATTTGGCGGACGCCTGGGGCTCAGTCAGTTGAGCATCCGGCTTCGGCTCAGGTCATGATCTCGCGGTTCGTGAGTTCAAGCCCCGTGTCGGGCTCTGTGCCGACAGCTCAGATTCAGATTCTGTGTCCCCCTCTCTCTCCGCCCCACCCTGCTTGACATTTGTATATCATCTTTGGAGAACTATCTATTTAAGTTTCTTGCCCATTTTTAAGTCAGGTTATTTGATTTTTGTTGTTCTTGAGTCATAGGAGTTCTCTATATATTTTGGATATTAACTCCTTACCAGATATGATTTGCAAATGTTTTCTCCCTTTTGTGGATTGCTTTTTCACCCTGTTGATTATATCCTTTGATGCACAGAAGTTGATACATTTGGTGTCTCATTTGTCTATTTTGCTTTTTTGCCTGCGCTTTTTTTTTTTTTATGGTAGCATATCTAAGAAATAATTGCCAAATTCAGTGTTGCAAAATTTTCTCCCTGTGTTTCTTCTGGGGTTTTTATAGTTTTAGGTCTTCAATTCATTTTGAGTTAGTTTTTGTATATGGTGTAAGGCAAACTTCCAATTTCATTCTTTTGCGTGTGGATATCCAGTTTTCACACCAGCATTTGTTGAAAAGACTGTCCTCTCACCCATTGAATGATCTTGGCTCCCTTGTCGCAAATCATTTGACTGTATATTTGAGGTTTTATATCTGAGCTCTCTATTCTATTCCATTGGTCTATATATCTCCTTTTAATCCCCCTTTACCTTTGATGGTCAGGTAAGTTAATTGATAGCTAAATTCAGAGCTCAACTACAACCATGGATGTGGACCTTCACGATGTGAAAGTTGATGTTCTCTTCTTTTCTTGCCATGGCCTTGAACTTTTTCTCTCCTTTAAGTTTCTCCTGGTCCAGATTCTTGATCCATATTTCTTTTTTATTAGTATGCTGTGGTATATGCTCTTATCTTGAAGTACCCTATATGCTTTATGGATAAACTGAGACAACACATCACTCCCGTAATCCGTCAATCACACACAGCTGCTAGGATGCTCACGATCTCATTGAAGAGGTTGGCTTCACACGTGGAACAATGCAAGACAGAACGTGTGTCACCACATGCAGGTTCGAGTATTAAGCTCTGGGAGATAGAAAAGGAAGAGAACAATGTGGGACAGAATGTGCCACGGACTGGGTTGTACTCGGACTGGGTGTCTAAGGAATGTTAGCGCTTGGATTGATAGCCATAGAGGGTAGACAAAACAGAGCTTTCCCTCAAAAGGAGGAGGCTTGTAAGGCTAAAATGAGAGACAGGACTGAGCCTGGCCTGGGCCAGAGGGTGTGACTAGACTGAGACCGAGAATGAGAAGGTGGAAGGGGACCCGCTCACAAAGGAATCAAATACCGGAGTGAGGAATTCGGATGGACCTTAATCTTTGTCAACATGCCCACCTACCTGGGGAGATAAGGACAGTATCTTCCGGGATAGAGTGGAGGGTTTTCAAACTAGGGGTTTTGACCAGCATTGGGTTTTTTGGGTTTGTTTTTGGTTTTGTGTTGTTTAATGAAAGAGAAAATTTCACAATGCTTTGCAGATAGCAGGTAGAAGTCTGGTTGCAGTTGCATGCGTGTGTGTGTGTGTGTGTGTGTGTGTGTGTGTGTGTGTGTGTGCTGGGTCACGGCGTGAAATGCAATCAAAAAGCGTGAAAGACACTGGTGTAGAAGAAACTGCACGGTTCTGTTACAGATCTAAAGTACTGGGAAGCCCTAACCTTGAGCCACATCAGACTGCACCACAGTATTGTGAAGTCCTCAGGCTGTGGTGACACAGATGTCTCCCCATGCTCCGATCCCAGCTCCTCCCCGCAGGGGACATTACAAGGGGTACTGGCTCCAAGAGCCTTTGCTCCGCCTCACGCCTCGCTTCTGTTGAAGCCTTCACTCGACCCCCCTGAACGTGGATCCATGCAGTCTGTAGTAGAAAGAGTACATGTTTTAGTCTCAGCAGATCTGGGCTAGTTCAGCCACTTACTAACAAAGTTGTGAAGCCATTCTGAGCCCCAGTCACCTCTTCTGGAAAAATGGGGAGAAATAATACCTATCTCATAGGGTTGTAGGGAAGATTTGATGTCCCCCTCAAACAAGCTCTATGTATTCCACTTCTGGGAGGGTATCTATGTAAGTCTTCACGTGCCAAGATTCATATGAGTGGATGGCTGCTGGCAGTCTTTCTTACAGAACCAAAACTTTAGAAGCCTGTAAATCCGTAATAGGGGATTGATTTTTTTTTTATTATGATATATCAATAGAACAGAATACTATGTAGCTACTAAAAAGAGTGAGGTAGAGGCACCTGGGTGGCTCAGTCGGTTGAGCATCCGACTTCGGCTCAGGTTATGATCTTGCAGTTAGTGAGTTCAAGCCCCGCGTCGGGCTCTGTGCTGACAGCTCAGAGCCTGGAGCCTGCTTCCGATTCTGTCTCTGTCTCTCTCTCTGCCCCTCCCCTGCCCACACACTGTCTCTCTCTCTCTGCCTCTCTCTCAATTGTAAATAAACATTAAAAAAAAAATAAAAACTTAAAAAAAAAATAAAAAGAATGAGGTAGGCCTAGATCTGCTGATATAGAAAGATATTTGCAGCACTATTAAGTGGGAAAAAAATAAGTTGTAAAACCATGATCCCGTTTTACGAATACATAGATTTTTGGATATGTGTCAAGAAATGGCTATAGGAATTTCTTGAAGTCAGAATTACGAAGAACTTTAAATTTCTGTTTTATCAGTTTTTCTGTTTTTACAGTGGGCATGTGTGAATTTTATATTTAGAAAAAAATTAGCTTGATATACATATATGCATTCACATGCTTGTATTACCTGGCGTAGTAATTCTGAGCAGATACCTAGACATTCTTTGTAGTTAGTAGTTATTGTAAGTATTTGCTTTCAGCATAGGTGTTCTGAATCTTCAAATCAAATATTTCTGTAGCAGTGGAACCATTGTGCCTGGGGGTTCTCGGTGAAAATATACCCATTTTTCCTTCCTGGTAGACTGATTACTCTAGTTGAGGCCTGTTCTCTTTTCCCCTTTACTCAGTGGGCTCGGGACACCCCTCACAGGATATGCCGTCATTCATTTTAATTTTTAAAATTATAATAGCAATTTAAGCTCATCTTAAATATTTAACGTTTTTTATTTATTTTTGGGACAGAGAGAGACAGAGCATGAATGGGGGAGGGGCAGAGAGAGAGGGAGACACAGAATCGGAAACAGGCTCCAGGCTCCGAGCCATCAACCCAGAGCCTGACGCGGGGCTCGAACTCACAGACCGCGAGATCGTGACCTGGCTGAAGTCGGACGCTTAACCGACTGCGCCACCCAGGCGCCCCTCATCTTAAACATTTAAACAATACTGAAGTTTATAAAGTAAAAACTGAAAGTCCTCATTCTTCAGTCCCGCTACTCAAGAATGGAGATAGTTCAGTGTATGGTCTTTAGAACTTCTGTGCATATGCAAACGTCCGTGTGTATTTTTGTTACACAAATGAGATCATATCATGTATACCAATAAGTATCCTCCCATATCCTAGATTAAGTTGTAATTACAGTGCATCCTCGCGAAGAAGCACGTAATAGTACCCTTCGTAGGTATATCATAATTTATTTCACCATTCCTTCTATTGTTCTATTTCTGGCCATTGCTAGCAGTGCTCCGAAAATATTTTTACATATATCATTGCCCACTTCAGTGAGCAGATCTGTAGGATAAATTCTTACAAGTGGAATTAGTGTTGTTCAAAAGATACCTACATGAATAATAATTGTTGTCACGTTGCCCTAATTTACACTTCTCCCAGCAGTGACTATATGAATTCCTTTTCCCCCCACACACCTCCTCACCAGTATTGTAATTATTGTCATCCTAAAGTCCTCATCAGCCCGATGTATGAAAAATGGATCTGATTGTTTCACTTGAATTTCCTTGGAGTGAAATTGAACATCTCTGTTGCCACACCTGTTGGGAAATGTCACACGTGTCTGCAGATCCAGTGGGAAGTTGGGTCTGGAGTCTGCGTTCTTGGTTAAATGGTGGTACTCTTCTATTAATATGCTTAGAAATGTGGTCCAGGATAGAGCATTAGGAAGAACAGACAGAGCAGATGGTATGATCTAGTATATTCATGGTTTCCTATTTGGATATCCATGGCAGTGGGGGAGGACAGGTTGGATGGTGGCATATTTCTATGCATAGAAATAATAACCGTGCGGCTGCTGATTGAGCAGTCCCCAGTCCCTCACCTGGCTGAAATATTCCAGTTCAAGCTTTTCTGAAACTACGGAAATCTCGTCCATTATTCTCTGTGTACTCTTTCCCACAGAAATCTGGCACGGTATTGATTCAGCCTCTGGAAGAACCAACACCAGTTTATCAAACCCGCATCCCCTCACCTAGCAGTGCCTCATATGCCTCAGGGATTTCACAAAACTTCCTTTTAGAATCACTGCTTGAACTGGTCATGTTTTAAACCTCTGTAAAGAAACTTGTTAACGCGGCAAAATGTAGGCAGAGCCTTCAATGCAGAGAGTGTTCAGATATCTTTACCATCAGCTTTTTGGTGATCGCTCGGTCCCCTCTTATCCCCTTATTGGTTTCTCCATCTTAGGATCCAGAGGGACCTACTTGTGGAAAGGACATGATTCTTTCTGACTACTCAGGACCTCCCAAAACATTGCAGTCTCACGCAGATCTTAGTTAAGGAATTTTGTGCTTTGTTTTGTTTTGCAGCTTCCTGAGGTAAGCCCAGTGGTTCTCCTCTGTTGTTTGTTTTTTAATTTTGTTTTAATGTTTATTTATTTTTGAGAGAGAGAGAGAGACAGAGACAGAGTACAAGCAGGGGAAGAGCAGAGAAGGAGGGAGACACAGAATCCGAAGCAGGCTCCAGGCTCTGAGCCGGCAGCACAGAGCCCGACGCGGGGCTCGAACTCACGAGCCGCGAGATCATGACCTGAGCCGAAGTCGGATGCTCAACCGACTGAGCCACCCAGGCGCCCCTCTCCTCTGTTTTTATACCTATCAGCTTTTCCCCCACGGACTTCATGTCTTGAGATTTCATGTCTTCCAAACGCACTGCGCTCACAACTAATTCATTATTCCTTTTTTTTTTTTTTTTTTTTTTTTTTTTAAGTCAAGCAGATATATAATGTAACTACAAATAGAGCTTCTGGTCAACCTGCGACAACCAGTGTTAACTCACGCAAGAGTCAACTCAATCAAAAGCAAGGGAAGGTGATAGGTTAGTACTTCTGTGGGTAGACTTGAGCTTACCCTCCCCCACCACACTCGTTATCTTCTTTGTTTTCCTAAAAAGGGAAAGATTCTGGGCTGAGAACGCCCTAAGTTACCCCTTCTAAATGATAACTCACTTCCTTTATCCCACCCCTCTGACTTTCCTAACTAGTATGCGGTTGACCGTGAAAGAGGGTGAGTGGCTCAAGATCACCCACTTCACCCCTGCACCCAAAACAAGACAGCGCACATTTACATCTTGCTGGCAAAGGAAGCCCCGAGTGGAAAGTTTTATGTAGAAAACAGCCTTGGAAGTGAGTGATGTGTCACCGGCCCTGCAGCACACTGAGTTCCCTGTTTGGGATCAGGTTGTTAAGACCACATGCGGATGAGGTGCTGTAAAAGTGTCTGCCTTCTCCAGTTCAGTTTTCCCAGAGTACATAAATCCACTGACAGTTTTCTTTAAACAGTTGTTCTCAGCTTCAAATAAAATTTTAAAATAATTAACACCTGGTTTGCTTTTTAAAAAGTCTGATGTGTAAAGTCGGGCATGGGGAGGGTGTAGGCTGGGGGTTATGGAAGGCATTGTAATATCGGGAGAGAACACAAGTTTCTCGTGATTAGGCATGGTTGACTTTGAACCATGGCTTCGCCAAATATTTGGCTATGTGACCTTGGGAAGGTTACTTTTAAGTCTCGATTTGCGTATCTGTAAGTAGGGATACTATTTCCTTGAAGTCTCGTTTCTTTGAGCATTGAATAACAGAAATGAAGAGGCACAGCATAGTGCCAGAAAAGGCACTGGTCAGAGCTCAGTGAAGGACGGCTCCCCTCTCCATTCCCATCTCTCTGTATGACTCATAGAATCAGAGCCTCCTTCTTTTTTTTCCATTTAACTTGAACTTAGTTAACTGACAGTGTAGTGTTGGCTTCAGGAGTAGAACCCAGTGATTCATCTCTTAAGTATAATACCCAGTGCTCATCCCAAAAGGTGCCCTCCGTAATGCCCATCACCTATTCAGCCCATCCCCTCACCCACCTCCCCTCCAGAAACCCTTAGTTTGTTCTCTGTTTTTTAAGAGTCTCTCATGGTTTGTCTCCCTCTCTGTTTTAATCTTATTTTTCCTTCCCTTCCCCTGTGTTCATCTGTTTTGTTTCTTAAACTCCACATCTGAGTGAAATCATATGATAATCGTCTTTCTCTGACTTATTTCACTTAGCATAATATGCTCTGGTGCCATCCATGTTGCTGCAAATGGCAAAATTTCATTCTTTTTCATCACCAAGTAGTATGCATTATCCATTCATCCGTCGATGGACATTTGGGCTCTTTCCATATTTTGGCTATTGTGGATAGCGTTGCTATAAACATTGGGGTGCACGTGCCCCTTCGAATCAGCATTTTTGTATCCTTTGGATAAGTCCCTGGTAGTGCAATTGCTGGGTCGTAGGGTAGTTCTATTTTTAATTTTTTGAGGAACCGCCATACTGTTTTCCAGAGTGGCCGCACCAGTTTGCATTCCCACCAGCAGCGCAAGAGGGGTGTCCTTTCGGAATCAGAGCCTTCTGTTCCGTGTGTATTTAAGGGAACCCTGGATGCCACGTGCTGATGCCGACTGAGGAAGCCACAGTCCATGAGGGGACAAGGGGGTAGAAGACGGGCCATGCCATTGTACCCCTAGAAGCAAGTCCCCTGAGCCACTGCAGACTAGCAGACCTCTGAGGGGGGTCAGAAGAGGCTCAGTGGTGGGAGCTCTTGCCGTATTCAGGCTCTCCTTACCCCATCACACTGCCACGTCACGTGGCGTCTGGCCGTCCCCTACAGGGAGGGGGAAGCAGTGCCTCCCGGGATTAGTTCAAGGGCCAGGTGAGAGTAGGTTGAAGGCTCTGTCCATCGTCCTGCCTCTGGCCGGCGCCTTTCTCCCCGAAGCCTCTCTCAGAGCCCAGGCTTCAGTTCTGGCAAACAAGAACCAATGGACCTACGTGCTGGGTCCCAGCAGTTACCTCCCCAAGCAGGGTCCTGTCTCCCTTCTGAGAGAAATACTCCTCCCAGCTCTCTCTCCTACCACCCCCCAGAGAGTGAGGAGACTCAGCACCGGACCCACAGCCACTATAGACCCTACTGTGGTGAGGATTCTTGAGCTGCCCAGTACCTCGGCTGCTTGCCAACGTGCAGGCCCTCGGCCGCCCTCTTGACCTACCTGGCCCGGAAGCCTGCACGGCTCTGGGATGCACAGAAAAAGACCCTCAGCAGGATGTGCTGGAAACATCGAGATAAGCGATGAGTGACTGTGACCTGAGAAGCTGAGACAAAACAGCACCAAGTATTTCTAAATCGCTAAGACGACGGTGGAACGCAGCAAGAGAATAAAGGTGCTCAATCCTTTGACCTGGCCCTGCCACAGGAAGGCAGTGTGGTACAGCCGGGGGTGGGAACGCAGGCCCTTTGGCGTCAGGCAGACCAGGCCCCTTTCTGGTCTCTGTCTTGGGCCAAGTACCTTAGCGGTGACGGTGGAGGCGGGACCACGGCAGTAGTTCTCGCTGTTGGCAAGTGCTGAGGTCTTACTCTGTGCCGAGCAGTGTCAGGTACTCTCTTCCCTGCGAAATGGGAATTAAAAAATACTCTCTCGCAGAGTTGGGGAAATAATGGGTGGTTCCCATCAAGTCAGCGGTATACAGCGGGTGTTCGGTAAATGCGAACTTTCTTCTAGGAGGACGGGTCCTAATGAAATAATAAAAAGGAGCAGAAGAGATTCCTTCTGTGCGAGGACGTAACCTGGAAGCCGCCGTCTCTTTTTAGGTCTGTTAATATTTGCTTTACATACTTAGGTGCTCCTGTGTTAGGCGCGTTAATATTTACCGATGGTATGTGCTCTTGTTGGATTGACTCCTTTGTCATTATGTAATGCCCTTCTTTGTCTTTTATCACAGTCTTTGTCTTAGAGTCTGTTGGGTCTGATGTTAAGTATAGCTGCTTCGGCTCTCTTTTTATTTCCTTTTCCATCCCTTCACTTTCCGTCTGCATTGTATCCTTACATCCGAAGTCGAGGCTCTTGTAGACAGCATATAGATGGGCCTTCTGGAAGCCACCGTCGTGTCCCGCGCCAGGAAAATGTGTAACAGATGATGACAGGGTGTTATGCAGCCACTAAAATATTTATGAAAAAAAAAAAAAGACATAAAATGGAAAGCATTCATGATTTTATGTCAGGTCAATAAAGTAAAATGCAAAATCGCAGGCGTACGTCAATGACCCCTACATCGCTTCAAGTATAGACAGGGGTTTGGAAACAAAATACAATAATTAAAAGTTGTGAGACGTAGGTTCTTTAATGTTGAGAGGTACTGCCTTCCAGTTTAAAACAAAGCAAACAGGGGCGCCTGGGTGGCTCAGTCGGTTAAGCGTCCGACTTCAGCTCAGGTCACGATCTCACGGTCCGTGGGTTCGAGCCCCGCGTCAGGCTCTGGGCTGATGGCCCGGAGCCTGGAGCCTGCTTCCGATTCTGTGTCTCCCTCTCTCTCTGCCCCTCCCCAGTTCGTGCTCTGTCTCTCTCTCTCCCAAAAATAAAAAATAAACATTAAAAAAAAAAAAAAAAAGCAAGCAAACAAACAAACCAAAAAACAAACCAAAAAAGCCCGACAAGAACAAAAGCAGTGCCAGGGGCCACAGGTAGCAGCTGCTGTGGGCATGATCAGGATAACCTTAGCAGGTGTCAGATATGAAAAGGATTCCAGTGCTTTGAACCACACCAGCCTCTGCAGAGAGTGAGTGGGCCCTCTCAATAACATCTCTTTGTTGTTCCTATACTAAGAATGGAACGCATCTTTTGGACAAATCCTGAAAAAAAAAATTTTTTTTGGTTTCAATAGATACACCACACGCTCATCGACCTGCTGGACTCTGTAAACCCAACACAAGGTCACGGTCCAGTGTTGAGAAGTTGACTTTGCTAGTGAGGTAAGGAAGCTCTCCGTTTAGAGGCCTTTACCCTGGCTCGGCTGGGGTTTAGTAACATGCAGATTTTCTTTGACTAGAAAAGAGTGGTGCTGTAGAGCTTATAACCTCCAAGGAGATCATTTCATAAAATATTGATTTTTTTGCACATAAAGGAGATAGTTCATGAATAGAAAATGTAAGCATCAGCAAAAATTCTTTCGCACTCTCAGTTCATGAACACGGAAAGTAATGAATCCCGCTTACCAACTGAGGCTGACATCTATTCCTTCTGGGGGGGGTGGGGGGGGTGGGAGGGGCAGAGCTAGAATATTATTCTTCCTCAATGTCATAATTCCAAGAACAGATGTGCCCAAAAGAGACCAACCTGGATTGTACAGCCTTTTACTACAAGCTGTGAACACCGCACCATAGACTTTGCTGCAAGTTGTAGATTTTGTTTTGCCTCTGTACCTCGCAAGCTACAACCGGGCCTTTTCCCAAAATCAGATTCGTCTTAGTGAGCTGTTCCTGGCCAATGTGGTTTACTAGCTGTTGCCGTCTTGTGAAAGCCAGCAGCGGTATCACAGCATCTCACGGGGTGGCGCCCTGCTGCGTCCTCCCCACACTCCCCAGCTTACCCCAGATCTGTCATCGCCCTTGTCCCCACTCTGTAGCAGATAGCTCTCCTGAGGTTCCAGTGGCCTGGTGTGGTGAAACAGCAACGGGCCCAGAATCTAAGAAGCATCTTACTAGTTGACGTGCTGTCTCTAACTGAGCTATCTTGAGCAAGTCAATGAATCAGGCTTCGTGTTTGCTTCCTTGACTGTGGGTAAGGAATGGGGACAGATGTTGTGTGGATCGAATGAGCAAATGCAAGGCAGAAATACTTTAAAAATAAGTGCGTTGGCCACAATGAAGATACTCGTTCACACCCACCAGGACGGCAATAAGCAAGAAGACGAGATAATAACAAATGTTGACAAGGATGTGGGGAAATTGGAACCCTCATATTTTGCCAGCTGGATTGTAAAATGGTACAGCTGCTTTGGAAAACAGTCTGGCAGTTCCTGAAACAGTTAAACATAGAGTCACTGAAAGACCCAGCAATTCCACTCCTGGGGATGTGCCCGGGAGAAATGAAAACATCCATTTACACGAAAATTTGCACATGAATGCTCGCAGCATTATTCACGATAGCCAAAAAGTGGAAACAACCCAAGCGTCCATCGGCTCCAGTAGATAAATCAAATGTGGTATATCCATACAGTTGAATATTATTCAACGGGAAAAGGGTGTGCAGAACTGATACAGGCTACAGCACGGGTGAACCTTGACGACGTTACGCAAAGTGAGAGGAGCCGCATATCGTGATTCCATGTATATAAAATACCCAGAAGAGGCAGATCCATAGAGATGAAAAGTAGATTAATTACCGGAGCGCTGGGAGTTGGGGGAAGAATGGGGAGAGGTTGCTAATGGGTCCAGGGTTTCTTTCTGGGGTGATGAAATTGTTCTAAAGTTGATTTATTGGTATACATCACAAAGATACTGAAAAGCATAGAATGTTGCACTTTAAATGAGTGAACTGTAGAGCATGTGAATTTTATCTCGACAAAGCTGTTATGGAAAAAAAAAAAATTCGTGCAAGGCAAAGGCCATTAAATAGTAATCCTGTGTTTTCTGCGCTTACCAGAGCGGAATCTCAGCAGGGTTCCATTCAGAGCCTGATTGACCCCAACGTCTGTAAAATCGCGATGCACCTTAATGATCGAAGCTGCCTCACAGTCTGTTGGCCAGGCCACAGCCGTCGTTACCTACATGTCCATGAACTTCAAATGCAGCAGTGTCCAAACTTGGGAAATGGGTGTCCGTTGCTTGCAGCCAACTCCCAGAAGGAAGGGTGAAGCCCTCTTTAAACCCCAAGAGCCAAATGCTTATGGGAGAGGGAGTGGGGAAAATGAGACGTCATCACATGCTTGGCGGTACTCTTGAGGCAGGAATCAAAACTAGGCCAACAGACAGCGCAGCCCCAAGAGCGTTTAGTACTGTAGGATTCTCTTAAGAAATGCTGCCTCTCCCGTACCCCCGACGGTACCAAGGGTGATACGGAGTGAATAAGCAGTGACACACACTCTGGGTCAAACAAGGGATTCGGAAGATGGGGGCACTGAGCGTGAAGACAACATAGGAATATTTCTTGTAATATTTATTCATTATTTTGAGAGAGAAAGAGCGAGTGAGCATACGCACAAGGGGGTAGAGGCAGAGAGAAAGGGAGAGAGAATCCCAAGCAGGCTCCACGCTCAGGCAGAGCCTACGCAGGGTTCCATCCCACGACTGTGAGACTGTGACCTGAGCCGAAATCCAGAGTCAGATGCTTAACCGACGGAGCCACCCAGGCGCCCCGCGTAGGAACGTTTTAAATGACTTTATTTTGCCTATGTTTTCCTTTTTATGTGGGCAAAAGGATGATAAATGTTTTAAAAATCGAAGTCTGAAAGAGCGACTTCATAGGGTCTGAAATGAAAATTGCAAGTACAGATAAGAAAGCATCATCTGATAGTTTAATTAGCAACATTTTTTTTAACCGCCGCATAATACAGTGTCGCGTCTTAGGATCAGAGGTCTTATATTTGATGATATTTGGTACTTATTCAAAGTAGCTCATGAGGGTGGTGGGAACCTCTAAGTTGAAGGTAAACCTCTCTTAGCTGCCTCATTGAAAAATAATCGTAGTGAGTCCAGGCCCGGGGGGCCAGGGCCAAATAATAAACATACAAACAAACAAATCAATCAATAAATATTTAGTGTAATTCTAGCTTCTCAAACGTTAAAATTGACACCTGTTCTCAGACTTTCGTAGAATTTTTGTTAGTAGTTAAGGATTGTTTGTGGTTTATGACCCCTTACTCTGTGTGCTTTTCGTACATTTTCTCATTCGCCCCTGACAACAATGATATGTAGAAGGTGGAACTGTTGCTTATCTTATAGAAAAGGAAACTGAGGTTTAGAAATACTAAATATTAGAAATATTAAATATTAATACCGCCTGGGTAGCTGAGTCGGTTAAGCATCCGACTTTGGCTCAGGTCACGATCTCGCGCGGTTCATGACTTCAGACCCCGTGTCGGGCTCTGTGCTAACAGCTCAGGGCTTGGAGCTGCTTCGGATTCTGTGTCTCCCTCCCTCTCTGCCCCTCTCCCACTTGTGCGCGCGCGCTCTCTCTCTCTCTCTCTCTCTCTCAGAAAAAAAAAAAAAAATTAAAGAAAAAGAAATATCAAATAACCCTCTCAGAGTCATCCAGGAACAAATGACAGAGCTAGGACTTGAATCTATCTGACTCCACAAGATCACTCTTGACCACTCTCCCAGAGCACATTTCATGGCTGATTGCAAATTGAATCTTCAAACCACAGACAAGGAAACAAATGGACATAGAAGTCGTATGGTAGTTGCAGACTTCTGGGCATTCTCTGATTACCCCAATGGTCCACGAGGCCAGCGCTGCGTTTCCCATGTTCTAGATGGAGGTGGGAGCAAGAGAAGTGAGAACCTGTAGTTTCAGGCTCCGGCTTTCTCCTTCTGCAAATTCTGCCAGCGGCTGTAAAACCAAGTTTTTGTCTCCCACCTTCATTCTCTGAGCATTCTGGCTCTGCTTTCGTGTGCTGAAATACCCAGGGAGGGAACTGCAGAGGATTTGAGATGCAGAGCCAGAACAAGGATCTCCTGTGACAAAATCCCCAAACACGGAGCTTTAGAGCTAAATGGGATCTCGGAGATCGGCACACATCAAAACCACCTCTGCAGCTTTTCCCAGACCTGTTGAGTGAGAATCTCAAGGGAGTCGGTGTAAGAGTTAGATTCTCTGTGGTGCTCAAAATAGGGTTCCTGGACCAGCAGCTTCAGCGTCACCTGGGAACTTGTTAGAATTGCATTCTTGGCCCCCCACCCCCACCCCCCAGGCCTGTGGACCAGCGACTCCGGGGCTGTGGTCCAGCAATCTGTGCTTTATGAAGCCTTCCAGTAGTTCCTAAAACCTCCTAAAGTTTGAGAACCACTGACTTAGAGCAGAAATTTGGACAGGATACTAAGGTTAGTCCTCCTTTTTGAAGTATATAGCAGCTCTGTTTCAAATTCAGTAAAAAAATATATATATATATTTATTTTCATTTTTTTCTACATGAAATTTCTTTTAGAATTTATAGTACTTAAAAGCACAAGAACCCTAGCCTAAAATTCTGATCTTATTCTCCTCTCTTCCATGGGGCCTTACTCGACTTAATTATCATTGATGAAAAGTATCCTTTCTTAAAAAGCTGTTTAGTCTGACATGTTTTCTTTTTTTTTTAATTTTTTTGAATGTTTGTTTATTTTTAAGAGAGAGAGAGAGTCAGAGCATGAGCGGGGGAGGGGCAGAGAGAGGGAGACACAGAATCCGAAGCAGGCTCCAGGCTCTGACCTGTCAGCACGGAGCCTGATGCGGGGCTCGAACTCACGAACCGAAGTCGGACGCTCAACCGACTGAGCCACCCAGGCGCCCCAGTCTGACGTGTTTTCTGCATTCAGTTGTAAAGTATTAGATGACAGAAACCACCTTGCTCCACTTATATTTGAAACATGTCCACTTTAGTGATGCACAAATGGTATGGCATCACTTTTCTAGAAGTCTCCTTGGGAGATTCATTTTGCCATATAGGTATTTTATTAATATAGTTGTTAAAAATCAGTTTTCTAGCTCACTGACACTAGGGAGTATAGTGAAAAGTTGTGACAGCCAATAGGGAAAGAGGGAAGACACTCTCCTGAGTATCTTTTAATCGATTCAGTTTCTGGAACATTTCTTTCCGGACTAATATTTTGACTTGACATTTGGTCTGGGAAAGCGAGGGACTTGTTTAGGTCAGCATTTCTCAGATGGTGTCCCTAGATGTCAAGCCCTGTCCCGAAGCAAAGAATCTGGGGTAAATACACCTGCGAAATGCTGTGTTACAAAAAAATTAACTCGGTTCACTTCATGGCTTCTTTGAGCTCTTAGTACGGTCACATGCAGCGTGTCTCTCCAAGGGGGTAGTTAACACACAGATTCCTCAAATAAAAACTTTTGGAAACGCACCAACACAAGCATCATTTCTAAGGATCTTCTGCGTTGACATGGAGATAGAATTGTGACACGGAATCCTTCTTTGTAATGCTAATTTATGCAAAGAAATGTTACCTGTAAATCCCTTTGATGATTACCTTAGTTGGTGACATATTTTGCTAGCTGGCTTTTGGTGTCCTGAAACTAAAATATAGCCCCTGGGTGTATGAAATGTGTAGCTGGTGCATCTAGCTATAAGTAATTCCTTTTTATGTTTTATAAAAACATCACTTCTGGAATAATGTATTTTAAGCAATTTAATACATATAAAATGAGCATGCCAGATATGGCCCAAATTAAAATTTTTGTTAAATCTCTTTTTTTTTTTTTTTGATGATAGAGAAGACTAATTGACATTTTGACATTACTGGTGATAAGGTAAAGTTATTTCGATTATTAATGTTTTCTCAGTGGGTATGTATTGACAGTAATGTTAAATAATATATTAATAATTAAGACATTTAAAAAGAGGTATTAGTCTTCTGTTGCCACATAACAAAAATTGTCACAAATAGAAGCACCTGGGTGGCCCCGTCGGTTAAGCGTCTGCTTCTTGTTTTCCGCTCAGATCATGATCTCACAGTTTGTGGGATTGAGCCCCGCGTCAGGCACTACACTGACAGTGCGGAGCCTGCTTGGGACTGTCTCTCCCCCTCTCTCCCTCTGCCCTTCCTGGCTCAGGCATGTGTTCTGTCTCTCAAAATAAATAAACATCTGGGGAAAAAAAAAAAAAAAGCTGAAATCAAGACGTTGACCAAACGGAGCTCTCCTCTGGAGGCTTTGGGAAAAATCCACTTCCAAGCTCATTCGGGTTATCGTCGGAATCCGGATCCTTGCCACTGTATAACTGAGGCCTCTGTCTTCTCGCTGACTCTCTTAGGGCATTACTCTCTGGTCCTCAGGCTGCTTTCAGGTCCTTTCTGTGTGGCCCCCACCACCTTCAAACCCGCAAGGGCATGCCCACCTTTTTCCTGGGCTTTGAACCCCTGACTTCCTCTTCTGCCTCTAGCCAGAGAAAACTCTCTGCTTTTCATGATTCAGTATAATTAGATCTGGCCCACCTGGGCAGTCTCCCTTTCGTAAGGTCAGCTGTGTTGTCTACCATAACCTGATCATGGGAATAATACCACATTCACAGATGCCACCACATTCAAAGGGGAGGGGATTCTACAAGGAAGAGGGTTACGCGGGGTCCTCATAGAGTTCTGCATACCCCAAAACATAAGATACATTCTAGTTCTTCAATCTCTAAAAATTAGTATGTGGATCTCCAAATATGAACAGAATATACATTTTTATTTGTTTTTATTTTTTTATTATTATTATTTTTGAATGTGTATTTATTTTTGAGACAGAGACAGACAGAGCATGAGTGGGGGAGGGGCAGAGAGAGAGGGAGACACAGAGCCCGAAACAGGCTCCAGGCTCCGAGCTGTCAGCACAGAACCCGACGCGGGGCTCGAACTCGCGAACCGTGAGATCATGACCTGAGCCGAAGTAGGACGCTCGGCCGACTGAGCCACCCAGGCGCCCCCAGAATATACATTTTTAAATGAACAGTGCAATGAGTGCAGCAGCAGTTTATAGAAGGATAACATCCGCAGAATCAGTTGGTTAGAAAGGTCACATAGAGTTTACAAAGAAATTGCACTTGACCCTAAGGGATAATAGTAGCAATGGCTAACATTCATTGAGTTGTAAGCCCTGGATACTGTGCTGTGTGTGTGTGTTATCTCATTTGATCTTTACCAAGTCCAAGTATAATTATTCCTGTTTTAAAGTCGAAGAAACAGAAGCTTACAGAGGCAAAAGCACTGGCAAGTGACAGAACCAGGAACAGTGCCAAGCCAGTGTGCTCCTTGTCACCATTCAGTGTGACAGACCTTTGTTAGGTCATTACCCTGCTGCAAGGCACTCTGCTAGGTGCCCTTAATACAAAAGTAAACCACAGTTCCCGCCCTCAGGACTTCACAGTAAGGGACAGGGTCAAGGAAACAAATCATCACCCTGGAGTATGTAAAGCACGTATTAAGTACAATGGCTGCACTAAACAAGGAATGATCAACTCCACTTGAGTGGGTCACCAAGAGCTTCTCAGAGGGGTGACACTCGAGATACATCTGGAGAATGAATAGTTCTCCAGGAGAATGTGGAGTGTGGTGATGGACAAGGGAGAATCCCAGATAGGAGCAAAGGCAAGGAAGAATGAAACCGTGCATGAATCCCAGATAGCAAAGGCAAGGAAGAATGAAACCATGAGCATTTAGGGAAATGCTCATGTACCTCCTGGTTCTGTAGGGCTGGATCTCGAGGAACTGGAAAAGATAAGAGATGAGGCTGGAAAGGAGGCCAGGGGTCCATTCATAAAGGGACTTGCATGACATAATGGCCAGTTTGGATTTACCCCCGTAGGCAAGGGATCCATTGAGTTGTCTCAGGCGGGAGAATAACATGGACAGAGTCGTATCCAAAGATGGTAACTTTAGCATTCATGTGGAGGATGTATTTGAGAAGAACAGGCGTGGAGCAGGGAGACCAGTTAGAAGATTACCATCACAGTCTAGATGAGCAACATCAAGGACCTGAGGTAAGAGCAAAGTGGACAGACGTGAAGGGACAGTGGGTGAATGAGATTTAGTGACTGATTAGATGTGGGGCGTGAACAAGGAAAGGGATTTAGGATGACCCGTGGGTCTGACTTAGCATGTTCTTTGGGTGATGGTGCCATTAACCGGCATAAGGAGGGAAAAGCAAATTCAGTATTGGCTCAGTGAAGGCTGGGTTATCTGTATCACGTCCAAGTAGAGACGCCCAAACACACGTGCGGATGGTTGCAGCGTCACGATGGGCACACGCACAGCGTACGAGAGCATTCATGGGGAGTGACTTCCTAAAACAGGTGGTTCCAGCGGGATAGGAGTAAGAGCAGGAAGCAATAGTGGAACGGATCTTCTCTAGAGCAAGCGAAAAGTGACTAGAGAGCAAAAAATGGGGGGGGAGCTGAAGAGAAGACCGGATCCGCGTGAAGATAGTTTGGTGTTTCGTGATGCGGTTTCCCAGTGGTGAACTCAACATGTGGTGACTGTGCCCAAATAGTGAGCAGACTCTTCACTCTGAGGCCTTCCCTGAACCCGTTTACCTTGGTCGGTTCACTGTGGTCCTGAAGCTCTTCCTCGGGCTCAGAAATGGGATTTATTGTATTTGTTATCATTATTGTGGGACTGGAAGTGGTTCCATTTCTCAGCAGTGGCCTCACGTTGACCCAGCACAGCAAGACTGAGTACTCACATGTAAGCACACGCCTGAACGCGGTGCATTGACTTGCAGGGGCAACTATCGTCGGCTGTCTGGCCGACCAGGACCCAGTCCATGGGAAGCCAAACGCCAGGAGCTTGCTGTGGGATCATGGGCTAGTGATGGGGATTGTTAGGTGACTCCAGTGTTCTCTAGTGGCAGACCCTGAGTTATCACGTTCTCCCTCAACAGGCACGGATAGACATTCCGGTTGACCTAACACGCAGGCGTTGCCCACTTCTTACTCTTTGGGTTCCCCTTGCTGGCCCTTCTAGTCACACCTTTTCTCTAAACCAGGCTCATTGTTTGCTTCTGCTTGCCAAGTGACAATCACTTTTTAGCCCCGTTTCCCTGGTATGACTCACAGGTTTTGATTGGAGTTTGGCGTTATCCCAAGCTCTTAAGAGTCCCTCATTTACAGAGTAGGCAATCGTTTGATTCCCTCCTGCGGGTTACATCGATTGTGTAGTTTTACCCAGGAAAATCACGATGACAACTTCCCAGGTCTCACGGGGCGGTCCGCAGTCACCCCCCTGTAAAGAAGAGTTGCAGAGAGCTTAGATGAGGAGCATCGGCTTAGATGTAAAAGTCTTTGAAAATCTGGCTAAGGAGTGTGTGCCTTGTCCTGTAAATACTGGGGAGCCCCTGGAGATGTGGGTTGGGGCAGTGCGGATGGCTTGATGAAATCCACGTTCGGGGGATATTGATCTGGGGCTGGGGGTGAAGTGCATTCACGTAAGGAGAAACCAAACACCGAGAGCCCAGCCAGGAAGCTGAGATCATGCAATTGGATGAAATATGCAAGGCTGGAACTAAAATGGTGACAAGATATGGAATGGAAATGCCACGTTGAATGGTCATTGCAAAGACAGAAGCAACAAGACTTGGTGACCCAAGGGCTAGAGAGAATACAAAGGAGGAAAACATGGGTACGCTATTTTTCTTGAGTTGTATGATTGTTCCTGGCAGTGTTTCAGGTACTTAACTAGACTCACTTTAGGTGTATGTTTATAAGCACTACGTACGTAAAACTGTGGTTGCAGCGGGATGAACAGTCTGTCAGAGTCCGGCACTCCCACCCTGATTTACTTAGGACATTTAACAGAATGAGCATTTTATAGAATTATTTTTTTTTAAAAATCCAACCTGTAGGCTAATCTGGGATATTTTCCTTTCTCAGATCTCTTAGGAGGAAATGTTCCTGATAGAAGCAGGAAGTTTGGAAGAATAAGGAATAGAATTCTGAGAGGATGCTGGAGAGGGGAGTGGGGGGGAGAGTCATTCAGTAAGCTTTTAGTAGTCACCTACTAGACGCCTAAGGTGGCGTGAGGTGCCGTGGAGGCTACAAAAGCTACATAGCTGTTCCATTTTGCAAGAGCTTAACGCCATCTCTGGAGCCAGATCCTACTCTAAGAAATAACCAGAAGCAAGCAACATAAAAGAGTGTATAACTGAGCCGCTAAGCCGTGCGTACAGATTAGCGGTATTTACGTACAGATGAGTGATGGGCCTCTGGAAGCCATAGCAGAGAAAACAGCAAGGTTAGGAGGACAAAAAAATCATAGCTTGAAAGGAATAGGCAAACTGGGACTGGTAAGTTTAGTTAACAGATTCCAGAAGGATTTATCCTCTCTATGTTGTTCCCCCGGAGGTTTATTCTTTGCAGAACACTTTTATGTGTATTAATCTCATTTTAGCCTTGACACAATCCAGCAAGGGAGGCAAGGTAGGGATTATAAGGGGAAGGGTGGGAGGGAGGATTTGGGAGAGATTTATGCTGTAGAAACAGCAGGATTTTATGACCAATTAATCTTCTGGTTGAGGGTGAAGGACGAGCTGAGGATGACCCGCCCCCACTCACTCATTCACTCATTAAATCACTTGTTCAAGTACTTCCTGAGGGTCTATGGTGTGTCTGCTCTATGCTCCAGCGCTAGGTTTCCAGATTCCTGGCCGGGACTATCAGGTGGATGAGAGTGCCTTTGGCTGCCGCAGGCAGCAGTGGAGGGAGAATGCCTGATGCTGACTGTCCTTCAGGTTTCCACCCTGTGAGTTCGGGCCGCCTGTGGGACACCCAGGTGAAATTGGCAAGTAGGTAATGTGACAGAACAGTTTGGCTTTTTCAGGAAAGAAGTCTGGGACATGAAATAGATTTGGAAATCGTTAGCCTGGAGGTGAGCGTTAAGACTGAGAACGGGTTAGGTGACCTAGGGAGATCTTGGGTAAGACATTTAACAATTCTGAGTTTTCAGTTTCCTTCTGTGGGAGATGGAGAAGATATAGCACAGGATTATCTTTGATCAGATGAATGTGAATGGGCCTGGGAAACAGCAAAGTATTATAGATATTGAAAATGCTATTACTGAGGGGCGCCTGGGTGGCTCAGTCGGTTAAGTGACCGACTTCGGCTTAGGTCATGATGTCACGGTCCGTGAGTTCGAGCCCCACGTCGGGCTCTGTGCTGACAGCTCAGAGCCTGGAGCCTGCTTCTGTTTCTGTGTCTCCCTCTCTCTCTGCCCCTCCCCCATTCGCACTCTGTCTCTCTCTGCCTTTCAAAAATGAATAAATGTTAAAAAAAAAAAAAAGAAAATACTATTACTGATGTTTCATTACTCTAGCATCTGCACCTTCTCTAACCGAACAGCTTAGCAAATTCCTTAAAGAAGACCAAATTTTGCACTAATACCCCTCTTCTATCTTATTATCATCACACCTCTAGGCAGAGGTCAAGAGCTAAATATGAATCGGTGTTGATATTTTGGCTTTGAATAGAAAATCAAGAATATCAGACTAATTCATAAATGCGTTTTAGAAATGAGAGATGTATCTGATCAGGAACGAAGGCAGGAAGATAATGCAACGCAGAAGGCTGTACTTTCATTCAGCTTGATTTCTGAAAACACAACTAATGAAGAATTAATAGGAAAGAAATATGTTCAGAGAGCCTGACCATTGAAGAGTGAGGAAGAGGGGAAATTTATCGAAATTTGAGAGGAACATTCAAGTTATGACCAGGAAACCCCCTGATCGTCAAAATGAAAGCCGGGGGGGAAAGCCAGGATACCTTTAGAAAAATACTCAAAGCAGACTTGGAGGAGACTAAATTTAGGAGTGCTGTTTTGATTGAGTGCAGGGATGAAATAGTGACCAGGAGGGTTTTTCCTTTTCTTAAGATGTGTTTTTTGGGTTTGTTTTTGCCGTTTCCGGCTGCCTAAGACTATGATTTCAAAACAACTTTCTTAGGGTAATCTGTATTTTTCAGATAATGTGACTACAGCTAACTTCATGTGTTAGGAGCTGACTGGGAATGATGAGGAACACATCTACGCTCCGTTTTTAATTTTTTATACAGGGTGATACGAGAGCGATGGTTGGGTGCCGTGGCCAGTCGGCCCGTCTCGCTTTCTGGCTTGTGTTAACGGATAACTGGGAGCATTGGTTCGTCTACTGAGCAAGTAGCCACTCTATCTCAGACGTTCAACACGAGGAGGAAGTCGGGTCGCCACATACTACAAAAGGGCTTACTCTTCTACCGACAGAACACCGTGGGTAGTTTCCTGCAACTTTAATTTTGGAGACCTCACATATTCAAACGGCAATGCTAGTCTTCCTCAGACTAGAGGAAATTCGTGTGAAATGTCTGTGTTATTTGTGCTTCTGCCGTGACAGAAACTGAAAGAACCGAATGCTTTATTTCCTTGTGCAACCTACACTGAGGTGCTCATATGTGCTCATATGTGCAAACTGCTAGAAATACACGGATGAAGAAGAAGGCCTTGCTCTTAGGAACCTTCCCGTCTAGAGGAGAAGACAAAGCCAGGGTTAGGCTCAGGGCACACTTCACACAGGTGTCAACACGAAAACGGGAGTCTTCAGGGATCAGCAGGACGTGGCCAGTGGGTGAAGGGTTGACATCCCAAGCAGGGGAGAGAACCCACGACATGAGAAAACTCAGTAGGGGGCTTGGAAAAGTTCACGTTGCAGTGGAAGGTTGTATGCTTGTGGGCGGAAGGTTGAGCTGAAGAGCTGGTTAGGGCTAGAAGGGCCTCACCCTCTAAAAAAAAATCTGGATTTTTACCGTGAATGTAATGGGAAGCCTCCTAAAGAACACTTAGCGGGCAGACACTCTGATCTCCTTGCTTTGCGGGAGACGCTTCTCTGTAGGCTGAATTACTCTGAGAGCAGAGGTGGTTTTGTTCATCGCCACTGTTTCCCCTCAAATATTCGAGCGCCTTCTGAACGAGCACCTGAAAGCCAGGGATGCAGGAGAAACTCGATTCAGCCCCTGCTGTCAGGGCGCTTGGGAGAGAGATGCTAACGTGCACCTGCTCACAGCGGAGCGGTGAGTCATGGGTTTCCTGAAGAAGGGGAGGCTTTGGAGAATCAGCAGTCCAGGGAGGCAACGGAGGGCTGGGGGACATTCAGAGAGAGGAGAGCGGCAGGTGCAGCCAGGGGAGGAAGGACAGGAGCCGGAGTGCGCGTGCATACCTGTGTTGTGGAGCGAGTGCGAATGACCGCAGGTGCAGGACCCCGGAGCGGGTGGGAAGGAGGCTGGGGGGCGGGGGGGGTTGCTGAAAGGAGACATACTGGCCAGGAACAAAGAGGAACATGTCCTCCTGCAAGATTGGAGGAAAAGAAGGGTGGATGTGACTATGGATTGGTTTAAAGAGGGGGTCAGCGATAGATACAGTTTCAGTAATCATTTGCTTAGTCAATCACGTAATAGTATAATACCCTTAGCACCACAGAAGCCAGATGACCACCAGCAGATCTAAAATGCTTGTACCCAGGGGCGCCTGGATGGCTCAGTCGGTTGAGCGTCCGACTTTCGCTCAGGTCACAATCTTGCGGTCTGTGAGTTCGAGCCCCACGTCAGGCTCTGGGCTGATGGCTCAGAGCCTGGAGCCTGCTTCATATTCTGTGTCTCCCTCTCTCTCTGCCCCTCCCCCGTTCATGCTCTGTCTCTCTCTGTCTCAAAAATAAATAAATGTTAAAAAAAATTTTTTTTTACAAATAAAATGCTTCTACCCAGAAATCTGCATCTACCTGCTCTGGCCCTCCCCCCTTCAGAGGACCTCTATCAGACATCCCAGGTGCCACCGACCTGGGAAGGGGGTGACGAAGCCTTCACAGCAGCTCTACGTCCCAGCCCAGGGAGAAGCTTTCCTCTGCCGCCTCCTACTCGAGTCCTGATTCAAAGGGCGTTCACTCACTCACTGCCTTCCAGCCAGTTTGGTATTTCTGTGGAGACTGTTTTCCTCTCTCCTCAAATCTGTCTCCTTGTCCTCAGATTACTCGTCGAGAGGATGGGAGTGAGTGAAGGGAAAGGGGGAATCCAAAAGGCACGCTTGCTTTAAGATGATTTTACTCACTGAAGTCATTACAGATGACACGGTGACCTCCAAATAATCCAGTAAATAAATAGAAGTACAGGTAAAAACAGGACTGGCCGTGGGCTGACAGCTGCTGAAGCTGGACGATGGGTTCACGGGGTTTCATTACACTCTTCTCTCTATGCCTTTGCCTGTGTGCAACTCGCCGTGATTAAAAAGTTGAAAAATAAATAGTTGGGATTTGAATTGCGAATTTACAATAGTACTTCATTTTTGCAGGTCAAAGTGAAAGAACATACATTATTTAGCAATGTAAAAAAAAAAAAAAATGCAGGAAGTGTCTTATGAGAACATTGCTGGGTCGGATCTCTCCTGCCCTCTCACCTCTGGCTCCAGTCTTTGGTGGTGTTATCTGTACTCTTCCTTCTTGGTCTTAATCAGAATCACCAACTTCATTCCTTCTGTCTGTGCATGCTTGTGAAAGGAGCACCCTCCTTTATCTCTGTTAAAAATTTGAAAGGGTAGGGGCGCCTGGGTGGCTCAGTCGGTTAAGCGTCCGACTTCGGCTCAGGTCATGATCTCATAGTCTGTGAGTTCGAGCCTCCTGTCGGGCTCTGTGCTGACAGCTCAGAGCCTAGAGCCTGTTTCAGATTCTATGTCTCCCTCTCTCTGACCCTCCGCCGTTCATGCTCTGTCTCTCTCTCTGTCTCAAAAATAAACATTAAAAAAAAATTTTTTTTTTTTAATTTGAAAGGGTAACCCTATTGTAGGGAAGTGGCCATTTAAACCTTAACCTAAGCCTAACCTTTCCCTGGTCTGGACTCTTCTTTCCACCCCAGCTGTGACGTTGAAGTGATGGGGAGTTCCTGGTCATCCTGTTTTTCAATTACCCGCCCCCCACCTTGGTCGTCTCAAAATTAATCCTCCTTTGTCCAGCTTTTTCATGGGTCTCTGATGTTTTAAAAAGAAGTGTCTAGAACTTCTTCTGCACCAAAAAGATGCTTAACCATATTAGCATGCAAAACAAATTTCAGATACAAACGATTATTTTCAGTTGAGATCACATTTTATTGAGAAACTTGAAGACAAGTTATGAGTCAAAAGATAAGGAACCAACTAGCGAGAATAGCAGATGTTTGGGGTGGAGCCTGTGTCAGGGGCTGGGGCGGAGTAATTCACATTCAGCCTTGTGAATGTCTTTTCCTCCGGGCCTACCCTGTTCCATTTCACCTTCTTACTGGCTCTGCATTTCTTCAGGATAAAACGGGAATTTCTTAAAGAGCACGAAAAACTAGAGATTGGACTGCATGTATCTCTCCACTTACATCTCAAGGTTTCCTTCCCAGAACCCTTCCTTGATGCCTCAAAATCATACTGATTTCACCGCCGGGGTTCCAAAGCTTCCATCTACCCCCCCCCCCATCTTAACTCTTGTTTTCCCTGCTACAAGTTTTTTGGGCTCAGGTTTAGTCTTGGTTGCCTTTGTAGTACTTGTGTTTGGCACCTGCGAGGTTCCCCCTAATAGCCTCAGTTACCCTGCAGAAGGGTAACAGCCCCAAATGAAG
Source organism: Panthera tigris (assembly GCF_018350195.1). Classification (NCBI taxonomy): domain Eukaryota; kingdom Metazoa; phylum Chordata; class Mammalia; order Carnivora; family Felidae; genus Panthera; species Panthera tigris. Next base: position 9,602,512 of record NC_056660.1, on the reverse strand, counting down.
ACAAGTAATTGAACAAACCCTTAGGGTGGCAACAGAACTATTACTTTTCTAGCAGTGGAAGAACACTCAGCCTAAAATATATGACAGAACATCATTGTTTTATTCATTTTTATGGTGTGCCTGCTAGGATCCAGCCACTGTGCTAAACACTACCTACTTCACCTCAAGTATTTTTGTCCTACTCTCTCCCCTCCACCCACCTGCACCGCCACGTTCCATCAGATCAGTTAAGAGTGTAAGCTCTGAAGCCAGCCTGCCTCTTTCTAGCTAGTTTAGCTCACAAATTTCCTCACCTCTTGTGCCTTAGTCTCCACATCTGCAAAATGGGTTTGATAACGGCAAATACTTAATAGAACTGTCGTGAGAACTTTAGCAGTTACTGTATGTTAAGGTTTTACAACAGCAGCTTGCCCACAGTCTAGGTTATAGAACTGTTGGCTATTTATTTCAAAATACATACTCAAAGTTGCTGTGTTTTGTGTATGCGTTTTAAAATATATTCTATACCCCCCCCCTCTTTTTCCCCATTTTCCAGTTCGTTTTTGGACTCTTAAGACTTTGTAAATCAACTGACTTCTCTTTGTCTGTTGAAATCACAGGATTACCAAAACAATTCAATCTAATTGCAGTCTTCAGGCATTCTTTTTCTAAGGAAACTGACATGGAAGATGGCCTCTCTTTTTAGAAAGTAATCACAAATCTCTCCATGCTGACATTGAGAGAACATCGTCAAGGTTTAGTGCTAACTGGAAAATGAAAATTATATATACCTATGTATCCATGTATCACCATAACCTGAAGAACAAAATTTTTAAATAAATTATCATCTATACAATATTATATATCTTTAAAATTTTTAAATCCACTAACCTAGATTATGACGATGGTTGCACAGACCTGCACATTTACTAAATATCCCTGAATTGTGCACGTGACACAAGTGAACTTTACATCAAGTCGCAATAAAGGTGGTTTTAAAATCCTATATAGGGTATTCTGCGTAAAGAAACGCAACGTCAGAAAAATATTAAGCTGTTAACAGTATTGCATGTATATTATATAATTATTATGATAGCAGTTATTATAAGGAAAGAACTGAGATGAGTTGTCCCGAGGGCAGCTTTGATTCTTTATTCTATACATTTCTGTAGCGAAATGCTTTAGAGCGAACCTGTGTTTATGTATTTTTGTGTATTTTTCATCTGTTTTGTTCACTGCTGTTCTCCAGCACCTAGATCGGTGTCTGCACATAACAGAGGATCAGTAAATATTTGTCAAAAGAACGAATAAATAAATTACATTGTAAACGTAAAACACAAATAGTGTGCACAATAACTTGATAGGTTTGTGTATGGCTGACTCAAACTTGCTAATTTCTAAGATCCATCTCCAAGATAGATTTATGGCGGTGATGCTTTCCAGCAATTTGAGAACTATTCTTGGAATACTCTGAATGGGCCCCGGCTTTCAAAATTCAGGCTCTGAATTTGATTTTTGGCTGCAAAAATTTGGCTCTGAAAGGAGTTTCCACAGTATGTCTTTTAATCAGTCTGTTATAAGGCATGCAGAATAATTTATTCTTCTTGTCTAATACGGGAAGATGAGACTGTAACTGAGGAAAAATTGTGATTTCATTTGTATTCAGTATTACTTTTGAATTACCTGGTTCAAGTTTTTCTTAGACATTAGATAATAGCGGAAATATGGTAGTTTTAGAAATAGTGGAAAATCAGGAGTTTTCAACGTAGTCTAAAATAGGTATTTGAGCTTCTCTTTCCCAGATAAACTTGTTTTATGTATGTTAAGGTAAATACTTGTGGCTAGGTATTAGAAATGCTGGAATGGTATTATCTGTATTAGTATTTAAACATGGCCACTGGTCATGTATGATTAGTTACAGGATCTGACGTGTTTTATCTTGTGGTTTGCTAAAATGGAAGTTTTTTGCTATTTTAATGCATTTGGAAATATATAAAATAATAATATCTTGATTTTAATCTTGGCTTTCCTCTAAAACCAAAGTTCTTAAATCTTTTATAGGCCATAAACCCCTTAAACTTTTGTACCAGAAAAATGTAGATGTTTGAAGATTTCACACCCATAGTTTCCATATATTAATTCATAAATATTTAACTTAAAAGCATGTAATTTGACCAAGGCTTCTAGCTTATGTATGGATGGCGACTTTCACCTTTAACCTGTGGCTCTTCAAGCTAGCAAATTCCGTGATTAGAATATCGTACTCGCTTCTCCAGATAGAGCTGTAGGATGATTGGCAGATGGGCTTCAGACTCACATTAACCAAACTCCAGGGGCTTTGGGCAGATTTTAATTTTGTTTAAGTGAATTCAATAGTTTTCTGAACTCTTCAGAGAAAGTCATTACATAATTATTTAAAGGTAGTATAACTAAAGGATTGGCTTCTCAAAATTCCCTTTTTGGGCTTATGATGCTAAGAAGTTCAAGACTAGCCATTCTGGTTTTGAAAGAAGTGGGAATCTACAATCAGTGAAGGGTTATTTTTCATACTTTGCGCTCTTATGAGAACAAGGGAAGGGTATTGTGGTTTTTAAAAGTGGTTTGGGGAGGGGCGCCTGGAGGGCTCAGTCTGTTAAGCATCTGACTTGGCTCAGGTCATGATCTCACAGCTTGTGAGTTTGAGCCCTGCGTTGGGCTCTGTCCTGACAGCTCAGAGCCTGGAGCCTGCTTCAAATTCTGTGTCTCCCTCTCTCTCTCTCTGCCCCACCCACTCCTGTTTGCACTCTGTCTCTCAAAAATGAATACACGTTTGGGGCGCCTGGGTGGCTCGGTCGGTTGAGCGTCCGACTTCGGCTCAGGTCATGATCTCACGGTCCATGAGTTCGAGCCCCGCATCGGGCTCTGTGCTGACAGCTCAGAGCCTGGAGCCTGTTTCAGGTTCTGTGTCTCCCTCTCTCTGTGACCCTCCCCCATTCATGCTCTGTCTCTCTCTGTCTCAAAAATAAATAAATGTTAAAAAAAAAAATTTAAAAAAAATGAATACACGTTAAAAAAAATTTTTTTTAATAAATAAAAGTGGTTTTGGGAATGTTTATGATCATGGAAAGAGCGTTGGGACAGGCTACAAGGTTGCCTGAAAGACAATGATACAGGGGCACCTGAGTGGCTCAGTGGGTTAAGCATCCGACTTTGGCTCAGGTCATGATCTTGCAGTTCGTGAGTTCGAGCCCCGCGTCAGGCTCTGTCCTGACAGCTCGGAGCCTGGAGCCTGCTTCGGATTCTCTGTCTCCTTCTCTCTCTGTCCCTCTCCCACCCGTGCTCTGTCTCTCTCTGTCTCTCAAAAATAAATAAACATTAAAAAAAAAAAAAAGACAACGATACAGAGAGAAACACAGTTCAAAAAAAGCAAACTGGAGAAGTCACTGGATTGAGGATCAAGGATGGGTGAGAGCAGCAATCCTTGAACTGATGATCCAGAGACGTGCTAGTCCAGAGCCATCCAATCTACAGGTGAGAGATTCAGCGGGCCCATCACAGACCTAACCACAGCTGTCACTCAGTTAAGTTAGTGGGGCAGGGAAGGGGTTGGGTGATTACTGACCCCCATCTTCAAAACAAGGAATTTGCTGGTTTCCTGCTCTAAAAAACTTTTCTAGATTCGTGGTATTTGGGGCAAGAAGTATTGGGATGGTGTCCTGCTCTATAACTAGACTTGGACAGTGGGGGAACCCAATGGGGAATAGAGTGAATAATGACGATTTTCAGAGGAAAACAGACCCAGCAATCTCCCTCGTACCCCCAGCAGCTATTACTCCTCTCAAGGCTCTCCCAATCCTGCTGGATCCTAACAGGAAAAGCAAAAGTATATGAGAAGACAGATTCCAAAACGCCATTGAATTGGTCCAACCAAAGGTCCTTATTCACCTTAGGAAATATATTTTTGTGGGTTAGTGAAAATGGAGTACGTGCTGAATCCGGGGTGGGAATAAATGTCGGGTAATCATTTGAGGTGTTCCGCAAGTGAAAAGAGAGAGAGGGAGAGGGAGAGAGATGGGTTCGTGCAGTGGCTTTGGATTGAGATACGTCTTCCACGTTGGAGAGTCCTGGTTATATGTAAGGGGGAAGAGGAAAGAGCCCATGGAAACTGCTAAGGGATAATTTTGGAAGAAGAAGAGGAGACTGAGGACCTTACGGTCTGTCTCTAGGATTGAAGGGAAGGAAGGCCGAAGAGCGAAGGGGATGGTTTTCCTGTGTGGAGGAATATTAGCACCGAACTTCTAAGAGTAGAAAAGACACGTCATGTGAGACCCTGGGAACGATGAGCATATTGGCCGGGTGGGGGGGGTGGGGGGGTGGGGTGGGGGGAGGGTGAGCAAATGACCATCAGCCTGAAGTTGACCGTAAAGAACAAAAGTGCCAAAACACATTCAATTGTCTTTTCCTCTTAAATGACTCAAAGTTTTGAAGAAAATTGCCTGGAAAAGCAGTGCTTCTTTTCGCCCATTGAATATGTTGGTACTTGACTTTTGAAAATCCAAGAAACAACTGCAATGCTCCCAAAGAATCTTCTCCCCCCCCACCATAGCTTAGCTTTTGAGCTACACAGAGAAAGCAAGCTGGGAGACGGGCTTTTTGGTCCATTCCCCTCCACATTTTTTGGTAAGGCTTTTATTTGAGGCTCCATGTCTGATCTGCCAGGTATTTTGCATAAATGCATTTCCTGGATGTGTGTGTTTTGTGGCCATTGCCAACAATGTCTGCTTCTAATCACTTGCTGCAAACGCCCAGTAGCTATCAGGGATAGCACTGACGGTGCGTGGAGGAGGCCCATGTGTTCGATTGTGGGTCTTGGCAGATTGTTGAAAAGGCAGTTACTTTCCTAGGGTCTAGAGTTTGGTCAGTAACCGATAGGAGGCCCGAAGGGAGGAGTGGCTGAGGCAGGAGCCTGCATTTGCTAGCAGGAGCCATCGACATTTAATAAAGAGGCAAAACTGTTGAGGACGCAATTTTCCCACTCCATTCTTCAGGTGCCCCCTGGGATCATCAAAATTTATTTTGGGGGAAAAAAACCCCACCCAAATGTTCGAATTCGCTGTAGGTTAATATATTATCAGCTTTGGAGGTAAAAATTGTTAATGGCGTGTTAGGCTGAACTGTTGTAATAGAGCAGCGGAAGAAAGGAGACGGTGGTCCACCTTCCATCGGTAGGATTATATTGTCTTAGGCGGCCCATTTTGAGAGGGACACTGACCAACGTGGGTCACGATCAGCGAGGAATAGCCAGGGCCACCGTGTTATCTGAGGAATGAGCCAAGGCCTGGATAAAGAAGGCCCTCAGGCTATCTTCAGGTATCTCACGGGTTGTCCGCCATGTTGAACAGGGAAGTGTTGTTATTCGGCGTTCCTCTGGAGGCCAGAACTAGGAGCAATGGGCTGAACTGGTGAGGAAATACATATTGGATTAAAATAAGAACATTTCTACTAATCAGAGTTGTTCAAAAGTGGAATGGGGCAAAAACAAATTTCAGAACAGCATGAGACATTTGCTTCCATTTTAGTTTGAAATTGTGCGCAAAGGTCTTTTGGGTGGTGGAGGGACAGGATCGTTGCTATAGCAAAACGATGCTGGCAGCAGGTGAGAAGATGCGTGACAGAAGGTGGCAAGGATGGCCAGTTAACAGACTGCTCAAATAATCCGGGCAAGAGATGGTGAGACCCTCAGCTGGGGTAGTAGCCATGGGCGTTCAGAGTTGTAGATGCCCTGACTTTCCATCAACAGATGGATGGTTCAACAGCCTCTGCTGTGTATACATGCATTGGAATATTACATAGCCTTAAAAAGGAAAGAAATTTTTTAGTTAAAAAAATTGTTTTTAATGTTTATTTTATTTTGAGAGAGAGAGAGAGACATAACGGGAGCAGGAGAGAGGCACAAAGAGAGGGAGACGCAGAATCCGAAGCAGGCTCCAGGCTCTGAGCTGTCAGCCCAGAGCCCGACGCGGGGCCCAGACTCCCGAACCGTGAGATCATCACCTGAGCCGAAGTCAGATGCTTAGCCGGCTGAGCCACCCAGGCGCCCCAAGGAAAGAAATTTTTTTTTAATTTTTTTTTTAACGTTTATTTATTTTTGAGACAGGGAGAGACAGAGCATGAACAGGGGAGGGTCAGAGAGAGGGGGACACAGAATATGAAGCAGGCTCCAGGCTCTGAGCTGTCAGCACAGAGCCCGACGCGGGGCTAGAACTCACGGACCGCAAGATCATGACCTGAGCCGAAGTCAGCCGCCCAACCGACTAAGCCACCCAGGCGCCCTGGAAAGAAATTTTGATACATGCTAGGACATAGAGGAATGTTGTAAAATAGGTAAAATAAAGCCAGTGTTACAAAGGACAACTATTGTGTGAGTCCAGTTATAAAAGTACCGTGAGGAGTCAAATTCATAGAGACAGAAAGGAGGGTGGTGGTTGCCAGGGGCTGGGGAGGACGGGAATGGGGACTTCTTGTTTAATGAGGACAGGGTTTCAGTTTGGGGAGATCCAAAAGCTATGGAGATAGATGGTGATGATGGCTGCATAACACTGTGAGTGTCCTTACTGTCACCGAACTGTACATTTTTAAATGGCTTAAATGGTCAATTTTATGTTATACGCAATTTTTAAAATACACTGTTCTGAGTTTGTTTTTAAGAGAAGTAAATTCGAGAAGGACAGTAAAGGTGTGAAGGAGGAGTGAATGTGGTTGCCAGGCTGTCTAGCCTAGCTACTGGGTAGAGGATGCCATTAGTCAAGAGAGTATTAACCAAAACAAAAGAGAGAGAGAGAGAAACAGGCTTGGAAGGAGCTCATGAACTTGGTTTTAGAAATGTGACATTTGAGTGGCCTAAAGAACATTCAGTTGGAGATTTTTAATTTTTTTTTTCTTTTTGAGAGAGAGAGAGAGAGCAGGGGAGGGGCAGAGAGAGGGAGACAGAGAATCTGAAGCGGGCTCTGCACTGACAGCAGCGAGCCTGATGTGGGGCTCGAACTCCCAAACCTCGAGATCATGACCTGAGCCGAAGACGGACGCTCAACTGACTGAGCCCCCAGGAGCCCCTCAGTTGGAGATTTGTAAAATAACCTTATGGAGTTGTATACAATGTAAATTGCATCTTAAACGGTGCAATTCAGACTTTAGACAAATGCATGTACCCATGTGTCCATCACAAGCAAGGTACTGAACGTTTCTACCATCCCAAGTCTTCTGGTCCCCCTGACCCTCTTCCATTCCTGCCCCAGGCAATGACTAATCTGCTTTCTGCCACTTATAAATGAGTTGGCATTTTTTGCAATTTTATATAAATAGAATCAGTCATACAACAGCGCATCTGTTTGTGTGTGTGCATGTGTGTCTGACTTATGTCACTTAGCGTGATGATTTTGACAACCATCGTATTGTTGCCTGTATCTGTAATTCAGTCCTTTTTATTACCGACTGATAATCTCCTGTACGGGTACACACAACTGATTTATGCATGCACCTGTCTGTCATCGGGCATTTGGTTTGTTTCTAGTCTTTATTAACAAATCAAGCTAAGTGAACATTCCTATAATGTCTTTGAGTGGACATCCCATTTTCCTACCCAGCAGTAGATGTGACTTGGCTGAATGGGAGGCATACCTTTCACTTTTTTTTTTTTTTTTAATTTTTTTTTTCAACATTTATTTATTTTTGAGACAGAGAGAGACAGAGCATGAACAGGGGAGGGGCAGAGAGAGAGGGAGACACAGAATCTGAAACAGGCTCCAGGCTCTGAGCAGTCAGCACAGAGCCCGACGCGGGGCTCGAACCCATGGGCAGTGAGATCATGACCTGAGCCGAAGTCGGACACTTAACCGACTGAGCCACCCAGGCGCCCCCATACCTTTCACTTTTTAAGAAACTGTTAGTTTTTCCAAAGTGTTTGTGCTATTTTACATTCTCACCAGCAGCTGTTCCGTATCTTCATCAGCACTTGGTATTGTCAGCTTTTTATTTAAAATTCTGATAAAGGTCAGTTTATCAAGTTTTCTTGTTTACGAAAATTTGTTTTTATGTACCAAGACATTTTCGTCTCCTTCAATATTGAATAGGCTTTCTCCTCCGTTTGGCCCGCCATTTAGTTTGAGGTTTTGCATGGAGGTCTATCATTAGTTTTTAGTTAATTTCTCTGTATAGTGTGAAGTCAGGGTCAGTGTTCATCCTCCCCTCCCCCCTCAATATGGCCGTGTAGTTACCTGGCAGAATTTGTTGAAAAGATTTTCCTCTCCCCCATTGAATTCTCTTACCACCTTTGTTGTAAATCAGTTGACCATTTATGTGTGAGTCTGTTTCTGGAGTCTCTCTTCTGTTCCAGGTGGAGGCATCTAATGAGATGTTTGAAATTGGGAATTAGAGAGATATTTTTTGCTGAGTATTAGCCATGCATCTCTGCCCAGCCCCTGGAGAAAGCATCTTTCTTTACTGCTGTCAAGTTTGCTTGTCGTTTCTTAAATTCTTTTGTTTTTAATTTTTTTAAATGTTTACTTATTTTTGAGAGAGAGAGACAGAACATGAGTTGGGGAAGGGCAGAGAGAGGGAGTCACAGAATCCAAAGCGGGCTCCAGGCTCCAAGATGTCAGCACAGAGCCCAACGCGGGGCTCGAACCCACGGACCATGAGATCATGACCTGAGCTGAAGTCAGAGGCTTACCCGAATGAGCCACCCAGGCACCCCAAGACTCTTAAATGCTCGATTGAAATGCATGTTTCTTACGGGCTAGCATTAGAGGCAAGACCCACAACAATAAGGCAAAGGGAAATATGAAAACGTGAATCTAGACTTGGTCAAATACACCATGTCACAAAGTCTTTGGAGACCTAATTGTTTACAGCGCTAAACTTATCTGTGTATTATTTCTGTGGACAGATTTACAGGCTAAAGAGCTGGACATGCCTGAAGACAGCTTAAGGATCTGGGACCTTTCTCTGCAAAGATAATCAGGAATCTGGACGTTGGCAAAGTACCCAGCCTTTTCTTATTCCTCATGTCACAAGAAGTCGTGTGTCAGGGCACCGGATCACTGGCCCTGTTTCCCTGGCGTTGGTGTAGATGGCCTGAGAAAAGAAGGAAACTAGTCCAATTTATTGTAAATAAGAGTTTGAAATAAATATGAGAGCAATATGGAGGATGTAAGAGTAGAAGAAACTAAATATGAAACTCAATTTTAGTGGGTCATTTAAAAGGATAGAGGAAGGGGCGCCTGGGTGGCTCAGTCGGTTAAGCGCCCGACTTCAGCTCAGGTCACGATCTCGCGGTCCGTGGGTTCCAGCCCCGAGTCGGGCTCTGGGCTGATGGCTCAGAGCCTGGAGCCTGCTTCCGATTCTGTGTCTCCCTCTCTCTCTGCCCCTCCCCCGTTCATGCTCTGTCTCTCTCTGTCTCAAAAATAAATAAACGTTAAAAAAAAAAATTTTTTTTTAAATAAATAAAAGGATAGAGGAATATGTTGAAGAATGTGTATTCAGAAGCATGGGGCCCAGGAGTCCAGAATTTGCATTTGATTTGGGCGCACACCTTAGAAATGTTAACCTCTCTCCCCTCTCTTAATGACAGCCACCATGTGGTTAGGAGCGGGACATAATGATTGCTTCACTATGCTTATTTAATGACAAGTAAATTTAGAAATATATTCTAGACAAATCCTTTTCTACTTCCACCAGCAGTGTGTTTTTTTTTAATTTTTTTAATGTTTATTTATTTTTGAGAGAGAGAGAGTCAGAGTGTGAGCGGTAGAGGGGCAGAGAGAGAGGGAGACATAGAATCTGAAGCAACTCCAGGCTCCGAGCCATCAGCACAGATGTGGGGCTCGAACTCATGAACCGTGAGATCATGACCCGAGCTGAAGCCGGACGCTCAACCGACTGAGCGACCCAGGCGGCCCGGCAGTGTGTTTTTTGTTTTGTTTTGTTTTTTCTTTTGTTTTGTTTTGGTTTTGCTCTCACACTTTAAATTCTGACCCTCTTTCCACGAATTCAGTTACATCTTCTTGGTAGAGAAAAAAAAAAAAAATCAGTCAACCCAGGAATTAATCTTATATCCTTCAACAAGAGTTTTTGAAAGAACCTGGAAGGGCCCCCTGGGTGGCTCAGTCAGTTAAGCATCTTGGTTCGGCTCAGGTCATGATTTCCCGGTTCTGTGGGTTCGAGCCCTGCCCCACATCAGGCATCAGACTCTGTGCTGACCTTGTGGAGCCTGCTTGGGATTCTGTTTCCCTCTCTCTGCCCCAGCCCCACTTGCACTGTCTCTGCCTCTCTCAAAGTAAATAAACAAATAAAATTTTAAAGTGCAAAAAAAAAAAAAGTGCCGGGAAATTAAAGTTACAGAGTTTTGAACTGTTAATGATCTTCTGAAGAGGGTCAAATCCACCACCTGCTAAGCCTGTTCCTTTAAAGACACTCAAAAATGTAGTAAGACTCCTCTTCTTAAGCCATTATATATGTGTGGTGTATATAAATATATGCTAGGGGTATGGAGGTTGAGTTTCTATAATTGCAAAAGTCGTCAGCTATCTTGAATCACGGTGAACCCGTGGATGCATTCTAAGCACTGTCCGTTCACCGCTGGTTCTTGATTTCCTACTCTGGATAGTCTGAGTCTGAAATTTTTTGTAATTTATCTCCATGGTGACTTCGATCCATTTCTTAACGATGTTGTAATAATTATATCTTAGCATCTAAATTAGAAAACAAAACTAATGCTGGTAGTAGTTTGTTTTGTTTTGTTTAGAATGATAGTTTCCAGTTACAGTTTTATTATTTAAAATTTGCCAGGAATAGGATGTAATTACTTCCATTCTAGACACCATTTAATATATAAACATCAAGTTTGTATGACCACCTGGTATATTTCGTGGGGTCCAAAGGTTACACAACAGTTCTGTAAGTCTTTAAAGACTTTGGCAACATGTTTTTTTTTTCCCCCTCCGTTTTAAATCATTATTTTGTAAGGAAAATTTAATTAGGTAAAAAATGGGTTTTTTTCTAAATGCAGGCCCCTCCATTGAGCCAATAAAGAATTTGTTTGAAAATAATTCCCAGCGTTTAGAACTACTAAGAGTATAAATTTTTCCCCTTTAATTAGTATCTTGATTTTTTTTTTTAACCAATGCCAAATGCAATGTGAGCTCAAGTTTTTTAGTTCAGTTCTAAACTTAGAACCCGTGATTTTCAAGTGGGTTCTAAATTTGGCAAAATGTCTTCTCTCTGCCATAGTAGCTGGTGTTTTCCCATTCTCCAGGGTTCATACATCTTATTTTCTAAGCAAGCAGTACTGTTTTTCTTCGCTTTTTAATAATTTTTTTTTCCTTTCCCCTTTTGTGGAATACCAAATGTGATGCAACCTTTTTTAGACTGTAAACTAGATATGGCAGCTTTCTGAACGGGAAGGAGAGTGGTAAGGAGGGGTGGGGGGAGTCATTTAGCCTCTTCCTTCCAATGAAATGATAAATACTGTATGCCTTCGATGCTGAGTTATGTGAAGTTCAGGTGTAGGTGGGTCAGAATCACCAAGTCAGAATTCGGTTCAAATACTTCTCTTTCCTGCACATTTCTGCGTACGTACAAATGAGCCCCAGCCCCTTCCTGAGGAAAACCTGGGAAACAGCATCCTATTTGGCCACCACTTCCAAGAAGGGTGTCCAACAAAGCCGTCTCCTGTGGTCTGCTCTGTGCTAAATACTCCATCCCCCTCCTGGGAGATGAAGACGCCAGGCAAAGCGCTCAATGCAAAACTCCCCGGGCGCGGAACTCAGACCCTGGCCACCGTGGGTCTAGGCTGTTAGCAGATAGATGTTGGCAGTTGAAAACAGCCACTTCCTCATTCTGCAAGGTGTCGGAGGGAGGGACACCAAGACCTCTCCCCAAACCAGGCTCGTGCGCACACACACTCCGCACTCACCTGCACTGATCTCTGTTCTTCCGACTCCAGGCTCACTTCTCTCCCTACCACGATCCTCCTGGCCCTTCTTCCTGCCACTGCAACCGTCTTTCCCATTAAAAGAAAGGGAGCCGGAGGAAAGGGGACCAGCGTGAAGGCAACTGAGCTCTGTTTCCCTCCGGGGCCAAACTTCTGGAATTTGACCCCTCAGCTGCGCGCCTCTGCAGCCGCGCGTGTCTGTCTGAGCAGCTCCCTTTCCTCCCCGTGATGATGTCCTTGAGGCATTTGTGATGATGTCGTTGAGGCATTTGTGTGCGCCGCCCCAGCCCAGAACGCGAGGCTCAAGCTGCGTGCGTTCTCAGGGAGCGTTTCCCAACACCTCTTGGAGATCTTGGCCACTGGCATCCTGTTCACGCAGGTCCCTCCAGCCCAAGCTCTTCTAGCAGGTGGAGGCCTCCAACGACAAGCCAGCCAGCGGGCGGCCTTGACGGTCCCGTCCGACAGGTTCCTCTGCTTTATACCCTCTTGCCTCTGCAGTGCCAAGAGGGGAGGACTGGAATACTTAAGATATTTCCCAGTCGCCGTCTCCCTGGGTGCTAAGCGTTCTGACTACCAGACTCCCAGCAGAATTTTCTGGATGGACAGCCCTCCCATCCTCCGTGCCACTGCCACTGGCAGCTGTCTCCCCTCCCCACCCCGCAAGTGTTGGTAGAATTCCATTGACCTCAGCATTCCTAGAATGGCTGCAGTTGGCTTGAACATCCAACCTTGAAGGGAATGTAGCACAGTGAAGCGGCCGACGCTGTGCTCCTGTGGACAGGCCGGATCGCTGGAGCCCAGGGAGTAGGTGCTGGGAGTAAGAAACGCACATCGGTTGGGGGCTGCACATCATCCCGGCCAATCTCCTGCCTCTGACAGCGGCATAAAGGGCGCCATGTTGTGAGAAAACAGTGTTGCTCTTTCCCACGTCGGCCTCAGGCTTTCCCGGTTACCAGACAACCTTCTGGCTTTCCTTCACCATGTTATTTATCCGGCCTTGTCTCCAGATTTTCTATTTGGGGTCTCAATCGTCTGTCGCAGGGTCTTTATATTAAATAATCTAAAGGAAGGAGCATTAATTAGACTAAGAGTGAGAAGTCCCGCGTTCAGTCTGTAGCCCTGCCATACGGTGATGGGTGACCTCCAGTAAGGCCTCGTTCCGAGTTTCCTGAGCCTGCTTCCTTCATCTGAAACATGGACGGGGGGTTGAGGGGGCAGCTGGAAGTGATAATAACTGGTTCTAGAATTCCACGAGTCTTGGGGCTCCTGGGTGGCTCAGTCGGTTAAGCGTCTGACACTTGATTTGGGCTCAGGTCATGATATGGTTTGTGAGTTCGAGCCCCCCCCCGCCGCCCCATTCGGTCTCTTCACGACTGCATTCGCTTTTTCATCCTCCTCCTTTTTCTTCAGCGTTTACCGATTGCAGATGTACTGTCTTGTTTTTCTTCTTCGTACGTCCGCTTTTCTTTAGAAAGTCTCAAGGGGCTCCGTTGTCTTTGCTACCCACGTCTAGCGGACACCCCGGCTCTGAAGAAAGCAGTACCTTCCCCCGGGCAGGATGACGGTGTCTCCCCTTTTGTTTCTTCGTGACACTTCCGTCTGGTGGCTTTGTGATGGCAGCAACCCGCCGAGTTGGTGCCTTTTGGGGGCCTGGCCACGATGTCTCCCAGGATGCCTTTCCTGTACTATAAACAGGAGCTCACAGTCCCTCATCTTCTAAGGACATGTGAGCTCTTTTTGCCCAAATGCCTAGTAAAGCAAAGAGTGCTTTGCCACATGAATACCTGTCTCCCGCTCTTTGCACATTCACAGAGCTTTGGGAGATCTTCTGGTCGTTTATCCCCCTGCTTCTTCGTCACCTTGCAGGAGGATCATCTACAGAATGGAAGATGGCACTGAGGAGTGCGTGACATTTTTTTTTTTTTTAATGCTGAAGGAAAAAAAAAAAGAAAACAAATCAAAACTATAAACTCTCATACTCCTCCTGATCCCTGGGAGAGAATAGCAGCTGGTGGGGGATGGTGAGTGAGGGACGAGGTGAAGATCCTTCTTGAAGGATGGGAAAACAGCATTTCATTTTAGCATGGGTTTTAGTAGCAGGTTCTACAGTGGTTGGTGGCAAAGTCATGATTAGACTCCCATCTCTTCATGACTTCCTCCACTCTGTCGTATGTGAGCCTTTGGCCGTGAATTGAGTGGCTCCTACAGGCCGGGCTCCAGGCTAAATGCTGGGGGAAAAGGTGAGTACCGCACGCCCTGCCTTAGAAGGACCCACAGACTAGAAGTATGGGCAGTTGCAGGCCTGGGTGAGCGTGCCGTGATAGGAAGGGACACAGAGTGGAGTAGCGGCCTGGCAGGGAGTGCCACGCCCAGGATGGGCTCAGATCGGGGTAGTCAAGGAAGGCTTCTGGGAGCGGTGACCTCTAAGCTGAAAGGCCAGTGGGGGTTGGATGGGTGGAGGATTATTCTAACAAGAGGACTTATCAGTGGCCGAGGGAGCATGTCCGTGCCAGGATCTCTCAGTGGTTCAAGATGGTGGGAGCTTGGAGCGTGGGGCTGGAGAGAGAGGCAGACGCTGACCAGGAAAGGCCTAGGATGCTCTGCTAAGGAGTTTGAACGTTCTCTTGAAGACCATGGGAAGTCCCAGAGGGATGTTTTAAGGAGAGATCTATCGGGATCGTATTATCGTATTTACTTTAGAAGAAAAGCCACCTGAAGTTTTCTAAGGCCAAGGCCCAGAGACATTAGATAGTTAGAAATTGTTCGAGTAGACCAGGCAAGAGACCGTGGCTTCGGCTAGGAGGGTGGCCTTTGAAATGGAGGGAAGTGGGTAGATCAGAGGCATAAACGAAAGAGGCAGAATCCACAGGACTTGATGGTTTGATGATTGTTGGGAGTTAGGGAAAGGGAGGAGTCCGTGATGAAACGATCGGGTTGGGGCACCAAGCTACTGAGCTGGAAAGCACCACGAGAGGGTATTAATGGTAAATGCAGAGACGAGGGAAGTTCCGACTCTCACGGCTCCCCTGAAGCAGTACCAAGTTCTTAAGTCCTGGTGGACCCAGAACGATGAGGAACTATTCTAAGAATGAAGTGGGTTTTCTGTGCCTACCTGGCCCATTTACCTTTGGGCAAAGCGTGCTGGGGCACTACCCTCTTGGCTAGATTCTCTGATCTGTCCTCTGTGCCATGATTTCTCCTCCATCACCGGCAAAGAACATAGGGTTCCTCACTCCGCACAGAGACTCTAGAAGGAGGTGGTGCTGCACAACTTCTACTAACAGCTGTCATCGTACTACCTTTGGAACGTATCTCTTTGTGACGGTTGGATTTTAGAGCCAAAGCAGAGAATAGGAGATACCCATGGTGTCGTGGCTTTGGAGTCAGAGAGACCAACTGAGCAAGCCCTAAGCAACCTTAATTCCCTCCTCTGCAAAACAAGGAAAGTAGCACCAACTCCAAGGACTTGCTGTAAGCCTTATAATGCGATAAAACGTGTATGGTGCCCAGCAGATGGTAAATGCCCAATAAATATTAATGTCTGCCCCCACAACCCCCATCCACGGGCACTTACATTCCAAACAACGTGGCCTTCTCACCCTGAGAAAGGAAGCTCCATGATGCTCTAACTTTTACCATCTTGCTAATAACTGTTTTGTTGTTGCTGTTACTGTTGCTTTCCAGTTCTTAGACGGTGGAGAGAAAGAGAGGGAGGGGAAGGGCTCCAAATTCAATTTAGGAACTTTTCTGAGTGGAAGTTCCGCCTGAAAGAGTTCCATCACGTGTCTGACGTCAGTTCTTTCTCCACTGCGTGTGAACCTGTGGCTTGTGGCAGTCGTGCGTCTTAGTCTCTTGAGACTAAGAATACTTGGGTTGGGCTGGAATATCAGGCTAATGGGATGGCCAGTACCCATTTCCTTCAGAGACTGACTTTGACCCCCCACTCTTTGTCCTTGAAACTTAACAGTGTGAAGCTGTAATGTGATTGGCATCTCACTTCAGAAAAATGCAGGTCTTCTGCCTTGAGTCCGCTTCAAATCGTTCAGCTTTTGGAGACATGCATGTAAATTCTTTCTTATTACCTTTCCTGGAGGTAGATAGCATCTAACCCTTGCATTTAGGGCTCACAGGACTCCCTCCCTCAGGCCACCTTTCTTAGATTTGGATAGATTTAGGGAACATTTTTGAGTGGAACGGTCTTTGGCACTGGCTTCTACTTCTGCAGCCTTCCCCTTGCCCTTCTTGGCATTCTTTGCTTCTGTTGTTCTAGAAGTTCCTCTTCTAATCTCATTTGTATTATTTTGCTCCATTAATAGTAATAATTTAAAAAAAAAAAAAAGAAACTTTTGGGAAAGATACGAAGTTCAGTGTCAGCCATTGAAGAAATTTAATAGCTCCAGAAAATGTTTTTTGAGTCTTCTGTCATTAGTAAATATATAGCCTATGGTGACAGCTTGTTACTATATACCACTTAGGTCAGGATACGGTTTCTACCTGCAGGAAGTTTTCATTTCTTCGGGTAAGGTAAGAAAACACAACAGGAAAAAGATTGAAGAGACTACTATTATACCTCTTTTAAAAGAGACTGTGGCCTCTCAAAAATCTATTCTTCTGCCTAGGATGAGATTATTAATTTCCTTAGTTACTATTTTTCCCTGAAGTGTTGGAATAAGTGCCTTTTGATGCCTAGGCTTGAGAAAAGCTTGTTCCCCAAAGCCACTTGGCAAGTATAAATCCCAGGAACTAGGTGCTTTAAGCACTGTGTTTGTGAAGCAGCAACCATTGTTGGGAGAGAAGCAGGGTGGGGGAGGAGAGAAGGCAGGAAGGGGGGTGGAGGGAGAGGGAGGAGGGAGGGGAAAGTGACGGTACTTAGGAACGCACCAATGGTGGGAGTGACCAAAATATACTGGAGACTGGGTCCTTCCTGGGACCTTGCAAGTGGGACTCGATCAGCTTCCCTCTTTCTCCCACCACCAGCTTCACCCAGGGAAGCCACTGCTGCTGGTAAATCTGGAGTACCTTCATGCAAATATAAACGGTTGGGTTGTTTCCCTCCAAATCTAAGACCTAGAGAGAACCCCTTGAATTCAGCGAACACACGCTTTGGTGTCAAAGTAAATGTTCTACACAAGAACAATGATAACACTTTTGAGGAGTTCATGAACTTTTGTGATATCTGGGAATATGTAGGAAAAAAATGTGTGTTAACCTCAGAAAGCATCTTTGTTGCCACACAAATGCAACCATTTAGAAACCTGGTATTTTGACCTGAAAGATCTTTGATAAGATACATGAATGAAAATATGAATCTATTTTTGACCTTACAAACTAAAGCAACACCTCACACCGTAAAAAGCAGAAAAGAAAATCTGTTAAAACAGCAGTTCATAAAAACACTGCCCCAAATCATCAGGATAGGGGCCACCCTAAATAGAAATTGAACGTGAAGTTGCCAATATCCACTGATTTTGACCAACAAAAATGACAACATGACAATACATTTTGCTCCATGTCCCTAAAGCCAACATGCTAGAATGTAATTTAATCTCTGAAGGGAAGGGAATCCTAGGTGCCGTTTCTTAAAATTCAGCATCAACAGCGCGGTAGGTGTGGGCAGAAAGTCAGGCATCACCTTTACATCAGCTGACATGTATTGGATGCCCATGATGAACAAAGTGCTGGAAAAATAAAAATGAGGAAGAGAGGACGATATATATTTATATAGGTTACAACATTAATAATATATTGTTCTATGCACAGCACTAGAGAACCATTGGAAAGGCAGAGCTCAAAAATGAAAGAAAGCTCACCAAGTTCAGAGTTACAAAAGGTTGGGAAGCTTTTAAAGGACAGGTTGGATTTTACGTAGAGGTGGGGGAAGGACACTACCAGCAGAAGAAACAACGTGACCAGACGCTCGAAGGTAGGACAGTACAAGGTCCAGGTCGATTGGAAAATAGAGCAGTGGAAGGAAAGCAGAGAGCAATGTGCCTTACTAGGAGGGCCCTGAAGGCCAGGGGAAGACTGTATAGTTAATTTGGAAGAAAATGTTGTAATTAAATGGAAATTTTTTCAGCAATGGAGTTTTATGCATTAGGAAAGCATTGATAATTCCAGTTTTTAAAATAATCTAAAATAAACAGCCAACATCTGTTGATCGTCCACAGTGTTCTAAGAATTTACATGCTAGGCTCAGCTCTTATGTATATGAGCTAGTTTAAATTCACAACCCCCCCTTTGAAAAGGTGAGTATGATCCATTTTACAGGAGCAATTGGGGCTCAGAGGGGTTAATTCACTTGGCCCAAGGTGACACAGCTAGTTAGTGCCAGGGCCAGGATTTTAACCTATGGGCGTCTGGTTCCAACGTCTCCGTCGTGACCCACAAAATAATAAGTGCCAGAACCAGAGTTGGGGCCAATAAAAATGAAAAAAGGAAATGATTAAAAGTATTGTGACATAGATATTATAGAATTTAACGTGAGGAAAGAGCTAGAAGGGGGAATCACAGACTCCTAGAATGGGAGCCAGCATGGGAAGTTGGAGTGAATGGAGAAATCAGAAAGAGGCGTCCTCTGGAGAGCAGGCAGGAAGGTGAGCTTGAGAAGTCAGTTTAAGTGGTGGGGTCCAGGAGAGAGACCAGGGCTGAAAGGGAAGTTCAGGGCTATTTACATAGAGATGGAGGTTAAGAGTCAAGGTGGAGTGGGTTGCCTAGGTCTCTAAGAGAGCAAAGAAGCAAAAAGACGACTGGGGACTGAATTATGGAGAAAGAAGGAGTATCCACTAAAGAAGACACCTCAGTAGAGATGAGAGGTAAAAGTTGTTTCAAGTCGATGCTAATACTTTTCTTTCCAACAATTACCTAATTCTGATTTGTGTTATCAGGATGGTCACCTTTTGATAACGATGGAGATGCCTTTGCTTCAAGGCTATGACAAATGTGCATGATTTATGTATATATAGTATAGTATAGTATATGTATATATATATATATATATAGTATATCTCCTCATAGGGAAGAATTTCTAGAGTAATGAAGTCTGAATTTTTCTTTTTTTTAAATTTTTTTAATGTTTATTTTTTTTTAATGTTTATTTATCTTTGAGGGAGACAGAGACAGAATGTGAGTGGGCTAGGGGCAGCGAGAGGGGGACACAGAATCTGAAGCAGGCTCCAGGCTCTGAGCCGTCAGCACAGAGCCCGATGCGGGGCTCGAACTCACGAGCTGTGAAGTCATGACCTGAGCTGAAGTCGGACGCTCAACCGACTGAGCCACCCAGGCACCCCTAATGTTTATTTTTGAAAGAGTGAGAGACACGCGTGTGCGCGCGCGCGCACACACACACACACACACACACACACACACAGTGAGTGGGGGAGGGGCAGAGAGAGAGGAAGACACAGAATCTAAAGAGGCTCCAGGCTCTGAGCTGACGGCACAGAGCCCCACGCGGGGCTTGAACTCACAAACCATGAGATCATGACCTGAGCCGAAGTCGGACGCTCAACCAATTGAGCCACCCAGGCACCCTAATCTGAATTTTTCAAAGTGATCTGAATATTTGCATCATCTTTTATTAGCAAATTTCTTCTCTTAAAAAGTTAGGACTTTTTATTTCTTTTTTGTTTTAATGTTTATTTATTTTTGAGAAAGAGCGTGTGCGAGCAGGGGAGGGACAGATAGAGATGGGGAGAGAGATCTGAGGCAGGCTCTGAGCTGACAACAGAGAGCCCGGATGCAGGGCTCAAACTCAGGAACTGGAGATCATGCCCTGGGCCCACGCCGGACACTCAACAGTCTAAGCCACCCAGGCTCCCCTAGGGGCTTTTATTTCTAACTATAGAAGTAATATAAATTGATTGTAGAAAACTGAGTAAATACTGAAGAGTAAAGGAGAAAACAAAGAAAACCTTTTGCCAGTAATAAACACTACTAACATTTTTTTTTTTAGTATATCCTTCCATTCCGTTTTGGATTTACGTACACGCTTTTTTTCAAACCAGGGATCCTTGATAAGATACTGTGAATATTTTTACGTGTCGTTAAATTCAGTATTCGTAACAGTTTGGTAGCTGCATCGTGGTAATCCGTCATAAGGATGGACCAGAATTTATTTAACCAAGCCCCTGTTATTAGATAATGTAGGTCGTTTCCACCTTGTAGATAATGCTACAGTTAGTATTCTTCATCAAACTTTTTGTGCTTTTTAACTTCTTTCTGATTATTTTCTAAATAGTTCCTAGGAGCAAAACCGCTGGTGAAATGCCATGAATGTTTCCAAATCAGAGTTCTGCTTCCAAATGTGGTACCAATTTGCCGGTAGCACTTATGTTAGGATATAGCAAGTTGTGCTGTCTCCTTCCTACTTCCTTATTCTCATTCTTGGAAGCCAAAGGAAAACCTTAGAACAAGGATCAACGGCAACCTTTCCGAAAAAGTATACACATCGTTTTGTTGCTGGTTTGGTTCTTTTTTTTATTAACCTCCTCCTGAGCAACAGGTATGGGTCCGCAATCAGCTTCTGTTTAATCCCGCAAGGCATTCTGGGTGCTCTGTGTTTGGAAACAGAAAGGCCTGGTACTTTGGGAGATGAGGCCAACTTCCCCGCCAGTCCAGTGCCTGATGGGCAGAGGGACTCCGAGTTCTGGCTTTCGTTAGCGGCAAGTGCAAGGTGGGGAATCTCGCTCCGGTGAGGATATTTACCGGGGCTGCCCGGATGGCCCTCCTAGGCCTTGGGGACTGGCAGTCAACCTCTTTGCATTTCCCAGAGGCCTCTGGCCTGGAGCACTGGTTTTTGTCTTGGGTCTCCCTGGCAGAGCAGAGCACTTCCCTTTCCCGTCTTCAAAGTCTTGGGGCAGTCCCACAGTCTTGGTGCCTAAACTCCCTTGCTGGGCTGCGCGGCACTCTGGCTGCAGGACCTGGGTGCTGGGCATGTCTCCCGGCCTGCCCGTCTCTTCAGTCCTGTCCAGTCAGCCTGCAGCACCCACACTTGTTACTAAGGGCTGATGCTACTTACTACCCTTGTCGGGAAATAGGACTTGCTTACTACAGCCCTAATGCAGCATTTTGCAAACCGAGGGGCCTGTTGGTGGGCTGCGAAGTAAATTTAGGATTTTAAGGAGAAAAATCAGACTCTGTCACAGTAATGGTAGGTATTGTTCCGTGGAACTTCTTCTCAAATGTTAATATATACAAACTGTATTGGTCCTATCCAGAAACCTTGAAAGCCAAGGCCGTAAATGCAAGTCAGGCTTGCCATGAGGATATGAGGAGGTAGGCTTAGGTGGGAAAACGTGATGTTTTAAAAATGTTTTTTTAATGTTTATCTTTGAGGGAGACAGAGCACGAGTTATTTTTGAGAGAGACGAGCTCAGAGTCTGGAGCTTGCCTTGGATTCTGTCTCTCTCTCTGCCCTTCCCCCACTCGTGCGTGCGCTCTCTCTCTCTCTCTCTCTCTCTCTCTCAAAAATAAATAAACATTTAAAAAAGAAAAGAAAAACTTCCCAACATACCCCTGGACAGTACTCTCTTCACATTATTTTGTAGCACAAATGCACTTTAAGCATGTAACGTGTAACTCCAACCATAGAGGAAATCTCCACCTAACGAAGAGAACGGTTCTCGTTTTCACGAGGTGTTAAACACCAGGGGCAACAGGAAAGTTCTGGACAAAACTAGCAAGTTGGGTAGTGTTCTGTCATCCCCTTCTATGTTTGGGTAATCAAAACCACTCATAAAAACATTTATTCCTTTCTTAAAAAAAATTGCTTTATGGAGCTATAACTCCCATACAATTCAACGGTTTTTGGTACATTCCCGGGGTTATGCCACCATTACCATAAACGGTTTTAGAACATTTTTGTCCTCCTAAAAGCAGCCCCATCACCATTAGCAGTCACTCCCTTCCCCTGCAAGCTCCCAACCCCTGGTTATCACTGATCCAGTGTCCATCTTTATAAATGTTTGTATTCTGGACATTTCATATGAATGGAGTCCTATAATACGTGGCCTTGGGTCACTGGCCTTTTTAACTGAGTCTGATGTTTCCAAGGTTCATCCGTGTTCAGCATGCATCAGTCCTTCATTCCCCTCTATGGCTGATAATACACAGCCATATAGACCTACCACATTTCATTTATCCACTCATACACGCCACAGTTGACGGGCATTAGGATCGTTTCCGCGTGTTGATGATTACAAATGAGGCTGCCATGAACATTCATGCGCAGGTTTTCGTGTGGACATGTTTTTGTTCCTCTTGGATACACACCTAGGAGTGGGAATTGCTGGGTCATATGGTAATTCTATGTTTAACCTTCGGAGGGACTGTCAGACTGTTTTCCAAAGCAGCTGCACTATTTTACGTGCTCACCAGCCGTGTATGACGGTTCCAATCTCGCCACATCCTCACCCACACTTGCTGTCGTCCGTCTTTTTGCTTACAGCCGTCCTAGGTATGCTAAGACATTGATTCCTAAGGTTTGTGACACTTTCAATACAGCAGTTGAATTTGGGCTGTTGATGTGGTTCTTGAGATCAAGACCTAAAAGAGTGATCTTTGTTGGATTTAGATCATTGTTCTACAGGGAGGGGTGCCTGGGTGGCTCAGTCGGTTGGGCGTCCAACTTCGGCTCAGGTCATGATCTCGCACTCCGTGAGTTTGAGCCCGGTGTCGGGCTCTGTGCTGACAGCTCGGAGCCTGGAGCCTGCTCCAGATCCTGTGTCTCCCTCTCTCTCTGACCCTCCCCCGTTCCTGCTCTGTCTCTGTCTCAAAAAATAAATAAATGTTAAAAAAGAATTTAGATCATTGTTTTACAAAAAGTTTTGCTGATAAGCTTTCCCCTCCTCGTGTGTACCATTCTTTGGCGAGAGAACAGGCATCTTATTGAGAAAAGGTGTGCTATCTCTTCCTTATTCACCAGTGAAATATTCCAGTTCTAGAGATATTATTGGTATAAATTAGCTTCAGGACTGTTTTCTCCGCCTCCGCCATCAATGCAGCCCACAGCTGATCTCCTTTCCCTACTTGCAAGCCACATTCAGACAGAAAACTCTGGCTGGGGCAGAAATACTTAAGCAACTCAGGACCAGCTTGGGCTTCTCCACGCACTGACAAATGTAACACCACCTCTCGGCCCCCTGCCTCTGGTCTTGCTTTGTGCCTATCCCGTAACATCCTTTCGAATTAGAGAAGTTTCACTAGTCCTAAGTAAGAGTGGGGGCAACGGAGCACAGGCCTTAGGGGCTACCAGAAGTCCATGTGCGTGGGGGTGGGGGGTGGAGGAGGGCACTTGGAACTCAGTGTCCTAGCTCAGAGTCCAAACTTCACAAACCTGTGCTCTTCTTTTCCTGATTTCCTCTCTCCTTTGTTTTAAGCACCCTTGAAGAGAAAAGCTTTTTAAGTATGTATGACCCGTAGTATGGTTGACCTCATCCGACATTTTGGTTTACTGTTTCTACTCCTTTTCAGAACCTGGCCCTTGTCGAGAAGCGAAACAACAGGACAATTCACATAGCTTGACTTTAGGACTCACTGCATTGGGGGAGGAATTAATATCCTTCAGCCAAAGACTTAACAGCCCCGTCTGCATTTTGTATTTTTTTACATTAAAGTTTCAAATGTCTGTTGGAAGCAACCTTTGGGCAGACATTCTTGCAGTTTTCTGTGATAAATTCTTATTTGGCTTGCCATAGTCCACCGTATCCAACAAGGAATAACCTTGGCCGAGTTGGAAACTGTTAACTGCTAAAAATGTGTGTGTTTGTCTAAATTTGAGATCCCCTCCAGCCCCCCCAGTCCCCTCTTCCCCATGTTAAGTTATAAAACTGAGATGCGGGGGCACCTGGGTGACTCAGTGAAGCGTCCCACTTCGGCTCAGGTCGTGATCTTGTGGTTCATGAGTTCGAGCTCCGATTCCCCCGTCGGGCTAGCTGCTGTCAGCGCAGAGCCCGCTTCGGATCCTCTGCCCCCCTCTCTCTCTCTGCCCCTCCCCTGCTTGCGTGCACTCTCTCTCCCTCTCAAAAACAAATCAACATTTAACAAAAAATGATGATGCAGTTGGCATGTATCCTCACTTTTAGTATCCTAACATTTACTTATTACTTATTACTCTATTTTCCTGCCTTCTGATTTAGAGAGACCCCAAATGCTTATCTCCAAAGATGGAAGAGGAAGATTAAAACAATAATTTGCAGTAAGTACTCTTTCAGCTGTTAATTCGTTTATTCAACAGACTTTCTTTGGTGCTTGCCCGATGCCAGGCACCCTGGTAGGTGCTTGGGATACAAAGATAAGCTAGGGTGCCTGCCTTTAAGGGATGCAGTACAGTCGGACAAGCAGACCCATAACTGGATAAGCACACTTGTGAACACGATAAATAATGCACAGAATATTATGGGATCGCAGAAGAGAGGCCCGTCACCTATCCTGTAGAGGAGATTGAGGCAGGCTTCAGGAAGGCTGTAAACTGTATTAGGGAAGGTCTGCAGTTCAGTTAGCTAAATGAGGTTGGGAGAGAGCATTCAGGCTTTTTGAATTAGGTATCTTTGTAATCTAAGATCAAACACCCAAGAACTCTAATGTACACGATATGCCACTTTCTGGCCAGTGATTCATGTTGAGGAAGGAAGGGGTCTACCTTCATGAATCAGTGAACATCAAGGTTGCAGGATTAGAGCTAGAAGTTGTAGGCTTTCTCGAAAAGCTTCTTTCCTTGTTTGTTATGCCTTTCCCTCCCTATATAATGGAAAAACAAACATGAGAAATGTTGTGCCTGTAAGTGGAGGTTTTTATATTCCTCTGACCTGGCCTCTGTTACACTTGGGAATATATAAAGGCATCTTCACTAGAATGGATGAAGGTTAGTGTTTGAGTCTAGGATTGAAATAAAAAGACTTCATTAGATTTGCAACCACTGCCCTCATAAAATTAAAAATCATAAAGAAAAACTCCAAGTTAACTGTACTTGATGCTTTCTAAATCATGGGTTTGAAGGGATGAGCATGACACAATTTGAAACCTTTGAAAGAAAAGTTTAATCTTTCCAACAACCCTGTGACCACCTCCATTTTATACTGAGAGAATTGAAGAAGCAACAAAGAGGTTAAAAAACTTGCCTAAAACACTCATTATGATGAGCACTGAGTGTTGTATGTATGTGATGAGTCACTCAATTCTACTCCTGAAACCAATGTTGTCCTGTATGTTAGCTAACTAGAATTTAAATAAACACCTGAAGGGAAAAAAAAAAAAAATTGCCTAAGATTATAAAGTTGGTAAGTAGCAGAGCTGGGATTTGAACCCAGGTCTCTATTTAAATCTAGTGCCTATCACTCACCGCACCGTCCTGCTGAAATCGAAACCTGTGTGGGCCCGTACTTTCCTGCAGTTCTGTGACCATGAATTTAGCCTGGCAGGAGTTAGCTATTACAGAAAACTGGTAAAAATCGTGTCGTTGGGACAGGGCAAATCCAACATTGCTCCTGAAAAATGCCGATAGTGCTATCTTCAAATAATAGTCAGATTTTGATATCATGGACGCCGTTTAAAATGTAGACAATTTTTATCAATATTTTGTAATATAGGCCCCGAGAAGGTAAAGCAGAATTGAGGTAGATATGTAGATTTGAATGGATCGCAAAATGTGATTCATAGAGAAAGTAGACAAGGGTAAATATGTGTGAAAATAACAAAATAAAAGTTACCTTTAGATGTTTGCTTTTTAAATATTGCATGTACGTTATGCTAGTTTATATATTAACAGTATGCTGATTTTCACGTGCATTTGTATGTATTGTCCATTCCACAGGACTGTAATCCCTGAGACCAGCCTTTTTAAAAAGGTTATCTATAGGTCAGGAAAGGTTATCGAAGCCTATTCTCAAAGAGCCTAACAAATGGGAGCAAACGCATTAGCTTATGGATGCTTAGAGTGGATATAAGAAATGAAATTAACATAAGAAAATGATTTGTTTTAACTTAGATCTATCACATTTGGGAAGAATTGGCTGGTGGATTTAAAAGTGTATAAACATTCCATTAGAGGGTGAAAAAGGGGAAGTCTGTTATAACCGAATAGGGGTGTGGTCTGCATAGGCTAAGGAGGAATAGATAATAGTTTCATAAAAGACTGATAGAAGGATAGCCTTCAGAACTGGCCCGTGATAGCTAGTACATTTTCTTTACAGACGTAATAAGTATGTCTGTTAATACCAGCCAGCTTGGTGAGTTAGAGAAACCACAGCCTGTGGATTTGGGCATACGCACTCTCTGCCTGCATCTAATCCTCGGGTAACAATACACCTACAACTGCTGTAATCCTAGAGCAGTTACATGGATGCACTAAGTGGTGTGATGGGAGGGAAAGATAGCATCACAAGGATTCGTTTGATTATAACAGTAATCCACACCAAGTCAAAGAAAACAGCCAAACAGTTAAAAATGCGGTCTCTAATGAATTTGCTAATTCTAGCAGGCCCTCACGAACGGTTCCTGCTAGAGTACCCCGTATCAGAACGAGGGAGCTGTGCTTTAATTACATGGAATAATTATTTGATTTCCAGGAAGTTAAGACAGTGCTTTGTATTTACATAAAAAGTTCTAGACATGCTGGGAAACTCGATCAAACCAAGAGAAAGAGTGAAACTGAACGCCTGTTCAGGGAGTCAAGATTTCGGCTGCTCAGCAAGCTTGTCGTTCCGGCTTATGAGCCCAGAAAAGGGGTATTTTAAAACCGGCTGACTGAATCGTGTCACTTGGTTAGAGGAAAAGCCCTGCCCTTCCCGAGATCTAGAGGGTAACGCAACCATATGCTGTTGAGGGGCTCGAATCTTGGCTGCCTTCACCCCTCTGCACTAGCAGACACCCCAGTTTTCAGGGGACGTGATCTCGTACCGTCGCCCTCACTTTTGAAGGTCTGTTAAAATTCTGGGGCCTCTTATCTCAGTGGCTTTGGAAGTGAGTTTGGGGTAAGAAGGGGGGGGGAGGCCTGTGAGTGTCTCTTTTGCCTGAGGAGTTGGAGACACTTGTGGAAAAGTCAGGCCCTTTTCGCCCCGGCGGCCGCTCCGGTGTGGGGCTGGCTTGGGTTAGACACATGCACACATACACCATAGAGCTCTGCTTTCCCGTAGCAGCTGCTGCCTCTGCCTCTGCCTCTCCCGCCTCAGCCTCTTTGCCCGGCATACACACACATTCAGATTTGCGCGCTGTTTCAATCCTTGATGACGTGTCCCCGGAGACAGCCAATAGCAAACGGGCTCTGGTCAGGACAATGGGAGGTATCGGGCCAATGAGCGAGCCCCGTGAGTTGGCGGTAGCCAATAGGAGCCGCGCTGGCTGGAGAGTAATGTTACAGAGCGGAGAGAGTGAGGAGGCTGCGTCTGGCTCCCGCTCTCACAGCCATTGCAGTACATTGAGCTCCATAGAGACAGCGCCGGGGCAAGTGAGAGCCAGACGGGCACTGGGCGACTCTGTGCCTCGCGGAGGGTGAGTCTGGGGCAGCGCCGCGGCGGGGAGAGCGCCTCCGGCAGCTCCCCACCCCGCGCGGTGGCCGGATCCCCGCGGCCGGGAGCCGGCGGGTCAGGATCCACACAAAGGCAAATGAGGGGGGACCGTGGGGGGAACTGCGCACGGAGCGAGCCTCTTCTCGGGCGCCGGGAGCCCTGCCCCGCGCCGGAACCCCGGCCCACAGGCTGCCTGAGGCGCTGCGAACCCCGAGCCCCGCGAGTTTCCACCCCCGGCGGCGTCCGCGCTGACTGGCGCAAAAAAATTTTTTTTAATTAAAAAAAATTTTTTTAACGTGTTTTCGGCCCCCGGGCCGAATGTTCGGGCGGCCGGCGTGCGCGGGGGGCGGCGGGCGGCGGGGCCGGCGGCGGGAGGGCAGGCGGGCGGGCGGGCAGGCGGGCAGGCGGCGGCGCTTCCACGGGCTGCATTGGCCGCCGCAGAGAGCCGGGCGCCGGCGGCGAGCGCGGGCGGGCGGGCGCTGCGGGCGAGGCGGCGCGGTGGGCCGGGGGCGGCGGCGCGGGGCCGGGCCCGCCGGCCTGTGCCCGGGCGGCGGCGGCGGTGGCGGCGGCGGCGGCTCGGCGGCGGCTCGGCGGCGGGGGGAGCGGCGCCGCTGCGCTCGCTGGAACATGGCTGACTCGGCCCGGCGCTGCTGGCTGGAGAGAAAACAAGGCGGGCGGGAGCGGGCGGGGGAGCTGGGCGCAGCAGTTCCGAGGCAACTTTTTTTTTCCTCTCTTCCCAGCCCCGCGTTCTCCGTGCGGGGGCGGCCGGGGCGCGCGGGCCCGCGCGGAGGGGGACGGGGAGCGGCGGGCCGGTGGGCGCCTCCCGGGGCGGCCCCCCACCCCCGCGGGCCGGGAGGGGGGAGGGTCCGGGCCCGCGCGCCCCCCGCCCCTCCCCCCCCCGGGCTGTAATGGCCGAGTGTGTGCGCCAGAGCGCGGCGCGCACCCCGCCCGCCTGCGCTCACACTCACACACTCACACACTCACACACACACACACACAAAGGGAAGGAGCCATATTCTCGCTCGCGCTCGCCCTCGCGGCGGCGGCGGCGGCGGCGCAGGCGGGGAAGACGCGCAGCGGCCATTCCGTGCGCGCCGGCCCCGGCGGCCGCGGGCGGAGCCAGCCCCCATTTCGAGCGGGGCTTCTCCCTCCGCCGAGCCTGACAAAATGGGGGAGGCCTGCGGGGCCTGCGCCGGCGGGCGGGCGGGCGGGCGCACGTGGCGGCCCCGGCGCGGGCGGGTCGGGCCCGGAGGCCCGGCCGCGGCCCCGCGTCTCCTCGGCCGCCCCGCCGCCACCGAAGTTCTGGGGGTGGGGGCCGAGTGGCGGGAAGGTGTGCGGGGCCCGTCTCGCGAGGCGCCCCGACTTTCGCAGATTGAAAAAACAAAACAAAACAAAACACTCCTGGGGGGGGGGGGCAGGCAGAGCCACGAGCAGGAGTGGCTTTTGTCCCTCATCCTTGTTTACTCGAAGAAACTTCAGACCGGACGTGTTTAGTCAGAACTGAAATACATCTCGGGGCCAAACCGATAGGAAACGAGGCTGCCTCGCGGTGGCAGCCGCACAAATACCACCGCCAACCCCCCCAGCCCGGGTCCCGGCGCTGGAGCTTTCTCCTCCTCCCTCCGCCCGGCAAAGTTTTGTGCAGAGAGTATTTTTAAAGTCCTCGTTGGGAAAACTTGAGATAGACGGTGGTTTAGGCCCATAATTTGCAGACGCCGACTCGCTCGGGCTCTCACCTATTTTGTTCCCGACGTGGTGCCGACCCACGAACCGGCAGCGCCAGTTTTGTGGTCCCTGGTTCTGTTGATCACAAAGTGGTTTTGTGCCTTTAAAAAGTTTTTAAATGTCCGCCTAGGTGTTCATTCGGAGCGGACACCCGCAGATGAGTAAGGATTACTGTATGAGGATGCCATTGTGTCTACGCTTTTTTGAGATCACACTGGAGGACCGTTTTGTGTGTGTGTGTGTGTGTGTGTGTGTGTGTGTGTGTGTGTTTCTTTTTGCTTGGCATAGCCTCTTCTAGGCATTAGCTATCCCTGCCATTTTCTTGTTTGGTATATTATGGGAGGTTCATGCCACTACTGTGTTAACGAACCCAACTTTGGTTTTCATTCACTCCCCACAAAGTTCAAGTGCTCGTAGAATCCCATAATTTCATTGCTAACCTCAACCATTTCTTTTTCTCTCTTTTTAGAAAATAATTAAACATGGGCAAAGGAGATCCTAAGAAGCCGAGAGGCAAAATGTCATCATATGCATTCTTTGTGCAAACTTGCCGAGAGGAGCACAAGAAGAAGCACCCAGATGCTTCAGTCAACTTCTCAGAGTTTTCTAAGAAGTGCTCAGAGAGGTGGAAGGTAAGGGGGCTTAAAACATAATTGAGGGATTTTTAAAAACTTAAATCCAAATCAAGGTCTTTAAAAAGCCTCGGTGCCACTTGCATAACGTGAGTAGGGATGTTAGAACAGGCCGCTGAGTGAGTACATGGCAAAGGATGCCGGTTTTAGTCCTGTTAGTACTTTTGCGACAGTTTAGTAGGATTTGGGTTACCGATTTCAGTTTACAAATGATTCTTTTGTAGACCATGTCTGCTAAAGAGAAAGGAAAGTTTGAAGACATGGCAAAGGCGGACAAGGCCCGTTATGAAAGAGAAATGAAAACTTATATCCCCCCTAAAGGGGAAACAAAAAAGAAGTTCAAGGATCCCAATGCACCCAAGAGGCCTCCGTGAGTATCTTACCTATTTCCAGGAGGGTTTTGCAGTAGAATCAGATAGAAATTTAGCAAGCCACCTTGTGGGTTTGGGGTGTGTAATCAAAAGTTTCTTAGCTGGTAAGTGCCTTACGTTGGTCTATTTGGATATTGTAAGTAGAATTCCTGTTGAATGGGAGGAGCATTTGAATTAGACATTGGCCTTCTTCACTTAATCTGTCTCCTAAATGTACCTTTCTTTTGTTTCTTGAGAAATACCATCTCTCCGAAATACTTAAAATTTCACAGAATTGCTTTTGGAGCGCTTGCATTTATCAATAGTACATGTTCAATTAGTAGCCTCCTAAGTCAAATAGCCGTGAATGGAGGTTTGGTTGCGAAGGGTATTTAGCATATTTTAATATTTGCACCCTGTCCGGTGCCTGATAGAAACCAGCAGCAGCTTTTATATAGCAGGACAACACACATTCCATAGTAAACTGAAAATTAAATTTCTCTTTTTAGTTCGGCCTTTTTCTTGTTTTGTTCTGAGTATCGCCCAAAAATCAAAGGAGAACATCCTGGCCTATCCATTGGTGATGTTGCAAAGAAACTGGGAGAGATGTGGAATAACACCGCTGCAGATGACAAGCAGCCTTATGAGAAGAAGGCTGCGAAGCTGAAGGAAAAATATGAAAAGGTAAGAAGTGTGCATTTGTTCGGTGTAATGAGGAAAGGGTATGCCTGACATTAGATTATACTTGGTACCTCATCTCAATTTCCTACTTTCTTGCGGATTTCTAAGAATTCGGGGTGTAATGCAGTTTTCAGATTCACCGTTCCTTTCCGTGTGCCCCTGGCTGTAGTCTTAAATCTTTTCCATCCTTCAGAGAGTATAGAAGTTCAGATCAGTTGTTAATTTTTTTTTTTTTTTGACTTGGGTACAGCTGCCATACACTTAAGCTGGCTTTGTTATTCTCTGATTTAAATTTACTGGTAGTCACTTTTAGTCAAGTGATTATTTTAAATGGTCAGACACATAAAAATAGTCTGGGCAAGATAATGAAGACCGTGTCCTTCATAAACCTGTCCTGAAGTATTTGTGTTCCCTTCCTTCAATAACAGAAATCCCAACTTTATGAATTTCAAAAAAGTTATGTTGAACTGTGTAGTAAGTTGATAAAGAAAAAGCTTTATCTCCTATACTTTCAATAGGAGTAGCAAGTTAAATTTTAGCTTATTTAGTCATCTGGAAAAATGTTGATTTCTAGATGTTTCTTAATTGCATGCTTGCTGGCAGATTTACTTTTTTTTTTCTTTTAAGACAAAATTTCCTACTCTGGATTAGGGTCTGATAGAAACCTGTAGATTGCTGTTTTGCATTCAGAAGGTGGCAGTGTCTACCCTTTAATCAAAGTCTCTACATTCTAGTTTTAATCAACTAAAGTTAGGACGTGGTACCTAATCGTACTTCATTGAGGCGCACAACATTGCAAATATTGGACCATGTCATTCCATGAGTTACGGGTTATTAATTGCGATTCTCTCGGTGCGTTGAAATGCATTCCTCCGTCCTAGGCGTTTATGGGATCGGGGTGAGTGCAGATACGTGGTTATTTTCGCGGAACTGGGATCTTGATTTTTCGTAAGTTACTTTTCCTTCTCCCCTTGCTTAACTGTCCTGTCTTTCCTTCCACTTTTTCTTGACTTTATTTTGGAAGGATATTGCTGCATACCGAGCTAAAGGAAAGCCTGACGCGGCAAAAAAGGGAGTCGTCAAGGCTGAAAAAAGCAAGAAAAAGAAGGAAGAGGAGGAGGACGAGGAAGATGAAGAGGATGAGGAAGAGGAGGAAGATGAAGAAGATGAAGAAGAAGAAGAAGATGATGATGATGAATAAGTTGGTTCTAGCGCAGTTTTTTTTTCTTGTCTATAAAGCATTTAACCCCCCTGTACACAACTCACTCCTTTTAAAGAAAAAAATTGAAATGTAAGGCTGTGTAAGATTTGTTTTTAAACTGTACAGTGTCTTTTTTTGTATAGTTAACACACTACCGAATGTGTCTTTAGATAGCCCTGTCCCGGTGGTATTTCCAATAGCCACTAACCTTGCCTGGTACAGTATGGGGGTTGTAAATTGGCATGGAAATTTAAAGCAGGTTCTTGTTGGTGCACAGCACAAATTAGTTATATATGGGGATGGTAGTTTTTTCATCTTCAGTTGTCTCTGATGCAGCTTATACGAAATAATTGTTGTTCTGTTAACTGAATACCACTCTGTAATTGCAAAAAAAAAAAAAAAAGTTGCAGCTGTTTTGTTGACATTCTGAATGCTTCTAAGTAAATACAATTTTTTTTATTAGTATTGTTGTCCTTTTCATAGGTCTGAAATTTTTCTTCTTGAGGGGAAGCTAGTCTTTTGCTTTTGCCCATTTTGGATCACATGGATTATTACAGTGTTTATCTTTTCATATAGTTAGCTGATAAAAAGCTCTGTCTACACCCTGCATACTCATGATGAGGGTAATAAAAGTTGAATTGAGACAGTTTTCATCCATAACTGAAACTCCAATCTTGATCAGTTGATGGCAGATTTCACATAGCCCAGTCACATTTACGAAGTGAAGAGTAACCACAGCATGGGATTAGTAGAATCAAACATTTTGAAAGTCTGTCCTTGAAGGACTAAGAGAAAAAGTATGTTCTAATCTTTACATGAGGACTCTACATTCTTTAACTCCCATTACCATGTAATGGCAGTTATATTTGCAGTTCCCACATTAAAGAAGACCGGAGAATGTATCCCCAAAAGCGTGAGCTTAAAATACAAGACTGCCATATTAGATTTTTTGTTGACATTAGTCCCAGCAAAGGCTCTGGAAAAAAAAAAAAAAAAGTGCTGGCTGTAAATGTCTTCTATTTCTCTAAATACGGATTTCTTAGGAAACTTGACTCTCCATTAAAGGTATTTTTAATTAATTGGGCCAACTTCTAAAATGTATGCCACACTGAAAATCCGGTATATTTTCCTATATTGTAGTTTGCTCCTTTATATAAATCAAACAGGCCTGAGGGAAGAAGACGCTTAAAACTTTGTATTTCAGTAGGAGTTATCGGATTTGAATTTGATTTTTCTTTACGAAACCCAAACTCATTCATTAGAGTCATGTTTATCTACTTAGCAGTTTAGGGAACAATTTGGCAATTTTGTGGTTTTTGAGATTATCGTTCTCTTAAAGTGCCAGTGTTTTAAAATAGCGTTCTTGTAATTTTACACGCTTTTGTGATGGAGTGCTGTTTTGTTATATAATTTTGACTTGGATTCTTTCCATTTGCATTTGTTTATGTAATTTCAGGAGGAATACTGAACATCTGAGTCCTGGATGATACTAATAAACTAATAATTGCAGAGGTTTTAAATATTAGTTAAATGGCTTTCACTTAAGATTTTAAGGTTTCGTTATATATACATATTTTAATCTTTCCAATAGTATCTCTTAGCCGACACCATTTAAACAAGTATAAGGTCTGGCAAAGTTCTTCCCTTTAAAAATACTTGGTTTATAACTACAAACAGCTTAATGATAAAAAGTTTTTGTCAAACAATTGAGCGTGTTCTCCGAGGAGGCTATAGATCTAGGTGCGGAAAAATTAAATTTATTTTCAGTATGTTGGGTTGAACAAGATAGTAGCTTTTCAAAAGCGAGGCACCCGAAGCAGTTAAAACACAATAGTGATCATAAAGCTGAGTTTACCAATTTTCTAAGTCCATGGAGACGCCTCGGTTGTGTAAAACTTCATTGAATTCTTAGTCAAGAGGAACAAGCCCATCTCCTGACTTTCGTGCGCATCCTTGCCGTAGCAGAGGCACCGCCACGGTCGACATCTGTTGCTAGTAAGGGATCCAATTAAAAGTGGATTCTGCCTGAAGGAAACTTGCAACTTGGTGGGTATGTCATCTACCAGTGTTGTCAGATGCTGAGAACGGGAACGAGTTTTTTGGTGTGTTAACTGGCTTCAGATCTTGACAGGAAAAAGTCTTCAATCAGGAAGCTAATAGAGTCCTGTGTAGTGTTTTCAGCAGTATCCCTAGGGCTTGGAATTTTAGGTAATTCAGCATAAAGCCTTTGTGCAATTGGGAGGATTTGTTTTCAAGTTTATGTACGAGAACTATTTTAATGTCTAGAAGTAGTCACAGCACGAGGGGCATTAAAGATTTTCTTTAAAAAAATTTTTTTAATGTTTATTTTTGACAGAGAGACAGCATGAGCAGGGGAGGGGCAGAGAGAGAGGGAGACACAGGATCCGAAGCAGGCTCCAGGCTCCGAGCTGTCGGCACAGAGCCCGACGCGGGGCTCGAACTCACCTGAGCCAGAGACGCTCAACCGACTGAGCCACCCTGGCGCCCCGGGCATAAAGATTTTCTGAAGAAAGTCGGTATAAAGTTGAGGATTAAAGTTGGGGCACTTAACATCAGAGTGTGGATCAAAACCCAAGTCCCAGTTCCCTGACTTGCCTGTGTAAGGGTGGCACTGTGGCAGGTTAGTTGCTGTAATTCTGGTAGTCTTCCATCGAGGTGTTGATATTTGCCGGACCTGTTCATTTTCTTGAGTCAAGTCTGAGAAAGGAAGTCTTTTTTTTGTGTGTCCTGTGCACCACAGGGAAGAAAAATGGTGGTAGAGTTGTATAGCGACTAGCTATATGGAAAACTACACTGGAGAGACAAAATAGTGATGCTTTGAGTGAGAAATGCGGCCAACTCCCTTGCTTGGCATCACGTAATCTATGATGAAAGTTCAGATACAGGTCAGTTTGGTACAACACGCCTTCTGAAAGGCCCTGAAATAGCTCTCTTTCCGGTACCTGGCAGCCGCTTTTTGCATATGATGGTATCACTACAAATGTGAATAAATCGAATGCTGCCTATGGCTGGGAATCTGTTGCTCGCGTGTGAACCATTGGCTAGTAATTAGGGTCTTCTATTAGTTAAGGGATGGCGGGGAGTTCAAGCTTTTTTTATTTGTGGGGTTTTTTAATTCATTCTTAAATGACTTGAAAGGCCTTTTAAAACTACGGAAAAGCCAGAAGATGGTCTGGATCCCTATGCGGCAAAAGATGCAGGCTGGTTCGTTCTCTTGTCCTCTTCCAATAGCAAAGACACGAACGGTAGCGCTAACACTTGCCATAACTTGGGAAATTCCCTGGGTCGGAGCCAAGTTGCTCCCTGGAGTTAAAAGACAAAGATGTTGCTCTGTTCTAGGAATGCTGCTGTTTAACCACGTGCCGTGGTGTAGAAATCTACACCACACAACACCGGATGACACAAGCACGGCTTAACGGGCCGCGCCAGAATATGCAGTGCCCATATTCCGGTCTAAAATAAAACAGACCATTTCTGCCAGGAGGAAGTGTAATCACTTGGGCCTTTGGGCATGCCCGTTGGTTTGGACCCTCTATATAAATTGAACTTACCGGTCAGCCACTGAAAAAGAGAGAGGTACTAATAAAGATCTGGGACAACATGAAGGGATTATGATAGATCTGTAAATAACGGCACGAGGAATGGTAGGCAAGGGTCGAGTCTGTGGAGACTGGAAGCCAGTGATGGTCAGAATATCCGCAAAGGGGGGAGCGGTTAAAGAGATCCTTGTGAGTTTTTACGATGTACTTTCTTTTCCTCTTTAGTCGTACAATTCAGACATAGAAGTGACGTCACATAGTATGCTATCCCGTAATCTGATCAGTACTGATGGTCATTCACGCTCCCTGTTTTTTGCTGTGTCTAACAATACGGTGATGAGTATCGGCGTATATTCCTTTTAGGCGTAAGTCTTTACATTTCCCGAAGTATTATTGCTGACTTGAAGGATATGTGCGTTTTAAAATTTGGGGCAGACCAGAGCCTCTGGGTGGTTCTGTCAGTCGGGCGTCCAACTTTTGGTTTTGGCTCAGGTCACGGTCTCCTGGTTCCTGGGTTTGAGCCCCACGTCCGGCTTGGGGCTGACAGTTTGGGATTCTCTCTCTCTCCCTT
Organism: Panthera tigris; assembly: GCF_018350195.1. Classification (NCBI taxonomy): domain Eukaryota; kingdom Metazoa; phylum Chordata; class Mammalia; order Carnivora; family Felidae; genus Panthera; species Panthera tigris. The sequence goes on along the minus strand of NC_056660.1, from coordinate 9,566,345 downwards.
GCTCTGCCCCTCCCCCACTTGGGCTCTCAAATAAACTTTAAAAATAAAATAAAATTTTTGGCAGATATTGACAGATTGCCCCCCAAACGGTTATGCTTCCCGTGAAACATCTTAATTTTTATGAGAAATCGGGATTTTTACTGGTTATTCTTTGGGTCCACGAAATACTATCCATCTTTTAAAGATGAGAAATTCAAATACTGAAATATTGCCATTTGTTTAGAGCCACCCAAACACAAGAAGGCAGAATCAGAACTGAAAGACTGAAAGACTCTTGGGTTGGCTATTGATTATTAAACTACCGAACAAAGTGTTTCTCTCAAAAGTTACTGCGATAAGGAAATACTTAAGGTTTCCACTGTGTAAAAATGAGAAACACCCTTCATCCTAATCTGATAGTTTTATCTGAAGAGGGTGTTCTTTTTTTTTTTTTTTTACTTTCTTTTTCTTTTTTTTTTTTCTTTCTTTTTCTTTTTTTTTTTTTTTTTAAGCAAAGATTGCAAGATTTTGTATCGATCATTACAGGAGCTACAGCTGGCAGTTTTGGGAAGCGAGTCAGGCTACAAATTGTAGTTAGTCAGGGATCCTGCAGGCCCGGTTCTGGGCTTTAGAAGGATGGTGTGTTATTTGCAAAGTGGGATGGATATTGAGAATCTGCCTGAAATGGAATAAACTTGACCACTGCTTCACCTCCTGGCCAGAGAGGGTACTTTAGAAAAGAAGGTCATACTCTAAGTGCATTTACAAATGCAATTGTGATAAGGAGCTTTATTTTTTTTTTAATTATTTTTTTTAACATTTATTTATTTTTGAGACAGAGAGAGAGAGCATGAACAGGGGAGGGTCAGAGGAAGAGGGAGACATAGAATCTGAAACAGGCTCCAGGCTCTGAGCTGTCAGCACAGAGCGCGACACGGGGCTCGAACCCACGGACCGCGAGATCATGACCTGAGCCGAAGTCGGACGCTTAACCGACTGAGCCACCCAGGCGCCCCTGTTAAGAAGCTTTAAAGTGGAATTAAACTTAGTTCCTTAAGGTTACAGAGAATCTCTCATTCCAGGCTTTACCATATTTTTGTTCATTTGGTTTCAGAGATCATCTTCTAAGGTGTTCTGAACATAACCAGGTGAGAGAATAAAAGTCCTAAAACAAAATATCCATTGGGTGTGAGGGAATACTCCTAAAGGTGGAGAAAAACAGGCAGCTTCATTAAACACCCTCCGGTGCCAGTGCGATGCCCAGGAAGGGGTGAAGAGTTGAGACGAAAGGCTCCTCAGAGCAAGGACATCCAGTCCCAGTCCCCTCCCTACCCCGCAACCCGAGCTTCAGGGAGGCTCGGGCCTTGCCCTGCCGTCTGAAGTCAGCCTTCCTGGGACTTGGGCATAGTGCAGGGCTAGGCACACACCGGAGAGCGGGTGGCTGCAGGAGGAACAACAGTCGTCGTGGCTTTGGTGGCCTTCGTACGGCACCTGCAGGCTCACAGCACGCGAGTGGCAAAGGCTCCAGGGCTCCGGCAGTCCCTGCGTGTCTTTGCAGAATAGTGGTGGAGAGGCCCGCAGAGCTTCCGAGGCCGGGGCAAGGACCCAAAGCAGCATCAAAACAATGGAGCAGGGCCAAGTTCACAGTAGGCGCAAAAAAGAGCGGGAGTTCCTTCCCCTTCCTTGTAAGGACTATAGGAAGGAGCTGGAAGGCATCCTCCCTCCTCCTTCCTTTCCTGCCTGGGTTCTCCTGTTGATACGCAAGCACATTCTGCCATCGCTGTGAGCCCTCTCAGGACTTCCTCCTCCTATTTACTGGGACTCAGAACGCTTCCAGGCAAAACAAAAATATGACCGATCAGAGGAACTTATAAGCTACCTGATTCTAAAGGGCAGAGAAGCATCAGAAAAATATGTGCTGCTGCTGCTGTGTCCTTAAGAATTGCAGCGTGAGGGGCGCCTGGGTGGCTCGGTCGGTGGAGTGTCTGACTTGGGCCTAGGTCACGATCTCACGGTTTGTGGGTTCGAGCCCCGCGTGGGGCTCGCTGGCTGTCAGCGAAGAGCCCGCTTCGGATCCTCTGTCCTCCTCTCTCTCTCTGCCCTTCCCCCACTCCATTTGCGCGCTCTCAAAAATAAATAAAACAAAAACAAACAAAAAGAATTGCAACATGAGCTTATACAAGAAGGACGGAATGCAACACACTGCACACTGCAAGGACTTCTGAAAAACTGTTTCCCCTTATAATGAATGAAATTTGCATTCACTAAAAGATAACAAGCAAGAAAATCAAAATCTACAATACTACTAGTCAGACTTAATATACTGTGTGCCCTTCTAATTTTTTATATATAACATTGGCGTAGAGTTAATTAATTGAATGTATATAATTATAATTTTAAAAATTGAGGTGAGATTCACATAACATAAAATTAAACATTTTAAGGGGCACCTGGGTGGCTGAGGCAGTTAAGCGTCCAGCTTCAGCTCAGGTCATGATCTCATGGTTTGGGGTTCAAGCCCCACGTCGGGTTCTGTGCTGACAGTTCAGAGCCTGGAGCCTGCTTTGGATCCTGTGTGTGTGTGTCTCTCTGTCTCAAAAACATTAAAAAAATGTTTTTTTAATGAAACATTTTAAAGTGAATAATTCAGTGGCATTTAGCACATTCACAATATTGTACGACCACCGCCTGTCTAGTTCCAGACATTTTCATCACCCCAAAAGGAGATCTCATACCTATTACCCCTCCCCTTTAGCATTTGGCAGAAACCAGCCTGCATCATCTCTATGGATTTACCTCTTCTGGATATTTCCCACAAATTCAATCACGTGTGGCCTTCCGTGTCTGGCTCCGTTCACTTAGCATAACGTTTTCAAGGTTTGTCCGCATTGTAGTATGAATCTGTGCTTCATTCCTTTTTACAGCTGAATGTTCCCCGGTGTGTATGTTTCACGATTCATTTAGCCACTCGTCCACTGGCGGCCCCTGAGCCTGTTCCCCTTTGGCCACTGTGACTAGTGCTGCTGTGATGATATGTGGACACATATATGGTGGAATCCCTATTTGCAACTCTTCGGGGTGTATACCTAGGAGTGGAATTGCCGGATCGTATGCTAGTTCTGTGTTTAACTGCTTGAGGGACCACCAAACTCGTCCACAGCAGCTGAACCATTTTACATTCCCTATAGTGATGTAGAAGTGTTCCAATTTCTGCACAACCTCTTCAACATTTCCCATGTTTCTTTCCTCCTTCCTTTCTGCCTTTCCTTCTTTCCTTCCTCTCTCCCTCTCCCGTCCTTCCTTCCTTCCTTTCTTTTCTTTCTCCCTCTCTTTTGTCTTCCTTCCTTCCTTTTTTATCCTTCCTTCCTTTCTCCCTCCCTTCTCTCTCTCTTCTTTCTTTTCTTTCTTTCTTTCTCCCTATCTTCTTCCTTTCTTTCTCCCTCTCCTTTCTTTCTTTCTTTTTTCTTCCTTCCTTTCTTTCTCCCTCTCTTTCTTTTTCTTTCTCCGTCTTCTTTCTTTCTCCCTCCCTCTTCTTTCTTTCTCCCTCTTCTTTCTTTCTTTCTTTCTTTCTTTCTTTCTTTCTTTCTTTCTTTCTTTCTTAATAGCCATGCTAGTGGGTGTGAAGTAACATCATTGTGGTCTGGGTTCACATTTCCCCAATTATTAATGATGTTGAGCCTCTTCTCATTGCTTGTTGGCCATTGTCTACCTTTGGAAAACTCTCTAATTCAAGGCCATTGCCCATTTTTAAATCGGGTTGTCTTTGGTTGTTGTATAGACACTTTTGTTTGCTAAAAATGGTGACATATTCCTTGTTTGCTTAACAGTCCGTCTTCAACAGAAGTTAATGTCATGAGCTATTGCTGTTCTGCATTCTTTTTAGTGCCTGCGTGGTATCCCACTGAATAAATGTAAAATCCTATAAATCATCCAGTTAATCTCATTAGTTATTAGACATTTGTGTAGTTTCCGATTTTTTACCGTTGTGAATAAGGCTAAGATGACTATCCTCTCCTTATACGCGTGCCTCTGTACCCATGATTATTTCATGGGTTGTGTAAATATATTCCTCAAAGTGAAATTGCTGAAGCAAAGGATGAGCCAAATTTGGGGGGTTTTACCAAGCTGCCTTCAGAAAGTTTTCACCCAAATGTAATAACTTAAAAAAAAAAAAAAGGGCTATTCAGACAATTTTTACATATAAGGGATACAGAGTAGGGCCATGGTCTCTAAGGTTTTATAAAGGTTCAAGCCTATAGAAGTGGGGGAAATTGTGAAAGGGGTAAACCTTCAAAAGCCAGCAGATGAAAAGCCTGAAAAGCCTGGAGAGCCATTGGGTTGAAATGTCCATTCCCCTTTATACTTCTGTTATTTTACTACTTTTCAGGTTGAAGATTAACAGAAAGAGCTTTTATATTCAAGTAATTGCAGGACTACAAAAGGAGAACGTGTAGATCAATTGGAATGCGTGAAAAAACCGACAATTTTGCAAAAGCCCTCGAGCTTTCTTGCTTTTCATTTCACTGTATCACTGTTCTTAACAATAATCTACATAATTTCCAAAACATGCTAATTAATCATTTGTATCAGAGTTCTCTTCTTTAAATAAGGCAAGCCGTATTTTCACCTATGGTTTAAGACCAAGACGTAGATCTCCAATTTTTCTGGGGAGTACATCTTAGCGAATGGTGGCCAACAGATCAACATTAAATTGGATTAATCATAAAAAGCTCATCTCGTAGGGGTGCCTGGGTGGTTCAGTCAGCAAAGCATCCGACTTCGGCTCAGGTCATGGTCTCACGGCTCGTGAGTTGGAGCCCTGCATCGGGCTCTGTGCTGACAGCTAGGAGCCTGGAGCCTGCTTCCGATTCTGTGTCCCTCTCTCACTCTGCCCCTCCCCCGCTCATGTTATGTCTGTCTGTCTGTCTGTCTGTCTGTCTGTCTCTCTCTCTCTCTCTCTCTCAGGGATAAATAAACGTTAAGAAAAAAAAAATCATCCTCTAGTCAGTCCCATAGGAATCCATTTCATACATTGATGAGTATTGGACTTGACACTATATAGATCAAACCTGCAAAGTAGTATAAGTTTCATGTTTCTTTCAAGATCAACATTCCAAAACCTGATGTCATGAATTTTTATGCACTGAGCTTCTATAGATAATTATAATGGACCCTTAGAAATAAAATGGATTCTGTTTTTAAAAATTAGAGATATGTTGTTGCACAATAGCTCTATTGTAAACATATGACGGTTTTTAAAAAATTAAACGTTAAGGTCTTAGGGGTTTTTAAAGAATTGCAGTTAAGAATCAACTAACCTGAAAAAAAAAAAAGATGCAGTTTGTTTACTATTATTTTTTGCTTTGTCTTCATCGTTAGGCCAAATCTAATTTTTTCTCACATTTAGGGCCAAGCTGTCTTAGTAGGCAATTATTAATAATAATGTTAACGGGGTACCTGGGTGGCTCAGTCGGTTAGGCATCCGACTTCCGCTCAGGTCATGATCTCACAGTTCGTGAGTTTGAGCCCCGCATCGGGCTCTGTGCTGACGGCTCAGAGCCTGGAGTCTGCTTCGGATTCTGTGTCTCCCTCTCTCTGTTCCTCCCCTGCTCACACTTTGTCTCTCTCTCAAAAATAAACATTAAAAAAACTTTTTTTAAATAATGTTAACACCTCACTAAAAACAAATCATAAGAATATTTCCATTTTGTGTTATTATAAATAGCTCTTCTTTCCAATGGGAAAAATTAAGAAACTACCGTTACAAACAGAAATAAATCTCAAAATATATCTTTACCAGCTCTCATGCCCCCGCCATCAAATTAGGATGAAAAGATGAAAAAAAATGAATAAATGCTCATGTCAGAGTTTAACATGTGACTTGACTTCTTTTTATTTAAAACTTGTAGACAAGAAAGAGTAAGGCATGTGGTAACTACACGGACTTGTCGAGGAGCCGGTGATAGTAGATGGGAGTTTGGGGATATTCTAGTCAAGCTTTGGCAGGTTAGGGGACAACATGTGGGCCAGAGATGATGACCAGAGGTACGGCGGGTCACAGCTCCAGCAGGAGCTCCCAGGTAACTGACTATGCAGGACCTGTTCCAGGGAATATACATATTTTAACATCTATTTATCTTGGACAGACAGCGAGACACAGAGCATGAGTGGGGGAGGGGCAGAGAGGGAGGGAGACACAGAATCCGAAGCAGGCTCCAGGCTCCGAGCTGTCAGCACAGAGCCCGACGCGGGGCTCGAACCCAAGGACCGTGAGATCATGACCTGAGCCGAAGTCGGCCGCTTCACCGACTGAGCCTCCCAGGGGCCCGTGTGCCAGGGAATATTTTCTACAGCTGTTAACATTCCCTTGATGGAAGAGACTCACTGAGTAGCCAATCAAAGCACTTCCTTTGAGATGGAACAGCCCTTTGGATCCACATTCCAGGGGGAAAAATCTAGAATCATTTTTTCCAGAGGTAGGCAAGTGGCTGCTAGGTGCAACATGTTGTGATTTCACCGCAATAGACTTTACGGGAGTAACTTCTGCTGGCTTTCAGAAATTCCAAGAAATTCCTAAAACTGTTACTCTTTCTCCTGAGGGCTCAGGCGTGTGGCTCTCCATAAAGTTTCTGGTGTCTTTAATTCCGGGGAGGGAGGCAGGCAGGGAAGTCATAGAAATGGTCAGATGACAGCTTATCATCTACTCTGGATGCTTTCCCAGCACCCAATTTTGGCTCAAAATGTAAAATAGAACCCATCCGGTGTCACTCCAGGGAGTTAAGAGGAGAAAGTCCGAGGAAGATTTTTAAGACATAAACTAGCAAAATATTTTCACGATGAGGCTGGTCAAAATTACCGTTGCAGTCTAAGTTCACACCCAGGATGAAGAAGTCTTTCGATTTTTTATACAAGGTTTTTTTTTAATTTTTTTTTTTTCATTTTACTTGAGAGAGAGCGCGCGCGCGCGTTCGTGAGTTGGGGAGGGGCAGAGGGAGAGGGAGAGAGAATCCCAAGCAGGTTCCATGCTCTGTGCCGAGCCCGACGCCCGGCTCCATCATTCCACGACCCTGGGATCACGACCTGAGCTGAAATCCAGAGTCGGACGCTCAACCGACTGGGCCGCCCAGGCGCCTCGTATTTTAAAATACAAGGATTTTGAAAGACATTCCGTCACCAAAATACGGCTGCTTTAAGCACATGAGGTACCGTCAGTGTATGATTTTATTGCGTGGAGGTGTCCTCTCCCTCACTTGAATTGGTCTCCCATGACTTCTAACAAAAAACGATCAAAGCAGGGCAAACACTCAAATGTCTCTTCCTTGAGAGAGAGTCCAAGGTACAAAAGAACGTCCCCTGGTCTGCAAATTCTGCGTTAAGGCTGACCCCGGTCTCTCCTTTCTACTCAGGTAGGTTCTGCTGATCCCACCAGATCCTTCCTCTCCCGACACAAATCTCCAGAGAAACAGGTGCCCGGGCCACTGAGGTAGCTGGTGAGGACCTCAGGTACCTCTAGGGCCGGTGCACATCCTACAGATTTCTCCAAAGAGATCAATGGCTGTCATAGCCTCACTCCCCTCACCCTGTCCTGAATTCTGGACTCCAAAAATCTGTAGGCATTGGTGTCGGATCCACAGTTCCCTATCTCTAGGCACATTACCTTTGTGCCAAAGTCCTTGTGCACAAGATTTCTATTTTCCAGGGGTGCCTGGGTGGCTCCGTCGGTTGGGCGTCCGGCTTTGGCTCAGGTCACGATCTCGCGGCTCGTGAGTTCGAGCCCCGCGTCGGGCTCCGTGCTGACAGCTCGGAGTCTGGAGCCCGCTTCGGGTTCTGTGTCTCCCTCTCTTTCTGCCCCTCCCCCACTCACACTGTCTCTCTCTCTCTCTCTCTCCTTCAAAAATAAACATGAAAAAAATTTTTTTTAAATGACACGAGATGACGTGAAGGAGTGACGATGACACACATCAAATGAAGGACTGTAAAGACCACTAGCATTTAGTCAGGTCCCACCCTATGGGTCGCAAAAGATATAAGCCCACGAAGAATTCATTGTTTTAAGCCCCAAATAAATCCAGTTTCGTTCCATAGGTTTCTCACAGCACCTCCGCCTAACGTGAAGTTGAGGTGGGCCGGTAGGCGGCTTGCTCCTTCGGGACCTTCGTTCATCAAGAGCGACTCCGAGAGAAACCCCGCGAAGCCTCCTTCACCTCTGCGGCCTTCTAGTTTCATGGAGAAGACAGACAACGAACGAGTGAACAAATCCACGGGAAGGAGAACCTCAGATGCCACTAAGGGCCGCGAAGATGAGAAAACAGGGTGAATGAGAGAGCGCGCTAGCTAGAGGGTCTGGAAAGTTCTCTCGCAGATCCAGGACGGGGATAGTTCCCGTGCAAACTTCGTTAGGAGTTCTCCAGTGGGCGCGGTGAGGAGAGGCTCTGCTCGGTGGTGACCCCCCTGGGGCCGGCCCTGGGGACCCTGCAGGTCACCGTTGCCCAACTTCCCCAGGCCTTCCCCTGGTCCCTCAAGGCCCTGCCCGTCCTCCCAGTTTTCCCAGTGCCCCCGCCCCCGCACCCCCCACTCTCCGCTGTTGTGTCTCACTCACGGCCTCCGAGGAGAGGCCTCTGTCCAGCTCTCAGGATGCAGAGGGCTGCAAATAGCCCGGACGGCTGCCGCTGGGGGTCGGGAGGCCCGCCAGCCGCTGCCACCACGGGGGCCAGGCCGCCCGGGGCCTCCTCACGCCCCGGCACAACCCTCCTCGATCTAGGCCCACTCACTAGGGCAGAGCATGGCTTTTATTTTCTTACTTGTGCACGCGTGATGACGGAAGGCAGGCGAAGAAGAGGAGGAACGCGCGCCCAGGAGGGTTTTCTGTTTACCTTGGACACAGACCCAGGGGTCGCTTGCCCCCAATAGTTACCGCTCTCGTCCGGGGCGAAGGCGGGCATGACCGAGGAGAGGCAATCAACAGGGAACCAGGAATCAAATCCAACCCTCTGTGCTCTCGGTGCATGGTCGTTTCGCCTCAGGATCGGCTCAGGCTTTTTACATTATCACCTTAAAATTGCGTCCACCTGAGTTTTCCCCGAGCCTCAAGACCCACTTGCTCCTCCCGCCTTTTTCCTAAACTTAAAAATAGAAGCATCATCCATAAGGCCCCATGGGCAAGTTGTCTTTAAAGCAGGAAGCGGTGGGGGTGGCACCTGGGTGGCTCAGTTGGGTGAGCGTCTGGCTCTTGGTTGCAGCTCGGGTCACGATCTCCCGGTGCGTGAGTTTAAGTCCTGCATCGGGCTCTGCACCAACAGGGCAGGACCGGCTTGGAATTGTCTCTCTCTCTCCCGCTCTCTCTGCTCCTCCCCCTTCTCTCTCTCTCTCTCTCCCTCTCTCAAAATAAATAAATAAACTTTAAAAAATAAGAAAGAAAGAAAGAGAGAAAGAGAAAGAAAGAGAAAGAAAGAGAGAAAGAGAAAGAAAGAAAGAAAGAAAGAAAGAAAGAAAGAAAGAAAGAAAAAGAGAGAGAAAGAGAGAAAGAAAAAGAGAGAGAAAGAAAAAGAGAGAGAAAAAGAAAAAGAGAGAAAGAAAGAAAGAGAGAAAGAGAGAAAGAAAGAGAAAAAGAAAGAGAGAAAGAAAGAAAAAGAGAGAGAGAGAAAGAAAGAAAGAAAGAAAAAGAAAGAGGCATAAAAGGAAATGAAAACAGACCCCCTCGGTCTGCCACACACAGTCAGAGCCGAGATGGGCCCAGTCATGCGCAGCCCCAGTCAGATTTCCCCAAAGGAAAGTGGGAGAGGTAAGAGGAAGCAGAACGCGGTTGACACCCAGGGGCTTTACCCTTCTCCAAGGTTCGTGCGCATCTGCACGAGTGTGAGCTCAGCCCCCAAACAGAGGCCTGCCTGGCAGCTGAGCTGGGAGGCAGGTGTTTGACCCCCGTGAGACCCACCGTTCCGCGAGGGCACGGACTGTGTCCTCTGAGGCCCTGCCTGGTGCTGGAGGGGAGTCCCAGTCCCTTTTGAGGCCCAGGTGCCTGGGCAAGGTGGCAGGAACCCCGGGTGGGTGCCGGGGGGCCAGCCTCATCTGGGCAGTGGCCCGCTGGGTGTGGGACAGGGCCCTCACTCCCTGCGCCCGGAGGGGGGCCGCGCTGGGTGCGAGTGAGGCCTCGGAAGGAGAAACCCCGCTCTCCCGAGGTCAGTGGACTGAAGGAAAAACACAGCTACTGAGATTGGCCCAGATTCTGCCCTGACCTGGGTCCTGGGGGAGCTGCTCAGGGCAGTGTTTGCTCCTCGCTCAGCTTCTATGCGAAAAGGAGAAAAAAGACACAATTCAGAAATGAGTGTCCCGCCTCGTAATTGTCACAGGAAATTGCTGCAAATGACCGTGACATTATATTGTATTTTCATCTTTCTTTCTTCTTTTTGTTTGGTTTTTCATTATGCAAACAAAACACACTGATGTTTATCATCTACATTAAGCACTCAGCTGGTATTTAATACACGTTATTTAGGGCACCTGCCTCAAAAAAAAAAAAACAACTTTGAACCAACCCGTACAGGCTGACAGGTCAACACCAATGCTATTATGAAATGACATGATTTGCCACGAATGGGAAGCCCCATTAAATTCTTACTCTTTTTCAATTAAATTTTAAACACACTTTAGCACATATGTCTGTTTCTTCCAGGTGGGTGTTTTGTTTCAGGCTTCCTTCCTGCTGCCTGGGAGGGTTTTTTTTTTTAATTTTTTTTTTTTAACGTTTATTTATTTTTGAGACAGAGAGAGACAGAGCATGAGCAGGGGAGGGTCAGAGAGAGAGGGAGACACAGAACAGAAGCAGGCTCCAGGCTCCGAGCTGTCAGCACAGAGCCCGACGCGGGGCCCGAACTCACGGACCGCGAGATCATGACCTGAGCCGAAGTCGGCCGCTTAACCAACTGAGCCACCTGCCTGGGAGTGTTTTAAGTATGCCTGAAACCCCCCTGAGACAGAAGGCGAGCTTACTGTAGAATATTAACTCCTCTGCCTATTATATCCATAGAGCCAGGCCTATCTCTCTCCCAGGGGCACCAGAAATTGCTTTGGGGCACTGTTTGGAGAGGCCTTGGCATCCAGAAACAAAAGAAAAGTGAAAGAACCCAACGCCCCAAAGAGAGAAGACAGTGAAGTCCCAAGACCTAAAGAAACAGAGTTGTAAGTGACTGGTCTTGAAAAACAATTCAAGCACAGTCACACGGCTTTGTGCTGGCACTCACGGGGCTCCCTGGTACTTGGGTATCCTTGGGCAAATATCTCATCTCCTGTGCCTCGGTTTCCCCATTTGTAAGACGGGCACAAATTAGACGGGTACTGATTTCCTAAGGTTTCACTAGCGTGCGTGAGGATTTAGTAAAAGAATTGGTGTAAAATGCCAGGCACAGTGCTTCGACTTGGTGAGGACTTCATAAATCGTTAGCTATCGCTCTTTAAAATAATAATAACATGGGGCGCCTGGGTGGCTCAGTCGGTTGAGCGTCCGACTTCGGCTCAGGTCACGATCTCGCGGTTCGTGAGTTCGAGCCGCGCGTCGGGCTCTGGGCTGATGGCTCAGGGCCTGGAGCCTGCTTCCGATTCTGTGTCTCCCTCTCTCTCTGCCCCTCCCCCATTCATGCTCTGTCTCTCTCTGTCCCAAAAATAAATAAACGTAAAAAAAAAAAAATTAAAAAAAAATAATAATAACAAATGTTATGATAAATTATTAGCTTATAATAACTGCTACCTTTTCCCCTTCCCCAGCTTGGGCTTCACCTTAAGGCAAAACATAGTATAGTGACTTCATTCCTAATTATTTGAACTTGACGTCAGTCCTTCCCAATCACCTGGGTTGCTTACAAAGGTACCGAAGCCTGTGTCCCACCCCCAAGATCCTGATTTAATGGATCTTGGGCGTGGCCTGGGCTTTGGAAGTTTTGGAAACTCCTCAGGTGACTCTAACGTACAGCCAGCGCTGGGAACCAGTGCTTTGTGGTCTTGTCCTGATCAAAAAGGCAAACGGTGGGGTAGAGTTGAAATCCACTTAAAGCAACATGTCTGATGAGCTAATGTTGCGACTCATTTTGCTGCATTAGCCATTTAAGTCAGCCACTCAATCGCACTTACTTTTTCACGGAATCCGTAAGTGTTGACTGATTTGACCAATTAATTCAGGAAAAAGTTTGATTCATTATAGCTATATGGCCATAGCCTCAAGTAAATTAAATTGTCTGAAAACCAGCTATGATGGAGTGGGTGTGGGGAAACTTTTAGATAATACGTTACCACAGAGGTTCACATTAATGAATTCCAGTCCATACATTTACTAAGAAGCTGGGTATTATATAAAAATGCTGATGGTTCTGGATTGACTTGGCCAATTCATTTAGTAAAAATTTGATTTTTCAGACTCCTGTAGCCACAGCCTACAGAAGACTGGATTTGTTGGGGGACCAGCTAGGATTACGAGCGTAATTTAGAATATAAATCACTACAGGAGTACACATTATTTAATTCTGTCCTGCACATTTGCTAACCAACTGGAGGTTAAGTCAAAATGCTGATCGTTGGAATGAGATTAATGTTGTCTCGTCCTTTTGATCTTGTCCTGGGGGCCTTTGAAGGCACGTGGGTTGCTAGTGGATTTGTCCACCGTTGTCTGTGTATTATTAACCTCTTTAAAAAATTAATGAGTGTGTCGGTCCACTTAGTGCGTTGGCCATCCTGCCATCAGATGAATCATGAGTAAGGGAGCACTCACGGCCTCAATCAACATCCTGTCAACACTTTCCGTTACGGGCACCAAATGCTCAATTAGAAAGAGTCCCTGAACCTCGTACCCCAGAAGTTTTGTCTGCATCTGGCCATGAACCTGGAGCATCATGATCTCTTGAACCAGCTGGGCAGACCAAACCTTTCTGGGATGTACCCATAGTTGGACAAAACAAAATTCAACCACCACTTGTCTCCAAATGTTTTCTATTGAAAACATAAAACGGGGCACCTGGGTGGTTCAGTCTGCTGGGCGTCTGACTCTTGCTCTCGGCTCATGGGGTCACGATCTCAACGGTTTGTGGGTTTGAGCCCCTTGTGGGGCTCCACGCTGTCAGCACAGAGCCTGCTTGCAATTCTCTCTCTCCTTCTCTCTCTGCCGCTCCACTGCTCGTGCGTGCGTTCTCCCTCTCGTAAAAATATATAAACTTTAAAACATAAAACAGCTAAAAATCAGGCAATTTTTTGTGTATGGGCTTCTTCCCCCACTGCAGAACAAGTTATTTGTTTTTAGAGCATTTCCTTGTAAGGGGCACAGGAACAACGTCAGAAAATCGAGGACAGGGCACCTGGGTGGCCCAGTTGGTTAAAGCATCGGACTCTGGTTCAGGTCATGATCTCACAGTTTGTGAGTTCAAGCCCTGCGTTAGGCTCTGTGTTGACAGCTTGGAGCCTGGAGCCTGCTTTGGATTCTGTGTCTCTCTCTCTGCTCCTCCCCTGCTCTCACGCTCTCTCTCAAAAATAAAATAAAACATTTTTAAAAATTAAAAAAAAAAAAAATGGAGGCCAGAAGAAAAGTAGTTTAAATTTTTCTGATAGTTTTGTGAGAAAAGGAATTTTGGTTAAAGACTGAATTAACAAAGTTCATAATGGTCAAAAGTGTAGGAATGGAACGAGTATTCAGTAAGTGCCTATTAGGTGCTACACTCTCTGTACATAATCTCCTTTAATTCTTATGATGGCCCCTCAAAATAGTCCAACCCCAATTCATAGATAGGGTATTTGGGGTTCAGAGAGACAAATTAACTTGCTCAAGGCTGCACAGAATAAAGTCACAAAAATGGGATTTGAACCCAAGTCAGTCTGCCCCAGACCCCACCCTACGTCAGGGTGTCCAACCCTACTGGTCTACCCAGGACTGATTTCCCAGAACGTGTGGAACTCAGTTTCAAAGTCACAAAAGTCCCCGAAAAACCAGAATGAGTTGGTTACTATACTTAGTAACCAGAGGTTACCGCTCCCTTAGCCAGTCGGCCAGATTTCAGGCCCTACATCTACAGCTGGTGGGAGGGCCAGAGAGAGGGCCCGGATCCCTCCCTTATTTCAGAAAATAAAATATCCGACCGTATTATATTTCCAAGTCAATAGCACTTCCAGACAAATTACTATATCCTTAGATCACGTAGGTGAAGGATTAGCAAACTTTCTCCGTGAAGGGGGCCATTTTTGATCTTGTGGGTCATGGGGTCTTTGTCACAATGACTCAACTCTGCCATTGTGGCGGGAAGCAGCCGTGGACCACACGGAAACAAACGGGTGAGGTTGCGTTCCAAGAAAATCTTGGTTGCGAAAACCAGAGGTGGGCTGGATTTGGCCCGTGGATAGTTTGTCAAACCCCGATGTAGATTATTAATAAAGAATCCTTTGCCTAGATAATGCACTTTTGAAGACGAACTGTTTCTGGAAGTTGCTTTAATTGGAGTAGGGGGGTGCCTGGGTGGCTCAGTCATGTTAAACATCCGACTTCGGCTCAGGTCGTGAGCTCATGGTTCGTGGGTTCGAGCCCCGCGCCGGGCTCTGTGCCGACAGCTGGGAGCCTGGAGCCCGCTTCGGATTCTGTGTCTCTCTCTCTCTCTGCCCCTCCCCTGCTCACGCCGTCTCTCAAAAATGAATGCCAAAAAAAAATGTTTTAAATAAATAAAAACGAATTCCTACTGCACTCTACGTAAACTTTAGATATGCTCATTGGCTTCAGCACAGCATTTTCTTTAATGTGTGCTGGGGAAAATATTATTAGATCGCCCCAAACTGAGGAGCAAATACGACTTTACCACCAGCGCTGCCTCTACCGTCACGACATTCGTTCGTGTGCGCCTTCCTCCACGCACAGAGTGCTTGCTCGGACTCTGTGCCCTAAACACAGATATGCCCCAAAGTGAAGCGTGCAACCAACATACCCTCAAATGCAAAAGGAAGAGAGGCCACAGTGGGAGGACGCAAGCAGGGGGAGATGGAAACTTGGGGGCAACTGGTAAGGCTTGGGCTCTGGATAAGCCGTGCAGAGAGGGGGCTGAAACACAGATTAGCTCAGGACTACAAGAGACGCTTAGCCTTTGGAGAGAGCTAGGGGTCGTAAGGAGGACATAGTTGTTTTTTATTTTTATTTTTTTATGTTTGTTTTTGAGAGAGAGAGAGAGAGAGAGTAGGAGCAAGGAAGGGGCAGAGAGAGAGGGAGACACAGAATCCGAAGCAGGCTCCAGGCCCCGAGCTGTCAGCACGGAGCCCAACGCAGGGCTCGAACTCACGAGCCGTGAGATCACGACCCGAGCCGAAGTCGGCGGCTTAACCAACGGAGCCCCCCAGGTACCCCTAAGAGGGAATAATTTTAAGAAGGTATTCCAGGGGCAGCTGGGTGGCTCAGTCGGTTAAACGTCTGACTCTTGGTTTCAGCTCAGGTCACGATCTCATAGTTTGTGGGACCAAGCTGTTAGCTCAGAGCCTGCCTGGGATTCTCTCTCTCCCTCCCACTCTCTCTCTCTCTGCCCCTCCCCCCGCTTGTACTCTCTCTCTTTCTCAAAATAAATACGTAAACTTAAAAAAAAAAAAGATAAAAAAGGTATTACAACAATTAAGAGTACATAAACACATATTAGATATTTAGATAATGCACGCACTAAGTGAAGCACTCTTTTCACTTAATGATCAAATAGAATCGGCTAGGCACCTGAGAACATTTCCCAATTGTTTCATTTATCAATCTAACCCACCGACTTCAATTTTCCAACCTTACACTTGTAAGGAAGGCGTTGATATTGAAGATTATAGCGATATCCAGTAGAGGAGAATACAGTCATAAAAAATTTAGCTTCTCTATGCTTCCGTTGCTTTTCCTAAATTACTTATGAAACAGCAACAAACACTATTGGTGCTATTGGGAAAGCTGACATTATCCATTTATTTAACAGTGGAGTCATTAAAAAAAAAGAAAAGAGAGGAGGGAGGCTGGGAGCATGAAATTCACTATTGTAGTAAATACGGATCCTGGTATCTTGAGAAGCTGGAGAGCATCAAAACCCACTAAGCAAGAAAATGACATGTGTTGAAGCCAACGTAAACAGTTTTTATTCACTTTCCATATGCGAGCATATGAGGAGAACCCGGCATATTTTATATTTGTACATTTTGGGGAAACACGTAGAATGCTAATCATCATAAGATGAGCCACGTCCCTTCTGCTACTTAATGTTCCGTAACTGTTCAGGAGTGCCGCACGAGCAAAGCATGTGGGAATTAGCGATCCCGTGACATTTCAGTACTCGTGTGGATTTTGGCAGGGTCCAGACAGGAAGCAGCACACCTGAGTTGTCTCTGTTATGTGAAAATGTATTCTACAACTGTTTCCAGGACATGTGACCCAAATATCATAGTAACTTACCAAACACAACGCTCATTGCCAGAAACATTTTCCTTGAGCCTTGTGGACATTCTTTTCTGATCTCACCGGAGAGGACAAGGTCTCCCACCCTCCAGAACCTCCCGAGAGCTTCCCTCTCTGTCCCAAAGAGGAGAGCGTTTTAGAGGCAGAGTCCGTACCCTTACACATGAACATGGTCAAATGCATGCATTTCTAGAGAGGCCTTGAAGCAAAGATCAGAAAAACGGAGGGCGCTTTTTTTGAAATACTGTTTCCCACACTCTAATGGCTATGCCTGCCAGACAAAACGTTTGCGACAACCTTTATAAATTTCCGTATTTGGGGAAGTCAATTATGGGCGTTAAGATGGAAATAGAAGAGGGGTGACTGGGGGGCTCGGTCAGTTAGGCATCCGACTTGGTTTCCTCTCTGGTCATGATCTCAGGTTCCTGAGATCAAGCCCCACATCGGGCTCTGGTGCTGACAGCCTGGAGCCTGCTTGGGATTCTCTCTTTCTCGCTCTGACCCTACCAAGCTGGCACGTGTGAGCTCTCTCACTTTCTCTCTCTCTCAAATCAATAAACATTAAAAAAAAAAAAAAAAATTAAATCCTTTAAAAAAAAAAAAAAGATGGAAACAGAATAAATTAATTAAAAGACGTTACCAATACAAAAAAAAAAAAGTTACCGATAAGGTACACAAAGCCTTTACCGGTGCTTGGCACATAATATGTGCTCAATAAATAGTAGCTATTATAACTTTATGATTTGGGATATTCACGATTAATGGCAACTGGTAGCGCGTATGGACACATTTACAAACGTATACTCATATTTATGTCTATAATGGGTGTGTGTAAACACAGAAGTGCCTAACTTTTCCAATTGCCAAAAATAATCTTTGCTTGTGAATGAAGGCATTGCTGTTTGCCGTGTGTTTTCCTGCTGAGAGTTGGAAAGGAGAACACAGAGCAGAGGTGTGAAACAGCTCATTTCTTTCGGTAAATTATTAACCCAGAAGCCGCACCACAATTAATTCTATTCGGAGCACTGACGCCACTCTGGCCCACATGCTACCTAGTGGTGCCTTCATCACAGAATGACACGTTAGAATCAGAAGGGCCTTCAGACGTCATCTGGCAAAACGACCTCACGTCTCAAGTGAGGAACCTGGGGCCCAAAGAGGTAAGGTGACTGGCCAGAGCACGTGGTCAGCATCAGAGGGGTCAGGCCAACACTGGACTTTTTTTTTTTTTTTTTAATGTTTATTTATTTTTGAGAGAGAGCGCGCAAGCCGGGGAGGGGCAGAGAGAGAGAGAGGGAGACAAAGGATCCAAAGGGGCTCCAAGCTAACAGCAGGGAGCCCCATGCCGGGCTCAAACTCACCAACTGTGAGATCATGACCTGAGCCAAAGTCGGATGCTCAACGGACTGAGCCGCCCAGGCCCACGCTCCACCTCTGCCTACCCCTCCATAGGTAGGGTCTGGTCGATCTCATTATTTGTAAGGCAGTTCTCCCCCTCTGAAAAAACACGTCTCTCTGATGGCACTCGGTCCGTGTGAAGCCATTCCTGCTGGACTTGCCTCCTTGGCCTCTTGGGGGTGACGGCCTTGTAAGCCTCTCCGATATGGAGAAGAGGGATTAGGATTTAAGATCATTGAGCCACAGGGGGCCCAGCAAGTGTCCCTTTAACCTCACCTTTTCTGATCCGCTGTTGTAGCTATTCAGGCTCTATGGGTGCCCAGTAACGTCACCTCACTTTAGAATCAAAAAGACCACTATTGTACTTGTGTTTTCCAAGTGCGTTTTTAAATGAAGTCTTTGAAATAGGTCACGGGAATGTCTTTCTTTAGACACAGCATTTTTAGTGAAAATTAAGTTATTGGTGAGTGGAAGAAATCACTTGTCTCTGATTCTGATGTTCAGAGTGCATAGTCCAGTTGGGGAAATTAGCTTAAACCACGCATGCAGAACCCACAATGGAGTATGGGCCTGGAGCCACCCCGAGGCAGTATTTGGGTCTCCTTTACGCTTGTATCTCCAGTGCTAACTGCTTGGTACAGTGTAGGTGCTCGATAAAGTTCGTTGGACAAATTAACGAAAAAATAAACAAATTGGGGTGCCCGGGTGGCTCAGTCGGTTGAGCGTCCAACTCTTAATTTCGGCTTGGGTCATGATCCCGAGGTCACGGGATCCAGCCCCGCATCGGGCTCCAAGCTAAGCGTGGAGCCTACTTTGGATTTTCTCTCTCTCACCCTCTCCCCCACCCACTCGCTCTCTCTCCCTCTGCCCCTCTCCCCACCCTCTCTCTCTCTCCCTCTGCCCCTCTCTCCCCCGCCATCTCTCTAAAATAAAAAAATTAAAAAAAATTATAAAAAAAAGAAATGCAAGTGATTAAAAAAAAAAGAAAGAACAAACAAGCAAATTACATTTTCAGTTCTCTAAACGTTCCATGGGTATGGAAAAGCAGCTTCACGTGGGGACAGGCATTTGTGCTTTCTGAAATTGTGTCTCCCAAACTTGATGGGCTGGTGGCTACTTTTGGTGAGACCAAAAAACCAACCAACCAGCCCAAGAGAAAACCAAACACTCTCAGACTTTTCCATCCATTTCATGGTAACTTATTTCCAGGTTTCTTGCCTTGGTGGGGTTGCACGCAGTATGGTGTTCCCATGAAGAAAAAAACTGAACGCTTGTTTCCTGGTTGACATTTTATTTATTTATCTTTGGGACAGTGCAACCGGGGTGGGGGGGGGAGGGCGGGGACAGGCAGAGGGAGGGGGACAGAGGATCCAAAGCAGGCCCTGCGCCTACAGCTGACAGCAGCGAGCCTGACGTGGGGCTTGAACTCACGAACCTCGAGATCATGACCTGGGCAGAGGTCAGATGCTCCACCAACCGAGCCACCCGGGTGCCCCCCCCCGCCCCTTGCTGACATTTTAAACAACTCGTCTTTAATGAAACCTTTGCTTCTCTCTCGTTAGACGCCCAGCCAGCCTGACTTCTGATTACATTTCCCCATGAAGTGGCGAAGGATGCTTCAGAGCGCGTGCTGCTCGAAAGATGGCCATTCAGACAACCCTGTGTCGTAAAACGACATGCACGTGGCCCGCTAGTAGGGAAAGGCGTTGCAGCAGAGTATGTGTGTGTCAGCACGGGCTGGACACCACGCTGGGGCACGAATGTGTATGTCTTAAGAAGCAACAGTTGAGAACGGATGAAAGACACAGCCTGGGCACCCTCCCAACGCCCACAATGACACCCCTTTAGGACAGCTCAGTTCTGCTCACTTTCAGAGGTGAAATTGGCATCCGAAGACATGTTTTTTGAGATGTGAGCGCTGAGGCCTCTCTATGTAAGTATCAGCAATGAAACATCTTGATATTGACCACATTTTCTGTCCCGGAGACATGAGAAAGGAACAGGACTCGCCTCGTAGGTCTACAGAACACTCCACTTCCTTTCTTAAAACCTTCCGTGGTGTTTTTCTACCTTTCATTTGGAGTTAGAGAAGGATGGATACTTTTGTCCGGGGGCCAAGAAGACTGTATGCCCTGTGTCTTTCACCCAGCAGGCTACATTTCACCAAAAAGAAGTGGTTTGTTTGGTTTGTTTTTTGTTTTGGTTTTTTTTTTACCTGATTTTTCCTACGGCATTTAAAAACTCTGCACTGGACTTTGCCACGTTCATTTTTCCCGTCCCCCAAGCACCACTGTGAGCTGGTGAGAGGAAAAACATTAACTTCACTTACGCCTGGAGAGAGGTCAGTGGGCATGTCTGGAATCACACAGTGACTCAGAATACCTGCCTGAGCACTTTCTTAATCAGTCTGAAGGCTGGCCATTCAAACAGCAGGAGATATTTACTCGTTTTTGGAAGTCTCTCAGGCTGTGTTTCCAAATGGTCAACATCTAGCTTAAGGGAGGGAAATCATTTCGTTTTTACTCACTACTCCAAGTCAACAAAGTGAAAATAAAAATATATTCAATAAAGTTGGTAGAATGGTTCTCTCATGACAAATCTACAGTTGGCTATTATTAAGCTAGAAAAGTCCATTTGAAAGAGGTCTCGGGGCACCGGGGGGCTCAGTCGGTTAAGTGTCTGACTCTTGATTTCAGCTGAGGTCATGAGCTCACGGACGTGAGATGGGGCCCCATGTCGGGCTATGAGCTAAGCCTGGAGTCCGCTTGGGATTCTCTCTCTCCTTCGCTCTCTGCCCCTCCCCATTCTCTCTGTGTGTCAAAATAAACAAACATTTTTTTTAAAAAGCTGTCTCAAGCTTTTGAAGGTGATTTCACGGAGTGTGCTTGCACCCTCATGACAGACCCCCCAACCCCATTCCAACAGTGACACTGTGAGCAAAACACCCCAAGGGGCAAGACCCACATCTGAGCCCACTTGACATTTTACAGTTTTTCTTACGTGTGGGCGAAAGCTGACTTTCCAAGGATCTGGAAATCTACCTTTACCTAGATGCTTGTATTCCAGACAAAGTGTTACAGAGCTAAGAGAACACAAAAGCCACACGCCAGCAGTTTGGGATACCAACTTTAGGCCGGTTCATGTCATTAATCAACTCACGGCGATTATTGGTTCTAAATTTAAAGTCTGCCCTTTTACGTTCCACTGGGGTCGAAATCCCTGTTTTCTCTGAATTTGCACTTGTGGTAGGACACGACAATTCTCCTGTCCCCGCTTTGCATGCTAAACAATTCCAGTTCCTGTAACTCTCCAATCTTTTTCTAGCTCTCCCCCACCCCCACCCCCCAACATAGGACTGCTCCCTGAGCCTGCTGTGAGTTTCCCCCCATCAGGTTCTCTGGGGTGGTTTGGAAATCTACCCACACCAGCAGCCCTCACCCTCCAAAACAAAAAGCAAGACAACTCACACACATCTCCCCAGAGTAGCAGGAGGAATGGCTCATCTTCCCGGGGCTGGCACGTGTCATTTATTTCATATGTATGAGTACATACAGTCATCGGTGGGTTTCTTCGGCCATTGAATCGAGCAAATTAAATTCTAAAAGTTTAGCAACGTAACCAGAAGGCTCTTAGCCACCGAACATGGCAATGAAACGAAAATGTGTCTTTCAAGAAGACTTTGGCTGTGACCATGACCAGAGAAGAAAACCCCTAGGGTCCTTGGCAACATGGCGACTTCATGTTACCGGGAGAGACGTATGGATTTCCTCTAGCTGATGATAATCACAAGAGTTGGTCCTACTGGGTATAAAAAAGGGAGCTTGAAGGAAAAGTTTCGTTACAAGTTGGAAGTAAAAGAAGCTAGGCTGATAAGAATTTCCATAGATTTTAGATAGGAAAAATTATAGATACTGGCTTCAGTTATTAAAAAGCATGAGCTTAAGCCTTTTGATCCCTTAATTAAAGTTCTTGTTCCAAAGATGTGTTCAAACACAACCTTTAACGGCAGCTCCGTTTCTAAAATAGTATCATAAAAGCAGGAGAGGGAACAAATCTGTATGTATCTGTACTACAGGAGAAATCTTATCACTAATTACTGAAGGGAAGGGCAGTAGTCCCAGCGTGCCTGGTAAAGATTTTACTGGAGAGGTACTGGGGGTGGGGTGGGGGAGAGCACGAAAATGCCATTAAAGAGAACGAAAGCCGAGGCAGGATTTAAAAAACAAAAAACAAAAAACACAAACAGCCTTCAGAGCAGCTGGGCCAAGCCTCGAGTTGGAGACACTATTTTTTTTTTGCCTGTAAAGTTTGCATCTGTCTGGTTCCCTTTCCCAAGGCCACCTGAGCCCCGATTTTAGCCTAAAATAAGACACCCAAGTTTTGGTGTGCGTTCAGGTATTCCAATCACTAAATGTCAGTTCAGTGAGGGGAAACACCAGGTACAACAAAAGTGGATTTCTCACGGTTGTTACTGTGGCCCGTCCAGATCCAGGTTCAGATTTTTCACCCTTACCCCACACCCCCTCTTAACCGTCACACCTGGGCAGCAGTGGGGGGGAGGGGGGGGGCTATGAAGAGAAAAGAATGCGGCGCATTATCTCTTTCAGGTTCTCGAAGTAAACCTTGGGTTGTGGTGGGAATGTGTCACTGTGTCAATATCATGATGTCTGTATTCTCATTATATAGAGCAGCCAGATCTTGGGGTTTTTTTCCAACCCCAACTGCTCTGACGGGTGGTTCCATCCAGTGCTGGCCGCTTTCCACGGTGCATACGCGCAGACTCTCAAATTAAGTTCTAATGTAGCAGTTTGAACTTGTGCTAAGCACAGCAACCTGGCTGCTTTTTAGAGTGACCATGGGGGATTCGTGGCGTTTTAACACTGTGTATTACTAAAGACTAATACTATGTGCACATTAAATTGCTTATCTTGGGGGGGGGGGGGGGCCTGAGTGGCTCGGTCGGGTTGCATGTCTGACTTCAGCTCAGGTCATGATGTCACAGTTTGAGAGTTCAAACCCCACGCTGGGCTCACGGCTGTCAGCGCAGAGCCCGTTTTGGATCCCCTCTCTCTGCCTCCGGTTTGCGTACTCTCTCTCTCTCTCAAAAATAAATAACCATTAAAAAATAAAATAAAATAGGGGCGCCCGGGTGGCTTGGTTGGTTAAGCGTCCGACTTCGGCTCAGGTCATGATCTCACGGTCCGTGAGTTCGAGCCCCGCGTCGGGCTCTGTGCTGACAGCTCAGAGCCTGGAGCCTGTTTCAGATTCTGTGTCTCCCTCTCTCTCTGCCCCTCCCCTGTTCATGCTCTGTCTCTCTCTGTCTCAAAAATAAATAAACGTTAAAAAAAATTTTTTTAAATAAAATAAAATAAAATAAAATAATAAATTGCTTATCTCGTACTTCACAGCAGAAAAGTGAAATCCTTGCGTTTGAATGTGTTTCTCAAAGAATTTCCATTAACCCAGTTCACATATTTCTCAACAGGAAATCATACAGACTTGGAAGATGAAAAAAGACATGCAAAGAGTCAAAGACAAGAACAGACAGAGGTCAAATATACAAATATACCCACATGAAGAGATAGAAATAAGATATTTGAGGGGCATTTTCACAAAAAGTTGACTCTTTAGAGAAGTAGTTAAAATCACACTTTTGGGGGCGTGGGGTGGCTCAGTCGGTTAAGTGTCCGACTTCAGCTCAGGTCATAACCTCAAGGATTGTGGGTTCGAGCACCGCGGCGGGCTCTGTGCTGACAGCTCGGAACCTGGGACCTGCTTCCAATTCTGTGTCTCCCTCTTTCTCTGCCTCTCCTCTGCTTGTGCTCTGTCTCCCAAAAATGAATGTTAAAATACTTTTTTAATAAAAAAAATTAAAGTTAGACTTCTTTAACCTGAATTTTCAGATGCAACTCACTTTGTAGAGTATTTGGAAAACTGAGATCCCCTCTCATTTTTATGAATAAAACTGGACTTGGATTTAAAAATACAAGGAGCTCAAGAATGCAGCAAAACATAGGCAGGACCCCCAGATCACACATTTAAAGGTAAGATGATCTTGGGGTGCCTGGGTGGCTCGGTTGGTTAAGCGTCTGACTTTGGCTCAGGTCATGATCCCACAGTTGATGAGTTCGAGCCCCACATCCGGCTGTCTGCTATCAACACAGAGCCCACTTTGGATCCTCTGTCCCCCTCTCTCTCTGCCCCTCCCCTGCTCCCTCTCTCTCAAAAATAAACATAAAAAATTTTTTTTTAATTAAAAAAATAATAAAGGTAAGATTATCTTTTACTGATAAATTCTTAAAAGTTCTGCTCAAAATAAGTTATGGAATATGCATGCAAAGTAGAGTTATTTTTATATTTGGTGTAATAGCGGAGACACTTCAAAAGAAAAGCACTATTGCAAAAGAACAAAACAAATGAGAGACCGCGGAATCACTTGGCTTTATCAAGTCTTCCCTTAATATTCTGTGAGAGAGGATATACAAGCTGCATTTAAAAAAAAAATTAACTGATTGCTCATGATCTCAGTTTTGAATTCGAGCCATGAATCAGGTTCTCTGTGGTCAGCGCAGAGCCCCCTTCGGATCCTCTGTCTTTCTCTCTGGCCCTCCCCACTTGCGCGCTCTCTCTCTCTCTCTCTCTCTCTCTCTCTCTCAAAAACAAATATTAAAATCAAAATTAACATAGTGTAGAAACTTCTGGCATTTGGAAATGAATGACTGATCGTGGTTAGAGCCTAGAGGAGCTGCAGACTCTTGGATAACCGAGAGCTCTCCGCCACACAGAGAATTGCCCCAGGACGGGGCTGGTGTAGACCAGGGTTGGGACAGAAGTCCACCTGGCAGGGAACTAAGGTAGGAGCCAGAACAAACAAGCCTGCAGCACATTTCAGGGTACAGACAGCAATCAAATACAGAAGTCCAAACAGGTTGCTCGTATGGCCTCTCTTCCCCACGTAGGCAGGGATTTTTAAATTTTGTGCACTGTCGCCTCCTCAGCTTCTGGGACAGTTCCCGGCTCAACTATGTGATGATTCCACGAACATGGACCAAGTTACAGAAGATAGATTTGCCAAAGGAAATTAAATCCCCCAAATATCTAAAGAGCGCCTATGCAGTGCTAGGTTAAGTACCCACCTATAATGCAGAAGTAACGGATAGGAAGCCCGGCAAGGAGACGTGAAAATGCACAGTGCTGGGCTGGAGGACGGGCTGGTGATGGGCTCAAGGGCGTCCCTGGAAAGAATGGCATTGGTAGGAAACACTGAAACTGACACTTGTGTCAGGCCCTGGGCTTGGCGTTCAGTTCCCTGAGATCCCTGCACAGAAACCACTGCGTCTACCTTCATATACCTAATGCCGGCTCAGTGAACTTCTGGTAAGTGCTCATTAAATGTCTGTGAATTGATGAGCAGGCAATCAGGACCCAAGGAGGGCACGCGATCTAGCTGTAGGGTCAGCATGCTGGCCAGGACCAGCCAGGGAATCGGCCCGTTGTTCCCTCCTGTTCTCCTCCTCATTCACTTGAATGACCAGAGTCAGGCTGCATCTCAGACTGTCAGAATGAAGTCTGAGAAGACCTCTAGTCCCAGAATTCAACACCAAAATGTGAAGCCCCGGGGTGCCATTTGAGACTTCCGGAATCAAAATCCTGAGGGGGGGTGGGGAGGGGGACCCAGAAACCAGCAAGATTTTAACCAAGTACCCAGGTAAGTCTCCTGCATGTCAAAGTTTGGATTCTACTAAAGTAGGATTTTGTAGGCAAGTAAAAAGATCTAATTAGAATTTCTCTCAAGGACCCACATTAGTAACTGAAATCCCAAGGGCAAGGAAAACTAATCTGGGTGGTTACCGTGGACCAGGTACTATTCAACATGCTGTCATATACAGGGGTGGCTGGGTGGCTCCGTCGGTTAAGTGTCCAACTCCTGGTTTCGGTTCAGGTCATGATCTCGTGGTTGGTGAATCTGAGCCCTGCACTGGGCTGCATGCTGAGGGCGCAGAGCCTGCTTGGGATTCTCTCTCTTCCTCTCTCTCTCTGCTCCTCCTCTGCCCTCTCTCTCTGTTTCTCTTTCAAAATGCAAAACTTAAAAAAAAATTTTTTTAAGATGTTATCACATAGAACAATGTAATAATATTCAATAATCCAAGGTGGTAGTTTTACTACATCTACTTTTAAAGACACAAGTTCAGGGGCACCTGGGTGGCTCAGTCGGTTGAGCGTCCAACTTCGGCTCAGGGCATGATCTCACAGTCTGTGAGTTCAAGCCCCGCACCCGGCTCTGTGCTGACAGCTTGGAGCCTGCTTCAGATTCTATGTCTCCCTCTCTCTCTGCCCCTCCCCTGCTCTGCTCTGTCTCAAAGGTAAATAAAAACATTAAAAAAAATTTTTTTTTAATAAAAAAAATAAAGACACAAGTTCAAGGCCAGTAACTAACTTGCCTAACATTGCACAAGTACCTAGCGGGAATCCAAACCACGTTTAATTCCGGAGATCACCTGCTCCCCTACATCTTGCTGCATTTTTTGGAAAGGCAGAATAGAGAGAACCGGGACATTCTGTAGTGCCTGTCTTCAAGAAATGTGCATAGAGTCAGTTACTGACTGGTTGAATCTGTCAAGATCAGTTTCTGAAAATCAAGATTTGCGGTTTTAATTACACACGCATTAAGTATAGACCTAGCATGCCTAAATCACCTATGACTTGAATCATCCTAATAAAAAGGCAAGCACTGGGTAAAGTGGCCTGTCTGGGGCAGAACTAGAACACTCAAGTGCACAGGGCAGACAAGTACCTGACGAATGAAGGCGGGGTGGGGAGGAATGGATAACTGTAGACTGTCCCACCTTACAGACGGCTGGGCTCCAGCCCACAAGTCCCTCCCCTGTGGCCGGGTCTCATATCTCCAAGAAAAGCCAAAAGTCCAGCTTTGCAAGTGGAAATATCCTGGTTTTAAACCATAGATAGCTAATTCAAAGGTTTAAAACACACCTGGAAAACCGAACACACAGGTCTGGAAAACATGGTGGCCTATGGAGCTCCAGCCTGCAATCTGAGGTCTGGAGTATACAAATCCCAGGGAGTTAAGCTTCACAGAGTCACTGGAATATTGTTCCGTGTAAAATGGTTTCGATCAGAGGCACGGGTCTCCGCATTATGCTTCTAAGAAGCTATATCCGATCAGTGCTGCTGGTTTGATTTGATAAAACCCACACCGCATGGGTCTTTAGATTTTATACCGCGTGTCACATGTGGCCTGACGGCCAAATTTTTGTAAACTGAATTGGACCAATTAACTTATCATCTAGGGATGATTAACCTTATCATGCCAGTTTGCCAGTGATCATCAACTGGCATTAGCCAACTGAAAATTTAGGATTCCCTGGCTTTTCAGTTCATTTTAAAGGAAAATGGAGTAACGCCTCTGGGGGGAAGAACCTTCCCTTTTAGGAAGCACCCCATACCGCATCGCTTTGTAGTAACCGCATTTGGAAATTTCCTAAGTTGAACTTGTCGGCACAGAACCATTGAAGCTGCTGTTTCAGAGCTAATGAGTGATTGTACTACATAGGATTCAGGTTCTAAAACAGCAACTTACAAGAAACGAGCTTTTTTCATCCCTAGTATTATTTAATGATTTTATAATGTTAAT
This sequence comes from Panthera tigris, assembly GCF_018350195.1. Classification (NCBI taxonomy): domain Eukaryota; kingdom Metazoa; phylum Chordata; class Mammalia; order Carnivora; family Felidae; genus Panthera; species Panthera tigris. The sequence goes on along the minus strand of NC_056660.1, from coordinate 9,538,893 downwards.
TTACAAATGGCTATGAACAAGCCAATGTTTTTGTTGTCTCTAACATTTATTTCCAAGGTCTACCTAATACTCGACTCTTCCCAATATTGGCATCGCCCTAGGGGATATCTTCTTATCTATTTTACAGCAGGGTTAAAAAGAGAACTCTCCCTCGGCGCCTTTATTTTTGCAACGCGTATGCATTTATTTCAGGTTACCATGTGAGGCCACGTTAACCGACCAAGGCAGAAACCATCATTAAATCACGTTAATACACTGTCAAAACGCCACCAGGCTAACGATGTTAAACGTAGTGTAGACGCCCGAGCATCGGTGTGAACGGATAAAAAAGGCACTTACGAGGATGACCCGCATAGATTCCTAGTTTCAAGCCCCAACAAAAAGCCTCCAGGAAGTGAAGTCGGCAGGTTCTAATTTCACTTATTTTCAGGGCTGTGTGTGCCTTTTTAAACGGTTATCGGAGTTTTTCCACCGTAAAAGCAAAGCGCGTCGGAGGAGTCTGGTGGATTTGGAGCAGAAAAGCCTCCTCTGTCCCGGAAGTCTGACGGAGCCGAGTTCCCGGAGCCGCGCGGCCGCCCGCCCCGATACACCCCTGCCGCCGGGGGCTGCCCGGGCTGGGCGGGGCCGGGGGGCCGCTTTGGGCTGGGGGGGGGTTCGCCGTCGCGGGAGGGCCCCGCGGGGCCAACCCGAGCCGCCGGCCGGCCCCGGGCTTTAGAGAAACTAGAGAACTCGCGCGGCCCGCCCGGACTTGCCCGAGCGTCTCCGCTCCCGCGAGCGGCGCTTCCAGTCCGCGCCCCGTCCTCCCGCCGCCGGGCGGGCTCTGCGCCCTCGCCGGCCGCCCCCTTCCTCCTTCCACCGCCTCCGCCCCGCCCCCTCCTCTTACTTCCTCATCCCTGCTTCCTCCCGCCCTGCCCCCTCTCCCCCCTCCTTCCTCCGCTTCTAACCCCCTCGGCGTCTCCCCTCTCCTTTCCCTCGCTTCTCCCTCTCGCACCCGCCTTCTCTCCCTCCCCACCTCTTCCCGAGCCCATTCCTTCCTTCTACCACCCCGCCCCCACTCCGGCCCCTCCCCCGCCCGCCCGCCTCTCACCTCCTTCCCTCGCTCCTTCCTCTCCCACTCCCCCCCCCACCTCCTTTCCTTCCTCTCATCTCCTCCTACCCCCATGTCTTCCTTTCTCCACCTCTGCCACTCCCCACCTCCTCTTCCCTCCTTCCCTCTCACTTCTCCCTACTTCCTTTACTTCCCCCCCCACCTTGTCCAACCCCCCTTCCTCCACCTGTGTCCCTACCTCTCTTCCTACCTCCCTGTCCTCGTCTTCGAACCCCCCCCCACGCCTGCCACCTCCTTCCCTCACTTCCTCTCCCCCCTCCCCCCTTTTCACCCTCCCCCAGCTCTTCTTCCCCGACATCTCCCTTCTCCTCTCCCACATCCTCTCTCCCATCTCCTCCTAGCCCCCACTTGCACCCCTCTCCCCCTCCGCCCATCCCCCACTTCCTCTCACCTCCCGCCTCCTTTCCCCACCTCCTCCCACCCCTTCTCCTCCCCTGGGTAGCCGGTGGCCCCTCGTTTCCCCAGATTTGGGCCGAGTGTGGTTTCAGGCCCTCAGTCAAGAATAGAGAGGCGAAAGCTTCCCCGGCACCCCCACCCCCCCCGCAGGGGTGTCCTGGAGGGCCCCCCCCCCGCAGCGCCGCTTTCTGCTTTCTGCTCCCCTTCCCGCCTGCGGCCCCCCCCCCCAAAGCCCTGCCCTTTTGTATCAAGGCCCAGCCCCAAAGGCCGCGCCCTCCGCTTTTCCCTCTGCTTCTCTTCTCGATTTAGCGATGATTGTGCTCTTCAAGTTTGGCACAGATAAAAGCCCAGTAGTCTTTCTTATCATAAAGAGGATAATGAGGGTCTCAAAGGGGGCTGGGAGAGAGGCGAGAGAACAGGGGAGCAAGTTGGTGCCGGTGTGCAGGTAGACAGGCCCGTTTAGAGCAGAATTTCCTATTTGGACACCTGCGCGGGGGTGGGCAGATAGAAAGGTAAGGTGGCCTGGACCGCGGAGTTCCAGGGAAGGAGAGTATGGTATTTCTGCTGCCAGAAGTGACGGCCACCGTTTGGTTCCCCACACCCCCCCCCCCAACGCCCGCCGCAAGTTCAGTAAATCACGTGGGTCTGTTATTCTAATTTTGCCCTTTAGGACACCGAGGCCCCGATAGGCTAAGTGCTTTGGCCATAACCGCACAGCTCTTGGTGACAGGCCCAGGACTCACACTCTCCCACAAAAGAAATACACAGTAGTGAGGAGGGGGAGACGGCCAAGGCAAGTTAAACTTGGGGGTTTTAATGGGGCCCTTGCAACACATCCCGAAATCTCTGCTGGATTATGAGCAACCCCCTGGAAAAAACTGGGATTCTTGGGTCCTACACTGCGTTACGGGGTGACTTTCCCTGGAGACTAAGGGGACGGGTGCCGGGTGGTGGCGATGGGATATTTGTGGTTCGGCATGTGTGCCTGTTCCTTTCCTGTTTATCCCCGGCAAATACAAAACACACCTGTTTCTGTTAGGCTCCTCAGATGGTTTCTTTTCAGAAGGTTTCGCGCTACCACTAAGGACGTTTTTTGCTTCGGTTGCGTTTTCATTACTACTTGGTATCTACACACTCATACGTCACCAGAACACGCCCTAGTCCTCACCCAGCCATGAGATAAAGCCTTGATCAGCCCAGCCGTCTAAGAAAGTCGGCGGGAAGCCTGGTTCTTAACAATGTTCTACACCCGAAGCCTGGTTCTTAACATACAATGTTCTACACCCGTTCCAACGGAGTGCAGAGGGAATCGGTGTTTAGCAGAGGGAATCGGTGTTTAAAACTCTGTGTCGTGGAATAATACCTCAGGGTGCCATCCGATGGTTCATTTATCTCTAAAGCGCGTACGGCTGCCATATTGATAAATACCCACCCCCCCAGGAGTGCTAGGAAGTTATCCTTCTGGTTACCCTTTTTCCATGTTTATGAGTTAAGAACGAAAGCGAACAAAAGGAGGCTTGCTACACAGCCCGACACCCCAGCCTTATTTTTTGGTGGTGGGTGCGTGAGGCAGCTCCTGAGGCAGCCGGCCCAGTGAAGGGGGACACCAGTTCTCATGACCAGCTCTGGGAGCAGTCGCGAGTCCCCACTATGGAAGGGGCCTCTGGTTCCGGGCTGCTCCACCACAGAATCGGGCCATTTTCTGCAGGGTGGCCTACTCGGCCTCATCTTTTTGTCAGGACAGCCTATGTGGTGGAAGACAGAGGTGAGGCTTCCTCTAAGAAACTCCTCCGCCAGGGGCCTGAAGTCCTGCTTTCCTGGCATAGAGGAGGGAGCCCGTGGGACACCGGAATGCGGTCAGAGAACCTCCTCCTTCCCCGCAGGGCCCCCTGAGGAGGGGGAAACCAGCAGGGGAGTCAAAATGAAGCACAGCCTAGGCTGATGCCTGCGGCTGACAAGCCACCTCCCTGTGCTCAGGAGGCCGTTCCCGCTGGGATGCCCTGGGCCCCAGACCTCTCCTGGCCATTCCTGCTCGCATTCCTAGGGAATCCAGGGGCAAGTCCAGGCTGATGGGCTCCCCGAGGAACAATGGGCATGTGTTTGCCATTTGACCGAGACCGTCTACAAACAATGCTTGGATCCCAGGTCTGGCTCGGGGCAAGGGAGCCTCAGGCCCTTGCTGTGGCAGAACAGAGAGGGAGGCTACTCTGGGCTTTCAGCACCTCTTAAATCATCCCTGAGAGAGAGCCACTTACTTCCCGGCGCTCAGGCCGCCGCTGGCCGTGTCACGAGAAGATGAACTAACAGTAATAAAATCAAGATGAAGTTCTGCGTAAATCTTCCCCAGCTCACAAAGATGGGAGAAAGTGGAAGACGAAAGGCATATGAAAGACCATCTACTTCTAGCTCCTCATCCCGCAGCTGCAAAACCTGAGGCCCGAGGAAGCGTGTCGACCGCCGTCCCTGGCAGGAGGGAGCCTGGGCCACCGGCTTCCCACGGTCCTTGCTGCCCTGCTATAGCCCCACAGCATCTTCTGGCTTTCGAAAACCAGTCAAGGAGAAATCAGTCCTCCAGGAATTCACCTCCCTCTGCGTTTATTGTTTCCAGCTGCTAAAAATTGGCACCGTTAAAAGTGGGTCGCCCTGCCAGCCACCGAGGGTCAGGGCTCTGGGGAGTGCTGATTTGGAGGCGCCGGGAACAGGCAGGTGATTGGAAACATAATTGCCAGTCTTCTCCCGGGCACCTGGGGATTTCTGTCACTCAGGTCCCTGGGTGTGTGGCCCTCGGCAAATACTCACCCGCAGAGTCAATTGCGAACTCCATCCGACTCTGGTCCTCCGTACATTTGTCCTCCGGGGATGGAAGGCTGGGGGAAATATTTCCTAATCTATACATTTGCCTTCTGGGGAGGAAAAGCTGGAGAAAATATTTGCTAATCTAGTTGGCCTCGGACGGAAAGCAGTTTTTGCCCGATGCAAGCCCTCAGAGAGGAAATGCATATTTAGGACCCACGGCGCTCTCCAGGATCCTTTACTGGACCCGATATAGAGGGGAAAAAAGACCAAACAAACCTCACAGATGGTTCTGGCTTTCTCTTCGCCTCATTTAAGACCTTTCGGTTGCAAGCAATCTGCTTGAGCTGGCTCAAGCAGCCAGGGAAATGTGTGCAGAAAGCAGCGTCTTCCTGAAACTCAAGGGCAGATGGGTGCTAGGAACCCAGGCAGGACACCTTCTCCAGCTTTTGTCTCCACATCAGGTCTCTCTGTGCAGTCAGCTTTCCCTTCTCCACGGGCCGGGCCGCCAGCCCCAGGGCAAGACACCCGCTTAACAACTACCACATCTACCTCTTCTCTAGGGAAGAGATTCTGGCCCAGGACGGAAAGTGTGAAGGGTCCAGCCTGGGTCAGGTGCACAGCCCGATGGAAGTCAGGGTGGCCACAGGTGGGATCCCCTACCGCGTGACTGGCTGCCACGCGGGTCTTCCAGACAGAAGAAGGAAGCGCGATGGGCAGACGTTTATAAAGCGTGACTATCCTGGGCTTCAATCAAATTAGTTATTGACATAGAAAACGTGGAATGGTGCGGGTGGGAGTGTTGAGGAACGATTCAGACACCGGAGCCTAATTTCCGGAGTGATAAATTGTCTCTCTTCGAGCTGTGTCTTTTTAGGTAGCAGTTTCCTTATGATGCAACTCCTATCCTCTGGGCACTATTAAGAAAGCCCATCAAACAGACATCTTAATCTTTTTTTGTGTTTTCAATGTTTATTTATTTATTTTTGAGAGAGAGAAAGAGTGAGCACAGAAAGAGAGGGAGGCACAGAATCGGGAGCAGGCTCCGGGCTCCCAGCTGTCAGCGCAGAGCCCAACCTGGGGCTCGGACTCACGAACTGTGAGATCATGACCTGAGCCAAGGTCAGATGCTTAACCGACTGAGCCACCCGGGCGCCCCAGACATCTTAATGTTTTATGTGACTATCGTATATGTTTTCATCCTGTTGATGGTGTGCTAGCTTAGACAGATACGAAAATGAAATAAAAGTGTAATTTGAAACTTATGTGTGCTGAAATACATATACGCGCACACACACGTTTTTAAAAACCCCACTTATTTCCAAAAAGGATTGGAAGCAACTTCTAATAAAAACACAGAAGAAATGTGACCAAAAGCCATTAACACTAAAAAAAAAAAAAAAAAAAAAAAGTAAAAGGGGTGCCTGGGTGGCTCAGTCGGTTGAGCGTCTGACTTCGGCTCAGGTCATGATCTCATGGTCCGTGAGTTCGAGCCCCATGTTGGGCTCTGTAGTGACAGCTCAGAGCCTAGGGCCTGCTTCCGATCCTGTGTCTCCCTCTCTCGCTGCCCTTCCCCCACTCATACTTCGTCTCACTCTCTCTCAAAAATAAATAAATGTAAAAAAAAATTTTAATAAAAAAAAAAAGTAAAAGCCATGTAGCAAACAGGTAGCAGATGAGTGGAGTGACAGAGGCTGGACAGGCTCGAGTTCCCGGCCTGAACTGATTCGTAAACCTCGTTCTGAACTTTCTAATATTCAAGGCAAAGAAGAAAATGTTATGAATGACATTGCTCTTATTATTTAAACAGTGTCAACCTCTAGACTAGTTCTCAAAATATAGTCCAGGGACTGCTGTCATCCTGAAGACCCCTTCGGGGGGTCCGCAGATCAAAACTATTTTCGTGATGATACAAAGGCATCCATCGTTTGCTTCTTTGGCTCCCATCGCGTGGTGCGTGTCCAGTGGAGTTTTTAGGAGCCACGTGTCATGTAATACCACCACAGAATGCAGAAGCGAATACGCGAATCCAGCTCCTACCGAGCCAGACATTCAAGAGATTAGCAAAACTTTAAAACAATGTCACTCTTCTCACTAATTTATTTTTACTTTTTTCAAAATGTTCATTGTATTTTTGAGAGAAGGAGAGAATGCGCTAGCCAGGGAGGAGCAGAGAGAGAGGGGGACAGAGGATCCAAAGCAGGCCCCGCGCTGACCGCAGTGAGCCCACCCCCGACGTGGGGCTCAAACCCAGGAACCGTGAGATCACGACCTGAGCCGAAGTGGGACGTTTAACCAAATGAGCCACCCAGGCGCCCCATCGCTAATTTATTCCTGTTTTGGAAATTTATTTTCATAAAACATTAATTACGTTGGTGTATTATGGGTTTATTGCTATTATTTTAAATGAATTAGTAAAGAGTTAATTTTTGTTTTAATTTCTAATATGGCAAATACCTTGGATATAGCCTAGATACATAAAAACTCTTTAGGGTTCTTAATAACTTTTTAAGAGCGTAAAGGGATCCTGTGACCAACAGGTTCGAGAACCGCTGATCAAGAGTATTACTATTATTTATGCATCTGGGATGGTAATTTTTGCCCCAAAAGTTCCTTTCTAGAAGGCAGTGGTCACGGCTACATTTGCTCCCCTGCAAAATTAAAATCATTTTATGAACAGATGAAGTGTCTTTTTTGTACACATACATTCACATACGTTCATTTATTCCTCATTATATCTGTTCAAGAAATACTTATTGAGCACCCGGTGCATATATTCCAGCTTTATGCCTGACTCTGTGAAGATAGTGAAAGGTAAGAGAAACATGACCCCGTCCTCACGCAGATCTGTGATCTAATTTGCAAAGGAGAAACAATGAGGACTTGAAAATAATTCAGGATCAATATAAAACCAGATGGAAATTGCTTTTGTTTATACTCACATAAAGTACCAATTAAAAAATATATATATATACTAGGGGTGACTGGTGGCTTAGTAGGTTGAGTGTCCAACTTCAGGTCAGGTCATGATCTCAAGGTTTGTGAGTTCAAGCCCCACATCGGGCTTGCTGTTGTCAGTGCAGAACCCGCTTCAGATCTTCTGTCTTCCTCACTCTCTGCCCCTCCCCCGCTCATGCTCTTGTGCACTCACGCTCTCTCTCTCTCCCTCGCTCTATTTCAAAAATGAATAAACATTCTGGGGCACCTGGGTAGCTCAGTCAGTTGGGCGTCCCACTTTGGCTCAGGTCATGATCTCACAGTTCGTGGGTTTGAGCCCCGTGTCTGGCTCTGTGTGGACAGCTCAAAGCCTGGAGCCTGCTTCGGATTCTGTGTCTCCCTCTCTCTCTGCCCCTCCCCTGCTTGTCCTCTGTCTATCTCAATCTCAAAAATAAGTAAAAATTAAAAAAATTTTTTTTAATTTTATTTATTTATTTATTTCATTTATTTATTTTTGAGAAACAGAGTGAGACAAAGCGTGAGCAGGGGAGGGGCAGAGAGAGAAGGAGACACAGAATCTGAAGCAGGCTCCAGGCTCTGAGCAAGTGATCAGCACAGAGCCTGATGTGGGGCTCGAACCCACGAACTGTGAGATCATGACCTGAGCCGAAGTCGGATGCCCAACCGACTGAGCCACCCGGATACCCCTAAAAAAATTTTTTTAATGAATAAACATTCATTTATATATGTGTGTATATATATATATATATACACACACACACACACACTATTTATACATTTATATATAAAAATATATATATACTATTTATACATATATATAAAATATATATACTATTTATACATATAATATATATGTTATATATATATAGTATATATATGTATCATATATATATATATATATATATGATACATATATATATACTGTTATTTTACTGAGTCTGAAAATTTGAGGTTAAAGAGTTTCCTGACAGGAGTACATCTTTGACAGGTATTAGATTTACTGGTGATTCAAGTTATAGCAGCCCTAATCTGTTATTATTGTGTTTAAAAGTATGATGTGTTTTGAGAAAATTCAGTGTAGGTAAACAGAAACCTACATTAGAAAGTACTATACTTGCGTTACAAAAGGGTTTTTCATTTTTAAAATACTATAGTGGACTTCCACAAGGCATGATCAATAACCTTATTGAACAGTTCATGTACACTTAAAATACAATTCGCATTGTCACAATTGATTCATGACTTTTCAGTTACGTGCATCATACATTTAGGAAGGTAAAATTGTATTGTACAGTTACAGTAAAAAAGCAGGAAGAGAGTTTCTAGTTGTGGCCAGTGACTAATGTCAGTGGAGCCTTGGGACAGGAGGCAAAGTGGAGAATTGGTAAAAGAGAGGGGCCAGAGGAAATACGACCTGTGAGGTGTTCTACTTGAACTTCATTTCTTTGTTTGACAGTATGGTGGGGCTGAAAGGTCAAGGCAGGGCATGTAAATTTCAGTATGGCATCAGACAAAATTCTCTTAGAGTGTCTTTGTTGATTCTTGGAGAGATGTAGGGTAGAGGTAGGGCAAATTAGATTGGTTTGTAGCGGGCTGAACAATCAACTTCCCAAAAGTCTTGAGATGGATCCATTTCAATTTTGAGGGAGGTCCCTAGTGACTTGCCACGGGACTCTGCCTTCAGCCCCACTCAGTACAATATTGTTATAAGTGATATCCTGAAGACATCTGTGGGTGACCCATATGGGAGGAACAGCTTACACATTAAGATGCTAGAGCCAGGGTCCAAAAATATTTTCAAAGTTGGAACCAAGTGTCACGTCTCGTAAGATAGAATTTAATAGGGAAGCATCCCACAGTTCTGTACCTAAAAGCCATCCAGACAAGTTGAGGATGATTGGAACCTGGCACGTTGCAATGGAACCAGGATAAGGCACGTACAAAAATGTACCTGTAAAGACTTGTTATGAGTCGGCCACCACCCGGCATCTAGGACGTTTCCCGAAGCTCCCTGGTATCGGTAGATGTTATTCCAGGGAACAGGAGGCTGAGGGGAGAGAAGAAACTGAAGTGGGGAGTGTGGTTTAAGAGGGCAATATGCAAATGAAAAAATAAAACCTTCTTCTTTTTTTTTTAAGACTGAACTCCTCTGTTTTAATGTTTTATTTTTGAGAGAGAGAAAGAGAGAGGCAGAGTATGAGCTGGGCTGGGGCAGAGACAGAGGGAGGCAGAATCCACAAAGCAGACTCCAGGCTCTGAGCTGTCAGCTCAGAGCCCGACACGGGGCTCGAGCCCGTGAACCACGAGATCATGACCCGAGCCGAAGTCAGACGCCCAACCGACTGGGCCACCCAGGCGCCCCAAAAATAAAAGCCTTCTTAAAATGGTCCACGAGAGGCTTCAGATTGTATCATTCGAAATCGCATGTCTAGAATAAAGGGGGGGATTGTCCCGCTCTACTCCGCAAGTTAGCCCTCTCCTGAAATGTGGGGGGCAATTCTGGCTTACTGCCTCTTGTGGAGACTTTGACCAGCTAGAATCTCGCAACTAATATGGAAGAAGTCTTGAAATGATGTCATGTCTCTCTGTCGTGCCGCTCTCAACAGGGCAAAGTATGGCCCTAGACCTTCAAGGCCACATGACTCCTGCTACCTGTCAAACCTCCCTTCTCTCCCTTACTTCTCCATTTCAGCCTGGCTCGCCTCCTTGCTCTTTCTCAAACGTCGAGCGTTTATCCTTGTGGGGTCTTTGCTCTTCCCCTCACATAGTCACATGGCTCATCCCTCAGTTCGGTCACGTCTTCGCCCCTGTGTTACCTCCTCGTTTGGACCTCCCTTAACCTCCCAACCTAAACACTCCCAGTCTCTTCACCTTGCTTTTCCTTCAGTGTATTTATCATTCCCTGACATTATGTTATAAATTTATTAACTGTTTATTTTCTGTCTTCGTCAATAGAATGCAGGTCCCAGGAGGGCTGGGGCTTCGTTCGGTTCCCCTAGCCATTCCCTTGCTGCTGATACACCTTAGGTACTTCCTGAGCACTTTTTGACGAACTCGAAGGCCACACTGCAAACCCACAGAAGGGAGGCCTCCGAGAGCTACAGCAAACATTGAAGGAACTACTTTGTGGAAGAGGCCTCTCCCACATGGCCAGGCCACAACGATGAGTGGGCGCTCAAGGCCAAGGAGCTCTGGGACCGACTCTCAAATATTTCTCAGAGTTGGAAAGGGTGGGCGGGCCGCCTGGACCATCCCCGCCACAGGTCATGGTTCTTCAGAGGTGAGAAAGTTACCCGGCAGAGGCATTGTTTGGGACTTGAATTCAATGACACTTAAGACTTTTTTTCTGTTCTAGGGGTGCCTGGTGGCTTAGTCGGTTAAGCATCCGAACTTTGGGTCAGATCATGATTTCGGGGCCTGGGAGTTCGAGCCCTGCATCAGGCTCTGTGCTGACAGCTTAGAGCCTGGAGCCTGCTTCGCATTCTGTGTCTCCCTCTCTTTCTCTGCCCCTCCCCCGATCACATTCTGTCTCTCTCTCTCTCTCTCAAAAATAAATAAACATTAAAAAAAAAAAACACTTTAAATAATAATTTTTAAAAAAGACTTTTTTCTATCCCAAATTTTATGAGATTGTCACAGGTCAGACCACCTCTTTCTTGTGAAAACATTTCTGAATTTGGTCTGCTGGAATAGTTTTGCCCAGCCTTGTAAATAATTGCAAATGTTGCCTTCTCAGTATCTTTCTAGATAAGATATGGCATCTGTTCCAAGGAGAATGATTTCAGCACTCAATAGCTGAGAGAGGAAATGAATTCTCCATTGTGGCTCCTAGGGCGACTTAGGTAGTCAGGCATTATCCCGGGATGGACAGACAGACAAAAGGGTAAACCAGATTTTGGTATGCTTTTTGAACGAGGCAAAGTTTTCTTTCCGAACATCGCACTAACCATTTAACCCAGAGCTCAGAGAACACCGAACACAGAGGCCTGTGTATTTTTATAAATTAAAACAAACAAGAAACTCTTAACAGTGCTTGCAGAGGACTCCGTGTTTCTCACTTGGGGAAAAAGGGACAGAATATCAGTGTGGAGGGACTCCAGGTGCCTTCCAGTTAATATCTCCAGCACTGACTTACTCCCACAGTCCTGAAGCAGGCCAAGAACAGAGATACGCTTGAAAGTGTGCCATGGGAATTTGTGACTGCTTCTCTGGCTGTGTGATGAGATTTTAGCTGTCTGTAAATGTCTGAGGTTGGAACCCCATGGCTAGTGTTCCGTTAACCTAAAAAGTAGGAGGGAAAAAAAAAAAAAAGTCCTTCCCGAAATTCTAAATTTATAAAACGTATTTCAAAAAGCAAACGAAAAGCCCAAACATCATGTCAGCACGTTAAAACAACCACTACTGAGCGAGATAAAGGCAGACACTTCTTTCTCTCCCAACAGTCAGATTCTAGAACGTGATTTCAGGAGACGGGGAGGGAAGTATATGGATGTGTTGTACAGAAAGGGAGCCAGTGAAGCCAGATCAGACCCAAGACGGGAAATGGGGGTACTTCTATTACACCTAGGACATCCTGGGTGTCCTAGGACATGGGACAACTGATGTACTTCCCTGGACACCAGCACCTCACTCATAGGTGACTTTCCTAGGGGACTCTACGTTGTTTGGGTTGGCCTTCGGGTCCTACCCGGTGCTGCTGACTGGGCCTCCCTTTCCTGGGTCCTCTTGTACCCTACAGAGTAAATCAGTGGAATCAAGACAGCTAACCAGGATGGGCCGGGGGTCCGAGATGCATCGCAATTGTTCATTATGTTTTCCTGGCCTACTGCACGCTGGGCTACCAGTTCCTTAAGGACAGGGACGATATTGTCACCATTGTCTCCCCCGCACCTAGCACAGCCCCAGCCCCAGCCCCGGCGTCAGCCCTCCGTAGAGGTATTGTTGTTATTGTTAAATGACGTGAAAAGCTCCAAAGAAATGCAAGCCCGCCTTAACCTTCTTCTAACCAATGGCACAGATTACATATTTTTCACGAGCGCGTGGTTTTCTTCCTCCATGTTGTTTTGGACCCTCAAGTAATGGGCATCACATACATCTTGTCACCTGATGGATTTCTCTGGTGGTCTGAGTCCTTGCTCACCACTGAATCTCCCATACGGTGGCCGGCACTCCATCGATGATCAAAAAACGTTTGTTAAATAAGTAAAAAAAAAAAAAAAAAAAAAAAAAAAAAATATATATATATATATATATATATATATATATATATATATAATTAAGTTTAAAAAGTAAAGTAATCGCTACCGGCCTCACTTGCACCTACCCGGCTGCTGACATTACCCAATAAAGGGGCCTCTTTCAAAACTCGACGTGTTAGGAAACTGAATTTCCCTAAAGGGAAAAGCTGTGAGGACAGCAGGCCCTTTTTCCTACTGCTTTCTGGGAAAGGTGAGGAGAAACAGGGGACAAAGCTTCCCAGGGTCCTGGTCCTGCACTGCCCGATGGCCTTTCAGAGGTGCCCCGGAGCCCCGGCCTCGCTCATCAGACCATAAAAGCCCCAGAAAGGACAGCGGTCAGGTTCGCAGGCCAGGAAGGCATTTCGTCCCCCGCGCGACGAGGTAACTCGTCTCCCACCAAGGGTTCCAAAGGCGAGGACGGGGAGAAATGTGGTGGGGGGACAGAGGGCGACGCGGCTCTCCGCTGCCCCCGCCTCCCGGGGCCTCCATTTGGTGAGTTCACCCTGGGCCCCAGAGCCAGGAGAGAGACACCTGCCGGTGGCTCGCGGCAGTGCGTGTCCCCGCGAGTCCTTGGGACGCGCACGCAGGGCCCTGGGAGGCCGGCGCCGGCGGGGAGGGGGCCGCGCAGCACGGATCCCCCCCTTCCTCGGCGCATGACTTCTCGATTCCGCTTCCAAGGACCCGGCATGATCTCTTCTTTGGACGGTCTTCGGATTTTTTATTTTTTTATTTTTTTAAAAACACACATGTTTACGTATAGGGGAGACCAAGTGTCCCCGTGCCTGGGCCCTTCTGGACATCTTGAGCCAGCGAGACTCCCCACACCTGCTTCTCTGGCAGTTGCTAGGCTAAGGCAGCACAAGAACAGGCTCAGCGGTCCTTGAAAGAGAGGGCAAAGTCTCACTAGGTTTCTCTTTCTTTCTCTTTCTTTTCTTTGTCTTTCTTTTCTTCTTTCTTTCTTTCTTTCTTTCTTTCTCTCTTTCTTTCCCTTCCTTCCTTCCTTCCTCTCTCTCTCTTTCTTTCCTTTCAGTTATTTATTTATTTTTTTTAAATAGTAATCTCTGCACCCAAGGTGGGGCTCGAACTCAGGATCCCCAGACCAAGACTGAGTCAATCCAGCGCCCCTCACTAGGTTTCTTTAACGTTGTCGGTTAGCCGGATTGCTTTCTGGGAAACAGTCACCCTCACCGGTATTCGGCTTCAGGCGGAGTCCCAAACGGGTGCTTGCCCCCACGCCCTGGGTTTCTGCGCGTGCATGGGAGGATGTGCAAGGCAAAAACGGCATGTGAAGCCATAATGAAAAATGCGAGTTAAGTGCCCTGAGAACAAATACCTCACGATGAATGAGCCTGGGCCCTTGGGAGTACAGGCTGGTGGGAACCTGGCAATTCTTATTCATCGTTTGCCACGAACCAGAAGAAAGAACCCCATGAAGACTGAAGAAGTAAAAGGTCTTCTTGGGGCTGCTGGTCTGGAGCGAGTCCCTGCAGAAAGAGGAATTGGAGTCCTTGGAAGGCAAGGGACGAACAGGGCATTCTATTTCAGGAAAACGGTGGCTTAAGGTGAGACGCTACTGGCCAGGTAGGGTCTGTGGACCACGTGACCCACAGGGACCCGCAGCCGGTCCTCCGCAGTCCGGGAAGTGCATGGAACCTCTGGAAATTCCTCTGTGAAAGCAGCCAGTCTCAAAGCTGCTCTGGCCTCCGGGGAACTTCTTAGAAATGCAAATTTGAGGGCCCGCCCTAGACCTACTGAATCATAATCTCTGGGGGTGGGCCTCAGTCTTTAAGAAGCCCCGTGGGTGATTCTGATGTTCTATAAAGTTTGGGAAGCCCTGGATTAGGAAATGGAGAAGAAAGGAGCTGACTGGATGGCAGTCCAAGTGCGGGGCAGTGAGAGCTGAGCTCCCCGTGTATAAATAGGGGGGAATATAGGTGTACCACCGACGGGTATAGGATATGGGGAAGGGGGTTCAGTTTGGGAGGGGGAGAGCGCCAGATAAAGGTCATTTTGGGCCTGTTGAGTTTAGTGTGAGGGCAGGGCACCCATATCAAAATGCCTCGAGACAGTTGGAAGTCAGGGCCTGACACACATTGGGGAGAGCAGGGATGGGGTCACGTCACCTGCGTGGAGTGGAAATGAAAGAGGGGGTCCGCTGACTGTGATCAGGCAGAGACGGGAGGACAGAGAGTCCAAAAGCCTGCAGGGAAAAGCTGGTCAGAGAGGAAGGAAGAAGCAGCACAAACAGTGTGGTGCCACTGAGGCAGAGAAAGGAAAGAGATCTCAGGGTTGGTGAGTTTGAGCTCTGTGCTGACAGTGGGAACCCGCTTGGGATTCTCTCTCTCCCTCTCTCTCGCTGCCTTTCCCCTGCTCACACAGGACTCTCTCTCAAAATAAATAAACTTTAAAAACATAGGTATATATATTTGGGTGTCAACTATACTTTGATTTTTAAAAAGATGTATTTGGGGACACCTGGGTGGCTCAGTCCGGTTGAGTGTCCGACTTTGGCTCAGGTCACGATCTCATGGTTTGTGGGTTCAAGCCCCAGATGGGGCTCTGGGGCTCTGAGCTGACAGTTCAGAGCCTGGAGCGTCCTTTAGATTCTGTATCTTCCTCTCTTTCTGCCCCTCCCCTGCTTGCATTGTCTCTGTCTCTCAAAAATGAATAAACGTTAAAAAAAAATTTTTTTAAAGATATATTTTGAGTGGGGGGGGGGCTACATCATTTCTGTGGCATTCTTGCCAAAAATGTCTAACTTCGGTACAATCATGAAAAAATATTAGACCAACTGAAAGGGAGGGACATTTGACAAAATAATTGATCAATACTCTTCAGAAGTGTCAAGGTCATAAAATTCAAGGCCGATGAACTCTCATAGATTCAGGAGACCAAGGAGAAATAATGAAATGCCGCGTGAGACACTGAATGGGGTCCTGGAACCCGAAAAGAGACATTAGCAGAAAACGGGAGTCCCTAGTTCGGTTGATAGAACAGCACCAATGTTAATTTCCTGGTTTTGACCATTACACTGGGGGAAGCTGGATGAGGACTAGGGTTCCTGCTGCTGTAACAAAATGGCACAGATTGGGTGGCATTTAAATGGAAATTTATTTCTCAGCCTCTTGGTTGGAAGTACAAGATCGTGGTGCCGGCAGATTCCATGTCTGGTGAGGGCCTGCTTCCCCACTTACAGATGGTGCCTTCTTGCTACGTTCCTCGTAAGGTGAAAAGGCCTAGAGAGCTCTACGGAGCCTCCCTTGTAAGGGCACTAATTCCATCCCTCCCTGAGGGCTCCCTCCTCATGGCCTCCGCACCTCCCAACGCCCCAGCTCCTAATACCATCGCTTTGCTCGTTAGGATTCCCACCTATGAATTTTGAGGGGGCACACGCTTTCGGACCACAGCAGGGGCTGTACGGAAATCCTGTGCCGTCTTCCTGCAACTTTTCTGAAAGTCCAAAATGAGTTCAGAACACAGTTTAAAAACAACACGTATTTTTGTCTGTGTGAACCGGGCGGGGGAGGGGACACGAAACAAAATGCGGTGAGTGGCGGTGAAAGAAGTTTGGGAGCCACACTTCCCCGGGGCGTGGAGGGCCTGTGCACCCGGCAGTGAGGGTGAACTCCTGCCCGCTGAGGTCCTGGGAGACTTTGTGCGTGTTTGTCGGGGAGGATGAGAAGCTGCAGGTAAAGGTAAGTGGTCATGGTCGGAGAGGGGGCCGGGCTTGTCCCAGCGCGTGCAGGCTAATAGATGCAAGCCTCCAGTTCTGCTGTTCGACAGATGCTGTGGATTCCAGAAGGAGAGGAATTCTGACCCCAGGAAATCTGCGAGGTGGGCAGGCAATGTGGATGTTAAAGCTGTCACGGCGATATCCTGTTACAACCCACAGCAGCCACTTGGGGAGAAGTCACAGGCCAGAAACGGATCCCCTGCTCCCCAGGGGAGAGTGGCATTTGTTAGTCTAGGGGTGTGTCCTTTCTTTGATTTTTGCTTTTTGGGGTGGGAGGAGGAAGAGGGCCTAATTTCATCATCTAAGTTTCGCAATCAAAGTTATGATCGAAGACTTATTTTATAATGTTTATTTATTTTTGACAGAGACAGACTGTGAGTGGTTTAGGGCAGAGAGAGAAGGAGACACAGAAGCAGAAGCAGGCTCTAGGCTCTGAGCTGTCAGCACAGAGCCCGACGTGGGGCTCGAACTCATGAGCTGTGAGATCATGACCTGAGCCAAAATCGGACGCTCAACCGACTGAGCCACCCAGGCGCCCCGAAGACTTATTTTATAATTGAAGCCTCTCTGAAACCCCAAAGCCCTAGGCAGATAACTGTCCCTCCTTCATGAGGAATCCTTCAAGCAACCTGGAGGAATGGAAGATTCTGGTAATTCATTAGCTTCTAATTTCGCAAATGTTTTGAGTTAGAGCCTAGAGCCGTGGTTCTCAACTGAGGGCGATTTTGCGCCCTCCCTGCTCCCCGTCCCCCCGCCCCAAGACGTTTGGCATTGTTTGGAGACACTTTCGATTGTCATGACTGGGTGTGCACAAGACAGCCCTTTACCCCTCAACAGAAAATTATCCAGCCCAGAATGTCCATAGTGCCGAAGTTGAGAAACCCTGAATTAGAGGAGATGAAAACCTGAGGTCTGTTTATGGTTAGGAACGTTGCCTGGGTGCCTCTCACAAAAGAAGGGTATTAAACTTCATTTCTTGGCTTCGTTTCAAGTGGATAATTATAACCTGCCTACCTAAAATTTACACTTTAATTTTCAATGGGTATCTTTCTTCAGTTCATGCTTAAACAGGCTTGGTGTGGCTGTATTCTTGACAACAGGGCGATACTCTGTGCCTGAGTCGGTTACAGGTCAATAGCAGGTGAAACCATTGGTCTTGAAGTGATTTGAAATCTTTGGGCGGTAAGCACGAAAACCAGAAAGCTAGGACATTATCATCATTAGTAATTATTAGTAATATTACAGCACTCATTCCGCCACTCTCGGGATCCCCACAGGATTGCCATCAGTACTCAGGTCAAAAGCAGATTCCTGACCTTCGGTCGAACGAGACACCGCCCAGAATTAATAGATCAGCAGTTAAAAGCAGGAGCTGTCGCTCTGCTCGGCAGGGCTGCCGCTCTCAGCGTCTGAGAGGCTCCGAATTGGCAACATTGAGCTTCAAAGCAAATCTTCAATCTTCTATTTGTACTGGCTGTTCCCATATTTAGAACAGAGCGGCACATACTTGTCCATTGCTTCAAGGCAAGAGCAAACTCTGAAGGCATTAAACAGAGGCTTACTTCAAGCCAACAAGAGAGCCCCGGAAAATTAAGGGCAAGGCTTCACCTCTCTCTCTCCTTCCATTCTCAAGCTTTGTAATAATTCAGGGTGGCAAAACTTAAAATCACAAGTCAGGCTGCCAATTAATTGACAAACCGAATGATTACCTTTTTACGAGCCACGCCGATCAGTTTATGCAACCCGTTTTGGCTTTAAAATAAAAAAAACAAAACAAAAAAAACCCCAGTATTTTAATGTGAAACAAGCCTAGACAGCTACATATTGGTATACAAAGAGCAGGCTGGGTTTTCTTTAGTTTGTAAAGGTTTTGTTTGTTTGTTTTTGTTTTTTTGTTTTTGTTTTTTTTTTTAAGTTTTCTTTATTTTCCCCTAGGATTTCTGTCTTTAAAAGCTTGTGTCAACCTCACCCTTAGAGACGTGAGCTTTGGCAAAGTATGATTTGGGGATTTTAAATAGTGATGTATGGTGCTTCTTTGCTTGACATGTCTTTATTTAAGTAGGTTTGGAATGGAGACTCTCCTGGCACGGTTCTTCCTTAAAAATCCATATTATTTCATAGTACAAGTGCTTTCTTTCATAAATGGGTAACATGCCACTGACTTTAATTCGATTTTTTTTAAGTTTTTTAAATGTTTATTTATTTATTTTTTTAAATTTTTTAATTTTATTTTTATTTATTTATTTTTTTGAGAGAGAGAGACAGACAGAGCACGAGTGGGGGAGGGGCAGAGAGAGAGGGAGACACAGAATCCAAAGCAGGCTCCAGGCTCCCAGCTGTTGGCACAGAGCCCGACGCGGGCTCGAACTCACGGACTGTGAGATCGTGACCTGAGCCGAAGTCGGACGCTTAACTGACTGAGCCACCCAGGCGCCCCAAGAGTTAATATTTACTGGCTATTTAGTATGTGCCAGCCTGAGTCCCAAGATTTTCTGTGGAGTGACTCACTTAAGCCTTGTCACTGGCCCCTTGACGAAGCTGTTACCTGTGGCCACTATTTCACAGCTGAGGAAACTGAGGCTCGCAGAGGTCAGGTACTTTAACCCAAGGTCATGGAGCAGAAAGACTCTCTAGAATTTGTAACAAGCCATCTGTCTCTAGAGCCCTTGCTCTTGACTCTTCCCAGCAAACATGTTTAAAACCTGAGTAAGATTAGCATGTGAAGGGCGCCTGGGCAGCTCAGTAGGTTAAGCCTCAGACTCTTGATTTCCGCTGAGGTCATGATCTCAGGGTTGGTGAGTTTGAGCCCCGCAACGAGCCCCGGGCTATTAGCGCGGAGCCTGTTTGGGATTCTGTCTCTCTGCCCCTCCCCGCCATGCTCTCTGTTTCTCTCTCTCAAAGTAAATAAATAAACGTAAAAAAAGATTGGCATGTGATAATTATATAGTTTGCTTTTTAAACGTTCCAAGCTGTTTTCACACTCAGTGCCCCTTTTTGCCCAGGAGGCATGACGGTAACCAGAATCCTGGAAGGAGTCTTTTCACAAAGATTAGAGTTGAAGATGGCTAGACGCGGGCACACACGCTCCCTTTTCCGATACAACTCGAATGGGAGGCCTGCTCGCACACACTGGGTGTCCCGAGAGAGCACGTCAGTTTTCTTTTCCTTCTCCCGAAGATGAATTTAGCTGGTTGGGTGTTTTAGGTTGCCTTTCAGCAATACCTTTCTTTTTCCACGCTTTTCCTGAATGGGATGCAATTGATACCCCTTTGAAGTTTAATTACACCTCTGGCTTCGAGTTGCACAGAACATTCACCCACGGCTGTGTTTTTGGAAGCGAAGTGTATGGCAGGAATGACGTATTTATCTTGGAATTGAGACTTGAGAAGCAAGTTCCTCCCTTGACCGTGGCCTGAGATATATCACCTCCCCGCCTGGGATTCCAACCTCAGGTACAGAAGGGAGCCAGCAGTAAATTTGAACAGTAAAGAGAGTAGGAAGACATTTGCCATGAATTTAGCTGAAAGCGGATGCCGGGAAAAGGACAGCCATCTAACATTTCGGTGGGCTTTTCGAACTGGCGTGTTCAGTGCACCTCCCCACCTTCCCACTCACCGTCCTGCAGGGGGAAAGACAAGAATGGCTGGCAAATCATCACTTTCAACAAAGTCTGCCCTGGCTTAAATATGGCCCTGGTGCATCAAGTTGAATACGGAACATGTTGATAACATACAGACGATTCTATGCTTCCGAGACATGTGGCGACCTGTTGGCATCATCTGGGAGGCCCTTTGAAATTAGTTCCCAACCTGCCCGGCTGGCTCAGTCAGTGGAACGTGGCCTCTTGATCTTCAGGGTGGTGAGTTCAAGCCTCACATTGGGCAGAGAACTTTCTTGAAAGAAAGAAAGAAAGAAAGAAAGAAAGAAAGAAAGAAAGAAAGAAAGAAAAAGATCTTTCTAGATCTAGCACCTGCCACTCCCTATCCTGCAGCTATACCAGATGGCCTGCACCTTTTTAGTCCAGGTGGGGTAAAAGGCCAGTGGGGGCCACATTTCAGAATTCCCAGGATTGGTTTTCTGCCTCCTCTAGGCTGTACCTTTGAGACCGGGAGATGTGGTCCCGAGATGACCAACTCAGGTGGCCCAAACCCACAGAGACAGAGAGTATTCAATATCTTACTTAAAAAAAATTTTTTTTTTAATGTTTATTTATTTTTGAGACAGAGACAGAGTATGAGCGGGGGAGGGTCAGAGAGAGGGAGACACAGAATCTGAAACAGGCCCCAGGCTCTGAGCTGTCAGCACAGAGCCCGACAAGGGGCTCGAACTCACGGACCGGGAGATCGTGACCTGAGCTGAAGTCGGACGCTCAACAGACTAAGCCACCCAGGTGCCCCTCAATGTCTTACTTTAAAGTAAGAGACACCTCATGCCTCCACACATTTCATTCATGTGGATCCCTCATCGTGGGATGCTTTCCTTTATTTTGTCTCTAGAATTATACTTTTCCTTCCATATCCAATCATTTTCCAGCGACCCAACCCTCTGACTGAGAAGCCCCCTCCATGCTGCCATAACACCCTGGGCTCCTGCGTTGTAGCACATGCCCCGGGGAGACCTCTTGGTGGTATCACTTCGTCTACGTTCCTACTAAACTATACAGATTCATTCTGGCTGCTCGTGCGGGATCAGTATGGTTGTTGAAGAAACGATGTATCTTTCTTTCTGACAGAGCCTATTTGGGAAACAATTCAAGTCCGAAGATTACTTAGTGAATATAGAAGGCCCTAGGATGGGCTGAGCCAGAAAAGTCCCGAATCCACGTCTGAAGCCAGCTATCCTGTTTCATAGCCTTGCCACTCCGCCAGGTTGTTCTAGGTTCTTTAAACTCTCCCTTCTTCAGGACACCTGAAGGGTGTGGCTCAGTCGGTTGAGCATCCGACTTCGGCTCAGGTCATGATCTCACGGTCCGTGAGTTCGAGCCCCGAGTCGGGCTCTGTGCTGACAGCTCAGAGCCTGGAGCCTGCTTTGGATTCTGTGTCTCCCTCTCTCTCTGCCCCTCCCCTGCTCATGCTCTGTCTCTCTCTCTCTCTCTCTCAAAAAAAAAAAACAACAAAAAACAAAAAACATTAAGCTCCATTTTTCAATGCTATGAGCATCTCTGTCAGCTCCGGTGCTATCAAAAGGACCCCCAAGTGGGTAATAATGTCCTTGGTTTTAAGCCTGGCCGTGACTGCAGTGAAGAAAAAAACCCAGGGGCATGTGGGTGGCTCAGTTGGTTGAGTGTTCGACTTTGGCTCAGATCATGATTTCATGGTTCATGAGTTCCTGCCCCACATCGGGCTCTGCACTGAATATGGAGCCTCCTTGGAACTCTCTCTCTCTCTCTCTCTCTCTCTCTCTCTCTCTCTCTCCCCCTCCCCCACTCATGCATGCATGCTCTCTTTCAAAATAAACAAATAAATTTTGTTTTTAAAAAAGGGAAAGAAGAAAACCCGAGAAGACTCTCTCCTATGTTGAAGAAGTGATGTTCCTTCTCACCTGGGGATCATGAGTGGAGCTGGCCCAGCTTTCTGGGGTGTTCCATCCGCAGAAGTGTCCCGTGTCTGTCTGCCTCTGGGCCCCAGCGATGCCATCCACCTGCTTTTTGAAAGGGTGTTAAGAATGCTTCTGTGCCGGTGGCGATGCAGGACACAGAAACGAGGAGGAGAATTTTCCCCTCAGAGACAGCTCTGCGTGAAGGGAAAGGAGGGGGCCTTCAACAGCTGGGAGGAGGGAAGCAGAAATGTTTGCTCGAAACGGTTCCCTCACTGCTCGCTGCACTGACATCCCACCATCAAGTCCAAAGACCTCCCGGAGAGGCTTACGGACTTAGGAGTCTATTAATCTCTGCTAACACATTAGCACAAATTTATTGTGCGAGGACAGGGAGGGTCCTGTAGGAGCCTTTTGACCATTTTGACCTTGTAGGAAGGCTTCTGTAAGATCTATAAGTGCAGGGAATAGAGAAACTTCTGGGCAGTATGAGAATGCTAGCTTGGACCATTCTCTTGGTCATGTTGGAGGCCTCAGCCAAGCTCTCCGTGTGTCATTGTATCCTACAGTTCTGCATGGAAGTTACTCTGTAGCCACTAGGACCTAATCAAGTGTAAATACCTTAAAATGCCATCAGAAGCCTGAGCGGCACTGGTCAGATGTTATCAGTGACTAATAGTGCATCTGAATTGCAAGATTTCATCCTTTTTTACGGCCAAGTAATATTCCATTGTGTATGTATACCTCATCTTCTTTGTCCACTCATCTATCAAAGTCTTGCTATTCACGACAACACAGATAGAATCAGAGGATTATGCTAAGTGGAAGAAGTCAGACAGAGATAGACAAATATCTTGTGACTTCTATTCAGAATCTCAAAAACAACCCTAATGAGCAAACGCACAAACCACAAAACAAAAAACGGAAACAGATTCGTAACTGCAGAGGGCAAACTGGCAGTTGCCAGAAGGGAGGAGTGTGGGAGAGTAGATCAAACAGAGGAAGGGGCTTGAGAGGTACAAATTTCCAATTACAAAATAAATAAGTGATGGAATATAGTCAATATTGTAGTAACTTTGTATGGAGATAGATGGTAACTATATTTATGACGGCGAACATTTCACAATGATGTAACTGTAGAATCATGTGGGTACATCTGAAATGAGTTATCACATGTCAACTACACTTCAATTCAAAATGAAAAAAAAAATAATGAATCTGATCTCCCCTGAGTCTCCAGCATTCAGCACAAGGGCGGGCCCGCCCATCCCTTCATCTCCCCGAGCTTCTGAGAAGACTGGGCCATTCCCTTTTTCATTTTTCCATTCTTTGTGGCACTCACCTCAATATTTTACACGTAGGTGTTCAATGAATATTTGCGAATTGAATTGAATGCAACCGCCAAGGATTTGTATTTGGATGAAATACTACCTTTGGAGAGCCCAAAGATCTAGGAACTTGAGTGACTTTCGTAGCTTAGCTGGAACAGTCTGTCAATGGTGAGCCCATGAGACCCGCTACGCACAGTCTGGAATTTTCCAGACGGCATTGGATTGAAATAATCTATCTTGCCCTCTGCCTGAGTATACTGTACAGACCTTATTATACCCGAGTTCTTAATTTGGGACTTGAAAAATGTGACTGCTGTACCTGTGGGACATCCAGCATAACAACAATAACATAATGATGCCACCCAGTAAAGTGAACGTTTGAGAAGTGCCCAGCACGGAGCTAAGTAAGCACTCTTCCAAATGTCATGATCACCAAGGAACCAGGTCGATGAGAGGGTAGGCAGCGAGGATCTCTATTTACAGCTTAGCCTTTCTTCCACTTTCCCTACAGACTCTTCCGCCGTCTTAAGGTTCTTCATCACGGGCTCAGTATGGGTCTGACTGATGAAGGAGGACGCAGGGACCAAGTTGCTGGAAAGCTGCAACAGAAGTCCCCCATAGAGGCCTGTTTTCATGTTTATGGATTACTTATGGCAACTGTTAGCGGTTAATATAGACATCAATCTAAGGCCATCCTAACCACCAGCCTTATTTCTTCCAAGGAGGCCTGGGGTTTTTCCAAATGAGGATTATCCTTCTTTTCTAGAAATTCAACGGACCTTGTTTACTTAGAGTTAGGAAGTACAAGCTTTGTATAAGAATAGAATATTCTTTATGGTTTCCGGTCACACGCACCATCCTATTGTATGCTAAGTCATTAAAACGAGGGCAGGGAACATTTAAAACTTGGTGTCTCTACTCTCTTCTGATGCTTCCTGGGATCTTCTTCTCTCGAAGAAGGAAGGCTTCAAGGGCTTCCCCTGAAGCCCAGCTGTTTTGCTAACACTCCATCAAGTATTTCCTATGACCTGAAAGATCTGTTAATAGGCGAGAGAAAATTTACTAGTGCAAGCAAAAAAGTGTATCCCAAATCTCGAACATTTTCCACCGGAGGCAGTGAAATCTAGTCGGGCAGTAGGGTTTGATCCATTGTCTTTCTTCTTCCACGCCACGGATTCTCTTTCTAGTAAATCAGATTAGTGGGCTGAAGGGACTGGGTGAGGAAAAGGGTGGCCTGATGAAGGAGGAGCCCTCACCTCTCTGGGCTGTGGGCTTCACAGAACCAAGGACAAGCAAGATGGCACCACGGCCCATGTGGCCGCATTTTAATTTCATTTCTTGGACGTCAGGAGGGTTAGGACCGGTGAGTAAATCCCATGGATCCTGCAGACACACAGGGCACAATACACAACGCAAAGATGGTTTGAGACTACCTGAAACTCCAAAACTGTGTAGGTGATACTCTGACACCCTTCACCTTTTTTTTTTTTTATTTTGGCAAATGGCACGCCATATCGAACTGAACCTCATAACATCTTAAAGCATACTCTTCAGTGGCATTAAGTACATTTACCTGTTGTAAATCGCCAACGTCCATCTCCAGAACTTTGTCATCTTCCCAAACTGAAAACTGTCCCCCTTAACTGTCCCCCTTCCCAAACTGTCCCCCTTCCCAAACTGTCCCCCTTAACTACTGACTCACCATTCTCCTGTCTACCCAGCCCCTGACAACCACCATTCTGTTTTCGGTTTCTATGAATTTGACTCTAGGTCTCTCACATAATTGGAATTATACAGTATTTGTCTTTTTTGTGATGGGTTTATTTCACTTGGCGTCTTATCCTCAAGGGTGGTCCATGTTGTAGCACCTGTCAGAATTTCCCTCCTTTTTTTCTTTTTTTTAATTTTTTTTTTTAATGTTTATTTATTTTTGAGAGAGAGAGAGAGACAGAGCGTGAGTGTGGGAGGGGTAGAGAGAGAGGGAGACACAGAACCCGAAGCAGGCTCCGGGCTCTGAGCTGTCAGCACAGAGCCCGACGCGGGGCTTGAACTCACGAACCGTGAGGTCATGACCTGAGCCAAAGTCAGACACTTCACCAACTGAGCCACCTAGGCGCCCCAGAAGATTTGATTTTTAAGTAATCGCTCGACCCCGTGTGAGGCTCGAACACACAGCCCCAAGATCAAGAGTCACACACTCCACCGGCTGAGTCAGCCAGATGCCCTTGGAATTTCCTTCCTTTTTATTTATTTCTTTGTTTCTTTGTTTCTTTATTTTGAGAGAGAAAGCATGTATGTACATGCATTTGAGCAGAGGGGGGAGAGAGAGAGAGGGAAAGAGAGAGAAAAGCCCAAGTAGGCTCCATACTGTCAGCACAGAGCCTGGGGTAGGGCTCGATCCCAGGAACCAGGAGATCACGACCTCAGTTGAAATCAAGATTCAGATGCTTAACTGACTGAGCCACCTGGGCACTCCTCCTTCCTTTTTAAAGCGGAAAATATTCTTTTTTATTTATCTATTTATTTATTTATTTATTTTTTAATATATGAAATTTATTGTCAAATTGGTTTCCATACAACACCCAGTGCTCATCCCAAAAGATGCCCTCTTCAATACCCATCACCCACCCTCCCCTCCCTCCCACCCCCACCAACCCTCAGTTTGTTCTTAACGCTGAAAATATTCTATTGTAGGTGTATCCATCCGTCCATGGACACTTGGGCTGTTTCCACCTTTTGGCTATTGTGAATAATGCCACTATGAACATGAGTGTACAAATATATATTTGAGTCCCTGCTTTCAATTCTTGTGGATATATACCCAGAAGTGGGATTGCTGGATCATATGGCAATTCGACGTTTAATTTTTTTGAGGACCTGCTATATTGTCTTCTTTTCTTTTCTTTTAAAAATTTTTTATGTTACAGAGAGAGAGAGAGAGAGAGAGACAGAGCACATGAGCGGGGTGGTGGGGGGAGCGGCAGAGGGAGAGAGAGAACATCAAGAAAGCTCACTCTTAGCATGGAGTCCAACGTGGGGCTCTCCCACAGCCCTGAGATCATGACCTGGGCTGAAATCAAGAGTCGGACACTCAGTGGACCGATCAGGAAAACGAGGGACTATGGGAAGTATTATTGAGATCGGCTGGGAGAACAAATTAGGTTCAAAATACCCAGAGTTCCCAGGACCAGAGCCTATGCCTGTGCCCGTCTTTCCTCCGGTGTGAGCCGCCCCTCCTTCCATGGCACAGGTCAGGGTTGGGGGTGGCTGGAAGCCACGTCTGGGTGACGAGGGTCTGGTTATCGGTCCTGCTTATCACACACAGATGCCGAGGACCTTCTCTGAGGTCCTGGTATAAAGGACCACGCTCAGCCAGCAGACCATCGTGCTGCGTCTCTGACTTTTGTTTGAACTTGCCTCGTTCCCTCTCCTTTGGTGTGCTGTATAATTCCACGGAGAAGAGTGCCTACTCAATGACCATGGAAATCCGATCAAGATTTCATTGAAAACTTGATAGCTCCATTCTTTCTCTTTGTCTCCCCCTTTCTGTCCCCTGGCCAGTTCTTATTCAGGATGTCAGAAGCCCTGCCAATTTCAGAACACTTTCACTCTCTGATCCACCTCAGGGCTGCCCCATACCTAGCCCTTGGGCATCTTGTCCTTGGGAAGGCTGCCCAAGGCCATACCTCACCCCTCCAGCACCGTGGATGGTCTGGCCTTTCGGGTAGCTCCTGCCAGAGTTGCTGGGGTGTCCTCTGAAGGGGGGCTGCGGAGAAGCAGGGGAGCAGGGGAGCAGATGATCCGGCTGGAATTCTGGGCGATGCCTGGATCACAGCTCAAGGAGGCATCGCTACCGGGCATTTCTGCCGTATCTTTGGCCATGCCGCCGGCAGCAGTGAGACGTCTACACGACGACTCTGGTCCGCGCAGGATCAGGAACGGGGAGCAAGGACTCTTCGGGGCTGAATAGGAGGTGTCTAAGAAACAAGATCACACCTGTATCCGCCCGCAAAGATTTAACTGTTTCCAAAGCACCAGCTGGCCAATTATTTAGTCTCCAGTGGCCCTGTCATCTGAGCAATGGCTGGACCACAGAAGGGAGTCTGACAGGCTGCTCCCCCAGCCTGGACAGGCCTCGTGGGCTTGGCCTCTTGGAGATAACTCTCGCTCCTGGAGTGAGGGCCCCCGGCTGCAGGGAGCAGGCTCCCTGTTCACGCCTGCTTCCTCAGCACCTGGAATAGTGCCAGCAGGAGGACGCACTCGGTCAGTATCGGCAGAATGAATGAATCCACAGCTGAAATCTGGCCTGTGCTGGAGAGTGGGCTGGCCTCGTGTTCTAGAAGGCAGACGCGGCTGGAAAGGGGGCTGCTGGGGAGAAGCGCTTTGCAATTCCATTCAGAGAAGGCCTTGGGCTACAGATAACCAATGTTATTGTTCCTCCCTGGTCCTTCTGTAATTGAGTCATCATTGAAGACTACCCTTAGAGACAGGAGGAAGCAAAACATTGCACTGGGGGGGAGGGGAAGGGAGGGGAGTATTAAAATGAGCAGAGTAAGGATGTCACCTTCTGAGGGGGCTGGGTCCCTTTGGAGGCAAATCTGCATACGTTTGCATACCTGTGCTCACCACCACCCTAACCTACGAAGGGACACCCAGCTCTTCCCACCTATAAACAGACTAATCCCTTCGCTCTCTCCTTTGCAGGATACGCTGAATCAAAATTTAACTGCCAATGTTCTAGAAATCTCCAGGCGGGGGTGGGGGGGGGGAACCCACCGAACGAACATGCCATTTACATTTTAAATTTCAGAATGTCACTCTTAGTTTGTATTTTTTTCTAAGGAGGCAAGAATGTGTGTTGAAGACTTTCCAGGGAGGGAGACAGGAAAATAGTGAAAGGTCAAACCAAATCCTGAATCTTCGGTTGAAAAAGAGACTGGATCTCCTCCTTTTCCCTTTATTTATATGCATGCACTAGGGATCCTAACCTTATCCTAATAAGAAGGTTCCGAGGAATTGGGTCTCTTCTTTTTTCAGGATCATCATGCGTCTTCCAAGAGGAAAATGGACTCTCACTTTGGAAACCATAAAACCGTGTTTGTTCTATGTCCCTTAGCAAACAGCTCCCTGCGCCGGGCGGAGACAGGCTGGGCGCTGGGAGCCGGAGCCCAGGGCGGCAGCGCGTTGTGTAACCCGCCTGGGAATCACGTTGCACGGGCGAGATCCGCAGGCTTTCAGTGCAATAATAAGCTTGATCTTTTTATTCAAATACAAGGAACAACCACAGCCGGCTCCAAGTCACGTGGCCGGGTCACATGGTGCCGAGACACAGAAACCGGCTGGCAGTCATTAACTAATGCTTACTCCCAGGGAGAAAACGCAGGTTTTAAAGACACGAGCTCTGTTTTTGTAAACCACGCAGCACTGCAAGAGAAGGTATACAGGGTGGGTGTGTGTGTGGGGGGGTGCCCTAAGCTTGCTAAATGCTTTCCAAGGAAAGGAAAAGAGCCAACACATACTCCCGGGTGTCGTTCCGCTCCGACTCGACGAACTTGCCCGGGGTCACCCGCTTCCCAAACCTGGAGGAGCCTCGGGCTGCAGCATCCCGGGCGCTGCGCGGAGGGAGGGGGCAGGCGGCTTGGGCGCGGGGCCCAGGCGTTCGCGAACGGGGAGGACGCGGTTCTGAAATTAGCAGAACGCTACATTTTCTCTTCCCTGTGAAACTCGGGCTCCTAGGAGCCGACGGCGTGCGGGGAGGGGTGAGGGGGTGGGAAAAGGCAGGGCGAGCTCGTGGGCACTTCTGCCGGCGTTTTCATGGAAAGGAAGACCAGCCTCCAGAGCGTGGTTCCTTTAAGGCTTCACGTGGTGGGAACAGAGACTGGAAGGCGCTGCCTACCTGAATGTTTCCTTGTTCAGGCGGCTGAATTTAGAAAGAAGTTCTTTCACTTTCTCCAGCTTGTGGGGTGTTACTCTGTGCTTTCAAAAACGAATGATCCAGCTGAGTTTGTTTGATTTGGGTGTACAAGCGACAATAGCGAGCGTGAATACAGTTTGGAATCTCTGCTGGAGGCAAGGGATAGATAAAGGACAGATAAAAGATTTTAGCAGAAACTAAACGAACTTTTTTTTTTTTTTTTAAGGCTAGGTGTGTTTTATTTCACGTTATGAAAAAGTACTTTCCCCCCAAACGCCGTGCGGTATGTGCTCAGCCTTGCAAGAAAATCCACCAGAATAGTCTGGAGCCTTGTATATTTACTTTATTTAAATTCTTCCCGATAGAACGGATACATAAGGAATTTCCAGTTTTCTAGATTCACTGACCAGGCTGTAATTATTTCAGGAAATTTAGCGAGGGAGTTTTATTGCCTCCATTCTCACTCCCCCCCACTCCGCATTCTACCCTCTTGAAAAAGATAAAAGTAGGTGACTCTAAGGGATGGACCCAGGTTTTGTACAGCCCGAAGCTTATAGGATGTGAGAGCCCCTTTTGAAGGGAATATAAAATTATAAATACAAAATTAGGTATTAAAGTATCCTCAAATTCAGAAACATACTTCTTAGTTGCTTATCATATAAGCAGATTTGCATATAAGCGTATTTGCTTATCATATATCAGATATTTACCTCTGATATCCTTTGTATCCTGTATTTTGGGGGGCGTGTTTCTTAGGTGGTCTCAAATTCATCTTGACCAGTTATCAATTTTAAGTGTGCCTACAGTTAGTTGTGAAGTTTGATGGTTGGAAAAGTTTTCCCCAGGCCAGCTTCTAACTAGTCTGTTTTGGTTGTGTCTATGCCACATCTTGATTTTCCTCCCCCGGGCCACGCTACCCGTGGTGCCAGAAACCACGGGACACATAACTTGTGATGTGACCTCTGGATCTGAGCCTTCATATCTCCATGCCGGGTGGGTCAACCCAGTGGGCCGTAGGAATGGTGCTGGCAACCTTCCCTGCTCCAGAACAGTTAGCAGTAACTGAACTGTAAATATATAAAATTTAAAACATAACCTGAGCCCAAAGTAACTGTATCTCTAACTCCTAATTCCTCTTAGCCAGATCCCCCAAAATACCCATGGCCACTCCAAAGTCACCCAGGGGCACCTGGGTGGCTCAGTCGGTTGAGCATCTGACTTCAGCTCAGGTCGTGATCTCGTGGTTCATGGGTTCGAGCCCCTCATCCATCAGGCTCTGCGCTGACAGCTCAGAGCCTGGAGCCTGCTTCGGATTCTGTGTCTCCCTCTCCCTCTGCCCCTCCCCCACTAGTGCTCTGTCAAAAATAAACATTGTTTGTTTGTTTCAAACAAAATAAACATTAAAATAAATAAACATCAAAAACAAATAAACATTAAAAAAAAATTTTTTTTCAGAGTCACCCAAAAGGAGGGGAAATGTGGCCCAAGGGAATTCAGAGTAGAAAGAGGCAGCGATCTTAAGCAGTCAAGGTCAGAGTATCTTACCACCGCCAAGTTTACAAAAGCCAATGGCCGTGAATGCGTTGCTGGGGCTCCTGCCTGGGTGAAAGGCCTGGAGCTTCCTTTTCATCAGCTTCATGGTAAACCTGTTTCTAGTGACCCTGGGGGCATACTAAGTGTATCTCAGGGAGTCGTTTTCTGGGTCCTAGAGTCAAAGATCCTTGTTTCGGGCAAGCTTGCTTATCTGGACATCTCGCGGGAATGATTTGTAAAAGTAAATTCCATTAATACAAAGCCTCTGTTGGGCTCTGACTCCGCCCCTTGCACCTCGACTTCACCCAACCAGGCTTTTGGGGGAAAACCAACCTCCCTCTCTACACGTGCAAGGGAAGGGAGGAGGGGAGAGGCTGGGTCAGGGCATTTATTCCGTGTATACTTTACCCTGCGGGTTTTCTGTGCCCAGCACCACCAAGTGCCCGTGTCACACACACATCACACCCTGTACTTCCCAGAACGACCCCGAGTGGCTCTTGCGAGTAGTTCCGCTCTGCAGATGAGGCACAAGGTGCAGAGAGATTGTTTTCTGCCGGGAGTTGTGTGGCGAGGACGTTTCAAAGAGGGGACTCGGAACCAGGTCTGTCTGACTCCCCAGGCGGGTGCTTTCGTGACAGAACTCCGACCTTAAACTTCTCACGAAGCGAATGCCGCACGCGTCTTGTTTTAGGTTCTGGAGTGAAGCCAACTTTATTTGCAGCGGTATCTGGTTATAGCTCCCCTTTCTTTGTGTCCGCTCTCGTGGAGGATGATCTCATCGCGTGCTAAAATAATTAGGGAGTGGGGCCAACAGGATTCCCTGACCAGCTTTAAAGTTCCTCTCTTCCCCTCTGCTGGTAGTGCTCTTTCCTTGCTTTACCTGTCAAAGCCCCCTTTAACCTTGTCAATGTCACACTTCTCTCCCCCCCGCCCCCCCCCCCCCCCCACGATTGCCCCTAGAACATGCCACCCGCCTTTATTCCGCGCAGCAACAAGAGTCACCTTGTTGAATCGCTTGCTTAGCTTGTCAGGGCAGTGTTCTGAGTGTGGACTGGCTTGCCAACGTGCTGTTTACGGGGGAAAGGAGGCTGTCCGTTCAGACAATCCGCAAATGCACTAATTAGCCCGGTGGAGAAAGCCCCACATGCAGGCGGTAGCATCTCCCCGGCAGGTGAGATGACCCGTCTGATACGGCTTCCTGCCTGCAGTAGCAGTGATTTTTCATCATCCCAGGCCAGGCCGGGGACAAGGGTTGAAGAGCAGGACTGACTCCTTTCGCTCAGGGTCTCCCACCGGGGCCGGACCGGAGGTGGGGGAGTGGAGAGGCTGACCTTCTACGCCATCCGACACTGGGGCCGGACCGGACCGGAGGTGGGGGAGTGGAGAGGCTGGCTCGTGCCATGGTTAGTAGCGTCCCCGGCTGCCGTTTAATACTCCTCCTCCTCCCCACCCCCAGTTGTGGTGATCGAACATACCTTCACATGTTGCCGAATGTCCCCGGGAAGCGACGTTGCCCCTGGTTGAGAGCCGCTTCCCGAGCCCTGTCTACAGATGGCCACCCGTAGCTTCCTGTTGCGTTGGTTCTTAAGGGGTCGGGTCGGGAGACAGAGTGGCTTTTGGCTGTCATAGGGAGGTGACTCCCAGTGGGAATGTTCTAAGGTAGACACGGGGCTCACGGTGCCAGCCCTGCTCCATGAGGATATTGTGAGGAAGAAGGCATGCTTGGGTATGGAAGCATATTCATTGCTCCGGTCAGTTAACCTGAGACGGAGGTGGTCACCTGAACGGTTCAGCTTGGTGGCTAAGACGTCTGTGGTCAGAGACCCCGGGTTTGAATCCCAGCTTTGCTCTTAATTAGCTGTGTGACTCTGGATAAGTTACTTTACCGGGGCGCCCGGGTGGCTCAGTCGATTAAGCGTCCGACTTTGGCTCAGGTCATGATCTCGCGGTCAGTGAGTTTGAGTCCCGCTTTGGGCTCTGTGCTGACACAGCTCAGAGCCTGGAGCCTGCCTCAGATTCCGTGTCTCCCTCTCTCTCTGCTCCTCCCCCACTCATGCTCTGTCTCTGTCATCTCAAAGATGAATAAATGTTAAAAAAAAAAAGTTAAAATAAAAGTTACTTTACCTATCTGTGTTTTGGTTTCTGTATTTGCAATATGGGAATGAGTGTTTGAGAGAGAGAGAGAGAGAGCGAGCAGGGGAAAGGCAGAGAGAGAGGGAGACACAGAACCTGAACCAGTCTCTAGGCTCTAAGCTGTCAGCACATATGGGGCCTCGAACCCACGAACCGTGAGATCATGACCTGAGCCGAAGTCGGACGTTCAACCTACTGAACCACACAGGCGCCCCTGATGATGATGGTTTTTAATGTAGATAAGTAGATCTCTGCTCAGATTGTCTGGATAATTGTGTCAACCTCCTGCTTGGCTGATTCCGGAAACAGGGTATCAGGCAGCAATTTAGAGCCTCCTTCTTGCTCTTTTTTTAATTTTATTTTTTATGTTAAGTAGGCTCCACGCACAATGTGGGCTCAAACTCACAACCCCAGGATCATCCTTCTTGAGGTCTTGCACGGTTATCAACGAAGTTCGGCCGTCCTGAAAAAGCTCTGCTCGCTGCCAATGCCCCATCAGGGTTCTTGGCCACGAGCCCGTCGGTCTACAGTGTGCTTGGTCTGCTCAGGCTCAGCCCGAGGTGTTTTGCAAACATTTTTAACCCCATCATGTAGGGGCACATAAGGGCTTACTAATATATTCAATCCCAAACAAGAGATCATTTTTAAAAAAATGGAAATCAGTGAAAAAAATAGTGAATGTTGCCCTTGTGTGTGGACTGAGTCCTTCAACATTAGAGGAGGTTCTAAGGGACAAAGGGTAACTGTGTAATATATAGAAGCCGCCTTGCTTCTATAGTCGGTAATCAGCAAGAAATAGGACAGGCAATAAACAAAAACGAAAGGGTTCGAAGTGCCATGGCTTGCAGGCTCCCGTCCACAAAGAGCCTACCAGCCTCCTTCAGGAGCAGACCAGGATTTTGCAGAAACAGAGGCCGGAGTGATGATTTGCTTGCCCCAGGCCACGGATATTTCCTCCTTACAAGGCCCCTTTGAAGTGCCTGACTTCAGAGTCTAGGGGGGTGGTGGATACAAGTTAAGGAGATTCCCACAATATTTGCAGATCTTCTCTCCCTTAATGTGTTTTCGATGCAGTGAAGAACAGCTTTGTTGGGGAAAATATGCCAGAGGGAACATCTATCGGCCAAGAGGGGGGAACATGTGCTTGATTTTATTTATTTATTAACACAATTTTTTTAAATAGATACTTAAAAATTTTTATTTTAGAGAGACAGAACGTGAGCAGGGGAGAGGGGCAGAGGGAGAGAGAGGGTCCCAAGCGGGCTCTTCACTCAGTGCCGAGCCCAATGCGGGGCTCCATCCCACCACCCTGGGATCGTGACCTGAGCGGAGATCGAGAGTCAGGGGCTCAACCAGCTGAGCCACCCAGGCCTCCCGTGCATGTGCTTGATCTTGAAACACTCCTGTCTGATGGCCCCCAGTCTGAGGGCTGCAAGTGGAAACTCCTTGTCGGCAACCGGGGTGATAAACAGTGCGATTGAGAACCACCTTTCAGGACCTGACCTGCTTCCTCGGGGAGGAGCTTCTGAAGGGGAGAAACCCTGCCACTGCCTGGCAGCTACTTAGTTATTGCCCAACAAACGTGACATGTAAGCTCGGGTTTGTAAACACAGGGATCGGTTTTAAAATTCCGAGGACATAAACAGATGGTCTAGTTCCCACCTAGACTATGCCTTCTGTGATCTTTCAGACCCAAGAGGAGCGGCTTCCAGAGAGGTCGAGGTCGGAGCTCTGCAGGGTGGGAGCTGAAAGCCGCTTAGAAGCACACGGGAAAGCAGGCTCTACCCCCCTGGCCGTTTGCTCCCTTTCCCCTTTTTCTCATCCAGCAAAGTCCAAGGCCTCGGAATTCTGGCCAAACCTGTTGGCCGATGTAGCAAAACGAGCGGGGAGAATCAGCCAGCCAGCTAGTCCAGGCACCAGAATTCACCATTAGGTTTAAGCACTGGTGCCACGAGCATCTGTGAGACCACATCAGAGGTACCTCGCTGTGACAGGTCAGCTAAGGATGTAAAATGACATTTTACCACAGTAGGTACTTTTTCAAAAGTTATTTATTTAAGTAATCTCTGCACCCTATGTGGGGCTCGAACTCACGATCCCGAGATCAAGAGTCGCATGCTCTTTCGAGTGAGCCAGTCAGGCGCCCCATAGTATGTACTTAAAAAAAAACACACAACTTTTATTTTGCAATAATTTCAGGCTTACAGAAGAGTGAAAATAGCACAGAGGGTTTTCGTATATCCCTCACCGAGCTTCCCCTAATGTTTACATCTTCTAGAATCTTGGTACGATGATAAAAACTAAGAAATTAACTTTGGTACAAATACTATTAACTAAACCATAGGTTTAGAGGGAGTTTGCCAGTTTTTTCCACTGACGGCCCCTCCCCAGGATCCCACACTGCATTTAATTGCCATTTCTCTTCAATCTCCTCCAGTCTGTCACAGTTCCTCAGTCTTTCCTTGTTGTTCACGATTTTGTCACTATTGAAACAACAACAACAACAAAACTACCAGTCAGTTATTTTGTAGCGTGTCCCTGGATTTGGGTTTGCCTGTTGATTTTTCATGAATTTTTAGCAAGAACACCATAGAAGTGATGTGCACTTCTAAGGGCATCAGACCAAGGGGTTCATGATGTCAATAATTCTTATGTTTTTATGCTGATTTATTTTGAGACAGAGAGCAGGGGAGGGACAGAGAGAGAGAGGGAGGGAGAGGATCCCAATCAGGCTCCCTGCTCATTGTGAAACCCATCTCGGGGCTTGATCTCAAGAACTGTAAAAATCGTGACCCCAGCTGAAATCAAAAGTTGGATGGTTAACCGACTGGGCCATCCAGGCGCCCCCGCCCTCCACCACCCTGCGATAATTCTTATAGCTAGTGATGTTTACCTTTTTTTTTTTTTTAACTTTATTTATTTATTTCTTGAGAGAGAGAAAGAGAGAGAGCATGAGCCGGGGAGGGGGAGAGAGAATCCCAAGCAGGCTCTGCGCTGTCAGCACAGAGCCCGGCGCGAGTCTCGAACTCGTGAATGGCGAGATCATGACCTGAGCCAAAGTCAGAGGCTTAACTGAGTGAGCCACCCAGGCGCCCCATCTTCTACATTTGTTAATTGGAATTCTTCTATAAGGAAGAGCTACCCCTTTCTCCATCCATCTATCCATCCATCCATCCACCCATCCATCCGTTCACTCATGTATTTATATTAGTGTGGACCCATGGGTATTTGTTTTACTCTATGGGCTGTAATCTAATTATATTACCATTTATATTGTACTTCACATTGTGCCAACTCTGGCCATTGGAAGTGCTTTCAGGTTGGTCCCTGTGTTCTTTGCATCCTGGGCCTTCATCCTTGGAGGTAACTTCTTACCTTCTGGCTTCACAAGATACTCCCGGGTCATCTCCTATTTCCACTCTCTGAGTTCGATCAGCACTTCTGAAAGAGCCCTGGTTCCCTTTAATAGCTCACAGCATTTAGAGACCAACATCGAGGCACTAGGTGGGCTCACTCTTACTGGGGTGTCATTGCTTCGAGGCCTGCTCAGCAGGCAGAGCTAGGAAATATATGCATGTATAATAAGCCAAGTCTATACACATATTTATGTTCATTTCTTTGTCTATTGAACTGTGTACATATTTAAAAAAAACATGAGAGTTCATGTCGATACCCTTGACTCCAGTCACACACCACAGGGATTATTCTAGCCTTTCTCCGTTCCCTATGTGTATGTAACTTCTTTCTCTGACCGTGAGAGGCCTGGTTCTCGTGCTCAATACCGTATTTACTATTCCGTTCGACCCTAGCATCCACATAATTTGAGAATTGCTAACCCACAGCCCTCTGAGAAACAAATGTACTGACTAGAATGCATATTTGCATCGAGTTCTTTCTGTCCGAAGCCTTACGGTATCCTGTTAAAACACCGTTGTCGGTGGGGGCGGGGGGGGGGGGGGTTGCTCGATTAAGCCTCCGACTCTTGGTTTCGGCTCAGGTCATGATCTTGCTGTTTGTGAATTTGAGCCTGAGTTGGGCTCTGTGCTGACAGTGCGGAGCCTGCTTGGGATTCTCTCTTTCTCCCTTTCTCTCTGCCCCTCCCCTGCTTGAGCTCTCTCTCTCTCTCTCTCAAAATAAATAGATAAACTTAAAAAAAAAAAAACCACTGTTTTCAAAATTCTTTTCACCCCTTTCATGTGGTTATGTTATTCGTTTATAATACACTTAGGTGAATTTGTTATGGTTTAGATCCCTCTGGGGTTCCCTCCCATACCCTGATTCATTTGGTTTTTTAAATTTACGTACAGCAAACTTCACACTTGCTGGTGTACGGGTCTGTGGGTTTTGACAAACGCATAGAGTCGTGTGTCCACCACCGCAGTCATGATATAGAATAATTCGATCACAAAATTTCCCTCACGCTGCCCCTTTGCAGTCAACCCCTCCCTGCACCTCATTCCCTCGCAATCACTGATCTGTTTCCTGTTCCTGTAGTGTGGCCTTTTCCAGGAAGTTAGACGAACGGAATTCTATAATAGCCTTTTGATCTGGCTTATTTCACTTAGCAAAATGTGTCTGAGAGTCAGTCATTCCATTACATGAATCGATAATTTGCTCCTTTTATTGCTGAATAATATTCCACTTTTTAGGCACCTCAGGCTGCCGTTGCCATTGCCGTCACACTGCCTTGAGGCACGGCGGGATATTCTGGGAGAAAAAAATGTTACAATTACTGCTGGTTTGGGCGTACTCTGGATTCTGGTCTCCTATCTCAGTCTGCCTGTTCCCGTTGACTTTTTTGATTCCCCAAACAAATGCTGCATCGTTCTGTCCGGGTTTTAGAATGGCAATCCATGGGAGAGTCCGGGCGGAGGGTACGTTCACCGTCGTACCCAGAACCGGACCCTCTGTCCTTTGTCTCTTGGCTTTGAAAAGTTGGAAGTCGATGTGTTTCCTGATCCTTGTAATTGACCTATTTTATCTTCATGGAAGCCCGTAGGATCGTGT
Source organism: Panthera tigris (assembly GCF_018350195.1). Classification (NCBI taxonomy): domain Eukaryota; kingdom Metazoa; phylum Chordata; class Mammalia; order Carnivora; family Felidae; genus Panthera; species Panthera tigris. The sequence goes on along the minus strand of NC_056660.1, from coordinate 9,501,215 downwards.
TTTGTTCCCAGTGGGTCCCCAGGGGTTAGAAGTTGCCCAGTGATGTTCCTTGGGCCATTTTCGTCCGTTGTGTTGGGTCCGTCGCGCTAGACCCTTCCATTCTAGAATAGCGTGTCCTGTCCTTGGTGAACAGCTCAAGTGATTTTGTCGATGATCAACCCTCTATTTCTCTTTTCTCTCTTGCTGAGATCTCTTCCATTCTTTAAATGTCAGACTTCTTGGACCCATCCTCTACTTTCTTTTCTCCTTCATTTTCCATCTCTTTGTCTTTTTTGCTGTCGTTTCTGGGATACTTACCATCAACTTCATTTTCCAGTCTCTCTATATTTAATTTGTCATCTGTGCAGTTTTGTTTTTAGTTCCCGAGAGCTCTTTGGCTGTTGTTCTCTATGTTTCTTCTTCTTCTTCCTCTCCTCCTTCCTCCTCCTCCTCTTCTTTTATAGCATTCTTTGCTTAGGTTTTCTTTTGCTTGGATCGTCTGTCGTTGCTCTGAGGATATTATTTATTGTGGGGAAAGTTTTCGTCTCCCTGCATAGACTCCAGGTGGCCTTTTTCTTTGGTTTGTGGTGTATCTATCTCCACGGTAGCGTTGGGAACCAACAAGCCAGAATTGGAAGCTCTGAGCTCAAGGTGGGGGTTTGCTGACTGTAAGCTTCCCTGCAGGGTGAGCTCACTGTGTGGGCTATTTGTTGAGCACTCCCTAACTTCAGTATCTTTGGGAGGTTTCTCTGGGGCTGGTCAGATTCTCCAGAGGAGAATTTTAGTCTCCTGCCTGGAAGCTTAACATCTGGCTGCCAAAGTCCTGGGAGCTGAGCTGGGGGGATGGAGGTCTCTCTCGGCACTTGGCACTCATTGTGTATACACTCGTTTAATCTTCTTTGCCTGGACATGGTGCTTCCAAGTTCCCAGTCCACAGACTTCTATTTTCCACTCTTAGGAGGATGAAATCCCTAGACTCTGGTTAGATGGGGTAAAAGCAGTCTCCCGGGATACGACGGGGGGGTGGGGGTGGGGTGGGGGTGGGGGGGCAGGAATCTAGAGATCTGTCTTTGGGGGTTTTCACCCAGTCCTTCCCGTAGCCACCCCGTATATATCCACCACTGCCTGGAGCTGTTGGTTCCTGACTTTTTTGGAAGATTCTATAGTGCCAAACGGGTTGATCCTCAGCTTTATGTACTGTCAGCTCAAGGCCTGGTAAGTCCTTTTATCACTCACTCACCTGCTTCCTGCCTTCTATCATCTTGTTGCTGTTTTCTCCTCTCTTGTCCTGCCTGTCTTTGTGGGGTGTGTCTTTAAAGAGTCTCTTTTTACCGTAGCGTTAGTGCGTTTGGGGAGGAAGCAAGTTAGATGTATATATTCACTCTTGCATCCTAAAAAAAGAAGTTGAGAATGGTTTTTGTTTTTGTTTTTGTTTTTTTTTAATATCAGAAATCATGACTCTTAACGCCAAAATGGTGGTTGGATACCACTTTTGTTGGGCCTTAGTTGGACAGGACTCGTACAAAGTCACGTAGCTAGTTAGAGGAAGAACAGTTTTAGAACCTGGGACCTGACTTCCTAATTTTGTTTCTACTGTACCAGCACAGTGCCCCTTATCGTTATCAAATGACATTTAACGAATCCTTTATTTTGAACTAGTTCCAAAAAATAGAAGAGAGGGTTCCCGTGTGTCCTTCACTTAGTTTCCCCCGACAGTGAAGTCTTAGATGACAACAGCACATTGTCAAAAACCAGGAGCTTGACGTTGGTATAATACTGTGACGAAGGTCAGGTACAGACCTTCAGGCAACGTTTTTTGAGTGTCTTAAACTTGCGTATTCTGCTCAGCAAAAGCCAGAAAAAGACTCAATCTTTTCATACGAAGGAGCCTCTGATCTAAATAGACATACAAAGATAACTCACCAAATAACGACACTCAAGTACAGTCCAAAATATATTTTGGGGCCATCCTCCAGAAAAGCAAGAGGTGGTAAAAAAGAGTGCAGGCTTTGAAATCAGACAAACGTAGGTCTGAATTCAGCTTTGCTGCTTAAGATTTGCGTGTCCCTGGCCGAGGAATTTCCCTGAGCCTCATTTTCTGGGTGTAAAATGGTGAAGATTATTATCTACTTCTTAATATGGTGGGAATTAAGTCACGTATACTATAGTCTGGAACAGTGCTTGGTACATAGTAGATATTCAGTAAACGGTCACCATCATTGTTATTTAATAAGGTCATAATCCTCAAGGGTCATAATCCTCTAGCTGTCCACTTGATCTTGAGTCCAGCTCAAACACCAGGTAGGATTCTACCTCTTAATTCACTCTGTTGGGTTTAGATAGAAATCAGAGAACAATTCCTCCCGAAGAGAGGCCTCACGGGGCCACATGACTTTCCCAAAGAGGTGGCATAGGTACGTCCTCTGGGCCTCTTGCTTTTACACCAGTGTTTCAGTGAAGTATGGGAAGATGGTCAAACATTTAACTTAATGCAAGTAATTTATGAAAACTTTGGAAAAGGACTATGATTCTTTTGGGTGGAGTGCAGAGTAGGGGCCCGTATCTGACGGCTGAAAGGATGATGCTTAGCTCTTGCCTACATTATGTTGACAAGCAGTTCATCTTAAGCCCAGGTTAAGACACTTGCTCCTCCCCACCCCCCAACCCCCTACCACTCCATTTGCAAGGCCAAGAGTCTCAGGCCCAGAGAGGAAGTTGCCGTCACAGGCACAGCAAGAACGCTTTGGAACTAGAAACCCATGCAAATTCGAAATCGAGCTTTGTTTGATTATCTAAACAAAAGTACTTACAGGTCAGTGTGCGAACTAGCGACCTGGGGCTTTTCAAAGGCCCACACTTGGGCCCCTCTCAGCAGGGGGTTGTCCCATGAGCATCCTGCTTTGTATCACACCTGGTCTCCCCGCTTGCCCACCTCCGGCTTGGATTTCCTGCCCTTGGCATCCACGGAGAGGGGGGCTCAGAAAGGCCTGGGCCCACAGCAAGGGAGGAGCTCTGCGTGCAAACCTGGCCGTTTGTTTAGGTGGTAAAGTCATGACTTTCCTTTGGGGGCGCGGGGTGACCCTGCAGTCCATCAGACTACCAAGTAGTCTGATGGTAAGACAGGATCTGAGGATAAAGAAAAAGCTACTTCACGGTCCTGTCTCTCTTCCTGTTCTGTTGCCTGCCAGGCTTTCCTCTGTGTCTCCAACGGGGGTTGGAGACCCCCAAAGATCTCACCAAAGATCACATTTCCTTCTGCCGGTTTCTCTCTTGCCTGTCTGCGGGGTGTTTTTTTTTTTTTTTTTAGGGACTCAGGTACAGCTTTTGGTAGTTTAGTCGAGGGGCTAATTCACGAGATTCTCTCTTCTATTAATCATCTCGCTACTCCCACAACCAGAACATCCTAAAGGAAATTAGGCTACATCTAAATGAACTGTGTGGTAAGTGCTGTCATATAAATGGAAAACCATGTTTCTCACAGGCTGAATTGTGTCACTTCCCCCACCCCCTGTTGAAGTCCCAACCCCCAATACCTCTGACCGTGACCGTATTTGGAGACAGGGACTTCAAAGAGGTAATTACGTAAAAGTGAAGCATTTAGGGTGGGACCTAATCCCATAGGAACACGTGTCCTCTCAAGGATATTAAGACACAGACAGGCGCAGGTGTAAAGGGAAGACCATGCGAGGACACAGGGAGAAGGTGGCCATCGACAAGTCAAGGGGAGGGGTCTCAGAAGAGACCAACGCCGTTGACACTTGATCTTGGGCCTCTAGACTCCGGAGCCATAAAGCAGTAAATCTCTGTCGCGTAAGCCATCCAGTGTGGTACTTTCTATGGCAGCCGGGGCCGACCAGTACATGGTTTAATCATAACTGCGCTGTGGTTCTAATCAATCAATTCACAAAAGTTAACGGGCACCTATTTTTTGCGATCACCATGTAAACGGGGTGTACTTGCTGTCTTCTTTTCTTTTTAGCAGCTTAACTGAGGGATAATCAACGTCCGATAAACTGGACAGACTTTAAGTGTACAACCTGATAAATTTTGACACCTCTCTACACTCAGAACCCCATCACCACAGTCAAGATACTGAACATATCTGTCATCTTCAGAAGTTTCCCTGAACTCCTTCGTGCTCTCTCTGGCCCCCTGCTTCCCCATTTTCCAGGCCACCACTGAATCCGCGTTCTGTCACTAGAGGTGAATTTGTCACGTCTAGAGTTTTACATACATGGAATCGATCACACAGTATGCATTCTCGTTTGTCTAATTGCTCTCACTTTGTTTAATTATTTGGAGATTCATCCAAATGAATTTGGATTGTTTGTGTTGAGCAATGGTAGTATTCCACGGTACGTATTCGCCAAGGTCCATCTACTTACGTGTGAAAGGACTCTTCCCGGCTTTAATTTTCTTTCCAACAAAAAATAAGTTTTCATTGATTAATAATATAAGGTGATTAAGTACCACAATGTCTTTATTTACTGTCTTACCCATGTTATTTTATTTTAAGGATATGAAAATAATTGTAATAGCTTTTCTGATGGTACCAAGGGTCTCTATTGTTTTCCAAAAAGGGTTTAATGTCTTAATTATTGGGGTGCTCTGGAATAGGGGTTTCAAGACCGTGATCTGGATTTTAGTTGATTCTTAGTTATTATCTTTGATCATAATGGATTTTTTTCCTCCTTTTTCACCCAATTTAATCAGGTGTTTGTTTATAATCGTTTGAGATTCTGAGTAGAGTTGCCATAAACATGTGCAAGTCTTTCCGTGGACATATGCTTTCTTTTCTTTTGGGAAAATACATAGAAGTGAGATGGCTGGATCATATGGAAGGTGTGTTTAACGTGTTTTTTAAAAAATTTTTTCATGTTTATTTATTGTTGAGAGAGACAGACAGCATGTGAGCGGGGGTGGGGGGGACAGGGGCAGAGAGAGAGGGAGACACAGAATCCGAAGCAGGCTCCAGGCTGTCAGCAAAGAGCCCGACGCGGGGCTCAAACCCATGAGCAGTGAGATTGTGACCTGAGCCGAAGTCGGACACTCAACCGACTGAGCCACCCAGGTGCCCCAGTGTGTTTGATTTTTTAAAAATTGCCAAGCTTTTCCCAAAATGGCCGTACCATTTTGTCCCATCCCCAGCAGTAAATGAGAGTTCTGGTTCCTCTGCATCTTTGCCAATATTTGGAATAGTTGATCTTTTTGACTCTAGCCATTCTAAAAGGAATGTAATGGCATATCATTGTGAGGTTAATTTGCATCTACCCAAAGATGTTGAGTATCACTGCCGTCCATGTATCTTTTTTTGGATGACATGTCTGCTCAGATCTTTTGCCTATTTTTTAATTGGGTTGTTTGTTTTCTTGTTATTGAATTTTGAGAGTTCATTATATGTTCCAGATACAGGTCTCTTATCAGATATATGCCTTGCAAATATTTTTTTCTAGTCTGTGATTTGTGTTTTCATTCTCTTTTAGTAGCATCTTTCAAAGAAGAGAATTTTTAAATCTGACGAAATCCAATTTATCGGCTTTTTAAAAAATTTTTATTTTTCATTTTACTTTTTTATAGATTGTGCTTTTGGCATCACATGTAAGAAATCTTTGCCTACTCTTGTCACCAAGATTTTCTCCCACGTTTTCTTCAAAAAGTGTCTCGGTTTTAGGTTTTACATTTGCGTTTAGAGCCCTGCTTGAGTTAATATGTGTATATGGTGTGAGGTAGGGGTCAAGATCCTTTTACTTATTTATTTTTTCATGTGGGTGTTGAATTGTTTCAGTACCATTTGTTCTTTCTCTAGTGAGTTGCCTTTGCATTGTTGTCATAGATCAGTTAGTTGTCTTTATATGTATGGGTTTATCTTTGGACTTTTTATTCTAGTCTAGTGATAGGTTTATCTGTCTTTATGTCGGTAGCCATGTTGATTGCTATAACTTTGTAGTAAGTCTTGAAATTAGGAAGTGTTAGCTTCTCAACTTTGTTCTTTTGAATGTCTTTTGTAAACAGCACGATCTTTAATGCCTTCATTGCCACACAGAGATCCTTTTGGGTGGGCTTAATTAATTTCCTCTCTGAATCTCCACAGTGGCTCTTACAGATTTGCGCACTTCTTTTTTTTCTCTTTTATTTATTTTGAGAGGGAGAGAGAGAGAGAGAGCACGTGCATGGGGAAGGGGCAGAGAGAGAGAGAGGGAGACACAGAACCCGAAGCAGGCTCTAGGCTCCAGCTGGCAGCCCAGAGCCCAACACGGGGCTCGAACCCATGAGCCTTTGAGTGGTGAGATCATGACCTGAGGGGAAGTCGGCCGAGCCAGCTTCTTAAACTTTAGCATGCATCAGATCTCCAGGAAAGTTTGTGTGTGTGTTTTGTTTTTTATTTTGGAGAGAGAGAGAGAGAGAGAGCACATGTGCATGGGAGAGAGGAGGAAGGGCAGAGAGAGAGAGGGGGGGGGGAGACAGAGAATCCCAAGCAGGCTCCTCGCTGCCAGTGTGGAGCCCAAGGCAGGGTTCGAACCCACAAACCACGAGATCATGACCTGAGCCGAAATCAAGGGTTGGACGCCTAACCGAATGAGCCACCCAGGTGTCCCTATCCGGGATGGTTTGTTAAAGCCCAGTTTCCTGGGCCCCACCCTGGAGTTTCTGACTCAGTGGGCCTGGCGTGGGGTCCGAGAATTTCCGTTTCTAGCAAGGTCCCAGGTGCTGCTGACACTGCCAGTCTAGGGGCCACCGTCTGGGAACCAGTGGGTTACAGAATGGTCACAAGGGCTGGAGACAGAGGCTCCAGACTGGGCCTCCAGACGCAGCCCCCAGAGTCTCGCTGCAGAACTGGCTTGGCCAGATAGTTGGTGCACCTGCTGCTTGCACCGCTGACCCCAGAGTCACACTGCCTCTGCTGCAGGCGGAGACAGCTGCAGAACTGGGAGGCTGTGCTCCGTCCCTGGGGGGTTAGAGACTGACCCACGTTAGCGCCTTTGTCACCCTCGCCGGGGACGGCCCAGAGCATCTCCACCTCCGTGTGAGACAAGGGAGCCTGGGAAAAAACTGCCTGTTTTGCCCCTTTTCCCGTTTCTCTTCCAGCTAGGACCTATACCCCCGCCTCGTAGAACAGATCGCGTGTGTCCCCCTTGTAAAGGTCAAGGAGTTCGCGCTTTCTTTGCAGTCTTCCAGCACAAGAGGTCAGATCAGAGGAGCGACCAGAAGAGGAACGTCTTCCTTCCCTCCTGGTCCGTATGAAGGTGTTCCAAGACCCACTGACTTACCAAGACCCCTGGTGCTCTCTCCAGCTCCTTCCCTCCCAGCGCTCAGAGACTGGAACCCCGGTGTGGTACCTCAAACCGGTTTGAGACCGACTCCATTCCTGGAAGGAGGATCTGATATCCTTCTCCTAATGAGTTGCAAAGTGTTTTGGAGCCAATCCTCTCTCCCCGGAGCTTGCAGACCTTCCGGTGGTTTCCAGTGGACCCTGTGGGCCATAGATGCAAATAGCCAAGGTGCCTGTTCCCTGCCATTAGCTCAGGTCAAGGTGTCACTTAGATGGCTTCTCAGGCTTGCTCGGTTCTCCCGCCTCCGAGCCCAGAGGTGCGGGTTGGGGACACAGGACGGGTGTGATCAGAGTTCAGGCGATACTTTCTCCCATCTTAAGGTACAGCCTCTTCCTTTAAAGCCACGCTTCAGTGCCACCCACAGCCTTTGCCGACCATGACATAAGCCAACTGTTTTAAAATTTTGGCAATGCTCATGGCGTCGGAAGCCAAGCCTTAAACAGAGAGGCATCATGACACAGCGGAAGGAGCATGGGATTTGGAGACAGAAGGTCTCCAAAAATTGACTCTTTTCTCCCTATTGACTCCTTGTGTGACCCTGGACACATTTCTTAACCTTTTCTTGCCTCAGCGCCTTCACCTGTGAAAAGAGAAAACTCTGCACCGGAGGCTTGTGAGGATTTAGTATTAAGTGCTTGGTACATATTGTCGAACGGCAGCCATTAGTAACATTTATAGTGGGGAGCACGGAGGAGGGTGACAGGCCCATGGCTCATTTGCCTGTACTTCTAAACACGTGTACCGTCTCCGTAAATGTATGGTCTTAGTGGGACAGAGACCGTATTTAGAAATTCTATTCATTTGCCCTTTCACATCCTGTCTAGAATAAGGCAAGGTATAAACATTATTTTTTATGTTGCACACTCACTTAGTAAAGCGAGCTCTTCCCCTGTTCGGTGCTGGAGAGAGATCTGAGCAGATCTGAGAGAGACAGCGGCTGACCTCACGGACCTCACGGTCAAGGCGGCGAGGCCATCGCGCACCTCTGATCACAGGCAGTGAGATGGGTTCAGTCTCAGGGATGCGCCCGCGGTGCTAAGGGCCCGGGAGGAGGGGCAGCAAGCGCCATCTGCAGGCACCTGCACGCTGGACCAAGGAGGTGGGACTCTTTTGTAGGCGGTGGCACCGCGCTAGGAGAGAGAGAGAGCTGGCTGGGTGTGCATTTGGAGCCCTCACTGCTGCAGCTGGGGCTGGAGGGCCAGGGGCACAAATGCCACCGTCCAGGCGAGCAGTGGCAAGGGACTGGAGCCCACGGGCCGCTCCCAGGGCTGGCGAGAGGGCCACTCGACAAGATGAGGGGGCTGACTGGATGCAAGGATAAAGCCAAGAGGCAAGGACACGATGACTTCAGGGTTCCTGGCTTCTGCAACCGGGTGGATGGTCGTGCTTTGGGCCACATTTTCTCTTCTTTTGTTTTCTTTTTTTTTCTTTTCTTCTCTTTCTCTTCAAATTTATTTATTTATTTTGAGAGAGAGGGGAGCGCGGGAGGGGCAGTGAGAGAGGGAGAGAGAGAATCCCCAGCAGGCTTTGCACTCACAAACTCAGATCACGACCCAAGCCGAAGTCAGATGCTTAACCGCTTAACTGGCTGAGCCACCCTGGGCGCCCTGGGCCACATTTTCTTTGAACGCAACGGCAAAAATCATGGCATGTTCTTAGTATTTCTGATTTCCTATGGGTGACTTTTGTGACCAGAGTTTATTTACTTGTCCCATTTTCTCTAATACAATTCTATCTGGTAACTAGTAGGGACTAGAACAGATAAGAACAGAATAAGGGCATGAGTCTTTGCCTTCTGCTCCGGCCCCCCCCCCACCCCCAAATAGGAAGCAATTCAGGGTAATTTATGGGCTGTTAACTTACACAGCTAGGACAGAGAGCGGAGTAGGAGTGGCAGTCTGGGCACGGATGGGGAGGTTGCCCAGTTGCTGGGCAAGTGCTCAAAACAGCTTCTGGCTTAGCCGCTTTGCCAGGCACCAACCTCCCCCCCCCCCACGCCCCCGCCAGGTTATGAAATATTTAATACTGTATTTTTATGGGAGAAATGCAACCAGGAGAAAGAAATGTGCCATAAAGGTGGCCTGACCAGATTTTGCCCAACTGACTGGCTTCAAGAACAGGAATGTTTCTGGCCAGTGCATTCAAGGAAGAGAAATGAGAACAAAAACAATCAAATTATATTTTTCTGAGAGTTGGGTGAACCTGAAAGGAAGGTGTTTTCTCAGTTTGAGAGAAAAAAATTTTTTTTTCCCTAATGAAGATGAATGTAAAGTTTAGTTATAAAGACCCCAGGTAAACTAAAAATCTACTTTGGTGAATTTTATTTTATTATTATTTTCTAAAGTTTTCTTTATTTTTGGGAGGGAGACAGGGAGAGTGAGTGGGGGAGGGGCAGAGAGCGAGAGGGAGAGAGAGACTCTCAAGCAGGCTCTGTGCTGTCAGCATGGAGCCCGATGCGGGGCTCGAACTCACACACGGTGAGATCGTGACCTGAGCCGAAACTAAGAGTCGGACTCTTAGCCGACTGAGCCACCCAGGCGCCCCTGGTGAATTTTAAAAGGTAAAAGAATTCATGTTGGAAGAAGTGGACTCTAGCCGAGTCTTAGACGGCTCAAGCATCTTTTGGTTTATTGAGTATTGAGATTTTAAGCTGCGGAGTATATATGCTTACCGTTGCTCTGTGTGTGTGTGTGTGTGTGTGTGTGTGTGTGTGTGTGTATTTCACACCAAAGACCGAAATCGCAAAGAAGCCTCCGTTAGCAGGTGTCATGATTATCCTACAAACGCAGCGGCACACTGGATTGCTGCCATGGAGTTATTTTCTTCAAACATATCTTTCTGGTATAATGTTCTCTTTCCAGAAGCAAACAACTTCTATTGCGGGGAGTCTTGAGTGTATCATTAAGCCTCCCCAAGCACAAATCCATCCACTGCATTTTAGAAGTAATGGCCTGCATAGCTATGTATCTCTGTGACTGGAGGGACGTGGCCGAAATGGGATCTAAGAGGTGTTAATGAAGGAACTATCCCTGAATAGCGAACAGTCAGAACGGAGCCTTCGATCCACACCAAAGAGGGGAAGGAAGGTTCGAATCCTGACCGCGCGTCTCGTTAACCTGCAACCACGCAGGGGTCAAACGTGTGTCTCAGGGCCCTGTGGCGTCTGCTTGGAGCCCCACGGCTGGCGGATCGAGAGCTGTTTGCTCGCCTTGTCCAAATCAGGAGGTGCAAAGGGACAGCAACTGAAAGACGAGTCATAATTTGTAGCTGACTGGCTGCGCTTGTCGTGCCCCGTGTGTTTATAATCTTTCAAAGCCCAATGCAAAGATTCCTGTGCCTCGTTAATCATCCGGCTGCAATAGTCTTGCTTATCGTGCTGTTTGTCACCACAAAACCTGAGCTAAAGTAAACTTTTCCTTCCCAAGTTTTCCCTCCTAGCCGAAGAGCTATAGCTTCAGCCTTTCTCAGTTATAGCAACCAATGTCTGTTTCAGGCGGGTCCCTGGGGGCTATAATTGCAGAAGTCTAACCTGGCAGTTAGATCACGTGGTCCCAGAAACCGCCAGGGCACCAACGTGCTTCCTGCCAGGCGACCTTTGGCAGCTGAAGATACCCGTGCCCCATCTGCAGCCACCGTCCTTGCGGGCACAGCTCTCCGATACTCCCAGGGCGGAGTGGAGGTGCCCGTTGACAACACCCAGTCAAAACTTGGAACCCTGAGCTGTTGTTCAGCCACCGTATCAGTTTCCTGTTCAGGGACTGGCTTGCTCAGGTGTTAGTTGGCAAGGATGTTTGTTTGGTTTTGGTTTTTTTTTTTTTTTCATAAAAAGGACTGCATTTTGGTATGAGGCATTTCCTACTTTTGAATCAGCTTAGGGCATGTTTCCTACTAAAAAGATAAGCATTATCTACACAAGGATGCAGAATATCTTGTTCAGTGTAACCCTTGGGAATGGAGAGCTGGCTCCGCAGCTGAGGGGATTCAGGCAGTGCACACACAGCCTTCGTGGTTGAGAAGGTGGGTGCCGGGGAGGGGGGCGCCTGGGTGGCTCAGTCTGTTAAGCCCCTGACTCTTGGTTTCGGCTTAGGTCATGAGCTCACGGTTTCGTGGGTTGGAGCCCCGCATCGGGCTGTATGCTGGCAGCGTGGAGCCTGCTTGGGATTCTCTCTTTCCCTCTTTCTCTGCCCCTCTCTGCTCTGTCTCTCTCAAAATAAATAAATAAACTTAAAAAAAAAAAAAAAGGTCTAGTAGTACAGTTTATTTCTCAAAGGGTAAGTCCCTTCTGTGTGGCCAGGTGCCAAGCCAGCGTCAGTGGGGGGTTGGTGAGATGCCACCGTGTTGCTGCCCAATAGGACCACGCCAGTGGTGGGACACTGGAGGCCACGGGGTGATCTTGATGGGGGTTATGTGGGAGCAGAGCTGTGTCGGGGAGGAGACACTTGACCTGTGTGCATGTGTCTAGGGAGGTGATGGAGAACCTTATAGGAGAGATGCCTATAGGATGAGACGGCATGCACAGGTTTGGGGTAGCCGGGACTCTGGCATTTCCTCCCAGAAGGCTAGCGATGCCAACCGTCCTGTGCTGAAGCTTGCTTTAGAGTTTTACCCGTTGTGTAATTCTGCTCCATGACTGGCCAATCGCTATTGTAGGGTCTGGCCATTCAGAGATAGTAGAAAACACAGCCTTTGCCCTCAAGCAGCAAATGTTCATGGGAAGAGAAGGACCCATAAACAGAAAGTATAAATCAATAGGGTAATCCAGAGGTAAGCATGGGGGATCATGGAACCTTCGAGAAAGACATCTAACCCTGGGAAGGAAGTGGTGGGGTCAGAGGTGGCTGGTAATATCTGCCAAATGTCTGCCTCCAAGGCAGAAGGCAGTGGAAGCATAATTCCAGGTGTAGGCAGGTGTAGGTAACAGGGAGGCGAGAGTTGAGCGGTTTTGTCTTGACGGGGCTTCAAGTCCTAGGTAAGGCAAGGTTGGGGAAAAAGATGGGGAGATAGGGCCATGTGTACCAAAGGAAGGATCTCGGGCTTCGTTGACTCTCCAGCAACGATGGTGTGTGTCATCAGATACAGGAGTTGCTCTGTAAAGGGATCCCTCTGACAGCAGTATGGAGGGTGGAATTCATGAGAGACGAGGCTGAGCCAGAAAGGTCTGTTGCAGTGCATCCAGACGAGATGATAAGGGCTGGAGCCACGACTGTGATCATAGGAAGGCCAGGTAAATAAACCGAGCGGGACTTGATGTTTGATCGGTTACGGGTGGAGGGTTGGAGGAGAAAGAATTCAGTGTCGACTCCCAGGTTTCTAGCTCGGGTGGCTGGGAAGGTGGTGGTACAACCACTGAGTTTGAAACGATAGAAGAGCTGGGCTAGAGCAGGAGATGATGAGGTCGGTCTTGAACACATTGAGTTGGAGGTGCCTGATGGATATTTAAATAGAGGGTCCAGGGGTGCCTGGGTGGCTTAGTCGGTTAAGGTTAAGCATCTGACTCTTTTTTTTTTTTAATTGTTTTTTAATGTTTATTTATTTTTGAGAGACAAAGAGAGACAGAGCACGAGTAGGGAAGGAGCAGAGAAAGAGAGGGAGACACAGACTCCGAAGCAGGCTCCAGGCTCCAGGTTCAGAGCCGGCAGCACAGAGCCCAACGCGGGGCTTGAACCCACTAACCGTGGGATCATGACCTGAGCCGAAGTCGGCACTTAAGCGACGGAGCCACCCAGGCGCCCCGAGCATCTAGTGGATTGTTGAAATCTTGGAGGAGAGGTGGGCTCAGCGGGGAGCTGACCGGTGCTCTGAGTAAGGATTGTGGCGCTGCTGGCGGCCAGAGCCCTGCAGGGGCACCGGCTCAGGGCATCCGTTGCTCTGAGGTTCAAGGGCTCCGGAATAGAGCAAACTCCGGTGGGCAGAGATGCTGCAGCCTCGGCTGGCTTTACGGGAGAACTGGGGATGGTAGGCCTGTTTCAGGGCTTGGGACGTTGTGTCCCAGGGCTGGTTCTGGTTCAGGACCCGGGAGAAGGGTAGGCCTCGGGAGGGGATGTGAGTCACAGTCCCCTGCTGGCTACGTGGGCTCTTTAAAATGGGAACATTGTGGGGTGCCTGGGTGGCTCAGTCGGTTAAGCGGCCGACTTCAACTCAGGTCACGATCTCGCAGTCCGTGAGTTCGAGCCCCGTGTCGGGCTCTGGGCTGACGGCTCAGAGCCTGGAGCCTGCTTCCAATTCTGTGTCTCCCTCTCTCTCTGCCCCTCCCCTGCTCATGCTCTGTCTCTCTCTGTCTCAAAAATAAATAAACGTTAAAAAAAATTTTTTTTAAATGGGAACATTGAAACTACGGGTGAAACACCGTGAAATGGTCTGGTCGGTGGGGCCTCGGCACAGGTTCTTCGGCAGGTGAAGGGGAGGAAATCACCTCCCAGGCCTCTTCAACTTGTGCAAGCCCCCCCTCTTCCCTGCAGATTCTCACGGTCATAGGCTTGTGACAGGCCTGGGAGCTGTCCTCTGGGGAGGGGGTGGTGTGGGGCCGTTTTGAAAAAGCTCCTGGGGGTGATTTCCCCCCGGGTGGGTGGAGATCCCCTGCTATGGGGGACCCGGGGCTAACTGGGGAGAAGTCTTGGGACCCTTCTTATACTTCGTAGCCCTTAAGTTGAACTGTTTTCCTCCCAACACTTCAAAATGTCCTCTAGCCTAACCGGTACAATCCCACCACTTAGAATTTCTACGCTTTTACTCCCATTGCAGTCATCGTAGAATCGTCACCCAGTCACCCGGGATTGTCAGGAAGGCTAAGGGAGCACCGGAATCCACGATGCTCTTTGCAGAATACCATGAAATAGTGACCTATTTATTTCTATTAAATAACTTAAGACAATTTTATGGGCAGAAAGTTTGACTCTATAATATATGTATGCAATCTAAAATTACCACCAACTGTCCATGAAAAAAAAAAAATCAAGCTGTCACACCAAGCCTAATTGGTGATTTCTGCGTTTTTCAGCTAATTTTTGTTAGCTATGCTCATTTATTTGTTTTATCATAGAAGTCTTCCCTGGCAGACGAATGGTAGCAGTTGCCAAAGTCTTCAGAAAAAATGTAGGAGACAAATTTCAGCCGAGTACGCTAAGGCTGTGGGGCCTTGGGACAGGAGTACAACTCCATCACCCCTGAAAATTGATACTAACTGCCATCGACAGGTTTTACTTGTAGAACCCCGGAGCCCAGCTTATGGAGTAAGTCCTCGGGAACCACTGACTTAAATGATGACACTTCTTTCTTCCTTCGCTGTCGAACAGCAACTGTGTCGATACATATATTCTTGCCCAAGTGACGGGTGAGCTTTACGGCATGGGAGAACCAGACTCAAAATGAAAAGCAGCTCGGAGCCCCGAGCTCCAGGGACTCGGCCCCTGGGTTCTTTCTGCCCTTCTTCTCTCGATCCTTGCTTTCTAGGCTCAGCTCACAGGCCATTTGCTGAAATCATCATACCAAGAGATGAAGGTCTCCCAGAGAGAGGCCTCACCCAGATGCAGGCACTAGCCCACAGCACTGAAGGTAGCTCTGATTTCTGCTTGGGTACCTTCAGGGCCGGGGAGCTCACTGCTTCACAAAGAAAAGGTTTTCCTGAAGCAGCTTTGGTCCCCATCTCCAACTTCTAAAATCACCCAACCCATAAATTCTGCTTCATTTTTGCCATCAGCCCTTTCTCCCTTATGCATTTTTTAAAATTGTTTTTAAAAAATGTTTTATTTTATTTTTAGGCGGGGGGAGGTGGAGGGGCCGAGAGAGAGAGAGAGAGAGAGGGAGACACAGAATCCAAAGCAGTCTCCAGGCTCCGAGCTGTCAGCATAGAGCCCGACGCGGGGCTCGAACCCATGAACCGTGAGATCATGACCTGAGCCGAATTGGGGCTTGACCGACTGAGCCACCCAGGCGCCCACCTTATTTTTGTATGGGTGCTTACTTGTCACTATCTGGTAAGGGGCTCAGGTTTGGGAATCATTTGGGCCAGAACCTTAAAATCACAATTACCTTCACCATTTTACCAGCTGTTGTGGCCTTGGCAAGTTACTTAACCTCTCTGAGCCTCAGTTATCACATATGTAAAATGAGTGTCACATTAGTGTCTATTTCAAGGATTATTATGAGGCCTAAGGTAATGGAAGGAAACTGCCTGACAGAAAGCCGTCAATGCAGCTTAGATATTATTATTATCCCCTCTCCTAGATTACAGAGTCACCGAGGGCTGGGACCCCTTCTTGGATGTCTTTGAATCTCTGCATACCAGTCAGCAAAGTGCCAGCAAGAGGAATCTAATGAACGTGGGACATGAAAGAGACTGGGCTGACCAAGACAGACAGGAAGCTCGGATAATTATTTGAAATATCTAAAGTCATCAGAAGGCTTAGAAAACGTAATGCCAGTCCTTCTTGCAAAAGAAATGTGCACAGCAGAAAACAAAACCCAGAGCAGAAAGCAGAGAGCAAGGGCAAGTTGGGACAGGAAATGGAGAAGAAATTGGGAAAGGTCGCGCAGAATGAGGTCAAGTTCCGGGGGACGGAGGAGCAAAGCACGCATGATGTGTGAGCGCTAATTAACGTGGTTAAAGAGAACAGCGTGGAACAGTAAATGCCAGCAGAGCAAGGAGCCCAGCTGCAAGGCGGACCCAACGTGAAAAAGAAAAGCAATCCTTGCGCCACACAACTCCTTTCATAAAGCAGCAAATTCCCGTAAATCTGTTCGCCTCCCGTTGTGGCTGTATAGGTGAGGAGTAGGATGGCCGAGTGGTGGACCTCCCAGCATGTATTACCCCTAGAACGAGCTCCTGGCGCCCGCTTAGGCCGCAGCCTCTTCTGACATCCTTTTCCTCCGCGCGTGGCTGTAGATGCTCATCCGGGAGCAGGAAATGATTGCATGCTTGGGCTTTTCTGCAGTTCGTCTTCTAAAGAGAGAAACGAAACAAAGCAAAAAAGAAAGCTGGATGTTTAGAGATATTCTAAAACCTTTAAAGGCGTGCCGTTCACTGAAGCAAGGAAAGGAAGGTGGAGGCCGGCCTTTCAGATTCCCTGGAGCGGGGATATGGAAGAATTCATCGCGGGCTAGTTTCTGTGTATTCTGCACTTCAAAGTGACTTTACAGGTTTATTTGGGGATTCCACTCCAGCAGAGAAAGGAACACCTTGCCAACTCTCGACCGTACGATCCATTTTTTGAAGAGAGAACACCACTCTGGGAGCGCTTAAGAGAGCAGGCACGGGGGCCAAGGCCACGCACAATCACTCACTGTCCAGATCAAATCGTGGCCTTTTTTTTCCCCCCCTCCTGGAGAATCAGCTGTTAAACATTTACCAGCATGCTGCCGTGTACAAACGAGATCCAAGAGGAACCAGTTGACCGGCTAGAGTGAACAAAGAGTTTAGCCCAAAACTGTGGGCAAGTAAGCAGATAAGGTTAATTGTATTATGGATCCCTTCATGAATGACCGCCTGATGGGAATGCTGCCTTAACATGACTCAACAATTCGTGCCCTTTGCCGTACATTCTTGGAAGCAATAGAATTGCCTTTTATTATTATTTTTTATTATTTTTGAGAGAGAGAGAGACAGAGACAGGGTGCAAGCAGGGGAGGGGCAGAGAGAGGGGGAGACACAGAATCCGAAGCAGGCTCCAGGCTCCGAGGCTTGAACACGGGGCTTGAACCCACGACCTGTGCGTGAGATCGCGACCTGAGCCGAAGTCGGACGCTTGACCGACTGAGCCACGCAGGCGCCCCGCCTTTCAGTATTTCTTTTCGTTTGTTTTTTTGCCCCCTACAGTGGAGGCCCCCGGTTCCAAAACTTCCAGTTTACAGATTACACGTGTGTGATGGGTATGGAAGAGCCTGGTATGAGAAGTGAGGGTGTTGCCGGCAGCTGGTGGCCGCAGCTAGAGCAGTGGAGTTCAGGGTTAGGGGGAGGTCGCAGAGGTGCGGGCTGGACTCTGGTGTGTTTATCTCAAAGCTGGTCTATCCCTCTCTTTTAAACCTTATAACAATCTTCCTTCAGTAATCCTGGGTACCAGGAGTGCCGTTGAGGCCCGAGGGCGGGGCCTGTATGTTGTTTGGGGATCGATCTCCGTACTCCAGAAGCTGCAAGCCTCAAGATCCACCCTACCAGTCGACCAGCTTTTTCAGCCGAAAGACTATGGCCCATCTTCCCCAAGTCCTGTGTCTGTAGAGTCCGGCGAGGTACCACCTGTGGTGGCCATTGGATTAAGTTCAAAGATACAACCTGGTGTAATGGGACAAGACGGGACGTGGAGTTCGGAGTCAGAAGACTGAGGTTCAACGAAAACTAATCGCTGGGGTAGAAATCAGATAGTGGTCTAGGGTTGAGGGTTGAGTGGTTCTGGGAAAGGGCCGGAGGGGATTTTCTAGGGGATAGAAATGTTCTATACCCTTTGCGGGAGGTAGTTACATAAGCATAGACATCTGCCCAAGTCCAGCAAAGACGCCGATGATCCGTGCATTTTATCGAATGCAAATTGTATAGCAATTGTCTCTCCTACTGTCCAGACAACTCCTTCGTCTCTATGAGCCTTCGTTTCCTGCCTGAAAAATGGAAGGACGACTTCTACCCGTGCCGTGGGTGATCACACATATTATTAAATGGGACCACGTGAGTCCAACGTGCTTTGTACATGATAAAAAGCCCTGTGCACGGTGGCTACCATTGTTCTGCTTTTCATCTAGCTGCCTTCTAGAGCAGATTGAGTTGGTACAAATCTGTGGGCTCTGCCCTGCAACTTTCCCTTGGAGATTAGTGTTTATCTGTCTATTTTAAGGAGACTCTGGAGGTATCAAAATGCTGCAGAAAAGCAAATGGAATATGGATTTGCTGGGGAGAGGAGGGCGGGCCGGAAAGGGAACAGCTGGGGAGCAAGCCATCAATCCAGCCGGGCAGCAGGGCCAGCCGGGTGCCGAGAGGGAGCCGCTTAATGCCTGTGAGAGAGTCGTGACCAGGAAAAGCAACGTGAGTAAAAAAAAAAAAAAAAAAAAAAAAAAAAAAAAATCACATCTTGCCAAACAAACTGGGTCACATTCGTGATGGAGTTAGTCACCGAGCAGAGACGGGAAAGCATTTTCACAGGAAAAAGCAGAAGGTTGGGGGACCACGGTGACTCAGCTGAAGTGGCCAGGGCCACTTTGGCCTCCTGGCCCCGCTCGGTAGTTAAGCGAGAGTCCTTCTGTGGGTCCTGCAGCGTGTCTTGCGGTCTTTTGGGTTTGAACTTGATCTTTACGCCTAGAGGCAATCGCAAACAACCTTTACATTGGAATCAAGAGCACAGCACACATTTTAAAATAGAAAAAAAAAAAAAATCATAGCGAGAAGCCAAGTTAAACTAAGACCGGAAGAGCGGGGAGGCCGTGGCGGAGTTCACCCCCCGGAGCTCGAGTGGGAGGTAACAACTGGCCAAATGCAGCCAGAGCTCCTGAGTGATTACACTGGCAAAGTCTTTGAATTTAGCAACTTTGAAGTCAGAGCAAAGAGCAACTGTCCTTTGGCAGCAAAAACCTATAAGATGATTGAACAACGCTGAATTCAAATTTAAAATTGTTGGCCACTAAAATAAAGCTAAAACAGGGAACGATGTAGCAGGAAGAAATAATCTACAAGACAAATCTGATGTGTGAAATTTTGATTTTATCCTCATTATAAAAATTTTGGTGCTTTCTGCTAGATGGTTTTGCCAAGAAATGTGATATGTTGAAAAAGCAGAGGAAATGTACCCTAGACGCCGAGGCTATAAAAGGCTGTTTAAAGTGATAGGAATCAGTCGAGGCTCTCCCCGTGACCGAGGTTATAAAATTAGGATCTTAAAACTACCAAATCTGGGTGAGAGCAAAAGCTCCAGTTAAAAGCCATGTCTCAATTTATTTTAATATAACTTCCATTTTCCCACAGTGTTTGTCTTTTCTCTGGGCATGTCGGATTCCTTATGCTGTTAATTCCTTCCCGAAGCGCGGTCTCTGTTGGAGCGAGGTGGGGAGCTGGGGTGAGGAGGCACAGTGAGAAAGCGGGGGTGTCCTTCCTGCAACCTCTGAATCAGAAGGAGGGTGACGTCTGGCACAGGCACTTGCATGTGGGGGACATCACTGTGTTGATCCCAGCTGAAGCAAGCCTGGCTGGGAGCACCCTTCCCACCCGGATCTTTGTCTCACTGGTAATCGGCCACCTCAGACCTCCACCTGGACCCTCGGTGATACTGTCTCTAGCTGTGTCACTCTGTTCTGTAGCACGTGGAGTCCGGGACCTCCTGCAGCCCGGTGCTGGCTCCAGGTGCTTCTTAACCCCGCTTCTCCGAGGTCTTCAGGAACAGTTGGACACATGCCTTACCCCCACCCCCCCCCCCCCCAGATCACCAGTGGGCTGTGAATCATGATGGAATCTCTTATTTCTCCCCGGCTGCAGAGGGAGATTTGGGTGTGACAGATTTGGGTTTGAAGCTCAGGTCCATGACTTACTGGCCATCCGGGAAACCTCCGTGAATGCCGAGTTTCTTGCCTGGAGAGGTGGCACAGAGTAAGGAGCCAAAACACAGGGGCTATAATTAGCTGGCTTAACATTTTTGCCAAAGACTGCGATGGACCTTCACAGCAGGATAACCAAATCGACGTGCGGTCAGTTACCTTCCGATAGAAAGGGACAAAGGAGAGAGATCATAGGCTCCTCAAAGGCTGTGTTTTGGTCCCAAAGCAACTTTCCAAGGACAGAACTGGCAGCACTAATGTCATAGTGTGATCTGATGAGAAATATGCATTTCATCTTCTTGCCTGGTTCTTGGCACAAGATCGTCTAAACCCCTTTGCCTAAATTTCCCAAATTTCCCAAATGATAGGAGTGGGCCGAGCTTGTTTTGTTAGTCACAACAAGCCCCTCTCAACCACACCTGAGTTTATGCTCAGGAAGTGACGTCATCCCTTCAGGATGGGAGCTGGGTGTCAGAGGAACCAACTCTGTGATGAGATGATTGGAGCGAGGGGGCTGGAGACGGAAGTAATCACCAACGGCCAGTGATTTAATCAACCGCACTTCTGTAACGCGGCCTCCATGAACCTCCATAAACAGTGGAGTTCAGAGAGCCTCCAGGCTGGTGAACACAGCAAGGTGAGGGCAGGGGGTGCACCCAGAGAGGGTGGGGAAGCTCTCTGAACTCCACTGGGACAGCTTATAGGACTGAACCCTTCAGTTGTGGGGTCTGTACTAACTCTGGGGACAGAGTGTCAGAATTAAATTGTAGAACACCTAGTTGGTGTCCAGAGAGCTGGGGAACTGTTCAGTGGGGGAAAAAACCCACACTCATTTGGTGCCAGAGTGTCGTGAACAGAAACAGGCTATGAAACAGATTTAGGAGTCTGGCCCACAACGAGCCCCCTGCTGGGACTGTGGCCAAACAAGGTAACCTGATGGTGTCAGAGTTTTTTGGTGGCAAGCACTTGAAAGAGATTCTGATGAACTTAATTGGAAAAGGACTTTGCTAGAAAGGGATGGAAGTGTTGGCTGTTGGATACTGAAGAGCCAGGCCTCGGGAGGAAGGAAGGCTGGCTGTTAGCAGGAATAAATGGACAGACTCTATGTTCCTCCATGAGCACTTCTAAGCTCCAGTGTTTTCTGTTATTTTCTCAAAGGTTCCAAACCCTAGGAGCCAGCTTGAATGGCCTAGATTGGGTTTTATGCACCAATATCCTTCCAATAGGAGAGGTCATGGAAAATCTTTGACTGACAGGCCCTCAGGACTTCTCAGAATGGGGGAAGAGTTAATTCCCTACTGGGAAACCAGGGTACTTTTACCCCAAAAGGTGGAAAGGCATGGCTGGCCAAAGCAAGAGATCCCTGGCATGCTGATTTTAGGCTCCACTGTTAAAAGAGTGTAGAAAAACAAGGAAATGATTCCATCTTGCTCTTCCCTGGCCAGGATCAGGCCCAGTTCTGGGAAGCACACTGTCAGGGGCCTTTGACTGCTTGGGAGGTGTTCAAAAAGAGCAATTAAGACAGGAAAACATGACACATAAGAAATGGGTGGAAGACGAGGAGAAGGAACCCAAAGAAGAGACGACGGAGTGCGCCTCTACTGGCTGATCTCTCATATCTGAGGGTCCGGAATGCAGAAGAAGAAAAATTTTGTATTTGGTGGCTCCGAGAGGAGAAACTAAAACCAATAATGGGAATAGATTTCAGTTCTGGGTATTCAGGAAAGATCTTTCAAAAAAAAAAAAAAAAAAAACCCAACTCCCGGAACCGAAATGAGCTGACGTAAGGTAGGGAACTTTCCATCCCTGAGAAACCTTGGTTCTTTAGCAAGAGCAATAAATACACCCTTCACGTTGCATTCCAACACACCAGTGTGTTATGTTCCTGCTTTTGAGGACCCCGACCTAATGGCTGTCGATGACACAGCACTTCCTGTTTGGCCACGTCTGCTACAGAGCACTTTTCCACATGTGGAGTTGTGGATGTGTGGCGTGAGTAATGATGGATGGAAAGGACAGGAGCTCCTCCAAATATCCTTTCTAACCACTTTCCCGGGGCCACATGGGACAGACGTACCACAGGGAGGCCTTAATTTAGAGCCTTGCTTCATTCAAGGACCTTTCTTGCCATAGTTAACATTAACATGCATCCTTCATGGACCTCCCAGTACAAATCGAGCCAACATCTTGCTTTACCACTGAACAATCTTCAACAAAACTATATCAAGTCTCTTGGGCTATTCCTATTACTAGGAAGCTACCATATCAGTGTTGGAAGGAATTTTGCGGTCAATGAGTTTACAACGCTTGAGTACATCCAATGGCATTCTAGACAAGTTGGTTCATAGCCTGTTCTTGTTTTTTTTCAGACACCCACAACCTCATAGAGTAATGCACAGCACTTCGGGCAGTGTTGGTTGGTAAAATCCTTTATTATTTTGGGGTCAGATCTACCCTCTCTGTGACTATATCAACCAAATTTAAAATGCACAAAGCCTCTGACCAACGATTCCACTTTTAACCTGTATCCCGTATCCTGTAGATACAGTCCCCATGGGTTCAAAGACGTGTGCAAAGATATTCATTAGAGCGAAGGGCTGGAAATTATTTAAATGTTTGACTGGGGGACTGATTAAACAAATTATGGAGCAGTATCTGTTTTGTGGAAAATCAGGCAGCTGTTAAAAAATGAAACTATTTTCGGGGCGCCTGGGTGGCTCAGTCAGTTAACCCTCCTCCTCTTGATTTTTGGCTCAGGTCATCATCTCACGGTTCATGAGATGGAGCCCTGAATTGGGCTCTGTGCTGACGGCACGGAGCCTGCTTCGGATTCTCTCTCTCTCCCCACCTCTCACGACTCCTCCCCGACTCGTGTGCACGTGTGCTCCCTCTCTCTCTCAAAATCAATCAATATTTATACACAAAAACTTCTTTATTATTTTTTTTTAATTTTTTTTTTAACGTTTTATTTATTTTTGAGACAGAGACAGAGCATGAACGGGGGAGGGGCAGAGAGAGAGGGAGACACAGAATCGGAAGCAGGCTCCAGGCTCTGAGCCATCAGCCCAGAGCCCGACGCGGGGCTCGAACTCACGGTCCGCGAGATGGTGACCTGAGCCGAAGTCGGACGTTTAACCGACTGAGCCACCCAGGCGCCCCCAAAAACTTCTTTAAAAATAGGTCTTCTTACAGAGAACAAACTGAGGGTTGATGGAGGGAGGTGCGTGGGGGATGGGAGAGAGGGGGGATGGGCATTAAGGAGGGCACTTGTTGTGATGAGCACGGAGTGTTGTATGTAAGTGATGAGTCACTCGATTCTACTCCTGAAATCAATACTGCATCGTATGTTAACTAACTAGAATTTAAATAAAAATTTGAAAGGAAAAAAACATGTCTTCTTAGGCAACAAAAACAAAAATAGGCAAATGAGACGATATCAAGCTTAAAAACCTCTGTGCATCAAAGGAAACGAGTGAAAAGCAACCCACAGAAAATATTGGCAAATCATGTATGTGATAAGGGATGAAGAACAAAAATATATAAGGAACTTCCATACATTAACAACAAAAACCCCAAATAACCTGATTAAAAAATGGGCAATGGACCCGAATAGGCTATTCTCTGAGGAAGATATTCAGATGGTACCAAGTATATAAAAACATGCTCAATATCCTTAATCATCAGAAATATGTAAATCAAAGTTACAATGCGCTATCACCGCAGGCCCGTTAGGAGGACCATTATCAAAAGAAAAGAAAATAACAATTGTTGGCAAGGAGGCAGACAAATTGGAACCCTGTGCACTGTGGGTAGGAATGTAAAATGCTGCAGCCATATGGAAAACAGTATGGAAGTTCCTAAAAAAATTAAAAATAAAATTACCATATGATCTAGCGATCCCACTTCTGGGTATATATCCAAAAGAATTCAAAGCAGGGTTTCAAAGAGATAGTTGTACGTTTATGTTCCTTAGACCATTATTCAAGATGACCAACGGGAAATGACCCACACGCCGATGGACAAACGAAACAAATGACATGTGGTATATACACACAGTGAAATATTACGCAGCCTCAAAAAAGAAGGAAATCCTCACACATGCTACCGCACGGATGAACCTTACGCACGTTATGCTAAGAGAAATCAGTCGGTCACAAAAAGATGGGGACAGCGTGACTCCGCTCACGTGAAGTGTCTAAAGCAGTCAAAATGATAAAAACAGAAAAGAGAAAGATGGTTGCCAAGGGCTGGGGGATGGGCAGGGGAAATTCACGTTTAGCGGGGATAGAGTCAGTTTGGCAAGAGGAAAAAGTTCTAGAGATCTGTTGTGCAACAATGTGAATATACTTAATGGTACTGAATTGTACATTTCAAAATGGTTAAGATGGCTTAAAAAAAAAAAAAAATCTGACCTCTTAAATCCTAGGACAGGGCCCACCCGGTTCTACCTCTAAAACTGTACAAAATACTTTCGTCTTTTTTCTGCTGCGGCAGGCCTTTCAAGACCTCTCCCAAGGCCCCTTAAACTGGCTGCCTCTTCTCCAGGTGAAACAAGCTCTTATTTCCATCGGTTCTGCCCCTGTCGTCTTAGCGCCCTTCTCCCGGCAGACCCAGAACCGGCCGCTGAGGTGCAGCAGGATGGTGGGGCTTGGGAGAGAGGGCTCCCAGACACGCACCCCTGCCCGGGGAGACCCTGTCCTGAGCACTCAGTGGGAGCATAGTGGCTACCCGGTGAGGGTATCTCACAGTGGGTATCTGGGGGAGGGAAGGCCCTTGAGTGGGACAAGGACCAAGAGGGAACTGAGCCTGCGTATGAAAAGGCAAGCTTTGCTAAGCGTGTGATGGCCCGACTTTACTGCATGAATGTTCCCTACACACAGTCACGAATTTGCTGGAACAAGACAGAAAACCAGTATCGCTTACGTTCACATGGCTCCTTTATACTTTTTAAGGCATTTTGCAACCGGATTAAAGGTGCCACTCACGACAATTCTTTGAGGAGGGCGGTCAGCAACTATTTTTCTCATTTCAGGAAAAGGTGACCTCAGCCAGAAGGATTAAGGACTTACTCTGTCTTCTGTGTCATCCTTACTGGGCTGACCCTTTCCACTCTGCAGGCTGCCTTTGGTTGCACATAAAAACAAGCAAAACGAAAAGCAAAAGCAAAAATGACCATTTTGCTCAATTGTCCCAAGCCTTGTAATTTTGAAAGACGAGAATGTTTTCTATGGAGATAGATGCAAGAGGCCGAACTATTTCCAGCTCATAATGCACACCCGTAAGTGCCAAAGACTATTTGTGGGGTACCCTTGGACTAGAGCCCTCACTGAGCCTGGGGACCTGGGGCGGCTTCTTTGATAACACCTGAACCTGCCTCCACCAGCGGGTAAGAGACCAGTTAAACGTCCCGCTCTGGGGAAAGGGAAGTCCTCTCCCCTTGGCTATGTAAGAGGACCCAAAACATCCTTAGGGCCAGGAGTCTCCTAGCCTGGGCCCTACACAGGGCCCAGGGGATCCCTCTCCCGCAGGGGCTGGAAACCAGGATGGCAGCTGCCAGAGGTGGGAAGGCAGAGGCAAAGGGGGCCTCGGGCAGCCAGGATGAAAGAACGTGGGTATTCAGAGGCCTCCAGCAAAGCAGCGCTGTGCACGTCACCCTGGCCCTGGCTGTTTCTCCCCGTCAGTACGTGGCCCTGACGCTGCCCTTCTGCCTATGGTAACTTTATTTTCCCCTTTTAGGCTGCTCTCCCCGACCATGTTAACCTAATTTCATCGGGGTAAACAAGTTAGGGAAGTAAAAGGAAGCGGCACATAGGAAAATTTCCTTGCAGTCCGGAGCATCAAGGTCCCCAGGGGAATGAGTTAAGGGGCTTCTCTGCTGGCACAGAGGAAAAGCCATTTTGCTGCAAAAGACACTCCCGGGTGTCCTAAGCTGGCAGATTCCGGGCTAGGGAGAAACGGAGGCAGGGAGAGGAAGGTGGAGGGCTCTCTGCAGGAAGCCGGCTTTCTGGCCTCTGGCTGGGCGATCTAGTGGCAGGGAGTGCTATTTAAAATATTTAACCGGCGGGCCTGACCAATCAGAGCCCGGCTTCCAGCGCCGGCTCCGGGAGGCCCTCTGCTGGTCCATACGTTCCAATTCGGCTGCAGCGGGGGTGGGGGCGGGGGTGGGGCAGCCAGGGGAGGGGCCGGGGCCGTGGCCGTGGCTGTTTACCACCCGGTGCGGAATCATTCCCACGTGAACACGTGGTGTGGCTGCCGCAGTTCACAGCGGCTGGACGCCGTCCCGGTGGGGGTGGGGTAAGAGCCGGTGGTCCCGGGCGCCTCCCCCGCCGCCTGGCGCTGCCCCGAAGTGCCAGTGCCGAATCGCGGCTGGCACCGGTGGCCTCTTCCAGCCTGGCAGAATCGCGCCCGTTCGTTCTCCCTCCTGCCGAGGCAGGCGGTGCCCGAGCGTCCCGCGGGCGCGGCCAGGCGCCCCTCTGCCCGAAGGAGCTCCCGTCTGACCTCGGAAGCGCAGGCACGTCTTGCTTCACCAGCAGGAACCCCTCTCCGGCCTTCTCCCCCTCGCCTTCCCGGGTGACGAGCAGCTGCAACGAGCCGGCGGACCGGATGCCTCAGCCCGGGAATCCGGGGCTCTTCCTGCGTAAAGAGGAGGGGCCTGGGCTTCCAGAACCACTGACAGATGTCTGTGGGAAAGGGCTTCCACACCTGCCAAACCGCCAGCTTCCTTTCTCATTCTCGAGGGCTCGAGGTAACACGAGCTTGTGAAAAATGTGTCGTGTGCGCCGCGGTTTCCACTTTCACCCAAGGCCAGCCAGCTCGTCTCCCGAGCGTGAAAAATCAGGTGGCTGAGTTTCCTAAGGCGGGAGGCGAGTGGTGGCCTGTGAAACCAGGTGCGCGTCCCCCTCCCCCCGCCATCCCCCCAGGCGCCTTGCAAACCAGACCAGCCTGGACCACGCACGAGAGGGGGGCCGGAGTAGACCCTTAGACCCTTGGTCCTGAGAGGGAGACCTTAAAGATCCCTTTTTGATTTTTCCCAGTCTGAAAACTTGTGCCCGGGGAAGGCTTGAAATGGAGAGCTTCATCTCATTCCTTTGATTTCTACACATAGTACTTTCACTTTCAGTCCATGTATAAAGAGTTTTAAAATTCGTATGTTTACGAGGCGCATGAAGAAATCACAACACAGTAGTCTCCCCCCCGCCTTACCCATTCTTCTCTCCATTTATTGATTCCCGGAGCCAACAGCTGTCTATGATTTTAGCTGTACCCCAGGTATGCGCAGCGATCATTGCCGGATAATATGCTTATAAAGCTGCATCTTTGTTAATTTTAGAAATCACCCGCCGACTGGGGCACCTGGGTGGCTCAGCCAGTTAAGCGTCAGACGTCGCTCAGGTCAGGATCTCACATTCGTGAGTTCAGGCCCTGCGTTAGGCTCGCTGCGGTCAGCACAGAGCCCGCTGCGGATCCTCTGCCCCTCTCTCTCTGTCCGCCTCTCTCTGTGCCCCCCCCCCTTGTGCATTTTTCTCGCTCTCAAAATGAACAGATTAACTAAAAACACAAAACAAAACACAAAACCAGAAAGAAATCATCCGCTGACTTATTTCTGTGCAAGATGAGGTTTTAGCCCTTTCGTCCTCCCCCCGGACGCAGGTACCCCAACTTCTCCGTCACTTCCCGACAGAGGTCCTGTATTTCTTCTCTTCCTAGATGCCATCCATTATACGATAGAGCATTATTTATGAGTCACTACAAAAGAACAAAAGTGCTTTCGATGACACTATGATCCAATACTTCAAAACCAAATTCATGTCTGTTTATTTATTTATTTTGAGAGAGAGAGAGTGCATGCCTGTGCATGGGGGAGGGGCAGAGAGAGAAGGGGGAGAGGGAATCCCAAGGGGGCTCCATGCTGTCATCATAGACCCCTACCTGGGGCTCCATCTCACAAACCATGAGATCGCGAGTGAGCCGAAACCGAGAGTCAGACGCTTCACCCACTGAACCACCCAGGAGCCCCTGATCCAATACTTTATCAC
Source organism: Panthera tigris (assembly GCF_018350195.1). NCBI lineage: Eukaryota > Metazoa > Chordata > Mammalia > Carnivora > Felidae > Panthera > Panthera tigris. The sequence continues at coordinate 9,473,365 of NC_056660.1, read as the reverse complement.
GTTGGCTACAAGATGCAGTTTGCTTTTCAGGATGTTAGAATGTGAAAAATATGTGCATTGTAGAATCTCGTGAATTAGGGGACATCACAATGTCCGGCTAAATCACCGATCAGTATATACGTTATTTTAACTGTGTTAATATTGTTCACAGTGTACTATAATTACATTTCTACTCTTGTACGTCTTTTCCCCTTTGGAGCTAATAACTGCCTGCTCTATTTAACTGTGTAGTTTTGGGGGGGTATTTATGAGTAATTCATCCCCAGGCTCTCCCCAGTGTGGTGAACGCATTGGCAATCTCTCAGTTGCAATTCCTTCCCCGTGGGGACCCCCCCCCACCCCCCGAGCTGTCTTCCTGCTCCAAATTCAGCGCCGGGTTCTCCTGGGCCTACGGCACTTGGCATCTCAGAGTGTCCCTTCCACATCGTCCTGGGATTTCTCTTTTCTTCTTTTCTATGTTGGATCTCCTGTTCCCCGGAGCTCCTGTCTTCTTTCTTGGTCTGTTCTTTGTTTTGTTGGAGCACGTCTTCCTGAGAAAGGCCTGTGGCAGGTAAATGTTTGGAGACCTTGTAAATGTCTTTAGTCTACTGTGGCGCTCGATAGCTTGTCTGAATGTATTACTAGACCTTGGAAAGAATTTTTCTTCATGTGAGAGGCGTCCCTCCAATGTCTGGCGATATACTGCTGCCACTAAAGGGACGTGTGCGTGGGCGAAGCTTGTGGACCAGAGGGCTCCCCGTCCGTGACTCTGCAGTGATCTGGATGCTTCCCTGGGGGAATCCTGCTGGATTGGTCTCCGTAAGTCTTCTCCCTTGGACTGGTTGGCTTCCCCAGAACCGGATCATCTGTTCTTTTGCCTGTGGAGTATAAGCCTCATTGCCAGTGTCCTGGGAGCCAAGAGGGTGAAGGGGACTGTGGAATCTTACAATCTAAAATGCAGCCTGTCATTTAATCTCGTTTCGGTAGTGTGTCAGTCACATGCCAGCTCTCCGTTGTGCCCACGGTGCAGATGATCTCTGATTCAACCTTTTCTCCCAGGGCTGGGCAGGGGCAGTGGTCCGGCTGCACAGGTGCAGGAAAAACCGTGGGGAGTCTCAGTGCTCCTTCCACAAATTTCCGCCCACCTGCGCCCATGTTCGGCAACAGAGGGAACCAATTTCTGTTTCTTTCTGAGGTTCTGTGGTGTAGCTAGTTTGCTTCTTACAGGCTTCCTTTTCTGTGACCTTGGTTTTGGCTTTATCTTCTCTGCTAAATTAATTACCTCTTACTCGTCTGCTTTTTTAGTTTCCAAAAGATTGTTGCCATGTTTTGTTTGCTGTTGTTTTTGTGCCTGTCTTCTCCTTGTCCTTATGGGTCTAGACAGGGTGTGCTTCTAAATGTTTGGCAACTGGCTTTTGGGGGGAGGGGGAGCCCTGATTTGTAGCAGTCCAGTTTCTGTGGTATAAATACTCCTACTGTGGCTAATTTCAAGCTACCAAAAGGACATCGCTGAACATGCAGATGGGAAGAAATGCAAAGTTGCATATCATTATATAATACAGATCTGCCTTGACGTTACAGTGGGGTTACAGCCTGGTAAACTAAGTTGAAAATGCATTTAATACACCTCACCTACTGGTCCTCACAGCATAGCTTAGCCTGCCTTAAATGTGCTCAGAACTCTTACATTAGCCTACAGTGGGCAAAATCGTTGAACACAAAGCCTGTTTTATAATAAACATTGAATATATAATGGAACTTACTGAATACCGTACAGAAAGTGAAAATCAGAACGGTTGTCTGGGGACCGAATGGTTGCCAGCGTATGGGTTGTTGGCTCTCGTGATCGCGGGGTTGACTGGGAGCTTCTTCTGCCCAACATCAGAGAGAGGATTGTACTGCGTATCGCTAAGCCAGGAAAAGATCAAAATTCAAAATCTGAGGCCTGGCTTCTATCAAATGAGAATTGCGTTTACACCGTCATAGAATCAAGAAATCTTACACCGAAACGTTGTCAGTTGGGGACTATCTGTATTTCCGCCGTGTGGGCACAATAGCTGTGAACAGTAGACCTAAATGACCTCAACAGAGTAGATAATTATAAAATTACTATGAATAGTAAGTTCGGAGAGTTTGTTAGGTTTGTTTTTAATATAATTTAAAATATTTTAGGCATATGTAATTTAGTTTTTAAACTGGCTGTATTTCACAACCGGCTCAAAAAATTCCTACAAATTTCACAATCAGTTTTCACGAGCCACTAGCTGCTCTCCTGCACATAATTACCTTTCCTCATCTATTGGGGTTTTCCCCAAGTTTTATTGACATATGACTCGTATATTATTAACACAATGGTAATCCATGCAGGATTCACATGCAGAAGAAAGGATGACACTTCATTCGAAGGAAATGATGCTTGATTTGAGGGGCAAAAAGAAAAGTTAAGCTCAAATAAGGTGTGGGGAGGTCATCAGTCCCCACGGGTAGTACTCCGAGGGAAGCCATGTCAACACGATTAGGCATGAGGTCTTACTAGGACAAGGTAGTGAGTTGGCCAACCTTTCTGTTCTGATTTAGTTTCAGTTTTGAAGACCATTTAGTATATCTACATTTCTTTCTTCTTCTTTTTTAGTGTTTATTTATTTCAGAGAGAGAGAGAGAGAGAGAGAGAGAATGACTGGGAGAGAGGCAGAGAGAGAGGGAGACACAGAATGGGAAGCAGGCTCCAGGCTCTGAGCTGTCAGCACAGAGCCCGATGCGGGGCTCGAACCCGTGAACCGCAAGATCATGACCTGAGCCAAAGTCGGACGCTTAACCGACCGAGCCACCCAGCCGCCCCAGTATATCTACATTTCTTAGCAGTTCTCTGAAGTGGTGCAAACCAACTTCTTATTCCAAACACGCATGACCACCAAGGGTCCGTGTGATAATGTGAGTGCTTGCACAGCACTTTCTTTAGCCCAGCCCAAAGCATTTTACCAACAGTGCCTCATTAAGTCCCACCACACCCTAGTGTGGGAGTAGAAGGGGAATAACACTATCCCGATTTTACAGATGGAAGAAACAGGCCTTGAAGCAAATCCACAGCTGCCGAAACTAGCTTTCCAGCCTGCGGATTCCGTGGGCTAGCTCTCCATGACAGGATTTAGGCACTAATTTGCGTCTGCTGCCTGTACCTAGCCAGGTAAGGGTACGGCTTTATTATCTGCAATATCAAGGAGTTCCTTTAAGTCCTAAACTATGCGATTCTGGTTTTGGCCTTTGTTGACCCTCCCACACCTTCCAGAATGCAGGGTTTTGTGTATGTGATTCAACAGAATTCCAGTCTGGCTGTAGGAATGCGGGAGCGTCGGCAAGAATGGAAGACCAGATAATTGTGGTTTGGTCTCCATGCTGAGCAGATCACAGAGCATTAACGATTGCCGAAATAGGCAATGGACTTTGTGAACCGTCACCACGTGCCCGGTACGGGCTTCGGGACTTGATATACACTGTCTCATTTAGCTTATTTCAACCTTCACAGCAACACTTTGTGGCTGGTGTTGACATTTTCCCCGTCTTACAGATGAGGGAAGTGAGGCTTAGGGAGACTACGTAAACACGGCTGGCCTCTTGGTTATAATGACTGGTGTAGACATCGATGTCACCCAACAGAGTCCCAACGCTGGACGTTCCTCGCAGGGCCTAGCCGAAGAACCGTCTCTTCTCTGGTCGCGGAGTCGTTCGACTGCGAACCCAGTGAGGTGGACTCCCATGTTGTGTGAAGAAAAGCTCTCTGTAGGAGATGAGAAGGCAGTCCTCTCACAGAGAAAAGCAGAGACGAGGATGGGGAGAAAGAATTCGGAGGGCATTCAAATCCTTGCCTCCCAGTCCCCGCCTTCCTTATCTAAGCCAATTTGGTTGAGTTCAGCTTTTGTCACTGGACCAGTGGGTGAGTTCTGGACAACATAGTGCTTACACATCTTGCTATCCATTTTTAATTTTTTTTTTTAACGTTTATTTTTATTTTTGAGACAGAGAGAGACAGAGCATGAACGGGGGAGGGGCAGGGAGAGAGGGAGACACAGAATCAGAAGCAGGTTCCAGGCTCTGAGCCATCAGCCCGACGCAGGGCTCGAACTCACAGACCGCGAGATGGTGACCTGAGCTGAAGTCGGACGCTTAACCGACTGAGCTACCCAGGCGCCCCACCATTTTTAATTTTTAAAAACATTTAAATCCAGGTTCGTTATCATGTGGTAATAATGGTTTCAGGAATAGAATTTAGTGATTCGTCACCCCAGTGCTCATCCCGACGAGTGCCCTCCTTAATGCCCCTCACCCATTTAGCCCATGCCCCACCCACCTCCCCTCCAGCGACCCTCAGTTTGTTCTCTGTATTTAAGGGTCTCTTATGGCTTGCCTCCGCTCTCTTTTTTCCTTATTTTTCCTTCCCTTTCCCTATGTTCTTCTGTTTTGTTTTTTAAATTCCACGTGTGAGTGACATCATATGATATTTATCTTCCTCTGACTGGCTTATTTTGCTTAGCCTAATACATTCTTTTTTTCTTTTTTTTTAAATGTTTTTATTTATTTTTGAGACAGAGACAGAGCATGAGCGGGGGAGGGGCAGAGAGAGAGGGAGACACAGAATCCGAAGCAGTTTCCAGGCTCTGAGCTGTCAGCACAGAGCCTGACGTGGGGCTTGAACTCACGGAGTGTGAGATCATGACCTGAGCTGAAGTCGGACGCTTAACTGACTGAGCCACCCAGGTGCCCCTAGCCTAATACATTCTAGTTCCATCCACGTTGTTGCAAATGGCAAGATTTCGTTCTTTTTGATTGCCGAGTAATATTCCACATACATCTTGCTATCCTGATGCTAGACATTACCATATTTACCAGCATAGGAGAGCCCACCACCGGGTCCCTTGGACTTACCCAGGTCTGTAAGCAGGTACATTCTCCCCATGATACAACTTTTCTTCCACTTCTTCTTTTTTTCCTTTTCTGTACTTATTTATTTTTAAACTTGCATCCAAGTTAGTTAGCATGTAGTGCTATAATTATTGCAGGAGTAGATTCTAGTGATTCATCCCCTATAACACCCAGTGCTCACCCCAACAAGTGTCCCCCCTAATGCCCTTTACCCCTTTAGCCCATCTCCCCACCCACAACCCCTCCAGCAACCCTCAGTTTGTTCTCTGTATTTAAGAGTCTCTTCTGTTTTGTCCCCTGCCTTGTTTTAATATGATTTTTGCTTCCCTTCCCTTATGTTCATCTGTTTCGTATCTTAAATTCCTCATAGGAGTGAAGTCATGATATTTGTCTTTCTCTGGCTAATTTCACTTAGCATGATACCCTCTAGTTCCATCCATTACTTGCAAATGGCAAGATTTCATTCTTTCTGATTGCCGAGTAATATTCCATTGTATATATATACCACATCTTCTTTATCCATTCATCAGTTGATGGACGTTTGGGCTCTTTCCATACTTTGGCTATTGTTGATAGTGCTGCTCTAAACATGGGGGTGCATGTGCCCCTTTGAAACAGCACACCTGTATCTCTTGGATAAATACCTAGTAGTGCAGTTGCTGGGTCGTAGGGTAGTTCTACGCCATACTGTTTTTTGTTTTTTTTTTTTTAATGCTTATTTATTTTTGAGAGAGACAGAATGCAAGTGGGTTAGAGGCAGAGAGAGGGGGAGACACAGAATCCGAAGCAGGCTCCAGGCTCCAAGCCATCAGCACAGAGCCCGATGTGGGGCTCGAACTCACAGAGCTGTGAGATCATGACCTGAGCCAAAGTCAGACGCTCAACCGACTGAGCCACCCAGGCGCCCCAACGCCATACTGGTTTTTTTTGGAGGAACCGCCATACTGTTTTCCAGAGTGGCTGCACCAGCTTGCATTCCCATCTACTTCCCCTTCTAAGCACGTTCTGTATCTCATCCATAAGATTCTTCTCTGTTTCTTCTTACTTGGCTCAAGCCTCCTAATGTGGACCTCTTAGAGTTGATATGCATTACTTAGTCTTCTGACCTCAAGAGGCAGAACAGCCCTGGTATTAACAGTACAAATGACATGATGGCAGTACCGGGCCCAGTAAGGGTCCCCAGACTGCACAATTTCACGGGTAGAATTCCTTTTTTTATTATGGGGTAGGGGTAGGGGAAAACAGAGTTGCTGACTTTTATTTTCGCCAAACTGGGGCCAGTAAGCTTACATGAATCCTCCCATTGTTAATTCATTTATTTGTTAACAAGGCTAGTAAAGACTCTGCTGTAAGCCCTGAGGGTATACAACAAGCTTACATTCAAGTCACTGGAAGACTTTAAAGGGCCACACTAATTCTACTCTTCACTTTCCTTGATACCTTTGATTAGGGTCTAGAATTTAGGGGATGGTATAGGGAGATTGTCGGTCTTGTTGGCAACAATCTAAACGATGACGGAAGCAAGAAATGGAAAAGGAGGTGAAGAGGAAGCCAAGGCGGTAGTGGAAGGTGATGTAGGGCATTGATCAGAGCAAGGCTCAGAGGAAATCAGCGGGAGTGGCACTCATACATGGGACCAGACGCAGAGGAAAAAAGCTTCTTGATGTGTATCGTGTTTGCATCTGAGCAAAATAGATTTATGAAAATCTCCTTGAAACTCCTGGCAAGGAAACCTGAAAAAGGTTCTGGTAAAGCAAAGCGTTAACAAAATGGAAATTAATTGTATGGTACCTGGTACCTCTAATCTAATGGCATTGGTAAGCTCTTTATTTACCGTATTGTCTGTTATTTTGTGTTAATAAAATTAAAAGTTTACCTATTAGAAATGTTGCAGATACATTTGCAAGCCTGGTCCTCCAACCTCATTTCGTTTTGGAGGTTTTAGGTTCCGGGGCCCCCACTTCTCTTGCTGGGGGTTTCAGCATTGCGGCATCTTGACTGGGGGATGCGGTAGGCCGCCTCCAAGATGGCGCCTCATGGTGCCTGCCTCCTGCTGATCTCAGCTGTCTATAGGTCTCTGGTAGAGGAGTTGAGTCACCTTCGCTTCCTTTGCTGAACTGGGGGTACTGGTGTTTTGAATGAGATCTAGAATGATATTTCCCTTACATTCATCATCATACACTTCTTTTTTTAAAGTTTATTTACTTGATTTGGCAGGGGGAGGGGCAGAGAGAGAGAATCCCCAGCAAACTCCACACTGTCAGTGCGGAGCCTGACAAGGGGCTCGAGCCCACGAACTGTGAGATCATGACCTGAGCTGAAAGCAAGAGCTGGACACTCAACTGACTGAGCCATCCAGGCACCCCAATCGTCGTACACTTCTAATCCCTTGTCTGTTCCTTTGATATTTGCATGGATGGATGATAAAGCACACATAGAATCTAGAGGATGACGCAGACAGTTCTTTCTGTCCCTGTTCCAGCTGGGTGGAGTATGGAAAACATTTTTTGTGCACATGCAGGCTTTAGAAACTGGTCTAAATAAGAACCTCTCTCTCTCTCTCTCTCTCTCTCTCTCTCTCTTTTAATTACAAAAGCAGTAATATCTGTGGTGTAAAAAATAAAAAGGCAAAACCATTAGACACCCGTAATTTCACTATCTGGATATAAACACTATTAGCAACTGGAGCATTTCTACAACTATTTCTATCTGTGTTACACAAACAGGTAATATAATGAGTGCCGTTTTGCAAATTGTTTCTTAATTAAGTATAGTATGAGCCTGTGTTTATGCCGTTAGTGTATTATATCATCTACAATTATAATTTTATTTATTTATTAAATATATTTTTTTAAGATTTTATTTTTAAGTGATCCCTACACCCAATGTGGGGCTCGAACTTACAACCCCGAGATCAAGAGTTGCAGGCTCCACCGACTGAGCTGGCCAGGCACCTCTCACCTACAATTATAGTTTTAAATGGTTGCACAGTACCCCATTATGTGTCGTGCATTTTTAAGCCATTTCCTCGTTCTTGGATACACGTTTATTTCCATTTTTGCTAATGAAAGAGATGCTATAAAGAAATGCTATAGATTCAGCGTGTAGCTAAATATTTGTACCTATCGTTGACTTTTCCCCTTTAAGATAAATTATTAAGGTGGAACGGTTAGATTAAGGCATCTGTACATTTTTAGAGCTTTTTCGACATATTGCCAAACTGCCTTCCAGAGAGGCTATACCGGTTGATACTCAGTGAAATTTATTAGTGTGTCTATTTCCTTCTGCCCTTGCCGGCACGAGAATTTTTTTTTTTTTTTTTTAATCTTTCTGGCCTGTATTTGAACGGGAAACATAAGAATTCTTGAAGTGCAGCTTATAGTCACCAACTGGCCACAGCTGTGAGCGTCAGCAGCCTCCACTTTAACCCAGCGCCCACCAGGCGTGAGGGAAACGAAACGCTGAATCGAATCTGGCTCTGGCAGGTTGTGTTCCTAAGACGAGACGAAGGTCGAAGCTCACGTGTTCAAGATGGAGGAACAAGGGTCAAACGTACAACAGGCAACCCCTGTGGTTTTGTAGTTATAGTTTTGGGAATTTAGCCTAAAGAAAATTCCCAGGAAGAGGAAAAAAGCACATGTATGTGGAAAAAGTGTATTGTAGGGGCGCCTGGCTGGCTCCGTTGGTGGAGCGTGCGAGTCTTGATCTTGGGGTTGTGGGTCCGAGCCCCACACTGGGTGTGAATATTACTTAAAAAATAAAATTTAGGGGCGCCTGGGTGGCTCAGTCGGTTAAGCGTCCGACTTCAGCTCAGGTCATGATCTCGCGGTTTGTGAGTTCGAGCCCCGCGTGGGGCTCTGGGCTGATGGCTCGGAGCCTGGAGCCTGCTTCCGATTCTGTGTCTCCCTCTCTCTCTGCCCCTCCCCCAATCATGCTCTGTCTCTCTCTCTCTCAAAAATAAATAAAAATTAAAAAAAATTATCGTAACATTACTTATATTAGGGAAACAAACAACTTGACATAGGAGAAATGGTTTAAGAAATTGAGGTGTATCAACCTAATGGAATTGTCTGCAGTTGTTAAATTAGTAACTATAATGGTGACGTCCAAACATAGGAATATGTTCATGTGTAATGTTAAGTGCAAAAAGGGGATAGAATTGTTCGCATTTGAGAACGATGTACCAGTTAAATCTGCGTGGACGAAGACTGGAAGAAAATACAAAAACCAAAGCCAGTGGTGGAAGAGAGGGACACCCCCAACTTGACATTTTTCTTTCAAGTCTTCCTTGTGCGATTACAGTGAAAAGCAACAGTTTTGAAAGAGGTGGGAAAGGGGTCATATAAAGAGGCAAATAAATGTGCTTGAGGGACAGCCGCGGAAAATGCTCGGTCAGCCCCGGCTAGTTACGGAGGGAGGCGTTGTGGAAGGTTGGGAAGAACGAGGCACTGGAGGCAAATAGAGCTGGGCTTGAAGCCAGCCTCCACTTCATACCAGAAGTATGAGCCGAGGCAAGTTATTTGACTTCCTGCAGTTTAGTTTACATAGCTGTAAAAATGGATGAAAAATGTGTGTCTGTGCAGTTGTTGGGGGAGGGGAGCACGCATGCTCCGCGGCAGGTACACGGTCGGTGCCCAACCGGTGGGGGGTGGGGGATCGTAGAAGCGATGCTGCTCTTTTTCTGTATTTATCCTTTCATCATTATTGATCCTGCAATAGCGAGAAGCACATTCAGCCAAGAGAAGCGATTTGCAAGTGTGCTGCTTGCGAACGTAAGCCACCTAGTTCTGTCCGGGACAGAAGCGGGGTGAGTGAACGGAGATTCTTTTCTCGGCTGGATCGTTATTGAACGGGCTTAGCGGGGTCTCTGCCGCTTCTCTGTTAAGCAACTTATCTGGACGCCTGGATTGATAATGACACGGCATAAATGGTATCACAGCGGCAAAGCTTGCGCTGTGCATATGGCAGAGAGAAGATTGGACGGCAAAAGGTGACAGCCAGAAAACATTTTTGGGGAACAGAAGATCTTACATAATTATCTATCTCCATGTTATTTTTAAAACACCAGTTAAATACAGTGTAATTGGGGGCGAAAAGTCAGTGTTGGCTCTTGGTAATCCAGTGATTTGAAATCAGCCCAGGAAGAGCAAACCGCACTGAATTTTGCCCTCTGTGACCTCTACACAACTTGCCAATTGCCTATGGATTTCCAGATTCTCTAGCACTAGGGAAAACTCAGAAGGTGGAGAGAAAATGCCCTGACTTACAGATCCTGAGAGACTCAGTGGCCACTCGGCACAGAGAAACTTTCGACCTAAAAAGGCTGTCTGTGTCTTCTCAGGGACTTGAGGCAATTTCTCAAGGGCACCCATCCCTTTTATAGGGAAAAGTACATCAGCACCTTGTTTGTACCTGGTCCTTTCTGACAAATTCTTTGTCCTATGGAGAAGCTTTTTGCTTTGTCCTCTTCAAAAATCTTTTAGCATCAGAGCAGCTCTAATAGCTGGACTTATTTCAGCATTAAAATGCAGGCTCGGTGACCCTCTTCTGCAGGCAGATGTAATTTCAAAGGAAACCCCCTTTGCTGGGTATTCGGTGTTACCCGGGATTTGGGGAGTTAATCTCCCCTGTCTCTGTTGTCAGAGAAAAGGAAAGAAGGGTAGCTCTTTCTAAACGCTGATCCCCGTGGGCATCTGTCTCCTTTTGTACCCCGGAATTGTGGGAGACGGAGGAAACTCCCAAGTGGCTATCCCACCTAGCTTCTTGAGGCAGGCTGGACTCTCCTTAAAACCTCCAAAACAGAGGCTTGTGGGTCATAGTTTTAAAGCTCTCAGGTATAGGCATCCTGCAGCCTCTCTTGTTAACTGGTATCAGTGCTTAGCCTTCTTTCATTTGAATAATTAAAAAATTTTTTTAATGTCTATTCATTTTTGAGAGACAGAAAGAGACAGAGTGTGAGCAAGGGAGGGGCAGAGAGAGAGGGAGACACAGAATCCAAAGCAGGCTCTGGGCTCTGAGCTGTTCAGCACAGAGCCCGACGCGGGGCTCGAACCCACGGACCGTGAGATCATGACCTGAGCTGAGGTCAGACACTTAACCGACTGAGCCACCCAGGCGCCCCTGAATACACACACACACACACACACACACACACACACACACACACACACATATGTGTGTTATATACACACACACACATATATATATATATATATATATATATATTTTTTTTTTTTTTAGAGAGAGAGAGAGCATGAGCGGACGGGGGTAGAGAGAGAGGGAGACACAGAATCCGAAGCAGGCTCCAGGCTCTGAGCCGTCAGCACAGAGCCCGACGTGGAGCTCGAACCCATGGACCGTGGGATCATGACCTGAGCTGAAGCCGGACGCTTAACTGACTGAACCACCCAGGAGCCCCCCTGAATATATTTTTTAAATGACACCAACAATAGTAGAAATTTAGAAACAAATACTCCAAAAACCCATACAAGAAGCTCCCCGTGCCGATAAGTCACTTGTAACCATGTTGGTACATTTTCGGTTTATTTCAGAGAGAACTGGAGTTAGGGAGACACCATTTTATAAAAATACAGTAGTTTTGAGATCGACTCCTCTCGGGGCAGGGGCTGCATCACAGAGGGTCCTGCCTTCAGAAACCCCAGCTAGGAAGCAGGCCCAGGCTTATGTTCCTGTGTGTTTCCAGCTTCCAGAAGAAAACACCGCACAGCCCTCTCACCACACTTCGCTCCACCCAGGATGGGCTTGAAGGCCACAGTTCATCAGCTGTGTCCACTGGGGAGTCCCATGTCACTGTCCCCCCTTCTGGCAGGTCCCCACCGTGTCTGCGCGTGCTTCCCCTGGATTCAGGGTTGGCAAACTACGGACAAGAGGCCAAACTTGGCCCGCTCCGTTTTTGTATAGCTTGTGAGCTACAAATTTTTGGTTGTTTTTTTTTTTTTTTAAACTTTTTAAGTGGTTTAAAAAAATGAGAAGCTGTGAAAATCAGATGAGTTTCAAATTCAAGTGCCCATAAATAGCTTTATCGGAACACAGCCTCGCTCATTGATGTATGTCTCATTCGTTACCGTCTATGGCCGTTTTCATGCTACGGCGGTCGCGTGGAGTGTTTGTGACAGACACTGTAAGGCCAGCAAGTCCTACAATGTTTACCATCTGGCCCTTCACAGAGAAAGTCTCCCGACCTCTGTCCTAGAGCCTCCCAGCATCTCCTTTCCCCACAGGGAGGGCGCAGTGATCTTTAGGAGGTGAAATAATTAGGTCTTGTTGTTTTTCAGCCGTGAGATCTAATTCTGATTCTGGAGAATTAGAAGCAACAGGACACGGGACACAGGCATCCAGGACAAGTCCTGTATTTGGGCCGCGTTTGGTGCTACGTATGCAGATGGGAAAGACCGGAGAAGGGACAGATTCGGGCGGGAGAGAGAAGACTCCAGAGTCCACTTCACATGAACCAAGTTTGTGATTTAAAAAACATTTTCTTTCCAGTTTACTTATTTATTTTGAGTGGAGGGAGGGGCAGAGAGAGAGGGAGAGAGAATCCCACGCAGGCTCCGCACTGCCTGCGCGGAGCCCGACGCGGGGCTCGGACTCACGAACCGTGAGATCGTGCCCTGAGCCGAAATCGAGAGTTGGATGCTCAGCTGACTGAGCCACCCAGGTGCCCCGGGTCTGTGATTTTTTGAAGGGACAAGTAGACGGCTGGTCACCCGGGTCTGGGATGGAAGGACTGAGTTGTGAGTCATCGGCAGATGGGTGGTATGGAAAGCCTTGGTAGTGGGTGACGTCACCCAAGGAGGGAGTATAGACGGAAAGAGAAGACGTCTAAGGGCTTGTAAAGGCTCTTCAACATGTAGAAGCCAGGTAGAAGAAGAAGACCCCACGAGGGCAAGATTCTGGATACAGTGCCCGGCACACACTATGTGCTCAGTAAATTTTTTATTGACTGTATAAGTGAACTCAGATTCCAATTAACTAGAACCTTCCACTTTTAACATACATCACGGCACTGTAACATCCCACCTGTCAATCATTTCTCCCTGTCTCTCTTTCTCATCCTGCCTCTCCTCTTTTCTTCTGCCTTCTTGCCCTCTTCTCTCACCATCAGGGGCACCCAGGCACCCCTACCATACTTGAACAGTGCTTATCTGCTTACAGCTCTGGGTGAAACTGGTTGATGATCCTGCGAACTAGTCAATACATATCCTTCTTTTTTGTCTCTTCAGTTTGTTTCAAAATGTGCTAGTGACACTTGTTCCTATGGAACCTCGCCCGCATCATGAACTATTTCTTAAGTCAGTTAATGCTATTTTGACTTCTATTCCTACCCTCTTACAACCTGGTGTCATCTGTGATTTAATTAGGAAGTTCTCAGTTACATCACTGGGGTAAAGATAGAGATGTTCAGCACCGGCTCCAGCTCTGACAAGAGTGAGATCATGCGGGATACTTCCGGGTTGAGGCTGAGTCATCGATAAGCCACACTTTGAGTGATATTATTCAGCTCTCGGTACCTGCCCCTTAGAAATAAGTCTTTCTTTTCTTTCTTTCTTTCTTTCTTTCTTTCTTTCTTTCTTTCTTTCTTTCTTTCCTTCTTTCTTTTTCTTTCTTTCTTTCTTTCTTTCTTTCTTTCTTTCTTTCTTTCTTTCTTAATAGTTATTTATTTTTCAGAGAGAGAGAGGGAGAGAGAGCGAGGAGGGGAGGGGCAGAGAGAGGGGGACAGAGGATCCGAAGTGGGCTCTGTGCTGACAGTAGAGAGCCCGATGCGGGGTTGGAACTCACGAACTATGAGATCATGGCCTGAGCTGGCGTTGCACGCTTAACTGACTGAGCCACCTAGGCACCCGTCTCTTCTTTCTTTCTATCTCGCCGATGAAAAGTCACTGGCAGTGGAATCTGAGGTCATACTCCACCACGGAGAGATTGTATCTCTCGCTCATTCCTTATCTGCATGGCCTATCTATTTATCAAAGAAAATTAAATCGGTCTGCCGAGATTCGATCTTCAAATACCATTGAGGTGAGTGCAAATTGATTGTGTGCTGTTGCGGGACTCATTTTCTACTTGTGGGAAGGACTTGTGCCATGGCTTGCTAGGGAGCTGTGTAGGACAGGGCAAGCAAAATCAGAGAGATCTAACAAGACTTGAGGCCATGCTTTGCACCAGGTAGAATGCCAGGTGCTTTGCGAGGATTTGCTTGCTTATTATTCACAACAGCTCAGAGAGGTTGGTATGATAATTCTTGTTTTCCACATAAGGAAACTGAGGCCCAGGAGGCAGAGTATCTCGTACAAAGCCATACAGCTGGTTGGTGGCAGAGGTGGCACGTGAACTCCAGTCATTCCTGTGGACCCCCAGCAGTTATAAATGGGTGATACCTTGGACAATAGTGCATTCTGGGAAAGACTTTTAAACTCCTCAGGCTTCAGATGTTACCTGGGTACAAATGACTGCAAAATTTGTAACTCTGCCTTCTGAGATCCAGTTCCCATCTCCACCTGCCTCCTGGACGCTTCCACCTGGACCTGATGCCAAGAACTATGGCTCAGCACGGAAACTCGAACAATCACCATCCCTTGGGGACCCAGGGCCCCTCCCCCTCTCATCGCTGTCCTGTGTTTCTCAGGTAGCACCACATTTTTTCAGCCTTCTCAAGATCTGAGTTATGTTAAGCCCCTCCCTGGAGATTCTTGCTCTAAAATAGTTTTTGCCTCATTTCTCATTTTCCGTCTCCACCACCCTTTTAGCCTTTGTTGCCTCGGGCTTAGATTATTGCAACAGCGAAATACCTCTTTTATTAGCTGTCACGGCTTAGACACTACCTACTCAAGGCAGTTCCTTAAAAGTCAATTTTGGGGGCGCCTGGGTGGCCCTGTCGGTTGAGCGTCCGACTTCAGCTCAGGTCATGATCTCACAGTCCGTGAGTTCGAGCCCTGCGTCAGGCTCTGTGCTGACAGCTCGGAGCCTGGAGCCTGCTTCACATTCTGTGTCTCCCTCTCTCTCTGTCCCTCCCCCATTCATGCTCTGTCTCTCTCTGGATCAAAAACAAATAAACATTTTTAAAAAAATTTAAGAAAAAAAGTCAATTTTGTCCACATATTGAAATTACCTGGGAATGTAAAAAGTACTAAGAACTATCTAGAGGTTGGGGTCTCACCTTTCCAGCATTACAGCGGCCTCATCAGGATTATTTGTATCTCTGAGACCAGCGATGTTGTCCTAAGGCTCTGAGGATCGAATGTAGTCTCCAGGAAGGGTAACTCTAGCCCTACTCCTGTCTAAACTTTGGCCCGACACACACAGCAGAGAAGAAGGCACAGGACAGTTTGTGACAAGAAGCCCAGGTGGGCTGGTGGACGCCAACTTGTAACCAGGACTATGGAGCAGTTGTCGTCCCACAATATTCCACATCAGCCGGAGAAAATCTGTGTTTGGGTTAAAGTTCTTCCCTGACCGTCCCCACTGATGGCTGTCTTCCCCTCGGTACTCCCGGGGGACCTCTAGACAAGTCATTTGTACCACCTTGTGACACCTCTTTTGTTGTTATTTTCATGCATTTACAACACCCACGCTATGAACTCCTTTAGGACGAGGCTTACACTTTGTCTTTTGTCTGGGGTGTTTCCAGGCCTAATAATTCTAATGGTTCAGCACCTTTGGGAGCCTGCCGGGGAAACTGTGGAGTGGGCCTGGGGTAAAGATAAGGCAGCATCTCGCAACTTGTACACAACACCTGCATATAGCCACAGCCTTCTGACACAAGTATACTCCTAGGAAGAATTATTGTCCACAAAGCAAAACCTGACTCTGTTCAAGCTTCTGGCTCTAACTACCAGTTTACGGGAAGGAAGGAGATAGGGGAACATGCTAAATGATACCACAGGAATGCAACTCGCAAGATCCAGACTGCGGGAAACCCTGTGGGACACAACGACCCAGTTTCTTCAACAAATCAATTGCAAGGAAAAGCAACAATGTGGAGGGCAACCCTACATATTAAAAGAGACTTAAACACTATACTCACCCATTGAAATATATGTTTCATTTGCTTCCTTATTCAAACAAACTATAAAAAAATATTTCAGACAATTAGAGAAATTTGACTTGGTTAGGGAATCATCGTTCCAGGTATGCTAATGATGTGGTTCTGTTTTTTGAAAGGGTCTTTATTTTTATGAGGAGGCTGGATGGCTCAGTTAGTTAAGTGTCCAACTTTGGCTCAGGTCATGATCTCATGGCTCGTGAGTTTGAGCCCTGCATTAGACTCTGTGCTGACAGCCCTGAGCCTTCTTTGGATTCTCTGTCTCCCTCTGTCTCTGCCCCTCTCCTATGTGCTCTCTCACTCTCAAAACGAAAGAAAGAAAGAAAGAAAGAAAGAAAGAAAGAAAGAAAGAAAGATAATAAAATAAATAAATAAACTTTTTTTTTTAAAGAAAGGGTCTTTATCTTTTAGAGATGCATACTGAAATATTTTAGAGAAAAATGATACTAGATGTTTGCTTTGGGATAACAGTATGTGTGGAGGGGAGTGGACAGAGTAGAGGCTAAGACTCACCAAGGACTGTCAGCCATGGAAGCTGGATAGGTGCAGAGAAGGTCCTTGTCTAATCTCTTTTTTGCTTATGTTTAAAATGTTCATAATAAAAAGGTGGGGGGGGGGGACTAGAAGAAGGGAAAATCACTGGCCAGCCAAACGTAACCCATGACAGACAGAGAAGGGTTTAACCATGGATCCGCTGAAGTTCAACATCAGGACCTCTCACTACATAGGCCTCTTCCAAGAGAATGTCGTATTCATGATTTTTCTTACAAAGTGCTCCCCAAATCGTAAAAGTTTCAGGCATCGCAAAAGTTAGACCTACCCCTAATGGCAGGCAGCCGGCTGACTCTCATTTTAGGCATTTCGTAAGTGCTCACCAATATGCTTTTTAAAAACACTTAATGAAGATTTTCAAACGTACACAAAGTAGGCACAACATATAATGAAGCTCATGTTCCCTCCCCCAGTTCAAGTTATGAATGTTGTACTATATTTGCTTCATATTTTCCTATCTCTCTCCTCCTCCTCCTCCTTTTTTACCCTTGAATAGTTCTGCATGTTTCTTCATTTTCTTTCATAACCACAATATCATTATCACATCCAGCAAAATTAACGATACTTCTTCCACATTATCTAAGACACAACCAATTTCCCCAGTTGTCTCAGAATGACTGGATCTTCAGCAAAGATCTCTAATCAATGTCAGAGAGAGGACATCAGAGCCATTCATGAACTGTGTGCCTTTTTGTGTTGAATGTTAAAGTCACATTTTCCCCACCATCGCAGGTGGCATGGTATGGAAATATTGACCGAGCCTGCCCTTTTTTGTAAAATCTGGTTGTGCTTGTACAGTCAAAATCATTGTATTTAACGATGGCCACTGAGGGTGAGTGGACAAGATATCAGCATGTTAGCTAGAAGAGCTTATTTAAAATATGAATAAAACAACCTCTGTATTTGCAATGTGCTCCTTGTTTCTACAGATAATAGCCAGCATTCTGCCTTTAGCCGTGACCTTTATTTTTCCCCTTGCCGCTCTGTAATTGTTTCGTGTGTGCTTTGCATCCTATTGCTATGGACCAAACTGTGTCTCGCCAAATTCGTACTTTGAAGTCCTGAACCCAAACACGACTCGAGGGGGAGATGGGGCCTTGGAGGTAATTAAGGACATAGGGATGGAGACCTAATTTGATAGGACAAGTGTCCTTATAAAAAGCAGAAGAAATATTAGCAATCCTCACTCCTTCCCCCTTCCCCTGCACAGGGGAAAGGCCATGGGAGAACACAGGGGGAAGGCAGCCAGCTACAAGCCAACAAGTGAGCTCTCACCGGACCCCAACCCTTCCGGCACTTGATCTTGGACTTCTCGGCCTCCAGAACTGTGAGAAAATAAATGTCTATTGTGTAAGACTCCCAGTCTATGGTTTGTTTGTTTTTTTTTTAATTTTTTTTTTTAACGTTTACTTATTTTTGAGACAGAGAGAGACAGAGCGTGAACGGGGGAGGGTCAGAGAGAGGGAGACACAGAATCCGAAACAGGCTCCAGGCTCTGAGCCATCAGCACAGAGCCTGACGCGGGGCTCGAACTCACGGACCGCGAGATCGTGACCTGAGCCGAAGTCGGCCGCTTAACCGACTGAGCCACCCAGGAGCCCCCACTCTATGGTTTTTTGGATACGGTAGCCTGATAAGACCAATGTACTATGTAGACTATACTATGTAGAATAGAATGCACGACATACAGTGTGCAAAGCATACTTCATTTTAATAGTTTACCAGGCATAACAAGGTTAAGGACCAATACATTGCAGGCGGGTGCATGAGTGCACACACCCCCCCCCCCCCACGTCCTCAGATAAAGGGCAATGAGGAAGAGGGAGGGGAAATACTCATCAGATTTGAAATGAGTGGGTCTTTAGGGACCTTATTAAGAACACGGCTTCTGTGGCACACACAGATAAAATACACCCTGGGAATTAGCTAGAAGTGAATTGACTTGTACTTGGACACTTTAGGAGGTCGTATTAGAAGGGGAGGAACATGTAGGGTCAATGTCAATTCTGGGCGGTATGTGCCTGTTTTAAGGGGAGTGAATAAATGCATAGGGAGCAATAAATGAGAGATACTAGATGTGGAAAGAATGTCGTGAAATCATCTGGTCCGATGGTTGAAGGTGGGAATGAACGCTGTGAAGAAGACAGTCACTGAGTTCAGAGTAGAGAAGGGGGCTGTCCCCCAGGATGGGTGCAATCCTGGTCCTTCAGAGAAAGGTGTAAGGCAAGGTCATGATTTTCGAGGTGGATGAAATTCACGTGACAGTGGTAGTGGTGATGGGGAGCACTCATATGACTTTAATCATTTCCAAAGATGAGTTCAGTGAAGAAGTGGCTGGAATGTAGGAGGAGGTGACTGTGTGCAGTGAGAGTTGGAATGAAAGAGGGGACGAGTCTTCCTGACTTCTTTGACTAGGACGACAAATTTACGCTCCAAACGGGGAACAACAGGCGTAACCCTGGCAAGTTGGGAAAAAGGCACCTGCCACGGAGCCTCGGTTTTCTGGTTGGAGATTTAAGGGTTCTCCAACTGTTTGCAGCGTGGAGGGGCAATTGTCCTCTCCCTTTCAGGAGCCACGGAGGAAATGTGAGCTTCTCAGGGCTGCTGTGGGAGCAGTGAGCCAGTTCCCCTTTGAAACGGAAGAAGCAGGAGAGACCCTTGCCCTTGGACAACATTAGTGATTCTGGCAGCTGAGGCTGAGTTTGATTCTCTTTTGTGATACAGGATCTGAGAGAGAAGCGTTAGTGTATGGGCTCCTCGAACAAAGGAATTATCTCTCCCCCAGCTGGTGCCAGCAAAATAACTCCCTAAAAAGTGTGGCAAAATACTTGCCCCAGAGCCCCTAAGTTTGGAAATTAACAGCGTATTAAGCAATCCTTAATTTCTTGAACTGTTCTTTTAAAAAATCTCCTGAGTTTAGAATCGATTCCCCTTGTTTACAAATTAGACTTCAGAAAAGCGTGGAGGAAGAATTTTTGCTACTGGTATTCAAGAAGTTCACACGTGACTGTCAAGAATTTTGAAGGGACCAAGATCTTACACTACATCACACTTAAAAGTTAGCCTGCTACAGTCTCACCAGTATCCACTGGTGAAGACAAGAGTCTGCTGGGTCAGAGAAGGACAGTTTATTACTCGCGGCCAGACCGGGGGACAGACCATCAGCCTTGTTCTTTATACTGATTCCCCAAACCTCAATTTCCAGAGAACAATGCAAAGAGGGCTGGATTATACCTGCATATGCAGTGGGTTGCATTTCAGGAGAGGAATCCTGAGGTTCAGAAGCCCGAATCTTTTATAAAGGGCAGTAAGCATATGCGCCCTTTGCTTCAGAGGTAGACATTATCTCTATCTTCCAAGGATACAAGCAAGCCTGCGTTTTGCTCCAGAAGGAGACACTGTCTCTTTTCCTCAAGGCTGGCCATTACATAAACGTCCCTCAAAAGAAATTCCAGAATAAGGGGTGGTTAGTTTTTCTACACAAGATGTGCAGAAATTTGAAAAATCTATGCAGGGTGGTAGCCGTACAGCAATAGATTCTTTTTTAAAAATGTTTATTTTTGAGAGAAAGAGAGTGGGGGAGGGGCAGAGAGAGGGAGAGAGAGAATCCTGAGCAGGCTCCACGCCATAAGCGCAGAGTCCGACGTGGGGCTCGAACTCATGAACCGTGAAATGACCTGAGCCGAGATCAAGAGTTGGACGCTTAAATGAGCCACCCAGGCACCCTGAAGAGTTTTCTTAATACCTTGTCATTAGTGATGTCCTTGGACCAGAGAAACTTCTTAAACGCTGTGGGGGGTCGCTCTACACCATTGCCTCTGCTTTAATTGTTTCTAACCTTGGTATCACAATTCCCTGTGGCTTAAAAATCTTTTTTCATGCATCTGTCCAGATAACTACCTGCCAGCACCTCTTCCCCACCCACTGGACTCAGTGCTGTCTTCTTTCTTTCTACTCCCAGGCTTTTAGATTCTGGCCATCCTGGGTTTCACCTCATTGGCTTTTGCCTACAAGATCTATACAAAGAAGACAAAATAACTCCACTCCTGAAAGGTATGGCCATTGTCTCATCGTATAAAGCTAGGAGGAATCTGAAAAGCTATCTAACCCTACCTGCTCATTTTACAGATGTTAGGGGGTGGGGGTCTGTGGTCAAATGAATACAGGAAATACTAAGTTAAAAAAGTCTAACAGGTGCAACTACTTTGGAGAACTGTTTGGCAGTTTTTATAAAGTTAAATGTGTCTGCCCTCTGGCCTAACAATTCCTCTCTTAAGGATTTACCCAAGAAAAATGAAAACATATGGCCCCAAACATTCTTGCACAAGAATGTTCATACCTGCCCTATTCATGACGGTCAAAACTTGGAGACAACCCAAATGTCCATTGAAAGGAGAATGGACAAAAAATCATGAATGAATGAACTACTGATACCCACAACAGCATTGATGAAACTCAAAAATCTCATACTGAGCAAAAGAAGTCAGGTCCTACCCCCCAAAATCTATGCAACATGATTTGGGTTTTTTGTTTTTTTTTTTTTACGTCTAAGAAGTATATGGACTTTAGTGATGAGAAGTCAGATACTGGCTGTTGCTGAACAGGGACAGGGGATTTACAGAAATGGGGACATTTTCTGGGGTGATGGAAATGTTTTATATCGTGCTTTGGCTGGTGGAAGATTTAAATATTCAGTTCTCAAAACTCATTGAACTGAACACTTAACGGTCTATGCATATGTTAATTATACCTCAGTTAAATCTTTTAAAAAGTAAAACATATTTCTTTACTAAGGGACTTTGAAGTAAAACATATTTCTTTACTAAAGGCTTGTTAATCAAGCAAATATACATTGTACATCTTTAAGAAGGAGATACAGTATACAGAGTGTTTCTTAAACATATTTGAACACCAATCACTTTTTTATAATAAAAATCTTCGACACATATGTGCGTTTATTTCCCCAATTTTTTTTAAGTTTATTTATTTTGAGAGAGGCAGAGACAGCATGAGCGGGGGAGGCGCAGAGAGAGAGGGAGAGAGAGAGAGAATCCCAAACAGGCCCCGCACTGTCAGCACGGAGCCCAATATGGGGCTCGAACACGTGACACCGTGAGATCATGACCTGAGCCGAAATCAAGAGTTGGACAGTGTCACTGACTGAGCCACCCAGGTGCCCCTGAAGACCAGTTGCTTTTGGAAGGAACAACAGGGAACAGAAAATGCCTTAGAGGATGTTTTGGGTTGCACGTTGAGCGTAGAGTATTTCACTGTGCGGTTTTCTGTTCCTTATTTCCTTCCTTCTGCTCGACATAGAGATGGACCTCTCATGCCAATCCGTCGGGGCAGGATGGTGAGCCACCTGCGGTGACCCAGCTTTCCTGTCTTCCTGTTGCCAGCTCGGGTCCTTCAGTTGGCACCCTCGTCTGTCCCAGGCCATTGGATCACCACAGCCCATTGCCTTCAACGGCAAGAGACACAGTTGAACGGGGAACGGGGCGGAGCATGGCCATCTGATGTGTTCGCAGGACGTTGCCCATATCAGTCACAGAGTTCATTTATTCGGTCACGGAGGCATCCATTCACTGGTTGGCAACCTAGTTAGAGGAGCGCCTCTATGTGTCTGTCATTGTGCAGGTCTCTGGAGACATAAAACTTAGTAAAGCACACTTCCTGTCTTACGTGGGGGGAAGGGCAGAGGAGAGAGCCACACGCACACGACTTTTAAATGATGCAAAACTGCAGTGTTGGTGCTAAAGGTCTCGTCTTTATCTTGTTCCTTCCCCTGCAGACACGCGGATTCCCTTTCCCTTCTACGGGGCTGCCAAAGGCAAAAATAACAATACCAACCACCTGATGCCAAGGGAGAATTATTGCTTCGACCGAAAGGTTATCTGTTATAAAGGAAGTAGTCTACGTGTCCGCAAAGTGGTAGAATGGTACAGAGGCTCCAGGACCTGCTGGGGATTTGCTGCACCTTTGTGGGTGCGGCAGCTAGGAAGGAAACTCAGAAGCGGGTGCTCCCATGAGGAGTCCAGTGGGTTTTTTTTCTTGTTTGTGAGGAGGTTTGAAGGGAGGTCGGCTTTACAGTTTTTGGAGAACAAGAGGGCTGTACCACAGAATGACTCACTTTTTACTCATTGTTCAGCTCGAGCACGTAACATTCTCTGTGCTTGAGCTGGTAGTGGGGCCGGTGCAGAGGTCAATTCAGGTATTAGTTGCACGCAAGGGCGGCAGGAACAGCCTGATATTGACCATGGCCGTGACGCAGAGATGACCCTCACAAGCACGCATCCAAGGGAGATGGTGAAGCTTAGAGTGTCCCTCAAAGACTCGAAATTTCGTAGGGACCAACGTCTCGATTTGTCCACTTAAGAAAATTTAGTAGGTGGCAACACCGACTCCGTGTATGTGGCTGTAGTGGTGTGTGCATTTTACTATACGCAGAGATTTGTGTAAGCACCATCACAATCAGCATACACACATCTGTGTCAGCCCAGGATTCCCTCGTGCTCTCCCACCTTATTCACACCCTCATCCCACCCCCGGCTCCTGGAAACTACTGATCCATCCTCCAGAACCATAGTTCTAGCTTTCTGGAAGTATCATATAAATGAAACTGGTATAGTACATAACCTTTGAGTCCAGCTTCCTGCATGCAGGGTAATTTTGTGTGAAGATCTTCCTTCCTTCCTTCCTTCCTTCCTTCCTTCCTTCCTTCCTTCCTTCCTTCCTTCCTTCCTCCTTCTCCTTCTTCTCTCTCCTTCCTTCCTTCCTTCCTTCCTCCTTCTCCTTCTTCTCTCTCCTTCCTTCCTTCCTTCCTTCCTTCCTTCCTTCCTTTCTTCCTCCCTCCCTCCCTTCCTTCTTTCCTTCCTTTGGTCTTTCCTTCTTTCCTCCCTTCCTTCCTTCCTTCTTTCTTCCCTCCCTTCCTTCTTTCCTTCCTTCGGTCTTTCCTTCTTTCCTCCCTTCCTTCCTTCCTTCCTTCCTTCCTTCCTCCCTCCCTCCCTTCCTTCCTTCCTCCCTCCCTTCCTTCTTTCCTTCCTTCAGTCTTTCCTTCTTTCCTTCCTTCCTTCCTCCCTCCCTTCTTTCTTTCCTTCCTTCAGTCTTTCCTTCTTTCCTTCCTTCCTTCCCTCCCTCCCTCCCTCCCTCCCTCCTTTCCTTCCTTCCTTCCTTCCTTCTCTCCCTCCTTTCTTTCTTTCTTTCTTTCTTTCTTTCTTTCTTTCTTTCTTTCTTTCTTTCCTCTCTACACCCAACATGGGGCTCAAACTCACAACCCCAAAATCAAGAGTCGCACCCTCTACTAACTGAGGCAGCCAGGTGCCACTGTCTGAAGATCTTTCTTTATCAGTTCTCCTAGAGCGTGTCTGCTGTCAAAAAAACCCTCTTAATTTTTCATTCATCTGAGGATGCGTTAATTAATTAATTAATTAATTTTTTAATGTTTATTTTTTGAGAAAGAAAGACAGAGCATGAGCAGGGCAGGGGCAGACAGAGAGGGAGATGCAGCATCCGAAGCAGGCTCCAGGCTCCGAGCTGTCAGCACAGAGCCCGAAGTGGGGCTCGAACCCATGAACTGTGAGATCATGACTTGAGGCGGAGTCAGACACTTAAACTCCTGAGCCACCCAGGCGCCCTGTGAATGCTTTTGTTGTTGTTGTTGTTGTTGTTTTACCTTTGTTCCTGAAAGCTATTGTCTTGGGATATAGAATGCTGGTGGATGCCAATTGCTTTTCTTCCAGCACATTCACATTGCTCTTCAGCTGCCTTCTCACCCCCGACGGTTTCCGGCTTCTGGTTCCAGATGAGAATTCCACAGCCGTTTATTTGATTGTTGCTCCCCCATAAATAATACGTTGCCTTTTCTCAGATTGTTTTCATGATTTTTGTTTGTTTTTAGTTTTTAGCAGTTTGATTATGATGTGTCTGGGCATGTATTTCTCGGGTGTATCCTACTCGAGATTTGCTGAACTTCTTGAATTTACAGGTTTATGCCTTTTGCTAAATTTGGGAAGTTTTATTTTATTTTATTTTTTTTTTTTTCAATATATGAAGTTTATTGTCAAATTGGTTTCCATACAACACCCAGTGCTCATCCCAAAAGGTGCCCTCCTCGATACCCATCACCCACCCTCCCCTCCCTCCCACCCCCCATCAACCCTCAGTTTGTTCTCAGTTTTTAAGAGTCTCTTATGCTTTGGCTCTCTCCCACTCTAACCTCTTTTTTTCTTTTCCTTCCCCTCCCCCATGGGTTTCTGTTAAGTTTCTCAGGATCCACATAAGAGTGAAACCATATGGTATCTGTCTTTCTCTGTATGGCTTATTTCACTTAGCGTAACCCTCTCCAGTTCCATCCACGTTGCTACAAAGGGCCAGATTTCATTCTTTCTCATTGCCACGTAGTACTCCATTGTGTATAGAAACCACAATTTCTTTACCCATTCATCAGTTGATGGACATTTAGGCTCCTTCCATAATTCGGCTATTGTTGAAAGTGCTGCTATAAACATTGGGGTACAAGTGCCCCTATGCATCAGTACTCCTGTATCCCTTGGATAAATTCCTAGCAGTGCTATTGCTGGGTCATAGGGTAGTTCTATTTTTAATTTTCTGAGGAACCTCCACACTGCTTTCCAGAGTGGCTGCACCAATTTGCATTCCCACCAACAGTGCAAGAGGGTTTCCGTTTCTCCACATCCTCTCCAGCATCTATAGTCTCCTGATTTGTTCATTTTGGCCACTCTGACTGGCGTGAGGTGATATCTGAGTGTGGTTTTGATTTGTATTTCCCTGATGAGGAGTGACGTTGAGCATCTTTTCATGAAAATTTGGGAAGTTTTAAAGAAAGACATTTCTCAAGTATTTTTCTACATCAGACTCTTTCTTCTGTCCTTCTGGGACTCTGATGACACAAGTATGAGACTTTGTATAATTGTTCCACAGGACCCTGAAGTTGTATTCTTTCTTTTTCAATCTCTATTCTCTCTTGTTAAGATGGGAGCATTTCTATTGCTCTGTCTTCAAGTTGACTGACTCTTCCCTCTGTTATGTCCATTCTGCTTTTGAGCCCAATCAGTGAGTTTTAAACTTTTGTTATTTTATTTTCAGTTCTATAATATCTGTTTGAGGTGTTTGTTTTGTTTTGTCTTGTTATTTTTTGCAGATCCTTTCTAGAATGTTTATTTTTCCTTGGACCATTCTTTATAATAGTTGCTTTAAAATCTTTATCAGATAAGTTTCACATCTGTATCATCTTGGCATTGACATCCATCAATTGTATTTTCCCATGTGAGTTGAGATTTTCCTGGTTTATATGCCAAGAATTTTTGGATCATTTCATGGACTTTTTTTTTTTTTTTTTTAGTATTAATGTTCACATATTCAATAGCAGCTTTTTTTCTTCTTAAAGATTTTATTTTAAGTAATCTCTACACCCAACATGGGGTTCGAACTTACAACTCTGAGAACAAGAGTTGCACGCTCTACCAACTGAGCCATCCAGGCACCTCTATTCAACAGTAGCTTAAAAATAAGTATTACTACATTCAAAATGCTTCCAAACTGAATCTATAAATGGTAATATAAATTTAAAAACAGAAACTTAAAGTAAATAAATTTAACATTACATATCATGGACATTTTGAGTATTATGTTACGAGATACTTGATCTTATTTAATTATTTAATTATTTATTTATTTAATTTCTGAGGGAGAAAGAGACAGAGGGAGACAGAGCCCAAGTGGGAGTGGGGCAGAGCGAGAGGGAGATACAGAATCCCAAGCAGGCTCCAGGCTCTGAGCGGTCAGCACAGAGCCCGACGCGGGGCTCAAACTCACACACCTTGAGATCATGACCTGAGCCGAAGTCGGACGCTCAGCCAACTGAGCTACCCAGGTGCCCCAATACTGGATCTTACGTAAATCCTGCAGAGAATGTTGATTTTTTTTTTTTTTTTTTTTTTTTTTTAAGCAGACAATTGACACAGTCGGGCTTAGGCGGCAAGTTCTGACCAGATTTCTGTGGGTTGTGGTTCCACCATCAGTTCCATTTGCAAAGTCTTTGCGGTAGTGTTTAGATTTCTCCTGAGCGCCCACCATCTCACGGTCAGTCTCGGATCCGGATGGTGGCATATCTGTTAGTTCAGTTCTCAGACTCTTTGTATGCTGTATGTGATCAAATCTAAGCGTGCGTAGCTTGGGGTGAGACCCCCCTCCAAATTAGCAAAGAACTTTATGGGGTTGTTTTTTCCAAACTCCTTTCTCTCCCTGATCTCCCTGTATTTTCCAGTTTCCTGCAGGTTCTCCTTTGGGTTCATCCATCTAGAAAGCTGCTGTTTTATTTAATCTACTCTGTGCCATTCCTGTGACTCTCCCATGTCCTGGGCCAAGTGGTGGGTACACACGGAGAGGAAAAGAGCATGGTCCTTGGACCACCCCTCCTTTAACTGGAGAGGAAGGTTCCCCTTCGTTGGCATTTTCTATGCCGTGGACCTTCCGTGCTGCCGCTGTCACTGCCAGAAGACTTCTTTCTCACATCTTGAACCTGAGCTAGTAGGCTTCTACTCAGTTCTCTCTGTCCACACGGGTGTCTCCTTTTGGGGTTCAGTCTGCCTTGAGTCCTGTCTAGGGGACACCAAAGGGGAAAAAAACATTAAGTCCACAGCCAGTTTAAAGGTTCTTTGAATTCTTGTTTTCTTCCCCAGATGACCGGCTACTCTTTTCTTTCTTTCTTTCTTTCTTTCTTTCTTTCTTTCTTTCTTTCTTTCTTTATTTATTTTTTAACGTTTATTTATTTTTGAGACAGGGAGAGACAGAGCATGAACAGGGGAGGGTCAGAGAGAGAGGGAGACACAGAATCTGAAGCAGGCTCCAGGCTCTGAGCTGTCAGCACAGAGCCCGACGCGGGGCTCGAACTCACAGACCGCGAGATCATGACCTGAGCCGAAGTCGGCCGCTTAACCGACTGAGCCACCCAGGCACCCCTACTCTTTCCTTTTTAAAAAGACCTCATAGAGCTGCTCCGTGCATTGTGTCCATCTATTCTAGCTGCGTTCAATGGGAGAAGCAGGGTGGAGTGTGTTTATTCTGCTTTATCCCAAAATAGAACCTGTGCGTTGACTCTGGCTGGGCAATTTCTCCCCTATCCTTTGGTCTGAGGCCTGGGGCCCCTTTCCTAGTCACAAAGGTAGAATGGATACTTCATTGTAGGCATTTGTGATGGCAATTGTCAAATATGTGAGTTTGTCTGTTTGCGTGTATATGGATGCTAATTAAGTGCTGAAGAAAACCACAAAAGGGGTCGAATCCTTTTCCCAGACGGAAGTGGAGGTCACCGTGCTCTTATCTCTTGCCACTGCTGATGGGAGCAGAGCCCCGCCTGTACTGCCGGTAACAGAGGGTCTGCAGCTCTATTCCTAATGGCTTTGGGGCACACCGAATGTTCTAGAAGTGGAGCTGTCAGCCCTATATCTCTTTGCAGGTCCCCTTGAAACCTTTTCTTCCCTTCTCCATTGATCCATTTTTTTCTGCCAGCCCCTTTGACGGAGTGACGTGACGTTAGGAAAGAAGGATTGGAGCCAAACAACAGAAGGGGGCGGTGGAGTGTTTATACGAAGAAATGAGGTTCTTACGTGTTGTGTGTGTTGTGATCCAGGCTGGGGCAGTCTTTGGTGGGGAAAAAAGCTGTAGTGCAGAAAAGTCTTAACTAATAAAGATATAGTTGTTCTTGCCAATGTCACCCAAGGGATAAACAGCCTGCCCGCCATAAAATCTCATTAGTCCTGCCAGGCAAGTGAAGAAATGTAAAGATTTGTGGCCCCGGTCTAACTAAGCCATTATCCCAAGAATGTCTCAGCGATGCGTTGCGGGTCTATTTGAGGATTTCAATTTACCTGTAGTAGGTTTGCTTTCTTTTCTTGTACCGGAGAAAAACATTCAGCCCGTTTTACTGTTTTGGATTTCTTTTCGGTGGGCTGAAACTGTCATAGCGCTCCCTTCCAAAAAAGTAAAAATACCAAGCACTTGCCTGTCTCGCCCCCTCGCCCCCCCCCCCAACACACACGATCGTCAAGGTGATTTCCGTTTATGGAGGGGCAGGGGTCAGTTTGGTGGGTGGACAGGTTGAACGAGACGGTTGAAGGGGTTGTGAATCCATCTGTGGTTGAAAAACATGCTGGGAGTCTAAGAAACGCTCAGAGAGTCTCTGAAAAAGACATTCATCATAAGGATTGTAATATTTCCCTTTTTTAATGTATTTGGCGCGCATAAGGAACATGAAATCTGGCGAGGCATGTTTGCTCAGTGCCCCCGGCTGCACGCTAAGTGAGTGCCAGGCGTCCACCAAAACCCTGCTCGTGAAGACGAGATGGCCCTCGTGGGCGGTGCTGTCTGAGCCTGCACTCAAGTCACCAGGTCAGAGGGCTCAGGTCAGTCTTCAGCCTCACGGGTCCCTCGCTTCCCACATTCAACGGGTCGATCCTATTTCCAAAAGGTCCCTCAGGTTTCCCTTGTTTGCTTTGTTCCACTCTTGCTGTGCTTTATCAGCTATAACTATAAATCCCTGGACGGCAGCAATTTCCTCCTAACCGATCTCCAGGGAAGTCACCTATCTGATCACGTATCAAAGTTCCTTCATGATTCTTTTTTTTTTTTTTTTAATGTTTATTTAGTTTGGAGAGAGAAAGGGAGAGCGTGAGCTGGGGAGGGGCAGAGAGAGAGGAAGACAGAGGATCCGAAGCGGGCTCTGTGCTCACAGCAGCGAGCTCCCTTTGGGGCTTGAGCTCACAAACCACGAGATCGTGACCTGAGCTGAGGTCAGACGCTCAACCTACCGAGCCACCCAGGCGCCCCTCATGGTTTGTCACTATGTCCAGAATAAAGCCTAAGCTCTTCACACATTATCCTGGTCTAAGTGTCAGCCCCGGCTTCTTCCTTTTTAATGTCTGTCTGCTACTGGACGTAGAGTATTCGTCGCTTTCTGGGAAGGCTGCCCTATTTCCCACCCCCATGACTTTGTTCGTGCCCTTCTTCTGTTTGTGATTCTTATTTCCCTTTCCCTTCCTAAAAATCAGATTTGTCCTTTAATACCGAGCTCAGATGCTGTCTCCTTGGTGTGGCTAGTCAGTGGTTATAGCTGCCCTCTCTATGCTTCTGTAGAACTTCATTTAGGTATAATTCATTCACTCGTTCATTCATTCAATTATTCATATGATGTATTCATTAAACACTACTTTGTTATGGGGCAATAAACCAGCTGCTGAGCCCGCAAAAGGTAAGACATCACTCCTGTCCTTAAGGGATGTAGTCCAATGGAGAGAGAAATTGGAGTATAAACATACGCTATGAGAGTGGCGCCTGGGTGGCTCATTCAGTGAAGCATCCGACTCATAATTTCGGCTCAGGTCATGATCTCACGGTTCGTGGGATTGAGCTCTGTCTTGGGCTCTGTGCTGACAGCTTGAAGCGTGCTTGGGATTCTCCCTCTCTCCCCCTCTCTCTCTGCCCCTGCTTGCACTGTCTCTCTCGCAAAATAAATAAATAGGGGCACCTGGATGGCTCAGTCGGTTAAGCGTCCGACTCCAGCTCAGGTCGTGATCTCACGGTTTGTGAGTTCGAGCCCCGCGTCGGGCTCTGTGCCGACAGCTCGGAGCCTGGAGCCTGCTTCGGATTCTGTGTCTCCCTCTCTCTCTGCCCTTCCTCTGTTCACGGTCTGTCTCTCAAAAATAAATAGAAAGTTAAAAAAAAATGAATAAATATTTAAAAAATACAGAAAATATAATGGCTATAATGGATTTGTGTACAAAGGGAGTGAATCTGCCTGGGCGATTCTGAAAGAGCTTCCGGAGGACCAAGCATTTGAGCTGAGACTCATGGATAGAGAAGGCGGCCGTGGGGCGGGAGAGCCCACGCTCACAGCCCGGCACGCACCCTGTGAGAGGCGGCTGTAGGTGTGGTTGAACATGGCCTGCACGGGAGGTAGTGGACCTGACAACCACAGATAGCAAAGCAGAGGCCGAGCGACTCCAACACGGGGCTGGGGGTGGGGGGTGAGGGGAGTGTCTGCCATGATTAGATTCTAGGAGCCAAGTGTCTCGGAAGGCGCGTGCTTTTTAAGATGCATGAGAATGCCAATTTATGGCCAAGTCGGTTTGAACCATTTTTAATCTAAAGCGTGCTCTCACTCCCCCAAGTGATGGCGGCGTGAGGAAAAGAGCGAGGTGCGTGTTTCTCAGTGCTTGGGCCAGAATATAAATCAGGTCCTCCCCACTCACACCCTCTTCTTCCTCCTCTTCCTGGAGATTGCCGTAAGATAGTCCTAAAGGTACGCCAGTGTTGTGGAACGTTGACTGGAAAACCGTAAGTTCTAAAGCTCAAAAATAGTTAGGAGACTCTTCTGCCCGAAGAGGTATGTGACTATAAAACTATGCTTATTTTTCATTAGGTTTCTGCTCCCACCTGCTGTGTGGACCGCGGCATACAGGGACCCGGGCCCCTCCCACTCTGGTTCAGAAGGTGTTGGGTGGGGTTCGAGCAGCACACGCCCAGGTGACACTCCTGCTGCCCACCAGGAGACCACTCCAAGGGGGGGGGGGGGGCTCTACGTGTCACTGTCTCCATCATTAAATTCGACACAGAAAGCACCAAGCTGCGTGTGACTTGCCGAGTTCAAAGGCATTTTAAGAGGTTACCGCGACTAATCATCTCTTTAAACTACTACCCAGGGCACAACCGTATCTACTTCAATGGGGTGTTAAGAAAAAGCGGATGGTTGCAGTTTCATCAGAAATAAGAAGTTGGACGTTCTGCTTTTTCATTTTGTTAATCTTGCATAAGGGATGACCCCACGATACAATGTGAGGTATATTATCCCACACGTAACAAATGTCTAGCCTTCTGGACCAATAGCAAATACCTTGGGACTGGGGGCGCCCCGGTGGCTCAGTTGCTTGAGCGACCGACTCTTGATTTCGGCTCAGGTCATGATCTCATGGTTTGTGAGTTGGAGTCCTGAGTTGGGCTCTGCCCTAATAACACGGAGCCTGCCTGAGATCCTCTCTCTGCCTGTCTCCCTCTCTCTTTCTCTCTCTCTCTCTCAAAAAAAATAAATAAATAAAAAAAAAATAAAGACCTTGGGAGTAAAGTAACTAGTCAGTTGAGGTTTTTTTTTACTTGGCTTTCGATCTGTGATTGTCACTGTTTCGTATGTTCAGTAAACCTGCTTGTTTTTCTTTTCAACTTATCAAGGAATAATTTAGGTACGGTAAACTGCGTTCATTTAAAAAGTATACTTTTGTGACCTTTTTAACCTACGTTCTAATTTACTAATGACGTATTAATTTAAAAATATTCACTAACACAGGGGTGCCTGGGTGGCTCAGTTGGCTGAGCGTCTGACTTCAGCTCAGGTCACGATTTCACGGTTCGTGAGCTCGAAACCCACGTTGGGCTCTGTGCTGACAGCTCAGAGCCTGGAGCCTGCTTGGGATTCTGTGTCTCCCTCTCTCTCTACCTCTCCCCAGACTCATGCCGTCTCTTTGTCTCTCAAAAAGAAGTAAACGTTAAAAAATTCAAAGATAATTTCAAATAATTTAAAAAGCCCCGCACAATTGGGAATACCGTATAACCTTCAGAAGGAGCAAGAAATGACTACGATTTTGTCTTACTGTCTAGATAGAAGGGCAAGAGGGAGCACGTGGGAATTAGGATGAGACAGTCCACTAGGACACAAGAATAGCTTCCTGAGGCCACAGAGCCTTCACGCTCTAGTACCCAAGAAAGGGAGCTAGAGAATCCCCAGAGCCCAGACATGCCTGGAAAGCTCGGGAATGCATCTGAATTTGGCCTCCTGTGCTCGGATAACAAAGGCTGAGTCCAGGGAGCATTTAGGCTATGAGAATGGGGTGAAGGGGACAAATCTGTGTCGTATCTCTCATGCCTGTCACTTTGTGTTCTCAATGCCCCCACCTTGGTCCAGGACCTCATCACCTCATACCTAGGTGATTACTAAAAGTCGTCCAACTTTTCTCCCTGCTTCTGGTCTCTCCCCACGTGAACCCTATATCTGCGTCTGTGCCTCTTCCCAACTAACAAAACCTCGAGATCAGGGACCACATTGTAGAATACTTTCTGGATGTAGAATTGCTTGTAATAAAAAAACAATACCCTAAATGTGTAACTCGATGGCTTGTTGAGACGTTCCACATAAATATAAACCCACAAATCTGAAAACAATCCTTTGTTAGCCCATGTGTCTTGCTTTTTGTTTTTAAAATAGGTTAAATATTTTTACAGGCACTAAGGGAAAAGGAAAGTGCAGTGATAATAACAGCAATTGTTTTTTGAGTTCTTGCTGTGTGTCAGGCACCGTGAGTCTGGCTGGTACTATCGTTATCCCCACTATACAGCCAAGGAAACCAAGGCGCAAAGAGGTGAAGTCATTGCCAAGGTCAGACAGCTTGAGCCAGGCAGCTGAGCCTGGTGCCTGAGAGCTTCCTTAACCATAGCACCCACTGCATATCATTCCTATAAGGAGCATGTGAGATGTAGGCTGTGTTGAGGAATAAGTAACAGAATTGTAATTACAGCCCAGAGAAAAAGATCTTGAGATCAAGTTCAGGTTTATGCCTGACAGATGGTGAGATGGAGCCTATCTTCTGTACAGTGAAGGTGCTGTAACCTCACGAACTTGGGAGAAAGAAGGGATCATTATCTGTGGAGCCTATTTTTAGATACTTTCTCTTATGTCCTGATAAAGAAAATACAAAGTCTCCGGTTTGATTATTCTATGTTGGTATGACCTTAATTATTATGTTTTTAAGATCCTTGCCCAAAGTCTGTGCACTTTGCTGAGTTTTTCCTTAAAAATCTCCTTTTTGGACTTAGCAAATGCTCAGTCTTTTTCACTTCAATAGTTGGAAATTTTCCCTTGGGGGTCCTACGCTCTTTAAATATTTTTAGGTTGCCAGTTTTCTTCTGTTGGCTCTCCAGGAAGCCAATTTGGTTCCAAAGCCCCTGAGAGTAGCCTGGCTCCTTCTTTCGCACACCCATTGCATCACAATAAAATGCCGCCTAATTACTGCCTTTGTGGGGTCCCAGAGGCTGGGTATTTGTCTCCAGGCTATGCTGTGGACTATAAACTCTCCTCAGATGAGAGATAAACCGCTTCATTATTGAAATCTCCAGGTCTTGTAGCAGGAGTTTCCTCCTACCAAATCGTTTCCAGTCTTGGGAGAGAATCGATCAAACGAGACCATGTAATTCATCTCGAAGTAATTTCCAGTGGGATCAGCTTAAGAGAAATGTCCCTTGCTTGTGGTGCCCAGATCTAAAAGAGGGATTCTCCCCCAAATCGAATCCTTTTCTTGATTTTGCTTCCTCATTTCTGGTACGAGGAGGGAGTTCATAGGTGAGTAGTCCTTGACATGGGAACATACTGTGGAATGTTTTGGGGAGGCAGATTTTAGTAGAGAAACAGTGACGAGGGCGGGGGCTCTGTACTGCTTGGGCTGCTTTCTCCTGACAGTGGCTGTAGAAAGGAGGTCAGTTGCATAGGTGATGGAAGGGCCCTAGGATCTTTGTGCTTCAAGGTCCAACGCCTGGACCTCTTTCCCAAGCGACCCTCGGACCCACCCTGCTCAGGTACCGCCATCTCTGAAGCACATCCGTAGTCTCTACAGCAGTGCTTCCCGATCTTAGCTGCACACTGGAACCACTTGGGGACCGTCAAAAAATCCCGATGCCCAGTCCCGTCTCCACTGCCACCCACCCCCATTAAAATTTTCATTGGTCACGGTGGGGTCGAGGCAGGCGCGTATTTGACGTGCTCCGGGTGACGCTAACGTGCTACGACGTTGAGAATTTGCTGCCCTAAAGCCCCTCTGAGAAGAAAGCTTCTCCTCCCCCATCGGCCTGCTGCAGGTGCACCTGTGGGGGACGGGGGCCGCAGGGGTGTCACAAAGGCAATAGTATGCTGCAAAATTATTGAACGACCGCAGTAAAAGGCACTGTCAAAGTAAAAAGATGGTAACAAGTATTCTCATTATTTTGCCGAAAAAGATTGCTAAGATCAGACATCTGTGTATTACCAAACCAGTTATAAAGCACTTTCACACGTACCCCGGGTTCTGTCCCCATAAGCATCCCCCCCCCCCGCCCCACCCCAGGCAGATAGGGAAGGTATTACTACGTGCATTTTTTGTAGATGAGAAAATGTGGCTCAAAAAGGCTGAATGACATTCCGAGATGACACAGCTAAGCAGCTGGCAGTGCTGGGGTTAGAATCCAGCCTTCTGATTGCAGTTCCCTTGTAACAGATCAATAGTATTATGAATTAGAATTCCATACAATTCTAGTTACTTACTCGCTGTGTGACCCATAGACAGTCACTTAACCTCTCAGTTTCCTCATCTATAAAATGGGATCATACTTGGACCTCCCTCACAGGGCTGCTCTGGGATCAAAAGAGATAATGCTACTTTTTTTTTTTTTTTAATCTGAGAGAGAGAGAGAGAGAGAAAATGTGGGCACAAGCGTGATTGGGAGGAGAGGCAAAGACAGAGAAAAAGGGAGGGGGACAGAGTATCCAAAGCAGGCTCTGAGCTGAGGGCAGAGAGCCCGACATGGGGCTCGAACTCATGAACTGTGAGCCGA
Organism: Panthera tigris; assembly: GCF_018350195.1. Classification (NCBI taxonomy): domain Eukaryota; kingdom Metazoa; phylum Chordata; class Mammalia; order Carnivora; family Felidae; genus Panthera; species Panthera tigris. The sequence continues at coordinate 9,438,213 of NC_056660.1, read as the reverse complement.
AGTTGGATGCTTAACCGACTGGGCCACCCAGGCATCCCTGCATCTGGGATTTTAAATTAACCCCAAAGTGTAAGTTGTTGCCTTGTAATATCTTATTCTTTTCCGTGTCGCCTGCGTATGTTTTTGGCCTGATTTATTCATGAATTCACCAGCCAGGAATCCAGAACTGACCTGAGAAGACCAGGTCTCCCAGAGTCAAAGAAGTGTCTGGAAGCAAGACACTGCATCCATTTTGGATTCACACTTCCCTTCCTGCTGAACTCCTGAATTTTCTGGCTCGTGAAGGCAGCTGCAGCAGCTGCTGTGTGTGTCCTTAACCACCCTCGAAGTCTGTAACACGTCATATTACCTCATTTTGGCTCCCTGGGCCTGTGTTGAAAGGCCCTGAATTAGTCACGTGGGGTACTTGATCAAAAATCACATGGCTATTTGGGGCGCCCGGGTGGCTCAGTCGGTTGGGCGGCCCACTGCGGCTCAGGTCATGATCTCGCGGTCTGTGAGTTCGAGCCCCTAGTCGGGCTCTGTGCTGACAGCTCAGAGCCTGGAGCCTGCTTCCGATTCTGTGCCTCCCTCTCTCTCTTCCCCTTCCCGGCTTAGTCTCTCTCTCTCTCTCAAAAGTGAGAAACATTAAAAAAAAATTGAAAAAAAAATCACATGGATAGCGCTCTACTCCTTTGCTCTACACTGGGCCTCACTGTCGGAGAATAAGCCCGGGTTAGGAGAGAGACGTCTGAGGGACGTCTGAGTTTTCTCGTAGGAGATGAAACAGGAAATGGATTAAGAGAAGGGATGCAAGAAACGGGGTCTTTCAATGCCACCTAACACCACTCAATCCATTGTCAGTGAGACACTTGATGGCACTTAGTTGTAGATATAAAGACTCTCCTTATTTATGAACTCTGGGCATTTATACCTTTTTTAAAATTCATCACTGTCAACTTCTGCTATCTTTTTCATGATTCTCTCTAGCACCACACTTACATAGACTAGATTTTCAGTAAATGTTGGCAGCAACTTCTTTCCCTGTGACATGCATTCATTTACTTATTCACGCAAGAAACATTTATTAGGTTTTGACTTTATGTCAGGCACTACGCAAGGGCTGAGGATATGTCAACCTTAGTCATAGTCCCCATTCTCAACGAAGTGGCTTAGGGCGGAGCAGAGATGTGAACAGAGGAGAGGAATCAGCCTGAGTGCTATGATGGGGGAGACGTAGAGTGCTACGGGGCTCACGGAAAGGGACCGGGCACCAAGGAATGGGTTCCAGAAGCAATGCCTGAGCTGATTCTTGAAAAGTATGGCGGGGCTGGGAAGGTGAGAAGGCCAGTTGGGAAAGGTGGTTATGGACGAAAGGAGGAGGTATATAGGTCTGGAGCAGGAGGGGTTTGGAGTGCAGGGAGAAAGCAAACAGGTCACCACCCCATAGGCCTGTGTTTGCCCACATCCATTAGTAGTTCATGAATTCGATGAAAAGAAATAGAATAGGAAATATCAGAGTAGTAGTAAGAGTGTGTTTTGCTTCATGAAACTTACAGGTGTTGGAGATACACGTTTGAGTGTGTGTGTGTGTGTGTGTGTGTGATGTGCATGTATATGTATGTCTGTACTGAGTACAGGGATTTATGGTTAAAAAAAAGTTTGAGGAGCTCTACTGTAGGCTGAAAGTGCCACTGGTTTCTACGCCGAGGGATGACATGATTAAATTTGCATTTTAGTACCATTATTCTAGCCGCGGTACGTAGAATGGACTTGAGGGGCTGGAATACAACATGGCGGCAGGTGTTAGAGCAGCTATCTTGTAGGATGAGATAGGATCCACATGTTGTAAATGGCAGAGGAATAGATAAAAGGAGCACAGGTCTCTGATGATTGTGAACTACCATACCAGCCCTGTACATGTATTCGGACCTCCAAATGAGGGAGAAATAAATCTCTAGTCTAGTTGGGCCCACCATTATTTGGGTTTGTAATGACAGGCTAACCCATATTCTTTTTTATTTTTTTTTTACTTTTTACTTAAATTTTAATTGTTAACATGCAGTGCAATATTGATTTCAGAAGTAGCATTCAGTGATTCGTCACTTACGTACGACACTGAGTGCTCATCATAACAAGTGCCTTCCTTATTTATTTACTTATTGAAAGTTTCTTTATCTATTTCGAGACAGAGAGAACACGCATACTTGTGAGCAGGGAAGGGAAGAGGGAGAGCAAGCAGGCTCTACACTGAGCGTGGGGCTCAATCTCACAAAATGTGAGATCATGACCTAAGTTGAAATCAAGAGTTGGATGCTTACCCTTAAGACTGAGCCCCACCCAGGCATCCACAAGTGTCTTCTTTAATACCCATTACCCATCTAGCCCATCTCCCACCCACCTGCCTCCACCAACCCTCAGTTGTTTTCTATAATCAAGAGTCTCCTGAGGTTTATTTCCCTCTCTCCTCTTCCCCACCCCCTTCCCATATGTTCATTTGTTTTGTTTCTTAAATTCTACACTTGAGTGAAATCATATGGTACTTGTCTTTCTCTGATTGACTTATTTCGCTTAGCATAATACATTCTAGCTCCATCCATGTCGTTGCCAATGGCAAGATTGCATTCTTTTTGACGGCTGAGTAATATTCAATCATATATACACCACACCACATCCTCTCTATCCATCACTTGATGGACATCTGGGCTCTTTCCATAGTTTGGCTATTGTTTTGTTTTTTTTTTTAATTTTTTTTTTAACATTTATTTATTTTTGAGACAGAGAGAGACAGAGCATGAACGGGGGAGGGTCAGAGAGAGAGAGACACACACAGAATCGGAGGCAGGCTCCAGGCTCTGAGCCATCAGCCCAGAGCCCGACGCGGGGCTCGAACTCACGGACCGTGAGATCGTGACCTGAGCTGAAGTCGGACGCTTAACCGACTGAGCCACCCAGGCGCCCCAGTTTGGTTATTGTTGATAAAGCTGCTATAAACATCAGAATGCACGTGCCCCTTCGAATCTGTATTTTTGTATCCTATGGGTAAATACCTAGTAGTGCAATTGCTGGATCGTAGGGTAGTTCTAGTTTTAGGTTTTTTTTTTTTTTAATGTTTATTTATTTTTGAGAGAGAGAGAGACAGAGAGGAAGCAAAGGGCAGAGAGAGGAGACACAGAATCCAAAGCAGGTTCCAGGCTCTGAGCTGTCAGCACAGAGTCTGAAGTGGGGCTCTACCTCACGAACTGCGAGATCGTGACCTGAACCGACTGAGCCACCTGGGCACCCCTATTTGTAGTTTTTTGGGGAACCTCCATATTGCTCTCCAGAGTGGCTGCACCAGTTGGCATTTCCACCAAAGGTGCAACAGAGGGTTCCCCTTTCTCCACTTCCTCGCCAACATCTGTTGTTTCTTTTGCTGTTAATTGACAGGCTAACCAATATTCTTAACTATTATGCCTGCCTACGACAGATGAACTCTAAGATGGCCCATGATAATCCCTACCTCCTGACATTCACACGTCTGGGTAATCCCTCCCCTTGATTATGGGGTGGGACCTGTGACTTGCTTCTAACCAATAGAATACGCAAGATGAGTAGGTTAATATTCAAGAATACTATCCATGAATATTATTATCCATGAAGAGATAGTACTGAAGATTCTGACCATCAAGTCTTGCTTTCAAAGTCTCACCTCTGCTGGTTTTGACAAAGCAAGTCGGTATGTTATGAGCTGTCCTGTGAAAAGGCTCAGATAGCAGACAACTGAAGGTAGCCTCTGGCCGACAGTCAGCAAGGAATTAAGGCTCTCAGTCCAACTGCCTGCAAAGAGCTGAATCCTGCCAACAACCAAGTAAGCTTGGAAGTAGGTTTTTCCCAGCCAAGAGAGCTCTTCCCAGAAGAGACCCCAGCCCTGGCCAACACCTTGATTGAAGCCTCAGGAGACACTCTGAAGTAGAGGACCCAGATGAACTGTGCCTGGATTCCTGACCCACAGAGAAGTGTGCTGTCTTGACCTAAAACTGAGTTGGGAATAGCAGAGGGATACAACTTGGGCAATGCAAGCTCTAGGCTGGTCCAGTCAGCATCGAGGGAGAATATTTAAATATTTATGGGCAAGGAGTGCAATGAAGGGGAGGTTGAGCCAGAGTCCGAGCAGTAAGTTTACTGGCTTGAGAAAGGGGAGAGATTCTTGTTGGATGTTCATTGATGAGGCGGTGAGTCTTGGTCTTGGGTAAATCGGGCATTTAATGGAAATCAGTCTCTTGGTTCTTAAGTTCCATTCTTCTAAGGGTACATTCTTGAGATTCCGCATTTCATATCTTCTGGTTCCATTTAAGATTGAAATCCTTTCACTCTAGGAATGAAATTGGATATATAGCTGAAGCAGTTTCTTTCTTTCTTTTTTTAAGTTTGTTTATTTGTGGGGGGGGGCACACGAGCAGGGGAGGGGCAGAGAGAGAGGGGAGAGAAAGAATCCCAAGCAGGGTCTGCACTATCAGCGCAGAGAGTCTGATGTGGGACTCGAACTCACAAACCACGAGATCATGACCTGAGCCGAAACCAAGAGTTGGAGGCGTAACAGACTGAGCCACCCAGGCGCACTGAAGCAGTTTCTAAGCAAAGTGTTGCAGAAGCAGACTGGTTCTTCCTGACGGCTCACAGTAAAATTCAACAAGAGAGAAATGACTTAAAGATGGAGGGCAGGGAGGGGCAGTTTCAAAAGAGGGGTTGCTGGCACTTTCAGGAGCTCGGTGTGGGCTGCTGGGCACTGCCTCACTTCACGCCGTGTGATGGCCACCGCACTCCCCAACCGTGCTCCTCAGCCGGCTGCCTCAGGTAAGCAGCCAGTGGGCCCAGGTGCAGTGTGGGCTAAATGGTTGCTCCCCCACGCAACCCCCACCCCCCGCCTGCGTGTCCCGAAAGGGAGAGTGGTATCTGCACTGCCTCCAGTGTGTACAATCGCTGGGGACATGGCTGCCTTCACCTATATTTCAAAGGATAGGACCCTGGAGCCATAAGAGTGGTGCCCAGGGGAGTCATGGCAGGTGAGGCCATCCAAAGCCATGGGGGCAGAGCCGTTGGAAGCTTTGGGAGCCATTTTCTGCCCAAAAAAGCTGGGAGGCCAGGACCACTACCCCAGTGTACGTGAAGGGTAGAGCATCAAGCCAAAATAGATTGTTCTCTAGTCTCAAGGTCTAATGGAATTTGCCTCGCTGGGTTTTGGACTTACTCTGGACCTCCCTCCTTTCTTCTTTCCTATTTCTTCCTTTTGGAATGGAAAAGTCTGTCCGGGGCCTGTCCCACCAGTTCATGTTTGGGAAGCACAGGGTATGTTCGGTTTTGCAGGCCAAGAGCTGGAGAGGAATTGGCCTCAGGATGAATCTCGAGTCTCACCCATAATTGATTGGGATGATATTTATTTATTAATACTTATTTATGATTACTTTTTTCTAAAAATTTTAAGTAGGCTCCATGCCTAACATGGGGCTCAAACTCATGACCCCGAGATCAAGAGTTGCACACTCTGCCAAGTGAGTCAGCCAGGCACCCCTGATTTAGATGAGATTTAGAGGAGATTTTTGGAGTTTAGGGTTGATGACGTGTGAGACAGACATGGACTTGGGGGGGCCAAGGGTAGAATGTTGCAGACCAAATGCTTGTGTCCCCTCTAAATTCGTATGTTGAAACCCTAACCCCCAAAGTGATGGTATTTGGTGGGGCTTCTGGAAGGTGATTAGGTAAGGAGGGTGGAGCTCTCATGACTGGGCCTGGTGTCCTCATGAAGACCGCAGAGATCTCCCTGTCCCCTTCTGCCACATGGGGACACAGCAAGAAGACCACAGTCAATGACTAGGAAGCCAGCTCTTACCAGACACTGAATCTGCTGGTGACTTGACCTGGAACTGCTCAGCCTCCAGAAATGGAAGAAATGAATTTCTGTTGTTTATGAGCCATCTGGCCTATGGTATTTTTGTTACAGCAGCCCGGACGTACCTGGACGTGAAGGTTGGGAAGAAACGAAATGTCCATCAGTGGGAAAGGGATGAACTGTATCCTATGCAGCAATTAAAAGGATTGAGCAAACCCTCCACGTATAAACATAGGTAAACCTCACTATTGTCTCATTTTGGGAGATTGCCACAGCCACCCCAACCGTCAGCAACCAGCACCGTGATCAGTCAGCAGCCCTCAACATTGAGGCAAGACCCTCTGCCAGCAAAAAGATTAAGACTTGCTGAAAACTCATCTTTTAGCAATAAAGGATCTTTGAATTAAGGTATGTACATTGTTGTTTTTTTTTTAGATACAATGCTATCGCACAGTTAAAAGATTATAGTATACATATAACTTTTATATGCACTGGGGAAGCAAAAATTTAATTTGACTTGCTTTACTGTGATACTCGTTTTATTGTGGTGTTCTGGAACTAAACCCACAATATCTCCAAGGTATGACCATATAATTCTCTATAATTCTCACTTAGGTTGTAATGTTTACACACAACGACCTGCTTATTTGTCAGGAAGGCATAAATCCAGGCACAGATCAAGAGGGAAGAAACAGTACAAAACTTATGTGTCTGCTGTCCCTACTTTATTTTATTGTGACTGCACCGTCAGATAGTGAGAACAGCTAACTGGTGAGCTGGGGAAAAGGGACAGAGGTGAGGTTGAATAAGGGCTGTTAGAAGTCTTCACTGTAGCTGTCAGAGAGGGCTTTTCGGAAACGTGAAATTTGCGGTGGGATTTGAGAAAGGAGTGAGGCAGCCTGGTGAACATAAGGAGAGGCTATCACGGAGAACTGGATGATGAACAGTTTGCTTGCGTAGTTAACCGTTTAGGAATGATTCATGTAAGCCATCATTTATGCACATAAATCACGAGGAAGACCTAAAATGTAGCAGAAAAACAAGCGGAAAGAGAGGAAATAGAATTTGCCTCCCAAGCCCATCACTCTCAATCCCCTACAGTTGAAGTAAAACAGGACACAGAAAAAAAAAAAAAAACAAAAAACAAACAACCAGGCAGGAAAAGGATTCTGGAACCAGGAGAAGCCGTCTAGAGTGACTTGTATCTTCTTGGAAGGGGAAATAGGATCCCAGATGTACCGCTCCTTTTCCCATTCAGACTTTAAATGTGTTGTGGTTGGGGTTGCTTGGCACAGCACTGCCTTCTCCAAATAGAAAACCTGATCACAAGCTGCTCTCCCTCTATGACATGCCAGCTACCTTGTACCATGCTTTTCAGCTCGCTAGAAAACGTTCTGCCCGTCACCAGCGAGGTAACTTGCCAACATTTGCCTGAGTAATTCACGTCCGGTGATGGATTCCTCTGCTAAATGTAAGGTCCTCGCGCAGTTAGGTGCTAATGAATTAGCATCTCGCCGGGTGGAGGCAATGACTTACTTCGGTGCTCAATGAAAATACTATTACTCCAGCTATCACGGAGGACTCGACATTCATTCATTGAGTTACGTACCCGCAACACTCCAGAGTGTTACCAATCCGCTTAACAGCCTCGAGTCCTGGGTTTCCTGTTCCTATTTCTAAATTAGCATAAGGAAATACAAAATCATAAGCAAGGAGAATCCCCACAGGCGACTGCCAAGAGGTTCCGTGTTTATTTTGGCATTCATAAGAAATGTTTTGAATTCCCCAAAAGTAGAGCAGTTCTTTTCATTAAGAATGGGTGATTAAGTGAGGCTGGCCTAATAGCTTTGGTCTTTAAAGAGTGCCTCACTGCTAATGGGAGCACTGAAGCAGAAGTTCATGAATAAAATAGAGCAAAAGCCCCATTTGGGCTGGATATGGCAGAAACATAGGTACAAGGTTCTTCGTTTCCTTCTCTTGTCTATTACCTCCTCATGTGACCTGTGAGAAAGGGCAACATCAGAGAGAAAAAAAATCCACCCTGAAAATCTGTCTTTTTCATCCTTCTCTTGGCCTCACCAGGTCCCACTTGGTGAGGTCTGTGGTACCCCTTTCTTGCTTTTTCATCATTAACTCTTGTTCCCCCCCCCCCACTTGCTAAGGGTAGCAAGTTAAAAAGCTGCGTTTCGGGGCGCCTGGGTGGGTCAGTTGGTTAAGCCTCCGACTTTGGCTCGGGTCATGATCTCACAGCTCGGCGGTTCGAGCCCTGCATGGGGCTCTCTGCTGACAGCTGGGAGCCTGGAGCCTGCTTCAGGTTCTGTGTCTCCTTCTCTCTCTGCCCCTCTCCCACTCACACTCTGTCTCTTTCTCGCTCTCTCTCAAAAATAAACATTCCCAAAAATTAAAAATAAAGCTGCATTTCTACATATCTGAGAGAGGTCAGAGTCCACATGAAGCGTGGGGTTCCAGCCAAACTGTGGTAGGCAACTGTAAGCTCATCGCCAGTGATTCTTAAGGCCGCGCTAGGCCTGGGGTCCGACGGTGACAGTTGCTATGGCAGAACTGGGTCTCTGCTCTTCACAGACCTGAGACACAGAGCACCCGTCTGTGGAAGGACTGGACCCTTGGCACGTAGGGCATCTGTTTGGTGAAGGACTCTCCCACTCCTCTGAGATAGTGTTTCTTAAACCCTCTGGATCGACATTCACAGGAGATATATTTCACTTCACAACCCGTATTTGTCAGCGTCCAGCCGTCAGGCAAAAGGAAGCCAAAGGAAGTATTTCCACGGAGAGAATTTCGCATAGGGAATTGATTCAATAGGTGTTGGAGGGCTGAAAAAATGTAAAAGGAACACGGGAGTCACCATGTAAGTGACTGCAAAAAGCAGCTTCTGCCTCTGGGGCCAGAGATCAGAGAGAGGAGAGGAGGGCGGGGTCCTCAGAACCCAGCAGCCAGGAGAAGGAACCTACGGAGGTGGGACCCAGACCTCTGAAGAAAGGCACTGACTGGTTCCTGCTGCTAAGTCTGGGGTGGAGGGAGAGGAGGCGCCAGGGGACTGGTTCTGGAAGTGCAGCTAGAAGATGGAGACAAGTTCTGGCCACCAGGCCAAAGGGCCACTGCTTGGGTGATGCTGACAGGAAGGGACGCTGGGAGCAGTGGCTTCCCCGTCTTCCAGCCTTGTGCTCTTCTACGAGTGCACCCACGAGCCAGAGACAAGGGAGAAATGTGGGTTGTGGGGTTCCAGCTCCCCCAGCACGGAACAGTGGAGAGAGGGTAGGTTTGAAGCCCACTGACCGCCATATAGTACTTGATCAGGGCTATGCGTACACGCCCCGCATTTCATTTCCTATTCCTTCTGTTTGATTCTACCTTCCCTTACTGTATCTTACCCTCTCACATTTTAAGCATTAAAAAGCTGGACGAGATGCATTACCTTGATCTCATGACCTGCTAAACTTTGCTCTAGGTCCTAGTAGTGAGTTTGAGCGTCGGAATTCAGAACCACTTACCTCCTGAACTCCTTCCCTACCAAAAGTCACTTGGAGGAATTTCCTCGTGAGGCACCCTCGCACCGAATACATATGGGGGCCTATGCTTTTCTATAGGCTTCAGGGATATTTATATGAGGAGGCTGTAAATGTCCTCTATAGCACTAGACGGGGAGAGCTACACAAAGCAGGGTTAACTCAGGAGAAAAGTGAAGGAGCCAGCCATCAGACAAAAATACTGTGCCCTTATATAAAAGGTATTATAAAGATGTATTTGGAAATACCCATAAGTGTTCATCAGAGGAGCTTGAGATCTAGTAAGGAGAAAAGACAAAGGCCAATGGGTCAACAACCCACAAGCTGCCACTAGGCAGTATGGTTAGTTGTCAAAGTGGGTGGTATAGGCAGGAAATTTTGTGAGTGCAGAGTAGGCCGGTACTATTGTGAGCAGGAATGACCTGGAAAGATTTCATGTAGAGGCCTGAGTTAGTTTTTGCAGAATACAGGTCGAATTTAGGGGAGGGGGATAGCATCCCAGGTGAAGAGAACATTAGACAGAACGAGGTGAGGAAGGACCCAGCAAACTTGGGGCAGGAGTGGAGCTTGGGGATCAGAACTAGTCAGGGAAATCTGTGCGTCAACCAGAACTGAGAGACGAAACCCTATAAATGGAGAGGGTGTAGGATTTGATGTTGGGAACTATTGCCACAATGAAGGAGCAGGGGGAAGAGCTGGTGAGCACACTGAAGTATGCTTTCAGGAGAACCAAGGTCATGAACCACTAAGGAAGGTGGCCGGCAAAGTCAAATGCTATAGCAGCCAAGACTGAGAACTGAGGGAAAATGCCTGACTTTGAACCAGATGTGCTAAGTCTCTGGGTTTTGTTTTGTTTTGTTTTCAATTTATTTAAAAAAAATTTTTAAAAGTCTTTATCTTTTAAAGAGAGAGCATGCTAGTGGGGGAGAGGGGCTGAGAGGAAGAGAGAGAGAGAGAGAGAGAGAGAGAGAGAGAGACACTCTTAAGCAGGCTCCGTGCTTAGCGAGGGCCCAATGGAAGATTAGTCCCCACGACCCTGGCTGGGATCATCCACCTGAGCTGAAATCAAGAGTTCAACGCTCAACCGCTCAACCGATTGAGCCACCCAGCTGCCCCAGATGTGCTAAGTGTCTTTCCTGAGGCTCAGGACCATATTGTCTGTAGATTAACCCGTTATCACTTGCAGATTTGCACAGTGTGTTTATTACCTGAAATGATCCAAAGTCTCCAGTGAAAACAATAAACCATTTTTGTCAGTCCTCACTCCTTGCCGGCTCCATAGCCACGCTAGGTTTCCTGAGGCCGTGCTTCAGTTGCCCATGGTCTTCCTTGGTGTGACCACCCTCCTTCAGCTTTACTTTAAGGCAGCTGTTGCTTTTCACTGCTGTCATCATTCTCCTTAAGTGGCTCGTCCCGCTGAGCTGTTTCTCTGGGGTCCCGGCTTCTCCCAAACAAGGAGGGTTAATGCATTGGGACCTTGCATGTGCAGACTTCTTCATGGCTGTAGATTGCACTACAACCCTGGCCAGCTGCCTTGTAAATGCAAGTGACTGGTCACAAGGGAAACCAGATGAGGGCTAGACGGGTCAAGCGAGCCTATCATCCCTACTGCAAAAACATGTGTTCTGCCGATAGCAGATCAGTATTTTCTTCTCCAGGAGTAAAGGAGACTCTATTTATATGCTCATTATATATGCAGAGTTGTGATCAAATTGCTAGTCCAGGTGACAAGCAGTGTTGCTTGTCAGTGACCAGTGACAAGTCCAGGTGTTGCTTCTATAAGGATGTCATTGCTATCAAGGATTAACTCAGATTTTGTTCTGGGTTGTATTGCTTGAATGCTATCATTTCTTCCGCATAATGTAAGCTACGATCACGGAGGCCTGAATTTCTTTTCTTTCTTTCAGACAGCAAATCCCAGCCACAATCAATTGCTTCCTCATTTATACCAAGTAGTTCTCATAATTGAACCCACTATGCAGGTAGCCTGGACAGGTCATGTGTATAAGCCTTTTTTTTTTTTTTTTTTTTAATGTAAATCCAAGTTAGTTAACATATAGTGTAATAATGACTTCAGGAATAGAATTTGGTAATTCGTCACCTACATATGACACCCAGCGCTCATCCCAGCAAGTGCCATTCTTAATGCCCATCGCCCATTCAGCCCATCTGCCCCCACCCAACACCCTTCTAGCAACCCTCAGTTTGTTCTCTGTGTTTAAGGGTCTCTTATGGTTTGTCTCCCTCTCTGTTTTTATCTTATTTTTGCTTCCCTTCCCCTATGTTCATCTGTTTTGTTTCTTAAATTCCACATATGAATGAAATCATATATTTGTCTTTCTCTGACTTATTTCGCTTAGCATAATACACTCTAGCTCCCGCCATGTTGTTGCAAATGGCAAGATTTCATTCTTTTTGATCACCGAGTAATATTTCATTGTGTATATATATATCACATCTTCTTTACGCATTCATGAGTTCATGGACATTTGGGCTCTTTCCGTACTTTGGCTATTGTCCACAGTGCTGCTATCGACACTGGGGTACGTGCCCCTTTGAATCAGCACTCCTGTATCCTTTGGATAAGTACCTAGGAGGGCAATTGCTGGGTCGTAGGGTAGTTCTATTTTTAATGTTTTTGAAGAACCTCCATCCTGTTTTCCAGAGTGGCTGCACCAGTTTGCATTCCCACCAGCAGTGCAAGAGGGTTCCTCTTTTGCTGCACCCTCACCAACATCTGTTGTTGCCTGAATTGTTAATTTTAGCCATTCTCACAGGTGTGAGGTGGTATCTCATTGTGGTTTTGATTTGTATTTCTCTGATGATGAGTGACATTGAGCATCTTTTCATGTGTCTGTTAGCCATCTGGATGTCTTCTTTGGAAAAGTGTCTATTCATGTCTCTTGCCCATTTCTTCACTGGATTATGTGTTTTTTGGTTGTTGAGCTTGGTAAGTTTTTTTAAATAGATTTTGGATACTAAGCCTTTATCTGATATGTCATTTGCAAATATCTTTTCCCATTCTGTCGGTTGCCTTTTAGTTTTGCTGATTGTTTCCTCCTCCGGAAAAGATATTTGCAAATGAAGCTTTTTATCGTGTTGAGGCCCCAATGGTTAATTTTTGCTTCTGTTTCTGCACAAGCTTAATATTTACTGAGTATACTGTGGACCGAATCAAGTAGAATATGCAGATATATACTGTGTTGCAACATATGCTTTTAATAGCTGGCACTAGAGTTCCTCTTGGGGAAAATATTTTGTGTAGGAAAACACTTTGATAAACAGTTTAGGAGTGGAAGGTGGTCCAGAAGGTACAGATTAGGAGAAAGAGATAACTAAAAGTACTGTATAAAGAGAGAAAAGAGGAAGGGAGAGGGATGGGACCAGGAAGATGTTGATTAGTGGGGAGTGGCAGCTTATGCTGAGAAAGGATGGGGGAGGGGTTGGTGGACACCAATGCCATTGTGATACTGAAGGCCTTTCAAGACCATGGACTTCTAACTTTAGGCTATTTACGTCCTTCATTTAAAACCCTTTAGTTGCTCCAAACCTTCAGAGGAGCCTGCTACACACACACAGCCAAAGAAAAGTGTTTGATTTCCACACTGGGTCAGCAGGAGAGAAAAGAGTTGCAGAAGGCGAGATGTGAGAGAGTCCCTGTGTTCAGAGAAAGCAAGAACTCAGAGCCAGAAGTGACCCTGTGATGGTAAGTTCCCCTGCCCCCCACGGGGGATGTACAATCTTGGAGAAGACACTGGCCTTTCCACAGGAGGTGGAAAAGGGATTTGAGTCAATCTCAACAAGATTTTTGTGGACAAGGTGACCCCGACTGAGAACTGGATGATATACACAGTAGCTTGCTATTTTCAATCATAATTTCTCAAGAGACGTTTATTGCTAGAAAACGACAGGGTCAGTAATTTCCCCCATTTACTTAAATCTCTAGGTCTCATTTTCCTCATTTGCAAAATCTGGAGATTGGCTGCAGAATATCTCTGTGGTCGCTATTAGAGTCTACCGCTGTAATAGCAATCTTACAGAGGCAGAGAACAAATTGGTGGTTGCCAGAGGTGGGGGCGGGGGTGCAAAATGGGTGAAGGGGGTCACCGAGTACGAATTTTGTTATAAAATAAATAATTCCTGGGGATGTAACGTACAGCAGGACTACAGTTAATGGCACTGTGTTGTCTATTCGAAAGTTGCGAAGGCAGATCTTAAAAAAATATTCTTACGTTCTTTTTTGGAGGTACATTCACACACAGTGAAATGCACGCATTTCACTACCTGCACCATTCCATGAGTTTTGACAAATGCACAGGCCTCTGTAACCCAAGCGCTAAGCATGATACACATCTTCTGCATCACCGCGGAAAATTCCCTCTTCAGTGGAGCCTGGGCGGTTCGGTCTGTTGAGCATCTGACTCTTGATTTTGGCTCACGGGTCAGGAGATGGGGCCCCACCTCCGGCTCCGCACTGAGCGGGCGCCTGCTCAAGATTCTCTCTCTCCCTTTCTGTCTCTGCCCACCCCCACCCCCCCTCCTCCCCCTCCTCCTCCCCTCTAAAAAAAAAAAAAGTCCCACCCTCACCTCCAGGCTACCCACTCTTCTGATTCTTATCAGGAAGCGTTGAATAACTAAGATTTAAAAGTTACTGTTAAATGCCAGTCTTTGTTTTACAGTGCTTCATCAGCATTAATGTTTTTTTATTTCTCACAAGCACTGGGAGCTGGCCATTACCTGCATTTTGCAGATTAAAACTTTCAGCATCACAGGGGGTAAAGAAATTGCCCCCCCCCCCCCCCCCCCGTTTATCAGCTACCAAGTATATAGGGGCAGGACGTGAACCCAGAAGCGAGTTTCGGAAGCCCTTGCGCTTGACCTCAGTTTCTACGGCACCGCATCTCTCAGGTGGGTCCTGGAGAGTCCGCAAACGGTTACCTAAGAAATACTACCCATCAAAAATTCAGCTGAAATCACGGCCACGTACAAGTTCTCAAACCTCCCGAATGAGCCTAAAGGCTGTAGGCACTACGTTTTTACTAACGGATTCATTTCTAGCCCACTCCTCAGAGTGGCAGAAAGGTGTGAGAGACTGCGACTTTCCCGGTGAAAAGCCCCAGGGTGGCTTCGGGTCCCACCCCGCCACTCGGCCGAGGCGGCGGGGGAGGGGCCGGGCCAGACGACCTTTAAAGAGCCGGCGCTGAGCCGCTGGGGCGCTCCTTCCTCTGACGCCACAGGCACCCTCTCGGATTAGAGCGGGCACCAACGCGCTCCGCCGACGGCACAGGACACGCGTCATGCCAAGGGGATTGGACGCTGCCGCAGCAGGGCTCATCCGGCCCCACCGAGTCATTAGTCACTCGCCCTCCTCAATGTCACAGTCTCCCGCCTTCCCCCGAAGCACCCAGGCGCCTCCCTTCCCCCGCACCCGGGTGGGGTTCCCAGGCTCCTCCCCCGAGTTGTCTTGGAGTCCCCGCGCGCCCCCCACCGCTCGGTCCGCGGCTGCCATGGCAACCGTACGCCGCCGCCACCGCCTCTTCACGCACGTCGGGAACTAACGGACTCCGCGGCGGCGGCTGCGGCGGCCTGTGCCCCACCCCCACCCGGACCGCATCACCAACAGCCGGCCGACCTGCGGCACCTAGGTAATGAATCCGAGGGAGAGCGCCGCGGGCAGGAGGGCAGGTGGTGGGGTGTTCAGGTGGACAGCCCCACCCGGTCTCCCGCCGCCAGGGCAGTGCCGCGGTCCTGGGGCGCCGGGAGGGGAGGAGGAGGGCCGTGGGAGCGCCAGGCTCGCGGGGCATTATGGGCATTGTAGTTTAGCGGCTGCACAGGCTCTCGGCCTCGGCGGGGTGGCCTGGACCGGCGAACTACAAAGCCCGGCGGCCCCGACCGCTGGCAGAGAACGATAAACTTTGAGCGGACCGGGCGAGAAAAAAAATCTGTCTTTGTGGTGCGGGGGCTCTTGGGTGGTCGCGGAACTGGGCTCTGCGCTGGGAAAGGGAAGTGGAGGTGAGACTTGGGTGGCCCGCCGCTGGGCCCGCCCCGGCTGACAGCGCTCAGCCCCACCCCGGCTGGGCTGGGCCACCGCCCCGCGTAAGTCTCAGGGATGAGCAGCCACCCCAGCCGCAGGGCCTCGGGCCTGCGGCGCCTGTGACCCTCCCAGGTTGCTGCCTCTCGGTGCCGAACCGTATGTATGGCACACATTTGATGCGAGACCTGAGAAACTAAATTTTTTTTTTTTTTTTTTTTTAAACAGGCCTTTCTCCTTTTCCTGAGAACGTGTGGTTTCTAGGCTTTTATTCATGATTATTCTGAAGTAGCTCAGAGGTGTTTGCATATTAAGCCCTAATAATTATTATTCAAAAGGCATTAATGTTTAAAGGTCAAGTGTAGAAGTAGAGACCATGCTTTTATATAGTAGTATCTTTTTTTTTTTTCATAACCGTTTTGCCTTTTGCATTGTATTTATTGAGGGTTAAGATCGCAAAATGAGGACCCCCACCTTCCCACTTACTAGCTTGGCCGCTGCCTGCACATATTTTGATTGTATTTTGAAGATTAGTTTAACTTTAAATTACTGGAATTTTTAAAGCATAGACTTTTCTTTCTTATTTATTTATTGATTGATTGATTTTTTTTTTGCTTTTTAGCAGTGGGTACTAATTATTTTCTTTGGTTATTTCAGTATTCTTCAGAATTTCTCAGGAACGTGCTTTCAGGATGAAAATTGCCCAAACAACACAAAACGAAACAGCAACTCTGTAATACACCTTAGCCCTTAGGGTTGGCTTAGGTCCTGGTGGTAAGGAAGCTGACACAGATTTAGAAAACCTTTAAATTTTTTTCAACAGGGAGACAACCATCGTAGAAATTTGGTATTTTATATAGTATGCAGAAAAATCGTTGGTAGCACAGCGGGTTTATTTTGTGGGTGTGTTTTCAACAAGTAAACAACATAAGGCCACTACAAAATTCCTATTTTCCTCCATTAAAATGAGACTGGCCTGTGAATTTTACTTAAATTACCGATTTTGTACAAGGAGATGGAACTTAAATCTAGTAAGACCGTTAGTAAAAAATTTGACGCCTTAATACTATAGGGATTGGAAGTGATTTATTTATCCAAGGTTTGTTAACAAACCTGTTAAATTGTGGACATTATGCCAGATAGTGGGAATAAAAAGATGATGTGTTCTGTATGGGCAAACAGTCATGTTATCGTAACGGTATGACAGAGATAGGTGCAAGTAGCTATAGGAGCCCAGAGTGGGAATAAATCGCAATATAACAGTAACATTTATTGATTACCTAATCTCAGCGAGGCACTATACATTATTTTGTATGTAGTCCATTATTTAATCCTCATAAAAATCCCTAACTACTGTTATTCAGAGATGAGGAAACAGGCTTAAAGATTTTTGTCCAGAGTCGTACCTTATAAGGTTTGAACCTGGGATTTCAACCCAAGTGGGTCTAACTCATCTAAGTCGTGATCTCAGCCACTGATGGCTGTTCTCTGTACCCATTGGTAGAAATACCCTGACTCTAAGGAGATCAGGGGAAGTTTCCAGTGTGATGTTACATTTGACCCGCGTTAAAGAAGGTTGAGTAGGCTTTCACTGGAGGGAAGTTGAGGAAACTCGTTCTAGGCAAATGGCACAACAAAAAGCAAAGGATATATTTGAGTGTTTTTTTGGGAGAATCCTAGGTCATTCTGATGCCCCAGTTCCAGAGTGAATGCAGTATAGTGATGGGAGAGGCCAGATATTAAAGTACTTGGTACCATGATAAAGAGTTTGGAAGTTTTTGTTTTTGTTTTTGTTTTTCATCATGGGGCAACCATGGAAGAATTTCAAATGGAGTAGTGGTGTTATTGGGTTTGTATTTAAAATTTTTTAAAAATGTTTTTATTTATTTTTGAGACAGAGAGCAACAGAGCGTGAGCAGGTGAGGGGCAGAGAGAGAGGGAGACACAGAATCGGAAACAGGCTCCAGGCTCTGCTCTGTCAGCACAGAGCCCGATGTGGGGCTTGAACTCATGGACTGTAAGATCATGACCTGAGCTGAAGTCGGATGCTTAACCAACTGAGCCACCCAGGCGCCCCTGGGTTTGTATTTTAGAGAGATAACTCCAGCTAAAGTGTGAAGAATAGACCCAGGAGAGGGGAAATTAGAGTGGTGTGGGGCAATCAGTTTTAGGGGAAAAAAATACAGTGGAAAAATGAAGAGAGTCTGAACTAAGCAGTTGGAGTTATGGAAAGACAGGGATTGTAGAAGTATTTAAGGGATAAAATTGGTACGATTTAAGTTGAGGGCTAGACATATTTGGAACCTTAAGACAAATGATTCCTAGTTTTCTGCCTAGGATGTCTGAAAGGATAATAAAACCATTGATCGAGAGGAAAAGGAGCAGGGTTTTGATGGGGTGAAAGATAAAGATCAGTTCAGTTTTGAGTATTCATTCAAAGTTCTTGTGGGATATTCAGGTAAGGATGCATTTGGATCTGGAGTTCAGGAGAGAGTTCAGGGCTGGAGGTGGAGGTTTGCATGTGCATAAGTAGTTGGAATTAAAGGAGAGAATGAGTCAGCTCACATAGGAATATATAGAAACGAAAAAGGAAAAGTTTGAATAAGTTTGGGAAGCAGCAGCATTTATGGGGTGTGTGTGTGTGTGTGTGTGTGTGTGTGTGTGTGTGTGAGGAGGGGAGGGAGGACCATGTTTGAAAGCAAGTGGGAGAAATGCCCACAAATGAGACTGAGAGATTGGGAGGCAGAGAAAGAGAAGAATCAGAGCAGGCATGCATAACAAATGACAAACGAGAGGAAAGTTAGAAGCAGGAATGGTCCAGAGTATCATGTGTCTTGCAGAGGGCAAGTAAGGTAAAGATTGAAACGTACCCAGTGGATCTGGTGACTTCAAATCACTTCTAAACTTTGCAAAAATGAGAAAGAGGAATGTGAGCTTAAGCCACTTGAAAAAAAACATTTGCGTTTTCCATAATAATACAAATACAAAAGAAAATAGAACGATGAGTCCCATGTAGTCATTACCTAAGCTTGAAGAATGAGCACATCACCAATTTTGTTCCATCTATAACCCCTGCCCCCAACTGGATTATTTATTTTTGATTAATTAATTAATTTATTTTTGGATTGTTTTAAAGCTAAGCTCAGGTATCATATCTTTTTATCTGTAATTGTTTTCAATATATATCTGTTTGGGGTGCCCGGTTGGCTCTGCTGGTAGAGAGCGCGACTCTTGACCTCAGGGCAGTGAGTTCGAGCCCCACGTTGGGTGTAGAGATTACTTAAATAAACTTAAAAAAATTTTTTAAGGATTCTTTCTTAAAAAAAAAAAAAAACTGTACTATTATCCTGCTTAAAAGAAATGGACAGTACTTCCTTAATATAAAATCCCCAGACACACTTTTCTTTAAAGAAGTTTGACTCTGAAGGAAAGAAAGGGATAAAGCAGTAACTGAAAAAGGTTTGTAGGTTTTTTTTTTTTCTTTAAAGACTGATGAGCTGTTAGGGAAAGAGCCAATGAAGAGGAAATGTTTGAAGATGTAGGAGATGAGAGAGAGGAGATAGTGGATGGATCTATCTCTGAAAATGTAGGGAACGATGGACGAGCAGAGTTGGAAGAATCAGTCTAGAATTAGTTTGTTACATTTTTAAAGTATCAACTAAGTGCTAGCTAGCTGTGATCCTAGGCAGTGTGCTAGTGTAGACAGGAGGAGAGATGCACTGAAAAAGGAAGAAAAGAAGTGAGAATAGATATGGATATTTATAGGTTGGGTGGTAAAAGGTTCAAGAGTTCAAAGCTTATGTTCTCTAAGAGGTAGATAGGAGTCAAGGTCAATTGATGAGAGGAGATGGGGGTGGGGCGTTCGGTGGGAAAGGAGAATGGTGGGGTTTTGGAATAGTCACTGAGCTAGGACAGGTTAAGAATGGTTTCATGGAGCTGAGATTAGATTTGGTAATTTTCAATGACAGCAAAACATAAGGTTGTGTGATTTTTTTTTTTTTTTACCCCCCCTTAAATTTTGATTTACTAAAGGAGAGCTTAAAATAGACCAGTAGCCTAATGTGTGACTAAAGAGAAGAGAATCCAGGCCAAGAACTTATGATTGATTGTTCCTCAACAACCAACAACTTTAGATTTATTCATTTAACTGATAATTATTATCTATTTTGTGTAAATATCACAGTAAAATTAGAAAGCCCTTATGGCTTCTTTGGATTAATACTTTGATTTTTGCAGTATGTACAGTGATATTCTTTTCTAGAGAACATTTCTCCAAGGATCGTTTACTGCACGTGGTAAGAGTGGAAGGGGCCAGTTATATCTGTTGTCCAGTTCTGGAACTACAACTTATTTTCTGTGTAATCACAGACAAGTTTCCAAACCTGTACCCTTATTAAAAAAAGGATGTTAATACTATTTTATAGGATTTTGGGGAAGATTGGACGGTTTAATGGAGGTAAACCCTAAGTGCTCAGTAACTGAAGGCTACTTTCCTTTCTCCCCCTTAGCAACAATATGCCAGGATTGTCGGTTCTGTTTGACAAGAGGCCACGTCCTGTGACTTTACCTGACTATATTAAGCAGGGAGATCAGGCAGTGGTTCCATTACAAAATAATGATTTGATCAATAAAAAGATTCGTCAATTCTTTTAAGTAAGGCTTCCTTAAATGCTATACGATGTTCTTTTATAGACCATTAATAGGAATAACATCTTTGCCTTGGTTTCATCTTCAAAGAAATTGGGAATTGCGCTGCATGATTTGAGATCCCGATAGCCCTAAACTTCAATTGATGAGATCTCATTTCTGGACTGATTCAGATTATCATGTTACTAATTTTGAGCATCTATTTGTGAATGGAAATATGTATATTTTAATGTACTCAGCGTTATTTCTTTTTTTTAAGTTTATTTATGTATTTTGAGAGAGAGAACAAGCAAGGGAGGGGCAGAGAGAGAGAGGGAGAGAAAATCCCAAGCAGGCTCTGCACCTCCAGTACAGAACCTGATGTGGGGCTTGAACTCACTGCCTTCGAGATCATGACCTGAGCCAAAATCAGGAGTCAGATGCTTAACCGATTGAGCCACCCGGGACTCATTATTATTTCAGACATTGTTTTCTCCTAATAACTATTTTATATATGGTAGACCTAGTGAAAGAATGCCTTAGAATACTTAGTCAAAGTTAAGTGTATACAGTCACTAGCTAGACAAATTTAAGGCGTAGATTATGGGAGAGGTTTTTTAAAAAAAAGGAATAGTTTTCTAAGGTGAGTTATTTAATCTCCACTAGATGTCTTTATGTTTCTTTTGCTATGGATTGTTTGATGAGGTCCTATTTGAAGGTATGGAGATGGACTAAATGACCTTTTGAGTCCCTTTCTAACTTTGTAATTCTTTTTTTTTTTTTTTTTTTAAGAGCAGAGGAAGGGCAGAGAGAGAGAGAGAGAGAGAGAGAATGCCAAGCAGGCTCTGTGCTGTCAGTGCAGAGCCTGACATGGGGCTCAATCCCATAAACCATGAAATCATGACCTGAGCTGAAACCGAGTCGGATGCTTAACCGACTGAGCCGCCCGGGAGCCCCAATAAAATTTATGGTTTAAGCTGCCATCTTGAGACAGACTGGCAGATGGTAAACATTATCTGCTGCTTCAGTATGTTAAAGAATTTAATCCATGGGCAGAAATTATTATGATGGCTACTTCTGAGAAACATTTAAGCTCTTAGGATTATCTATTTAGATTCTTTTATTTTGTACGCGCAGTCATTTTTCTGTTTCCCAAGTATTTGAGAAGTGAGCTTAGGTAAGGAAACAAAAAGGCTTCATTGCTACAGACATTTTCCTCTTGTCTCTGGGTTTTTGATTGCATCATATTCTTGATTATTCATGGCAAGCTATAGTCCTTGAGAGTATAACCCATCATAAAGAGATGGGTATTGTGGCTTTCAAAGTTAGCTGTTTTGCTGACTGGGGCTCACAAGTTAGGTCAATTTATTCCTACTAAAACATACTTCAAGATGTGGTAGTTCTAGCAGTTGTGATTATGTTTTTTTTTTTTTTTTAATTGCTGGGATTTATAGTAGTCATTGCATGAAATAGACTGGACTTTGGTGATTTTGATAAACTTTAAAGAAAAATATATGTAGAGGCTGGACCACATTGGTCGAATTCAGTGTGGGACAAAATGCTTAAATCTGATTTGTTTTGCCACCACTGTTCTAATTGGTGTTATTTTGTTCACATTGCTGTTGTTGAGGCTGCTTCAGTGTTTCTAAAATAAATATCTAATTTCAGGAATTCACAACTCCTAGAAGAAAAAAGAGCATTATGAGAGAATGATGGAAGTGTGAGAATGAAAATACTTTAATTAAAACATTTTCCCCTCTCCCCCACCCCTCCCATCAACCTGCAGTTTGTTCTGTGTATTTAAGAGTCTCTTATGGTTTGCCTCCCTCTCTCTGTGTTTGTATCTATTTTTTTCCCCCTTCCCTTCCTCCATGGTCTTCTGTTAAGTTTCTGAAGTTCCACATATGCGTGAAAACATACGATATCTGTCTTTCTCTGATTGACGTATTTCACTCAGCATAATACCCTCCAGTTCCATCCGTGTTGCTGCAAATGGCAGGATTTCATTCTTTCTCATTGCCAAATAGTATTCCATTATATATATAAACCACATCTTCTTTATCCATTCATCAGTTGATGGGCATTTAGGCTCTTTCCATAATTTGGATATTGTTGAAAGAGCTGCTGTAAACACTGGGGTACATCTGCCCCTGAACCAGCACTCCTGTATCCTTTGGATAATTTTTTGAGGAACCTCCACACTGTTTTCCAGAGCGGCTGCACCAGTTTACATTCCCACCAACAGTGCAAGAGGGTTCCTGTTTCTTCACATCCACACCAGCATCTCTTGTTTCCTGAGTTGTTAATTTTAGCCACTCTGACCGGTGTGAGGTGGTATCTCAGTGTGGTTTTGATTTGTATTTCCCTGATGATGAGTGATGTTGAGCATCTTTTCATGTTAGCCATTTGGATGTCTTCTTTGGAAAAGT
Source organism: Panthera tigris (assembly GCF_018350195.1). NCBI lineage: Eukaryota > Metazoa > Chordata > Mammalia > Carnivora > Felidae > Panthera > Panthera tigris. Next base: position 9,415,752 of record NC_056660.1, on the reverse strand, counting down.
GTCTATTCATGTCTTCTGCCCATTTCTTCACTGGATTATTTGTTTTTTGGTATTGAGTTTGGTAAGTTCTTTATAGATTTTGGATACTAACCCTTTATCCGATATGTCATTTGCACATATCTTTTCCCAGTCTGCTGGTTGCCTTTTAGTTTTGTTGATTGTTTCCTTTGCAGTGCAGAAGCTTTTTATCTTGATGAGGTCCCAATAGTTCATTTTTGCTTTTAATTCCCTTGCTTTTGGAGACATGTTGAAGAAATTGCTGCGAGTGAGTTCAAAGTGGTTGTTGCCTGTTTCTCCTCTAGGGTTTTGATGGTTTCCTCACTCACATTTAGGTCTTTCATCCATTTTGGGTTTATTTTTGTGTGTGGTGTAAGAAAGTGGTCTAGTTTCATTCTTTTTTTTTTTTTTAATTTAACTTTATTTTTTAAAATTTAAATCCAAATTAGTTAGTATATAGTGAAGCAATGATTTCAGTAGATTCCTTAATGCCCCTTACCCATTTAGCCCATCCCACCTCCCACAACCCCTCCCGTAACCCTCAGTTTGTTCTCCATATTTATGAGTCTCTTCTGTTTTGTCCCCCTCCCTGTTTTTATATTATTTTTGTTTCCCTTCCCTTATGTTCATCTGTTTTGTCTCTTAAAGTCCTCATATGAGTGAAGTCATATGATTTTTGTCTTTCTCTGACTGACTAATTTCACTTAGCATAATACCCTCCAGTTCCATCCACATAGTTGCAAATGGCAAGATTTCATTATTTTTGATTGCCGAGTAATACTCCATTGTGTGTGTGTGTGTGTGTGTGTGTGTGTGTGTGTGTGTGTGTATATATATACCACATTTTCTTTATCCATTCATCCATCGATGGACATTTGGGCTCTTTCCATACTTTGGCTATTGTTGATAGTGCTGCTGTAAACTTTGGGGTGCATGTGTCCCTTCGAAACAGCATACCTGTATCCCTTGGACAAATATCTAGTAGTGCAATTGCTGGGTCGTAGGTAGTTCTATTTTTAGTTTTTTGAGAAACCTCCATACTGTTTTCCAGAGTGGCCGCACCAGCTTCCATTCCCACCAGCAATGCAAAAGAGATCCTTTTTCTCCGCATCCTCGCCAACATCTGTTGTTGCCTGAGTTGTTAATGTTAGCCATTCTGACAGGTGAAAGGTGGTATCTCATTGTGGTTTTGATTTGTATTTCCCTGATGATAAGTGATGTTGAGCATTTTTTCATGTGTCGGTTGGCCATCTGGATGTAGTTTCATTCTTCTGCATGTTGCTGTCCAGTTCTCCCAGCACCATTGGCTAAAGAGACTGTCTTTTTTTCCATCGGATACTCTCTCCTGCTTTGTCAAAGATTAGTTGGCCATACACATGTGGGTCCAATTCTAGTTCTCTATTCTATTCCATTGGTCTATGTGTCTGTTGTTGTGCACGTACCATACTGTCTTGATGATTACAGCTTTGTAGTAGAGGCTAAAGTCTGGGATTGTGATGCCTTCTGCTTTGGTTTTCTTTTTCAACATTACTTTGGCTATTCAGGGTCTTTTGTGGTTCCATACAAATTTTAGGATTGTTTATTCTAGCTTTGAGAAGAATGTCGGTGCAATTTTGATTGGGATTGCATCGAATGTGTAGATTGCTTTGTATAGTATTGACATTTTAACAATATTTATTCTTCCAATCCATGAGCATGGAATGTTTTTCCATTTCTTTGTGTCTCCTTCAATTTCCTTCATAAGGGTTTTCTATAGTTTTCACAATACAGATCTTTTATGTCTTTGGTTAGGTTTATTCCTAGGTATTTTATGGTTCTTGGTGCAATTGTAAATGGGATCGACTTCTAGATTTCTCTTTCTGTTGCTTCATTATTGGTGTATAGAAATGCAACTGATTTCTGTACATTGATTTTGTATCCTTCGACTTTGCTGAATTCATGTATCAGTTCTAGCAGACTTTTGGTGGAGTCCTTTGGGTTTTCCATGTAGAGTATCATGTTGTCT